>NC_140588.1:614805485-615528119 GCF_964204655.1 Triturus cristatus | reverse complement strand
CCACGGCAGAGTCTCCGCCATGGAAAGACATACCCACCACAACCATGATAATATGGATGGCGGTGTCTGCAAGGCAACGCCACCCTATTGTGGGCTTTTTCCGCCCAGCTGGCAATCGTGACGATTGCTGACTGGTGGAAAGCGGCGAACGGGCTTTCTGTCTGCAGCGGTAACCCCCGCCATAGTAATATGGCGGGTGGTAAATTGTGTTGTGATGACCCCCATAGTATTAGTAAGCATAAGTAAGCATTTAAACTGCTCTAAGTATTTTATGAATTCAGAGTTGTGTACTCTCAGTGGTGATATTTATCAAGGCACTCTGACTTTATATGATATATGTCGGGCCCTTCCTAGGAGTTTTGGGGACCTGGGCAAATGGGGAAGATGTGAGGCCCTTCTAATTTACATGTGGCATTACAAGAAGTGACATCACAGAAAAAGACATCATAGGACTTTTAGTATCACTGAAGTGACCTTGTGTGGATATCAGTAACATGGATAGAAAGCTAAGTACCCAAATGAAAAAGTCAGTCTATTTTAAAGACGCATTAAGTGGATTACAATGGTCACATTGAATGGAAAAGCTCGGCATAGGTCTCACAGAGATTTCATTACTCAAGGTTAACTGATTGTTTTCAGATTAGAGCATGATAACAATTTCATGGCACTGTGGAAAATTAATTGAATGGCATCACTATGGTTAAAATTATGCAACTGAGTATAGTGAAATAAAGTTGAGTTCAAAAACATGTACCTTTTTATTTGAAAGTTTTGTAAGTCACACGTCATCAAAGTGTCACGATCACCCATGTACTGAAAAGGCCGTTTTAAATGTGAATCTTTACAGTTCCTAACATTTTATTTTTTGCTTTCATTTGGATCTTGTACT
This sequence comes from Triturus cristatus, assembly GCF_964204655.1. NCBI lineage: Eukaryota > Metazoa > Chordata > Amphibia > Caudata > Salamandridae > Triturus > Triturus cristatus. The sequence goes on along the minus strand of NC_140588.1, from coordinate 615,527,230 downwards.
GATGCATTTATGGTGTAAAAATAAAAAGGCAAGTTCCGGAATGTAAGAAAATAAAAGCAGGATGAAATACTTAAATATGGTATAAAGAAGCAACTTGAGACTTCCTATGGTGGACATCTGTGCTGCGGAAAGTTACAGTTTTCATATAAATCCATTTTAGTGTGACCTGAAAATAAAGTTTGATGATGCACTTATTGCACTTATTTTGGAACCATCAGTGAAGCCAGTTGTGAGGATAAGGTGGGGGACAGCTTTGGTGTAAGTGTGCTCACGCAAGTGTGTGTGTTTGTTGCAGCAGTATGCTAGTGCTGTTTATTCCTTTCACTGCAATGAGAGTTTAAAGCTTTGTATCATCTAGACAGAGAAACAATATCAGCAATTAGATTTTGACTTGAGACTACTGCGGAACAGCTCAGTTTCTTAGCTAGAAACTGGATGCTGACCACTTACTCGTCCCTTGAGAATTGGTCTTATATACTCTTGGAGTCATTAAGAAGTTCTTGCATCACATTACTGAGGGAATGTTATTAAAGAACTCTTGCTGTGGTGGTGAACTAGGGGGATTGCTGTGTAGGACTCACTTTAGGAACACATTATGTGTGTGTCAGCAAGTGTGACTTAAAATAGGGCGTCAGACTTCATTTATGGGGGCATTGCAGAGAGGTGCAATAAGTTTGCCATTCTGGGAGGCTAGCACTGGCTGACAGGGGTCACAAATGGGCTTTTCTCTTCAGGGCTCTTGAAGCTGGCCCCGGGAATACACTGTTAAACAGTTTAATTTGGACACCTTGCCTATTGCTACAAACAAAATATACACCTCACATTTTGCATCTTCATGGCACTAGAAGACTCTCTCTAGAACCTTACACTTTTAACAAAACATGCTACAATTTACAAATATTAAAGTAACATTTAAGTGACAATTGGGTGCCATTCAAAATATCAAATGTATGATGTAGATATGCCATAGGAAAACACACTGCAAATACAGAAATGTCACACACAGGCAAGGGAGTAGCCAGAAAATTAAAATACCACCAACTTAGAACTAAAGTTCTGATGGCACCAACCATCAAAGCAAGTAATCACAACCTTACCTATAGGAGCTCTCTTGTCTCTCCCATCCAAGCATCTATCCATTTATCCTTTCATCCAACCTCTGAGATCCACAATTTCACCTTTACATTCTGTCATCCATTCTTTCCTTCATCTATCATTCAATCTTTCACAATTCTATCCATCTGTCCATCCATCCATAACTATCCATCCATCATTTCACTCATCCATCCATCCAGCCATCCATCAATCCATCCATTCTTTCAATTATCCATCCATCCTATTGCTCGTTCATCCATCCACACTTCCACTCTATCCTTTCCCTCATCTGTCCATTTACCCATTCACCCATCCTTTCATTTACTTATCCGTCCATCCATCCATTCACACTTTCGCTCATCCATCATTCTTTTTTCCATCCCTCCACTCTCCCTTTCACTCATCTATCTATTTTTCTCTCAACCACCCTTACATCCATCCTTTCACACATCTATCTATCCTTTTGCTCATTCATCCATCAACCCTTTCACTCCATCCATTCACCCATGCATCCATCCATCCACCCATCCATCCTTTCACTCCATCCATCTACCCTCCTTTTTTCCTGCCATCCACCTACCCTCCTTTTTGTCCTTCCATCCACCTATCCTTTCACTCAGCCATCCATCCTTTCACTAATCCATCTACCCTTACACTCACCCCTCCATTTACCCTTTCACTCTTTCAACCTTTCACTTTCTCATCTATCCATTCTCTCATCCATCCATCCACTCTTTCACTCATCCATCCATTCACCCTTTCACCCATACATCCATTATTTTACTCATCCATCCTTACATCCACCCTTTTCGTCATGTGTCCATCCATCCATTCACTCATCCATCCATCCATCCATCCATCCACTCATCCATCATTTCACTCATCCATCTATCCACCCTTTCACTCCATTCATCCATTCTCCATGTCATGCTTCCATCCACCCATACTGTCAATCAACCATCCATCCTTTCACTAATCCACCCACCCTTCTACCATCCATGCATCTACACATCCATTTACCTTTTCACTCATCCTGCATTTTACTCACTCACCCATCACTTCCTTTATCAACCATCCATCCACTTTTTTACTCATCCATCCACTCATCCATCACTTCACTCATCTATACACCCTTTCACTCCATACATCTAATCATTTATCCTTCCTTTCACTCACTCATTCATCCATGCAACCTTTCACTCACCCATCCATCCTTTCACTCACCCACCCATCCATCCTTTTACTCATTCATCCACCCTTCCACACATCCATTGATGCAGGTGTTTCATGAGTCACGCATAATGTACAGTGCCAGGATGTGAGGTGACTGTGACATGGCATTGTTGTCCCTGTTTTTGCACTTTTATATAGCACAAACCCAACCAAAGGATTTTGGAGCCCTTTACCAGAGTGCAAATAGCTTTACAAAAGCTCAGATTTGTGTTTTTAGGCATGGGGAGATTTAGGGTCTCATTACGAGTTTGGTGGTCCTCCTGTAACACCGCCACTGCTGCGCTGCTAGGAGGACCCGCTAAGCCCATGGTGCACCTGCCCATCGGATTTCGAGTTGAATCCATGGTAGGCAGGAGGTGCTACAGCAGTCTCACAGCAACGGCTGTGTTAAGCTCATAAGGGAGCCTTCAACAGTAGAGCGCTACCGTGAGAGTGCCTGTAGCACGTTCCAGCACTGTGTGGCATGTACCATGTTGTGCATGCCACATCGTGCAGGAACGAGGGTGCAATTCCAGGGGGGCACAACATATGCCTCCCTGCATGCACCCCTAGGCCCAGAATTGGCAGCATCTTAGACACCCTTTTCATGGTGGCTGACAGGTATGAAATGGATGGTGGATATGCAAGTCGAAATATGCTCAGCAGTGCTACATCTCCAGCATATACTTGCCCCTTTCCTCACCTCTACTGCTGTGGGATCCTTGATCCCTGTGGAGGCGGAAGTCCTGTGGCAATCCGACCGCCATACTTGGTATACAGTGGGTGGGGCCACAGAGGTGGCGGTAGTTGGACTGACACCATGAGTACAGCAGTCGCAGGACTGCTGTATTCCTAAAAAAGCCCCTTAATGATTTCCCCAGAATCACAGGATTTAGAGCTGATACCAGGACGTGAACCTGGTTCCCACTTCCATTTTACTAGTCGTTGTGCTGCGACAACCAGGGGAGGGAGTTTCAACCCTGGGTTTCACTGCACTAGTGTAGCACTGCAGTAAAGGAAAGGGGGCCACTGCCCTGGCCTCACAGCACAGGAAAATGTCTGCAAGGCCCAGAAAAGGGGGCCCCATACCTGGACTTTGCAGCCTGATGCAGTGCTTTAAGGCCCAGGGGACGGAGGTTTGCTAAACACTGCCCTGCCATGCCGATCTCTTCTGACTGCTCCCTCCTCCCTCAACCCACCTCTCCTCACCTGATGATGTCTGGCCGGCCCTTGGGAAAAAGGGGCCCTTTTTTGCCTGGCAACGCAAAACAAAAAGGGAAGGAAACGCTTCAGGGCAGGTTTTTGAGAGAGGTGCTGCCATGCCCCTGATGGTGCGAGCCAACACAATTGTTGGCTTTTCTGCTGCCCACTTCCCCACCCACTGTTTTCTTTCCCCCATCCATGCTCCCCCAGAAATGCCACCACTTCCTCGGACCAGGAAGATCAAGACACCCACCTTAAAAACTACATTTGTAATTGTAGTTGGATTTAGATAGCGCTTACTATCTCTGACAAGGCATTTTAGCACTTTGATGTGATCGGATTGGGGAGGAGGCACTAGAGGAGCAGGTGGACTGACTGGTAGTATGGCATTTCACCCAGAAGCGGGCCCCACATTGCCCATGCTTAGCTCCGACCCTGGATATGTGTATTGCCTGCAGAGTACCTGAAGGCTTCAGGCAACCTTTATTGAACTGTAGATCATAGTTTGAAATGGTTTGAACATTAATTTTGAAACGTTCTCCGGGCACGTGAAGTGTGTGGCAATCAAAGTAAAATATGCAAAACGCATGGCATTACATTTGCTTTCGACCCTGTTTTTATTGAGCCAATAAATACAGATTCCAGTGTAATTCATGGCTCCATTCTAGTGACCAGTAGTCGCTGGTTCCTGCGGAGATGCACGCTGTGTAGCTATCCGCCCACTGCAGGAGACTTATTAAAGCCGGTGATGAGCATCTGATTGTTAGCAGGTAAGGTCACTGGGGATACTAAATGTGCTCCTGTCAATTAGCCACACTATCTGTAACTATCTTTCACTGGTAACATCTCTCACTCCTTCCAATGTAGCATTAAGGAGCCCATAAGAGGGCTTTGCCAAACACACATTGAAATGGCTGGAAGGAACTGTGTGTGCTATTATTAAAAAGAACATTTATGGTCCTGTCCGTAAGCCAGTACAATCATGGGTTCAGGAGGGCGGGATCCAAGGTGGATATTTGGGAATCACTAAATGAATGTTTACGTCATATGACATCCTGGAAATCTGGCATGGGTCTGACCCTCTTTGACTTCGGTTGAACACCCTGGTGCAAGAGGACTGTGTGACGGTGACCTTTTGTGACAAATACATTTCAAATGCCTCCAGTAAATGTTACACAAATGACCGAAATGGGGACCAAAATCCGCACTGGCAAAAATGCAGAAACCAGCTCTTTTTTCTTCTCTCTATCTGTTTACATACATCCTTTTGTTGTGTTGGCTTCTAGCTTGCTGCTCAGACAGTGTATGTTGTGGAATGTTAGCATGAGTGTATGATGTCATAGAGTGTTGTATGCGTGCATGAATGTCAGTTGAGAGTAGGGCTGAGCAGCAAGCAGGCTGCTCCTGTTGGGGTTTCTTACTTACCTTGTTCTTTCGTTATTTGTACCTTACTTCATTTATTAATTACTTAATAAACTACTGGAACATACCAACCGGAATACGGACCTTTTTATTCCGTTACGACACTGGCGACGATTGAAGAACCTACATCTGTTTCTCAAGGATTTTCGAAATTTAAAAAAACTAAGCAACCACAAGGTATGATCTTGCAACTACTTATGAACCTTTAAGGCATTCTGGAAACCTTCGTACTTTTAAGCTTACTGGCACCATCTTACGAACCCCAACAGTGACCTCCCACCGGTCGCCCTCAACATCTACGTGCCAGTCCCTGTTTCACTTTTTTGTATCTGCCTGCTGTAACCTGCCTTGGAGTATTCCGCCTTTTTTTTCCATGAATGAAACCTGTCTCTACTGCCGTCACCTTTCTCTTTCTCCTTCTGTGCTCTCTCTTCTCCCTCTCAGATCTCTTTTCTCCACCTCCATCCTTCCCTCTCTCACTTTCTCTCTCTCTTGAATTCTCACTGTGCCTGCTGCAACCTCGGGGAGCTGGGAAAAGTGGCAGATGCACCAACAGCGAACCTTGGCTTTCAAGCTATGCCCCCATTGGCTCCAGACAACCCAGGAAATGGTGATTGCAGTATAAGGCCAGTCTGGCCTGGTGCACAGATTTCCATCTAACAGGACTGGAAGACAGTCACCTGCCTGTGTTACAAGGTTTTGCAAATTCACCCAACCAGGGCATTTATTTAATGAACATATCAATATAGTCACCACCCAAACTTAAGTAATAGGAAAACGACATTCACCTGCTCTAGAACAACCTGAGACATTCCACTCTGATTTGCTGTATTATAATTGTGTTATGGGCCGCACTCCTAGAGAGCCTCTATCTTTTATTTCAGTATCTGAATTTCATAACCCTCTGCTATGACATAGCAACAGTTGATTACAAACCTGCTTACCCACTGTTGTGATGTCATAAAGACATTCCAGGCCGCCTGACTGGCCTTCCAGAGGGCCTCGCAGCACAGTACAGCGCTGCTTGTATCCCGAGGGCCTCGCAGCACAGTACAGCGCTGCTTGTATCCCGAGGGCCTCGCAGCACAGTACAGCGCTGCTTGTATCCCGAGGGCCTCGCAGCACAGTACAGCGCTGCTTGTATGGCTTGACTGAAAGCAGGAAGCACAGCTGCAGGAGAGGGTAAGAAGGCAGGGAGGGGGTGGAGGTTGGTGACGAATGGCAGGAAAGTTTTTTTTTAACCTTTGGGACAGGGCTACATAACAGAGGTCATCTTATATAAGGCTCCCCATTACTCCTCTGCCACGGCGTGCCAGTTGAAAGCAGGGAAAGATGATTTGGGGGGCTGTACGTATCATTAAATTATAGATGGGTAACAGTGAATTATGGGGATTTTTTCACTTTGGGGTTCTGAGTGACATCATAGACAACTCGAGCTTTGCTCTTGTCTATTTGATGCCACTCAGAACATCTATAATACTATTTAACTCTAAACTGATAACCTGTGGTTTCAGTATATCTGGTAAACACATAGGTCCTGAATCAAACCTTCTAGAATTGCATGCAAAAAAAGTTGAAACAAACGTGGAATATGGCACTAATTTCAGAAATGTAGGATTGCATTGTTTTTCATGCAGATGTTCCACCATGTATGTGGAATTTGTTTTCATAGTTGTATGTAACTCCGAATGGTGGAGCTGGTGTCCTTAAATGAGCATAACATATAAAAAGAATGCTAATCATGTGGGTATTTGGAAACATATACAATGAAGTGTCCACATTCATTTGCTCTTCTAAGTTTAAACTTAAGTGACTAACACATAAGTGATGCAGCAAGTGTGAGAAAGTGCACAAAAGACCCCCATATTTAGGTCTCTCTTGAGAGAAATTTAGCTGTCTTACAGCTTTATGTGATTGCAATAACATACAGTGAAGGGTTTTCAGTGTCAATTAGCACAATTACATATTTAGCATTGTATTTTTGCACTATTGAGAAGGCTAAAACAAGCATTGTCAAAGCCAATAGCTTTCGCCTATGCGTGATCTATTGGCTTCGTCAAATTCTTTTAGAGATGCTGTGCAACGTTACTTAAATTTTAAAAACAGCTCTGTTACGTGACTAGGGTTGACTTTTCCCCCTACAAGCCATGTTGAAGCCCGCACTGCTGTGTAGTATGTGTAAAAACAGTGCAGGTGCCTAACAACAGGAGGGAGGTGCGAGGGAGGGAGCTACAACCTCAGACAGTGGGAGGAGAGTAGGAGTGGGAAAGAAACAAAGGACAGCGGAAGGAAGGTGGTGGTGGGAATAAAACAACAGACAGAGAGCGGCAAGCAGGGGATTTGGAAAAGAAACAGAGTTTGGAGGGTGGAAAAGTGGGAAAATAAACAAAGGACAGCAGGAGGAGTGCAGAAGTGGGAAAGAAAAGATGGAAAGCTGGAGGAGGGGGTGGAAGAAACAACGGCCAGCAGGAGAAGGGGTGAAGAAAACAACATGAGGGAGGGAGCAGCAGCAGTGGGAGGAAGTGGGGGTGAGGGAGAGGGGGCTCCAGATACATGCTCTCAATAAGAGTGCATGTCAAATGGTTAAAAAATAAAGTACCTGCAGAAGCCTGCATCGAGAGGAAGGACACCGGTCACAGACAGGAAGCTGTACCTGGTCCATGCTCCACAGCGGGAACATACATGAAGCCCCAGGAGGAAGATGGAGGTGAGGAGGATGCGCTGACCAATAAGAAGCAAGGAAACAAGTTCGACATTGAAGTCAATCAATGGTAAGTATTTAAGCCTGTCTTAAGCTGTTTTTTGTTAACAAAAGATTTTGCTGATAGCGCATGTGCACTATTCAGGCGAAACCTAAAAAAAGTACTGTGTACATACCCAGAATCTCATTATAGAACTTATTTTGGCTTTGCCAATGATTGTTTTACTTGCTGTACTTTTACTCAACATGACCTTTGGGGCTCAAAAAAGAGGCAGGGAGGATGTGCTAATGTGGCATTGTGCCCTGCATCTGGGGCACCACTGTCGTTCTCCCAGATCATTTTAACCGACCACTGGGTCAGCAAATGAAAGGAAAAGTCCAGGGACACTGACAGTCCAAACGGTGCATGACATGTTACTTTCTGAGGTGTTCAGGTAAAGGTAAATAAGTTGGAGCAATTGTACAGAGATACTTTTGGGGCATCCTCTTCATCTTACTGGCGTTCGTACATGCACATCTTCCTCATGTTACATGATATTTGGCAATTACACCCTGTACATGCTTGAGACAGAAATTCCAAACTGTGCCTTTCTTAAAATTTCCAGTGACCAAAGCAAACATCAAATGTGGTGATTCAGAAAGTTAATCAGGGTTTAGAGAGTCTTCACCTTTGTCCAGGAATGACTGGAACATTAATGGAAGCAGGATATGGGCAAAACAGGCATAAGCAAAACAACAGCTAACACATTGTTGTCTAATTAAGTGTGGTGTATTTATGCATGTCTATTAAACATAATTGCCTTGTATTTGTTTTTGCTCACATAAAATTGACCACGATATTCCAAGTTACGTTTTGCTATAGACAGTGATAACGTGCTCTACATTCCATATCCATTTTAGTCAATTGGCACGAAATGTTACGTGGCTCCAAAAGCTGAGACATGTTCAAGTTAACATTATAAAATCTCAAACATGTTTGTGTGTCTTGTAATTTATCAATACAGGCGACAAACGTTCATGATGCAATAAGGCCTGGTGTACTGAATTCTACCACTAATGTCAAAATGTAAACAAGATGAATCATATAAGTCCAAATCTCTTTGTAAAATAGAAATAACCAGATCTTTTTAAGCATGTCAGTCTTGAAAATAAATCCATTATCAACAAAATCTAACTAACCACTGTATGAGTTCCAAATGCACAATCCTCAGCAAAATCATTGGCAGCCTCACGGCCTTTGACCTCTCCTTGCCTTATGGCAGTGGGTCACTAGATACTTTTCAAATGCCCACTATAATGAGCGGGTATATAGCTTTTTACAAAGTGCAGGGTGCCATATGAGTCATCTAAAGACAATAGGAGTGTGTGTTATTAAGTTCTAAATATAATGTGTGAGGTTTGAACAATCTGAATTTATTTCTAACATATTTAAAATGTTTATGCGACCTTCAAAACGTTTTCACAAACGACTTAAAAACTACTTAGACTAGTCCCCTATAAACGCTGGAACATCATTACAACCTACGATTTTATTTACATGAAATAAAGTATACATTTTTTCCTACTACCACCAGGTTTTGCCTGAAATAAATGAATACAGAGCTGGGTGTTGGTGAAGGCAGGGAGGTATATTTGACACATCTTTTCCTTGACTTAAAAAAAAAATGCGTATTTGAATATTTCCAAAAGCAAAGCCAACAATTCAATATAGTGCCACAATCATATGTTTTCTTGATTATGTATTGTATAACGTATTATGCGTGATTTCACATAAAATAGAGAACTCGAATTTTACCCAAAAATATAATATGTCAAATCACAAAATACTGCTGCAACTATTGTCATGATGTTGATCTGGAAGTGATTCGCCAACATTTGAGCCTGAAATATACTTTAATCACTAAAGGATTAAGCTGTACCTGGAAATATTTGTAAATGGCCTTAAAATGTCTTAAACAGATTACATGCTCATGGCCAAATGACATGAGACAAAAATGCTGGATTTTCCCCATGCACAACATTCGCAAAGAAGATGTTCCTCTTTAAGAATTATTTTTTTAGTCAAAAATACCTCAATTTGTGCCAGTTTAATTCTTGAAATATCAAGTTGGAACAAGTTCAATTGATTACCAGTGGTTAAACAGTCAATATAATTGGTAAATACAAGCAAATTATTTTCTAGCTTCTCAAATCTCCCCAAGCTGCGATCCGCTTCTTTGAGGATGTGCACAGCACTCACATTGCATTGCATTATCCATTTAGCATATGAAAGTGTGACGATCTGACAATTGTATCCCTTTCTCTGCAGACTTTTTCTATTCCTGTTTTGTTTTAGCACGCACGTGTTACTCTATTCAGAGTAAGCTAATCATTTAGTATGTACACATAGTATCTCTCAGAGAAAGTGTATCCCCCTCATACCTATTTGCACATTGTTTTCATTTTGTGAATCACATTTTCATTTTGTAAATCACGTGCATTTTCTTCATCAACAGGGTCTCACAAATTAATGACTAGTGTACAGAGATAGGAGACATAGCACACTCTGTGAGTATAGGCTGCATGTTGTCTAGGTCATTCACATACTTTGTTACTCAAAAGGGCGTGACTTATACACTGTGGAAGAACCCGCTATAAGAGTACAGTATCCATCAAAAAGCACAGACCTGCCTGCTTTCCTGGATCCACACTGGGATATTTTCCATACTGCATTACATATGCATGTTTAAGGTTAGGATATTTGAATTATTTAGTTTTAACTGTGAAATCTTTTTTTATTCCGGGAAAATATTTTTCAATGGTATGTGTTTTCTTCCCACACAGCATCCTTTGAGGAAAAGTGATATCATTGCAGCTTAAAGGCGGGTCTCTGGTATTGTTTGTGCTTAACGAATCATAAACATAACATAACTTTCCCCATTCCAGGCAGCACTCATGGCTGGATTTTTCAATGTGATATAAAGTGTGGGGGGAAGAATTTGCACTTGTGTGTAGATATCCATTTAATTACCCCTGAGTATTTGTTCAAGACAACTGACTAGGATTCCACTAATCGTTCCCCCAACACGCACAATGGCTTTGCCCTCAACAGTAATTTAGGCTGATAATTATGGCACACACACGCACATGCACCCACACACACACACACACACACACGTGTCTAGCTTGCATATTTGCATCCTGGAAAGTTACATCTGCATCCATATCTTTGCAAATCAGGAGGAACTCACCATGCTACAGTCTATACATTTTCCTCAGTCATACATCCGATTTGGGATTTAAAAAAATGTTTAAGTATAGGGCTCATACATTAGTATTATAATGACTCAATCATTCAAGTGATGCCTTATTCCAAACAGCCTTTAATATTCTTACCTGGAAATGGAAGAGCTATCATATTTCACAAAATTATAATCTTCATAACCTAACTTTTTTACGTGTGTCTAAAATGGATAGCAATCACTTAGCAAAAATGTGGTTTTTTTCTTTTAAGGTATACACATCCATATCCCAATAGAGAATAACCTAATTACCTTATTCCCATGTCTACCACACATCAGGCCACATATCCACCAGCTGTCTGCAACTACTGTACATATCCCCGAGCCTAGTAATCATGCCTTCAGTGGCAAGAACATGGCTTCCAGTGCTTTGTCTTTGAGATGTGAGTGATGAGTGGGAAATAAATGGCTACACTGGTGAATAAAAGATGTTGAATGCATGGATCCATGGTCAAGAGATAAATGGCTAATAAATGCTTGGATTAAACGATAGACAAATTAAAAACATGAGAGATGGATGTTGGTTACATTTACTTACTATACATTTATGTTTACTTTATGAGGTCTAAGAATAACATAAAAAATCTTAAGTGAGTTAAACAAAAAAGTAGATGATCACAACTATAGTTTGGAGAAAATCAGAAAAAGATTATTCTGCAAATCAACGAATGTCATTAATATTTTCCAAAGTTTGCAAGTAGATGACAAATTTATCAGATTAAATTAAACCTATAAAGTTAATTATTGGCTGTTTTTAATCAAGATTTTCATTAACAGAACAGTATTATCTATTAATATACACAGCATCACTTTAGGTGAAACAATCTGCATTGTCTATCCTCAGATCCAACAACACTCCAATGCTAATCACATCCATTAAGAGAATCAATTATAAAACTTGGTAAATTTGCTTATAAATTTGCAGCAATACACAACCACTAAGGGAATGTTTGTATATCCACCAGAAACGTGAAGTCTCTCATACAAGGGCAATAATTCACTCCGCTTTTTAGAATCTACTTCAAAGGCGACATGATGGAGTAGAGTTATGGATTTCTTTTTCAACACCAGAAATGCATGCCCATTGAGAGAAAATTCTAATGCAATAGACTTTTGATGCAGGACTATCAAAAATATAATATATTATTAAGGTCAGTTGTTTCAATTTTTCCCATGAACCATAATGACACATCAAATCCCCTAGCCTTGGCAGAGTACAGATCCAGTTCAAGGTGAATTGCTTGAACTTGAAGAGAACTCCAAATGCCCAGTACAGCCCTCAATTTTATTGAATTATACAATTATAAAGGAACCGTAAAACAGTTAAGTATTAATGTTTTCCTATAACCCAATGTAATTGGTTTGAATTACCCATTTCCTACAGATCTACTAAATGTTATAATTCCTCTCATTATTGATTTAGTTGTTGTAGATCTACTTTCAAGCATCACTCTAAACGCAAACATTAATATATGATAAGACCCAAATAACTATGCTCTTTGACTACTTCCTTTGGCTTCTACTTCTGCTTCCCACCAATATCTAATCATGTATGCCAACCTTCATTAATTTGCTTTCCTTCATATTGAGCATAAACATTTGTATCTTGCAACATTGCTGAACTCTATATATTAAATGTTGGATTATGGATAGTGGTTTAAAACACAAATGAGACTTTGATGTTAAGGGAATGGATTAGGGATTGATAGGTTGTGTGGGAAATGTTCGTATTTATGGATGCAGAAACGAAAATTGGATCTTGCTGATTTCCAAAAATATATATGGCTTTAAAGGCTCAAGCTGATTATAAATCAACAGAGTTGTGTTAAAGGGCAGTTTGAGACAGCAGAGTGAAGGGGCTCAGGGAAATAGAGATAATGGAAAGATAATGGCTAAAGAGGATATTAGCGATGGAGGGTGGGCAGGGTTATGGTAATGGGGAAAGAGGTGAATTGCTGAAAGTGGGTAATAAAAAATGGCAAATAACTAAACCCAATAGCTCTTGTACCTCACTTTGCCCAGGTAACAAAACTTTGGAATGAAGTACGGTGGTGGAATTATGATTTGGCAAAGGACTGGGTACATAATGTAGTGGAAAGGGAAGGATAGTGTTTGGCCAAAAGGATAGCAGGACTGGTACTCTTAGGGCAGGTCCTGTGAGTAACTGAATGATTACACTGTGCTTGAGGCGTTGCTTGAAGATGAGGGTGTTGAGTTATTTTCTAAAGTGGATGAGTACTTGTAAATACATAAATACATGAGAGGCTGAGGTAGCTTCAATGGATACAGGATTGGGAGGTAGGCCATAGATGAGTGGATACATACATAAGAGATAAATATTGGATACATGGAGGCATGCTTGAGAGAAGGTTGATGAACAAATGTTTGGATAAATGGGTGCATAAATGAGATATCAATCTTGATGAAGAGAGATTATTGAAAGATTTATGTTGACTAAATGCATGCAGGATTAAGGGATTGATGATGGATGAATATTTCGATGAATGGATACATTAATAAGAGCTGGGTGACTTTTGGGTGAATTAAAGTTACTGCATGAATTATTGTGTGAGTTGAACTGTGAACAGCTTTTACCTTGATCTGCTGATCAAGCTAGCAAGATAATTCAAAAAAGTATTTGTATCTAACATTTTTGTGTCATATGCAGGTCAAAACTTCGAACCTTGGTAATGTCAACTCAACATCAGAACTACCTATCACTTACAACATTTACAAACTTCATAAACGTCTGTGTTCAAACTAATACTACCTAAGCTGTATATATGGTTTAAAACGATTTTTTACCCTCGCCTTTAATTGTCTGTTGCAAAGGAATTGAAACTGATAACTCAGTTTTAAGGAAATAGCCATCACACTGCAAATTGTACAGGTTTACAATATTCTTAACAAGAGGTTGCCGCTCCGGTGGAATGCACTCGCCGGAGGTCAGGCCAAAGACAGGGCTGCTCATTCAGGACATCTCCCCACATGTGCGCCGCCTACATGTTTCGGGATACCGCCCTTCCTCTGGGCAGCATTAGCACAAAATGAAAGACACCAGCAAGTTATAAGGAAGTCCCATCTTTATTTCGCATAGTAAATCCTGATATGAATCAAGTGAGTGAAACTGTGGCATGATGGAACTTGGAGTCCTGTTTTGCATCTCTAGGTGGGTGCTGGCTTCCAGTTTGTGAAATAAAATATGCTTGTGGACCAAACAATGTTCGAAGTGCCGCCCTGACAATACAAACGGCCCCTCCAGCTCTGCTGTGCATCGGTAAGTCCATTGCTGCGGACCCACTTGGGTCTAGTGGTGGTGCAAAGCCGTGGCCTGGGCTTGGCCACACATATTCCTAACAAGAGATTGCCACTCCGGTGGAACACACTCGCCGGAGGTCAGGCCATAGACAGGGCTGCTCATTCAGGACATTTCCCCACATGTGCGCCGCCTACGCATTTTGGGATACCTCCCTTCCTCTGGGCAGCATTAGCATAAAATGAAAGGCACCAGCAAGTTATAAGGAAGTCCCATCTTTATTTCGCATAGTAAATCCCAATATGAATCAGGTGAGTGAAACTGTGGCATGATGAGACTTGGAGTCATGTTTTGCATCTCCAGGTGGGTGCTGGCTTCCAGTTTGTGAAAATAAATATCCTCGTGGGACAAACAATGTTCAAAGTGCTGCCCTGACAATACAAACGGCCCCTCCCGCTCCGCTGTGCATCGGTAAGTCCTTTGCTGCGGACCCAATCCGGTCTCGTGGTGGTGCGAAGCTGTGGCCTGGGCTTGGCCACACATATTATTCACAAGGGGTTGCTGCTCCGGTGGAACGCACTCGCCGGAGGTCAGGCCAAAGACAGGGCTGCTCACTCAGGACATCTCCCCACATGTGCACCGCCTACGCGATCGGGATAACTCCCTTCCTCTGGGCAGCATTAGCACAAAATGAAAGGCACCAGCAAGTTATAAGGAAGTCCCATCTTTATTTCGCACAGTAAATCCCGATATGAATCAGGTGAATGAAACTGTGGCATGATGGGACTTGGAGACCAATTTTGCATCTCAAGGTGGGTGCTGGCTTCCAGTTTGTGAAATAAAATATCCTTGTGTGACAAACAATGTTCGAAGTGCCGCCCTGACAATACAAACGGCCCCTCCAGCTCCGCTGTGCATTGGTAAGTCCATTGCTGCGGACCCCACTCGGGTCTTTTGGTGGTGCAAAGCCGTGGCCTGGCCTTGGCCACACATATTCTTAACAAGAGGTTGCCGCTCCTGAGGAACGCACTCGCCGGAGGTCAGGCCAAAGACAGGGCTGCTCACTCAGGACATCTCCTCACATGTGTGCCGCCTACACGTTTCGGGATACCTCCCTTCCTCTGGGCAGCATTAGCACAAAATAAAAGGCACCAGCAAGTTATAAGGAAGTCCCATCTTTATTTCGCACAGTAAATCCCGATATGAATCAGGTGAGTGAAACGTGGCATGATGGGACTTGGAGTCCTGTTTTGCATCTCAAGGTGGGTGCTGGCTTCCAGTTTGTGAAATAAAATATCCTTGTGGGACAAACAATGTTCGAAGTGCCGCCCTGACAATACAAACGGCCCCTCCAGCTCCGCTGTGCATGGGTAAGTCGATTGCTGCGGACGCACTCGGGTCTCGTGGTGATGCGAAGCCGTGGCCTGGGCTTGGCCACACATATTCTTAACTTCGGACATTGTTTGTCTAGGTAAGCAGATGTGGAGCTAAGAACTATGAAGATATACTTACTTATGGTACAATATTAGTGTAGGTTGTTATTTGGGACCTGGATATAGTGTCATACAGCCCCTCTCAATGGCCCCTTGTTGTTATATTGATTTGGACATTCTAATTTCTACTTGTTTTATGAAATGTCTCCATGATGCTATGTAAAGTAAACGAAAGGATGCTCATGCTATATTTTTATAAACATGTACTGTTGTGCAAAATGACAGATAGATGGGTCTTCCAAGACCCCATTTCAAACAAGTGCAACAGTACGTTCTCTGAGTTGATAAAATGTTTTTTATTGCCCTAAACTCTGCCTTATGCCTCAGAGTATGCCCCGGGGTGCAGTTACTGTACTGCGCTCACCTTCCAATCTGCTTGTAGGTTGTTTCCACATGTTCTTTTACCATGTATGTTTTACAACATAATGACAAGTCTGCCTTTTTCACTAAGCCTCTCGGAATTATGATAAACTGGAAAAAAGAGAAATGGAGAAACCGAGATAGAGGAAAGTAAAAGTAAAATACACTAACAACATAATGAGTTGCAAAAGACGAATATATATTACCATAGAGATGTATTAAATGCAAGCGGTCTTCAGTCGACCCTGCTAACATTTGTTTTCAAAACACTGTTGCTCAGTTGTAAATAGCGCGAACTCGATCCCAAGGTATCGAAGCGCTTTACATGAGTATTAATAACATTCCACAAGGTCATATTTATTTTCTAGGCATGGGTTAAATGATTTGTCCAGAATAACAGGATGTTGAGCCAACGCTGAGACTCGAACCTGGTCGCCCAACTCCGAAGTAGACAGCTCTGGTCGCAATGCAGAAGTGGCCAAGATGCCAAACATCAGCGTCATCTGTGATTAATGGGATCTCTGCCCATCTCATATTTGAGGTGATTTGGAATGTTGGTTATGATGTCATCTCTGACGATACATGACTTTTCATGTTGCTATCCAGACGAGGTGTGTGAGGCAATGTTAATGCGTTCCTCACCAACATATTAAAGAGCAAAACTGTTCACATTAGGAAAAAGCTGCCTTGTATGATTCACCAATAAGAAACTTGTATCTGTTGGACCATCACAAATACCCAGAAGGTCTGACAATGAACGAAATTAAAGATTCATTTTAATGTTGTTGTTGTGATTTCTAAGCAAGTTTAGGGGATTGATCTGGTTTTTCTCAGAAACATAAATTCTATGTTTTTAGTAAATTTTTGTCTGTCCGCTTTTGTCAGCTACTCTGTGTTCCTTTCGTCACCATGGCAACACGTTTAACAAGTTTACAGCTGCTTTCCCGGGGTACTTAATGAAGCGGGGCTGCTGGACAAAATCTAGACATTGAAAGTAATAATCCAGGGGCTTTGATTTTAACCAAAATGAGAAGCAATATACTGGTTTGGGCAGGCGATTAGTGTTCTAGAGAAAGAGAGGGAGGGAAAGAGAGAGAAAGAAACAGATAGAAGAGAGCGAGAGAGAGGAAGAGAAAGAAAGAAAACACGTCACTATAATTCTCAGTTGTGAGGGTGCTTTAGCTTCACTTGTTGGCTTGGGTCACTCAATATGATAAAGGGCTTTTCAGTAGCTTTAGCTCTGTATTAATCATATTTATCTACTCTAGACATAATATTTTCTATTACAATATTGATGCAATCTAGCAGACATGAGTTAGCTTTGAGTGTATGCTGGTGAATCTTTACTAGGGGTGGACGGTAAACTCTGTTCCGCCAGCAGAGTTTGCAGAGTTTTGCCTCTTCCCGCTCCACTTGCAGCACGAAGTTCAGCAAAAACTCCGCCAAGCGTGGCGGAGTTTATCTAGGCCCACCCTACAATAACAATATTTTGCGCACTAAAAGAACATGGTTGTGGCCACCTCACTCCCTGGAACACTTACAGGCCCCGCAACCCTTGCCCTAGTGTTTGTGCTTCTCGTGCTTACGGTGTTGTTCTTAGCCATCCTTGCGGTGCTTCTCAGACGAGCTCATGGTTGAAGTGGGCTTCTCTCTTGTGCTGGGTTTTGATGCACCTAAGTTGTGTTGACCTTTCAACTTTGCGGAAACCGAATGGAGGGCAACCTACAGCATGTGTAATTCAAGCAAGCAGGCTAAGGTGTGCACAGATTTTTATTTGCTGTCCAGGAGTATCATGCTCTCTTTCAAAGTCTCAATTGTCAGTTAAGTTATTACTTTAGCTTTCCCATTAAACACTAACAATGCACTTGTAAAAAAGTAACATAGGTGTCAATGTGAGTGTGGAGTTTGATTAGGATGTTTATTCAAAAAGAAAAGCTTGTTTGCTATTGGTTGGTTCTTGGTTCTCTTGCTTTGCTATTTACTGTGGATTGTGGTTTATTCTACCCCGACCCCGGCAATACTGTGGGTTGATCGTGACAAACTATTTCTGCAACAAATTGATAGCCCTGTGGATGAGCAGTGTTTGCTACGCTGGGTGAGTAGTGTTTGCATAGTGGTCCCGACTCCCAGAGTTGTGACTGTTGTATATAATTGTAAGTTTGAGAAAAGGGATCTGCTGTATTCTAGCATTTATTTATATAGTGCTTACTACCCTGAAATGAGACATTGAAATGCTTATCCACATGAAAAGCCTTAATTGGGATGAAAAAATCATTCCACATGTCAAGAGACACAGGATTGTTAAAAATCAGAAGGGGCATTCACCCCAGTCGCTAGCTTGCCTGAGTCGCATGGTATAAAGCGCAAATTACTTTAAAACATAGCTTTTGCAGCTGAGGCGTTCGTAGCCTAATTTTTATTTTTTTTGTGCTGCACAGTGAAATTTTGTTTAAAGACCAGGTAAATCAAAAAATGTACAATTAATTCTTCACTTTCCGTATCAGCTGAGTTTAACCACACTGGAGTGCATATTGTGTAGTTTGTCTTACAGATCTGTGTTTTATTGTGATGAAAAAACAATATAAGTTGCTTTGAATGGAAGCTTGTGCACATTACTGGTCTTCTCCTCTAATGGCCAATTTGCGTTTTAATTTTTTGAACATCACCTCTGTTTCAAGTTAACCTGCTCTAGGCACTTCTAACTTTGATTGCATTATATCACATTTGTTTGACATATCATGTTTTTTTTTTGCAATAAATAATCATGAACTACAAGTGTCATATGAAGAAGATCATGGGTGAGGGAAAACCTGACAACAATTAACAAAGGCTCACGCACATGGTGACAACCCGTTGACAAATTGCCATTTTGACCGTAGCCTTCTGACAGTTCTTTGAGGTGTCATGCATAATTTCCTAGCGTGACCGTGTCACCCACATCCTCTTGATTGTAAAAAGCCCTCATCTCTTAAATGGCATGGGTAGTGCGCAAACAGACATGCCTGTGTGATTCCGTTGCACTTTGAAGTAAAGGAGCTAATTGCAAACAGAGGGGCATATTTACAATAACTGGCGCATACCTGCATATCAGCAGGGATGCGCCAGTTATTGTGTGCCATAGCTCCGCCACCATGGTTGCAACGCATTTACAATGCGGCGCACCATGGGGCAAAAACGGCACAGATGCGTGACGCATCTGTGCCGTAAAAGTGGCGCATTGCAAGCGCGACGCAGCTCCAGCAATGCTCTGGAGGGGCCCTATCTTGTGAATGCTGCGTCAATCCTTACGCCTGCTTCAGGCAGGCGCAGGGTTTTGACGCAGCATGGGCCTAAAAGTGACTGAGTGCAATCTTGTAGATTTCACTCAGCCACTTTTAGGAGGCGTTCCTGCGACGGAACGCCCCCCCCTGCGCAGGAACGCCTACTTCTGCCGCAGGGCTTTACAACGTGACGCATCTCCCAGATGCGTCACGTTGTAAGTACCCCGCACCATGGCGCAAGATTTACGCCGCCGCTGAGTCACAAAAGTGACGCAACGGCGCCGTAAATGAGGCGCAAGGGGCTTGTAAATCTGCCCCAGAGTCTTTCAACACAGCGTGCTATGCATGCGAAGGAGACCTTTCATTTCCCACTCTTTTTTTGAGTCACAAACACAGGGAAGCTGTTAAGCGGCTCTAGTTTAAATTAGTGGTGGATGGAACACCACGAAATGTTGCTGAGTTTTTATGTAACTTCGTGGAATTCCACTGAATAATACTCTGTGAGTTCTGTCCACTCCTAATCTTTATGAGACATGTTCAACTTTTCATCTGCTGTGCAAAATGTGACAACCCTAAAGTAATCTTGAACAGCAGGGTTTTTGGGGGACATATGAATGTTTGTACAGCATCTATCCAGCTTCTGAATTACTTATAGTCTATTGGGAATAGACCCTTTTTAACTTCATTGCGTGCACAATGGTGTATGGCATACATGTGCATGCACACACTAACATACACACACATGCACGCACACACACATACACATATCCTTTATTTCCTCGGTTTTGGTTTTGTTGCTATACTTAATTATTTTTAAGTATTCTTTTCTCAAATAACAAAGTAGAAGGGAGACCACTTCTGAGACATGAGGTGTGAGAATTTGGGTTATTAGTTGAGAGAGGTGGAAGCCCCGCTCAAATAATAGATGCAATCCTTGTCAGGGTGAACTACAAAAGTCACTAAATTAACCACTGCTTAACCCTCGGGTAGCTTGGCACAAAAGCTGTTAGGCTTAACTTACAGGTGATGTGTAAAGTAGTTATGCAGCATGCAAACAGTAATGAAGTAAATACACAACATAAGGAAAATCGTACATCAATTTAGGAAACTAGAGGTTAGCTTAATAAATACAATGACACTAAAATGACACAAATACAATTAGTAAAACCAGAGATATGAGGTTTTAACACTTCAGTTGAAATAGTGCCAAAAAGCACAAAGCAACACTTACTGTTAACTTTTCATGCTGATAAGTGTTAAAGTTACAGGTTTAGGCCAACCATGATGGTGCATGGGTCAGATACAGGGAACAGGTTCATACTGCTGAAGAGTTACCTTCTCAAATCCACCCAAGGAGCTTCCGTTTGCATTGGGGAAGGGGTCAGGAGGATTTTGTTGTTGGCACGAGGAGCAGATCAGGCGTTGCGTACAATCAGTTTTGGAACGAACAGCCAGCCATCGCTGGAACTTGCTCAAAGTCCTCTCCTAAGTGTCCTTAACTTCTAAAATTTCAACCGCGACTTTCCCATAGAATAGAACGGGGCTCGCGGCTATGTTCTCACACTGCACACGTCCCCCGTGGGTCTCCTGTGTCACTCCCTTGGGTGGTTCCTTGGGGTCCCAGTGATTCTACGTGCTCTAGGCACTGTGTCTAGCTAGTCAAGTCGTGGTTCTTAAACCACTTTCTTAATATATGGTTTGGTTCGGCCCTAGGGCCCATTGTATATTGTGCAATTTACTGTTGTTTTAGAACTGTATTATTAGTGCCTGGCTCTCTAATCTCATAAAGGGATTAGTAGAGAGTGTTTAGAAATAAATACATATATTTTATATATATACCTTGTGTGGTTCTCCTTTCATTTAGTGATTCAGGAGGTTATAATCTGGTAAACCAAGCTGCTTTACACTCCTTCAAGACTTAACCTGAAGGCTGCTCTCCATAGCTACCACTAGAGTAGGTTTCAATAAAGGTTGTCAAAAGGATGGCAAAGGAAAGCAAAACTCGGGGTGACTCTGAAGAGAGGGCCAGGTCCAATGGTAGGACTATCAGCTGACATGAAGCTGACAATAAAAGCTGGAGGTAACTGTAGTCAGTTCACCATGTTTAAACCATATTTAGGAAAGAAATAGGAGGGGTGGGCATTCACTAGGTTTGTGTTCTACTTCAGGCCAGAGTATCATCGGAACAGGAGATGTCCTATTATCAAAGGACCATATAGTACATGATATCATGGATGCCATTCGGCAGTCTTATAGCAGCCCCAATTGTCTTGCATTACACTTATTGCCAAACAAGCAAGAAGACGTAAAGTTGCTTTTTTGTAGCTCTTTGATTCAATACCTTTACTCTTTTGAAGCATTTAAATTGAAATTAAAAAATACAGCAGAAATGCTTTTTTTCATTTCATTCACTTCCTCATTGAAATAAAGTACTTTATGCCCATGAAGGTATGAAGCACCATTCCGTAGCACTAAAAAAATCAAGGTCTCTGTAATAGGCCGTCAGCAATTTGAAATGTACAACAGAGCAAGTAGTTCACATATTAACACTTCCTTTTATCGACAGACAGACATAGGGGATACAGAAGTGTCAAATGAAGGCGGCTTGTTCAAACACAGTGAACCTGATAAGAAGGAGAATGAGATGGACATCAGAAATCAACAGGGCCCTGATGGAATGAATAGACAGAACAGCAACAAGCAAACTGAAGGCTCAACTATTGTTGATGACAAGTATAGAAGTGAGCTTTGAGGTCTACCTAGAGATAATGACTAGATTGGAAACTTGTGTTGCAAGAGGTCCTAAGCTTGGCAATCATCGATATTGAAGCAACAATGCAAGAATATATATTGGATGGTCCAATGCATCGCATAATGAGGGAAGGTAGCTGAAAATCATGTGGGCATACGTCAACATGAAATTAGGTCTTAAAAACAACAGGTAAAGAAAGAGAAATAAAACTCTCAAGAAATATGTTGGAAATCTTTCATCAAAGTAGCATAAGAGAACAGCAAATGATCTTGTGAGTTTTAGTAGCACTGTGCACATATACGTTTGAACGAACCATGGCAATTTGCAAAGGTAGTTAATTTTAAGACACTCTCCGTGGATCATGACATTATTAGTGATGAAACTGAATGTCTGATCATCAAAGTACAGTTAATGCCCGTCATTGACTTACATCATGCCGACCAAACATGTTGAGCATAAAAAACATAGAAATGCACATTTTAACTAAGAAGCAACAAGGCAATGGACCCTAACATGTTTCCTCTATTAATCTTAAACAATTGTGTGGGAATGTGTTGAGTAACTCTTTTTGGAATGTGCTACTGGTCGAAGCTTTCCTTTTGTCATGGTTAACCAATGTTGTGATCTTAATTTATTGCAAAGGTAATTAGAACAAGCCTGAACCAATTGGTCTATTCAACATATAGTTGAAATTGTCTTGAAATGTGTCTTAGCTGCCTTGCAAGTGCAAATGGAGTAGGTGGAGATAATGGTGCCTGTTTGGTGAATTTCAGGAAGGTTCTTTCCAATAGCAGCACTACATTTATTTGTCCCATTTATCGCATAGAGGTTGGCTATCCAACTGGATATTGGATATCCAAAACATATGACCCTCTGATCTGAAATGAAACTATATAAGAATAATCTTAGGTAATAGGTATCATTATAAATTTCAATGCAAACATAGGAATATAAATACAGACGTAGTTGGATGGCCAAGGAGGCACAAATATTGGCCACTAACAAAGGGTGTTAATCTGGACTGCCTCTAGTCCTTCCCCTTTTTAACTACAGAAAGAAAATGTAATAAATAGAGGGAGAAAACCCCAATCCTTGTGAAAACTGAGGGCTATTTAAAGTCAAAGAGATGAGGATCAATTAAACAAATGCTAAAATGATTATTGCCTGCACACAAAAGATAAACAATAACAATTCTGAATCAACAGAAAAGTCTAAGAGGTAGTAAAAAAACAATCATATTTGGTTTGGAGAATAGGTGATTATGATTCTTGGGGCTTTCATGACCAGCATTTACCAATATAAGCTTGAATCACTGCACAAGGCATACAAACATATGCAAGGCACCACACACCACCGCACCCAACAGCTACCACACCGCTGCTGGGGCAAGGTCACCGAGAACCAACTGACTACCGCCCTCGCCCTGAGACCACCCACCGACCCCACCGACCCAGACACCGCCGCGACCAACCTCACACAGTGGATCAACGACTGCGCCAACACCCTCGCCCCTCTCAAGACCTCTACAACCAACCACACCAACAAGAAAGCCGCCTGGTTCACCAAGGACCTCCGGATCTCCAAGCACACCTGTCGGAAGCTGGAGAAGAAATGGCTCCACGACCGAACACCAGACATCCACACAGCCCTCAAGAGCGCCACCCGTAGACACCACCAACTCATCAGGACCGCCAAGAAGACCGCCTTCAAGGACCGCCTAGACAACAACGCACACAACACCAAAGAGCTCTTCAGCATCATGAAAGAACTCTCCAACCCCAGCTCCAACACCAACGACATCCCGCCTGTCAAGAACGGCAATACGTGTTCCTACACGGTTTCCCCCAGGTCTGATCGCAAAAGAAAACTGCTCAATTACCCTTGGAGTAAGCTGTTTCACTTCCCTTCCTTCAGACGTTCCAAAAAGAAGACTAGTCTGCTAAAGACCATTACCAACAGGGCGCCCGTTCTCGGGGCGATCTTGTAGGTTAGCGGTCTAGTGTTTGAAAGACAGTTTGTTTGAACGTGCGCGCGTTCCCTGACCGCGGCGCACTTCAACTGTAGAGATTTGTGAGGAGGCTGTGTCGTTCGCGCCTCTCACAGAGTTTCCTGAAGTATTCGTTGGGAGTGTGAGATAGTTTTTTCTCCGCTGCCTAACAGATTCCGGAGGTGGAGTTTAGTAATCCTCTACCTCAGCTCGTGTCACTTGAACATTCTTGTTTGTTTCCAGCGTGTGGAAATTCACCTGAGTCTCGACCAGCGGCGCCTTTGTGGAAGGATTATCAAGGCAAGAACTTATCTCTGAGAACAAGTCTACGGTCATTCCCCGGTGAGTGACTACTATGTATAAACGCGCCAGTACAGGAGCAGCAGTGCGTAGTGAAGCATAAACACGCTGCTACAGAGCAGCTGAGCGTAGTGAAGCATTCAACAAGATTGAGACTGTTCAGGCTTCTAGTATTCCACTTCTGTAGAACAAGTTGCAGTCCCCATAGACTTACTTATTCCCTGGATTGGGTGACTGACAGAAATTGCAAGAGAGTACAGATCAGGCTTCAAGCTCCAAGTTTCTATGAGGAACATTCTTCTCCAGTTCAGATATCAGAAAAAGAATCCACTTCATTATCTAGTATGTAAATATATATATATATTGCTTACCACCAATTGCCGCAGCAGTAACCCTCAAGCGCAGCAGCAACCATCAAGCACAGCAGCGCCTGCCAGCGAGGAGTTCATTAAACAGCAACCGAACAGAGAGAGGCTAATCCACAGTAAAAGTCAGGTAAAGGATAGGGCGTAGGGAGTGGGTAGCGAGGGCCTGTTAAGGGGACTTCTCAGTAATCCTCTGTTAATTTCAATTACAGATGCCAGCGTAACCACTCTAGTCCAGGAGAAGCAGGCATCACAGTGGAGTCTCTCTTTTTATCCAATTCCCCTTTCCCCCTTCTTGCTGGAAGTGAATTTAATTCGCTGTAGCGAGGCAGGGGAGCTGGGAAGTTATCATCAATAGAGTCCAGGTCCTCAGTCCAGCTGCTCCCGTGGCGGAAGGGAATTTCAGGTGCGTGGTACTTTCTTTCGCTTGATCTTGACAGATTGAAGTGCCATCCAACTTATTCCCACCTGAGCGGTATGGCTGAGGGTCTGGATGTTAAAACATTGGCGGTAGTGCTAGAAAGAATTCAGGAACAGTTAAATGTCACCATGGAGGCAAATAAGACTCTCAGTGAGGAGGTCAGGAAGTCTAGTCAGGAAGCGAATTTCCTTAGACAGAGGGTGGAAGAATTTGTTACCGGAGCTAGTGCTGAGTTTAAGGCCCCAAAACCTTTCCATTTCTCGCCCACGCCATCTACATCTGAACTGACCACTCAGGTTATCCATGCCATGTCTCCCACAATACCTTTGGCAGCCCCAGAAAGATTTACAGGGGACCCCCATAAGGCGCAAATTTTCCTCACCCAATGCTCTTTGCATTTTCTTTGCAAGCCAATAGTTTTTAAGGAGGACCAATCCAAGGTGGCCTTTGTACTGTCTTACCTGAGCGGAGATGCGGCAGCCTGGTCTATGCCGCTTGTGAGTTGCAATGACTCAATTCTGTATAACTTTGAGGAATTCAAGGAAGAATTTCTTCGCATTTTTGATCGTCGCACTGTGTCACAAACGACAGACAATGAACTTTTGGATCTGAGACAAGGGAGTCGGGAGTTAGTAGCTTATATTGCCCACTTCAACAAACTAATAGTGGAAACCAAGTGGCCTATGGAAAAGAGGGCGGCAATTTTTTATCGAGGACTGAGAGATGAAATAAAAGATGGGTTGGCACAAATTCCTAAGAGGCCCACAGATGTTTCAGAATTAATGGACCTTGTTCTTCAGATCAACTCGAGACAGAATGAGAGGCGGAGTGAGCGTCGCAAGGAGGTGCGGCCTTTCCTTCCGCGTTTCGATAGAGCAAGGTCTGATCCGGTTAAGTGGTCTGAGACAACTTCGGGGGAAGAACCTATGCAAATTGGGTCAGTTAGGGGCCCATTAACTAAGGGGGAAAGAGAGAGACGACGTAATGGGAAGCTGTGTATGTACTGTGGAACAGCTGGGCATTTTGTCAAGGAATGTCCACGAAAGCCTAAGAATGGCACAGGGCCAAAAGACAAGCCCCACCAGTAGGAGGAGTTGCTCTGGTGGGCGCAGGAGATAAGTCAACTCCAGAGCCACAAATGCTTGCTAATACCCTACAGTCCGCGGCTCCTCATTTGATTATTCCCTGTGGAATTAAATTTGGAATAAAAGCTACTGAAAACATTTCCGTTATGATTGATTCTGGGGCAACAGGGAATTTCTGCGACATCAAATTTGCCAAATCCTTAGGAATCCAGTTTGTTCGCAAGATCAAGCCAGAACCGGTGCGGGCTGTCGACGGCACAAATCTCTCTTCTGGCCCCATCACTTGGGATACTGAAGAAATCATCGTGGAAGGTCCAGGGAGCCATAGAAGCATTTTAAAGTTTGCTTTGATTGATGCCCCTCAGTTTCAGCTGATATTGGGTTTGCCCTGGCTCACGGAACACAACCCAAGGATTGACTGGGCTAGAAGATCGGTGGAAATGAGCTCAGATTATTGCAAGGAACATTGCTTTCAAGGAGAGGAAACCAATCTCCAGCCCTCCCAAGCAACGTTATTGGCGGAGCCGTCCTTGGTGGTCTGCGCTTTGGAGGTTCCAGCGATTCCCAGTGAATATTTGGATTTGAGAGACGTTTTCGATGAAAAGGAGGCAAATAAATTACCCCCACATAGGGAGTACGATTGTACTATTGAATTGGAACCAGGGGCACTTTTGCCGTGCAGTAGAATCTATGCCCTCTCTGAAGCCGAGAATGTTCATCTGAAGGAGTATCTGGATCAATATTTAGCTAATGGATTCATCCGGCCTTCTCAGTCTCCGGCATCTTCTCCCTTATTTTTCATTCCTAAGAAGGATGGGAAGCTTCGCCCATGCATAGATTATCGCGCCTTGAATCAGGTGACAAAGAAGAACAGATACCCGCTACCACTGATTTCGGAACTTTTGGATCAGGTGAAGGATGCTTGCATATATACTAAGTTGGACCTTCGCGGAGCCTATCATTTGGTCAGAATGGCTGAGGGGCATGAGTGGAAGACTGCTTTCCGGACGCGGTTCGGCCTCTTTGAGTACCAGGTAATGCCATTCGGCCTGTGCAATGCCCCAGCTGCCTTTCAGCATTTTGTAAATGATATCCTTCGAGAATTTCTTGACCGCTTTGCAGTGGTTTATATTGACGACATACTTGTTTTTTCTGCTAATTTGGAAGAACATGTACAACATGTGCGTGCCATCTTGAAGAAGTTGCGGGATCATCAGCTTTTTGTCAAGTTGGAAAAATGCGTTTTTCACACCACAGAGGTTGAATTTCTGGGATTCATTTTGTCTCCTGAAGGAGTGGCCATGGACGATTCCAAGGTAAAAGCAATAAGAGACTGGCCCCCACCACATAATGTCAAGGAAATACAAAGGTTCATTGGATTTGCTAATTTCTACAGGCGATTCATTTCAAATTTTTCTGAGAAGGTTCGTCCAATCACTCTCCTTTTGAGGAAAAAAGAACCTTTTGTGTGGGGACCAGCGACTGAGGAAGCCTTTCAGTCTTTAAAAAAGGCCTTCATTTCCGCTCCAATCTTGCAGCATCCAAACATCGAAGAACCATTCTACGTGGAGGCGGACGCTTCCGATCAGGCGATTGGAGGAATTCTGTCGCAGAGACATCGAGAGACTGGCCAACTTCATCCAGTTGCTTACAGGTCACGGAAGTTAACAGCGGCTGAAGTCAATTATTCCATTGCTGACAAGGAACTATTGGCAGTGAAGGATGCTTTCCAGGATTGGCGACATTACTTATTAGGGGCCAAGCATGAAGTAACAGTCTATACAGATCATAGGAATCTGCAGTTCTTGAAGTCTGCTCGAACACTCTCGCCACGACAACTGCGATGGTCATTGTTTTTCGCAGATTACAACTTCGTTTTGACATATAAGCCAGGAACAGACAATGGAAAGGCAGATGCCTTGTCTCGGTTGAATTCAAGTGAGCAAAGAGAAACTTCCCGAGAAGTTCACATAATTCCTGAGGAAAAGATAATTGGTGCAATACTTTACTCAGAATTGGAAGAGAAGATCAGAGATTCAATGTCGCAAGAAGACCTGGCAAGATGGATAAATGAGGACCCAGAGAGAGAAAGCAGAGATGGGAAACCTTATCATCACGGAGTATTGTTCGTCCCACAGGCTGATCTACAAAGAAGAGTCATACAGCATTGTCATGATGATCTTTTGGCTGGCCACAAAGGGGTCACGAAGACCATTGAACTGATAAAACGAGACTTTTGGTGGCCCGGTCTGGAAGCTCAGGTGAGACAGTATGTGGCATCTTGCGCCAGTTGTGTCAAGGGAAAAGCCTTAAGACAGGCCCCACAAGGTTTGCTCCAACCTTTGCCCATAGCACCAGCTCCTTGGCACACAATCTCAATGGATTTTATTGTAGATCTCCCTTCCAGTCAAGGGTTATCCACTATATGGGTGGTGGTAGATCATTTCACCAAGATGGCTCATTTTGTTCCATTGAAATCGCTCCCAACTTCAACTCAACTTTCCACTCTGTTTACTCAGCACATAGTCAAGGCACATGGGATCCCAAAGGTGGTCATATCCGATAGGGGTCCTCAATTCATTTCACGATTCTGGAGAGCCTTCCTAGACAAATTAGGGGTGGATTCTCGTTTGTCCACCAGTTTTCACCCACAGACTGATGGGCAAACGGAGAGGGTAAATCAAGAGCTGGAGCAATATTTGCGCTTGTACTTGATGGATCAGGAGGGAGATTGGCCAGAGTTAATTTGGGCAGCTGAATTTGCATATAATAATGCAGTTCATTCTTCTACTGGATTTTCCCCGTTCTTTTTGAATTCAGGCCGACACCCCAATACCTTAGTGAACAAGTCTGAAAGTCTAGTACCAGCTGTAGAAGAGAAGGTGCGTAAATTACAAGAGACTTATAAGGTAGCAACTCAGAATCTGATTAAGGCAAAGGCAACACAGAAGGTGCAGGCAGACAAGAAAAGAAGGAAGAATCCCGTTTTTGAGCCTGGGGATAAGGTTTGGTTATCTACTCGATACATGCGCCTCAAGGGGAATCGGAAATTCCAGCCTAGATTTGTAGGTCCATATGAGGTAGAAAGGATGATAAACTCAGTTACAGTGAAACTCAAGCTTCCCACTAGTCTAAAAATACATCCAGTGTTCCATGTATCGTTAGTAAAGAAAAACCCCGTGGGCATGAGAATGGAGTTGCCTCCAGCTCCAATTCACAGACAGGCTGGAGAAGAATTTGAAGTTAAGAGGATTCTAGACTCAAAATTGAAGAAAGGGGAAGTGTTTTATTTAATTGACTGGAAAGGGTTTGGTCCAGAGGATCGTTCTTGGGAGCCCAGTTCAAA
The DNA here is from genome assembly GCF_964204655.1 of Triturus cristatus. NCBI lineage: Eukaryota > Metazoa > Chordata > Amphibia > Caudata > Salamandridae > Triturus > Triturus cristatus. The sequence continues at coordinate 615,497,691 of NC_140588.1, read as the reverse complement.
TGTCCATGCCCCCAGATTGGTTCGTGAATTTCATAGGACACATCCCAATAAACCAAAGGAGAGAGGAAGGGAGTTCTTGGTGGGGGGTACTGTCAAGAACGGCAATACGTGTTCCTACACGGTTTCCCCCAGGTCTGATCGCAAAAGAAAACTGCTCAATTACCCTTGGAGTAAGCTGTTTCACTTCCCTTCCTTCAGACGTTCCAAAAAGAAGACTAGTCTGCTAAAGACCATTACCAACAGGGCGCCCGTTCTCGGGGCGATCTTGTAGGTTAGCGGTCTAGTGTTTGAAAGACAGTTTGTTTGAACGTGCGCGCGTTCCCTGACCGCGGCGCACTTCAACTGTAGAGATTTGTGAGGAGGCTGTGTCGTTCGCGCCTCTCACAGAGTTTCCTGAAGTATTCGTTGGGAGTGTGAGATAGTTTTTTCTCCGCTGCCTAACAGATTCCGGAGGTGGAGTTTAGTAATCCTCTACCTCAGCTCGTGTCACTTGAACATTCTTGTTTGTTTCCAGCGTGTGGAAATTCACCTGAGTCTCGACCAGCGGCGCCTTTGTGGAAGGATTATCAAGGCAAGAACTTATCTCTGAGAACAAGTCTACGGTCATTCCCCGGTGAGTGACTACTATGTATAAACGCGCCAGTACAGGAGCAGCAGTGCGTAGTGAAGCATAAACGCGCTGCTACAGAGCAGCTGAGCGTAGTGAAGCATTCAACAAGATTGAGACTGTTCAGGCTTCTAGTATTCCACTTCTGTAGAACAAGTTGCAGTCCCCATAGACTTACTTATTCCCTGGATTGGGTGACTGACAGAAATTGCAAGAGAGTACAGATCAGGCTTCAAGCTCCAAGTTTCTATGAGGAACATTCTTCTCCAGTTCAGATATCAGAAAAAGAATCCACTTCATTATCTAGTATGTAAATATATATATATATTGCTTACCACCAATTGCCGCAGCAGTAACCCTCAAGCGCAGCAGCAACCATCAAGCACAGCAGCGCCTGCCAGCGAGGAGTTCATTAAACAGCAACCGAACAGAGAGAGGCTAATCCACAGTAAAAGTCAGGTAAAGGATAGGGCGTAGGGAGTGGGTAGCGAGGGCCTGTTAAGGGGACTTCTCAGTAATCCTCTGTTAATTTCAATTACAGATGCCAGCGTAACCACTCTAGTCCAGGAGAAGCAGGCATCACAGTGGAGTCTCTCTTTTTATCCAATTCCCCTTTCCCCCTTCTTGCTGGAAGTGAATTTAATTCGCTGTAGCGAGGCAGGGGAGCTGGGAAGTTATCATCAATAGAGTCCAGGTCCTCAGTCCAGCTGCTCCCGTGGCGGAAGGGAATTTCAGGTGCTTGGTACTTTCTTTCGCTTGATCTTGACACCGCCATTTCAAGACCTGTGCAACTCCCTGGCCACCTTCTTCCATCGCAAGATTACCAACATCCACGACGGCTTCAACTCCAACCCCCCCGCACCCACCACCGAGTCCACCACCGCTGCGACTACCACTCGCACCAGTCGCCTGACCGTCTGGTCCAGCGTCAGCGACGAAGAAACCATCAAAACCATGAACTCCATCCACTCCGGATCCCCATCGGACCCCTGCCCTCACCACGACTTCAACAAAGCCAACGCAACCATCGCGCCCCACCTCCGGAAAACAATCAACTGTTCCTTCGAGACAGCAACCTTCTCAGAAAGCTGGAAGCACGCCAAGATCAACGCCCTTCTGAAGAAGCCCAAGGCGGACCCCAAGGAACTCAAGAACTTCCGGCCCATCTCCCTGCTCCCTTTCCCGGCAAAAGTGACCGAGAAGATTGTCAACAAACAGCTGACCCGCTACCTCAAAGTTAACAACATCCTGGACCCTTCCCAATCCGGTTTTCCCAGCAACCACAGCACCGAGACCACCCTCATCGCCGCCACTGACGACATCCGGACCCTGATGGAAAAAGGAGAAACAGCTGCCCTCCTTCTCCTGGAACTATCAGCAGCCTTTGACACGGTCTGCCACCGCACCCTATCAGCACGCCTCCATGACGCCGGTATACAAGAGAAGGCCCTGGCCTGGACCACATCCTTCCTCTCCGGCAGAACCCAGAGCGTCCGCCTCCCACCCTTCCGCTCCAAAACCACCAAGATCATCTGCGGCGTCCCACAGGGATCCTCCCTCAGCCCGACGCTGTTCAATATCTACATGGCCCCCCTCGCCCACGTCGCACGACAACACAACCTCAACATCAACTCCTACGCCGACGACACCCAGCTGATCATATCCCTCACCGAAGATCCCCACACCGCCAAAGCTAACCTCCACAGACGAATGAAGGCCGTAGCCGACTGGATGAAGGACAGCAGACTGAAGCTGAACTCAGACAAGACAGAGGTCCTCATTCTCGGACCCACCCCATCAGCCTGGGACGACTCTTGGTGGCCCATGTCACTAGGCACAGCCCCGGAACCCACGGACCACGCACGCAACCTGGGGGTCATCCTCGACTCCACTCTCTCCATGACCAGGCAAGTCAATGCCGTCTCCGCGTCCTGCTTCAACACCCTCCGTATGCTCCGCAGGATCTTCAAATGGATCCCCCTCGACACGAGAAAAACCGTTACCCAGGCCCTCATCACCAACAGACGCGACTACGGGAACGCCCTCTACTCAGGAACTACAAACAAGCTCCTGAGACGACTCCAACGCATCCAGAACGCCTCGGCCCGACTCATTCTCGACGTCCCCCACCGAAGCCACATCACACTCCACCTGAGAGGCCTGCACTAGCTCTCCGTCAACAAAAGGATCACCTTCAAGCTCCTGATCCACGCACACAAAGCATTGCACAACACCGGACCCACCTACCTCAACAACCGACTCAGCTTCCACACCCCCACCCGAAGCCTCCGCTCAGCCAACTTCGCCCTCGCCACAGTCCCTCGCATCCGAAAAACCACCGCCGGTGGCAGATCCTTCTCCTACCTCGCCGCCAAGACCTGGAACACTCTCCCCACCATCCTACGACAGACCAAGGACCTGCTGGCCTTCAGAAGACTCCTCAAGACCTGGCTCTTTGACCAGTAGCACCCCCCCTCCCCAGCGCCTTGAGACCCTCTCGGGTATGTAGCGCGTTTTACAAATGCAGTGATTGATTGATTGATTGAAGCATAAATCCAATGGATGGTTGCGTATAGAACTGAGCTCTGGTATAGAGAAAAGGTGGCAGGAACGATAGTAAGTTTTGAGAAAAAAATTTGGAAAGAAGTGCTCAGTGCTGCAAAAAGAGGAATGAACACCATATAGAAAGCTGATCAGATCTATATAGTGACTGTGGATTGAGTGTGGATAAGTCCCTGCAATATTTCTATTAGCACATATATATTGTAAAATATGAATCTAGTGGATGTCTTCTAATCAGAACAACTGAACACATCACGTGTTTTCTGCTGGAAGAAAAACCTTATGAAGATATCAGGCCTGATCCATTCTCAGGAAGGCATCTGGACAAAAGCAAAGTAAATCTCTGGATTATAAAGCAATCTCATGTTGAAAAAAGACCTGAGCGCCTGCAATCAATACTACAGATGAACCTATGCTCTGATGGAGGGCACACTTTCAATGGCTATTTTAACATTGTGTCAAGAAAGGGGTCCTTTCTGGCTGCCAGGTACATCAACTTTCCCCTAAAAGACCACCAGAATATTCTATGCTCTATGCAAAGATTTCTGAAGAAAGCATCTTTAAATTACCTTCACTTACAACTGAAGTAGTCTTCAAACCCATCACGATCACCATACCAATTCATTCATGCTAGCATCACTCCTTCTGTCCAAACCTCTTCCATCCTGACTCCCAACAACTCCAATATCTTAATGAACTACTTCAAGAACAAAACCTTATCACTCCAAACTGCTGCTACTTCCAATGGCCCTGTGGCCTTATTTACACCTAAATCGACATCTGGTTGTTATTACTTCATGTCAGTTCAAGCAGAAGACATCTGTATAATAATTAAAAACTTCAAACCCACCTCTTACTCAAGGATCTTATTGGCTAGCATCATCAAAGACAACTTGGTTTTTGGAGTGGCTTGGTGCCCAATCATCAATGCCTCAGTCAGCTAAGGATCTTTCCCTGACTGCCTAACATGCCACAGAATCAACCCTCTGCTAAAAAAATCTGACCTCAATCCTGAATTCTGTTTTATTATGGCGTTAATTCAAATCTTCCTTAGTTAGGCAAGAATTAGGAAAAAGCATCTCTATACAGCTCACCAACTACTTCAATGAAAATAACCTCCTGACAGGTCATTAGACTGGTTTAAGGACTAGTCAAGACATTGATAAAACCTCACTAAAGTCACCAATGATATTGTAGAAGAAAGTGGTACATGGCTTCCTGTCCTAATTGGCTTCACAGCAGTCTTCACTATTATTAATCATAAATGAATGCTTGCCCTACATGAGCGATACTTTGGAATCAAAGTTTCTCTATTATATAAATTGGATCCTTTCTCTCCAGCTGTTCGCAATTTGTAAAGATTGAAAGGAATATCTGTAACCCTACTGTCTTTACATGTGATGTCCTGAAAGACTTCAGCCTGGTACCCACACGTTTTAACCTTTACATGGAGCCCCTCTCTGAAATCTGCCAGGGTGCAGGGATCTTAATTCATTAATTCACGGATGACACACAAATCGATCTCAAAACTTCAGCAGTTTTTGACATTCTTACTCTGGGTTCTGTACATATCAACATTCAATTCTTGATGTCTGAGATCTAAATCCTTACCCTACACCAAAACCCCCCAAAAAACAAATTCATTCTCTTCTCTTCCTTTTTCAAAAAGTCTTTTAATACAGAGTTGATAAAAAATCAGAACATCCCTGACTTCTACACATCACTCTCACCCACCATTTTTTCAGTTGGGATCACCTTAGATTCATACTTACCCATGATAACTCTCATAAATAAATATTCTAAAGCATTTTATCTCCATGCTTTGAAGAAAAACAAGCCACTTATGTCACCATCTCTACTAAAGTGGGCAGCTCATTCTTTGATTCTGTTGTGATTGGACTTTGACAATGCTGTACCCTGTGGCATCCCGCAACATCTCTCCTACCACTGAAAAGTGTCCTGCATGCTTCAGCCAGGCTTGTTTTATTAGCCACTACATTTTACAATATTATTCCTCACTGAGTAGCATTGGTTCCCTACAGGGCGCGAGGATACGGGTTAAACTGTGTTTGGCTTAAAAAGCTGACCATGCTTATCCCCCTCTCTACTTCACCACCCTGCTCAAACGGTTCGGTAAAACCAGAACCTTAAGAAACAAAACTAACCTAAACTAACCTCCTTCTTGAGTCAAACATTTTGAAAATCTGCTCAGGCTTAGTATCAATTTTCTCAAAAGCATCCTCCCATCTTTGGGACTCTCTCCCTCTGAACTTGAGAACTAACCCCAGTAGATACCTACAAAAACATCTATTGAGACTGCACATATCTTGATAAGCATTATTGATCTTTCAATACCTTGCCAGCTGCAATAGATGGTAGCTCCTCTTTTCCCTTATCCTTGACTTCTTCCTCCTTTCATTCTCCGGACTGCATCCTTTCTAGCCTTCCTCCTTTTCTATTCTAGCGCATTCCCCTCCCTTCTCCTTGCTCATTATCTCGTCCCTTTTTCCCTTAATCCCTCCCTTCCTCCATCCTTTCTTTTTCATTGCTACATTCTTTTTTATCCCCTCTTTGTCCTCACTGACTCATTCCCTCTCTGCCTTTTCTGTGCTCCATCTCCTTGGCCCTTCATATCTCTGTCCGTTTTCTCTTGGCCTTTCCTTCATCCGTTCTTCCTCTGGTCTCTCGGCTCCTCCCCTCCTCTCCTTTCACTTTGCTTCGTCCCATCTGTGCCCCCTTCTTCTCCTACCTTGACTGTATCTCCCTCTCTTGTTTCTCCTTGCACATTCCCTCTGACCACTATCTCTTCTATAAAAAAAATGTAAATGCATACATTTAAATATATACAAGGCCTTTCGATTAGCTCTCTTCATTCATTAGTCTGTTCAAGTATCATTCAACATTTGCTTTCACCCACATCAGACTGTATCGTGGGGCACTAGGCAGGCCAGCTTCAGTCTTCAGCTCACTTCATTATAGGTGACGGCATGAGCCTCTTGCACAAGTACACATTCACCGAAAACTAGGCCAATCGCTGCATTCATTTATGATTACATTTCATGTTTTTCATTTACTAATTTTTGCAAGGGATCATTTTCACTAACTTTTTTGCACACATATGAACACTACTTTTAGATAGCTCAATATTTACTTGTTATTACTTTTACAATTTTAATTGCATATATTAGCACAAAAAAAAGAAATAAAAAAGACAGACTTTCCACTCTCTTAAACTTTGGCTTTGCTAGTGCTTGTTTACTAATTAATCTTTTTTTTGCTGTGACACTTGGGCCCAGATTTACTATGATTTTGTGTTGGGTTTGTGTCTCTATTTTGACACAGCCCTGACGCAAAATCTATCTATTACAAGGCCGCACAGAACCCGATTTGTGTGGCTTTCTGAAAAGTCACAACATGCAGCGCACATCGCTGCCTTAGGATACCTTGCGTCTGGAAGGCATTACATGGGTGGAACATAGGCATTCATGTACATCCACCAAGGCATTCTGTCGCCAAACCTATTTACTAAAGTCAGTTAATATGGGTTGGCACCGGAATGGTGTGCTTATCGGACTTTGGAGTGACAAGGAGAAATACCTTCATTTTTATTACTTCCTCTGTGCATGTTTTCTGAATTTTGCAGAACACACACAAAGAGGAGCAAGCCTCTAAGAATAGTTTTTGTGCAGGAAGATATGCCTTCCTGCACAAAAACTATTCTGACCAGAACGGAGGCACCTTCGCACCATGGTATAATGGTGCCTTTGTTGGCGCTAGGCAGCCCTAAGTGCCCCAGAGCTATGAGAGAGCAGAAATGGTCCATTTCTTAGTAGAGAAGGCACATTTGAGCTCCCTCCCTTTGACACAGGGCAGCAACTTCCCTTGCTGCGTTGCATTGAATCACAGTTAAGTAATTCTAGGCCATAAGGTATAAGCCAAAAGTGTTTTCAATAAAAATGAAATTAATTGACAAGCAAATTGCCAATTTATGAAAAACTTTCTCTTTAATAGCTTTGTATTTTTTTTTAACCCTCATGAGAAAAGTGTGACACATAAGTGACGTCCTTTATCTGAAACTATGCATTATTGCAAGTAGAGAGCACAGTATCAATTTAAACCAAATAGAAGATATTTTTAGTGTCTGGCTATAGACAGCTTAATCTCTCTGTTGCGAGTGCTGATGTGATCGAAACAAGACCACAGTATTTCGTGTATGGTTATACTGTGCCTTTCCATGATGACTTTTTCATAGTGGAAAAGTAGTGCTTTTCAGCACACACAATAAGTGTACTGTATGTCTACCAGCAGCAGAAGCAGCCTGAACAGTCTTTGGAAGGGCTTCCCTTTGGGGACTCGCAGCACGTCTTGCTCCACTCCCCTACTGACTCTACCCGGCTTATTCTATCCATATCTCTTTGCGCAGGGGAAGCCAAACATGTTGGTTTAACCAATGCTTCTTGCATAGTCTACTTCACAAAAAATAAGTGTTTTCCAAGTGTCCCTTTTTTATTGATGTATTGTATATTGTGTTTCTGGTCTCTATAAAGTTATTTTCCTTTAAAGCATTTTTAATGAGACTGAAGGTTGCAAAATTCATTATGAGTGGGATCTTCCATAGGGGTTATATATTTGCTGATGTGCACTTCAGCTTTTACATTTCAGATATTTTTTGCATTTGGAGGTAGGGGCATACTCCCACATAAATAATGTTATTAATTGCTTACAACATATTTTGTAAAATAAAACATCGTGGAGCAGCCGTCTCTCATTATGGGAGCAGCCCTCGACTGTCTCTCATCAGAAGTCTTCCGCCAAGACCATAATTGGCCTGATTACTTAGGTCGATATGCTTTTGTACATTGTTTTCGGCTGCATTTTCATGTGTCAAGTCACTCACAGCAGTTGACTGTTGTTACTTTAGCATAGGGTAATGTGGGAGACTTTTTGGTGACAGTACTTCATTGGTATCACAATGGTGAAACCCCACACAGGAAGTTAATTTACTATTCACCTTTCTTGCCTTCATGCAAAGAACGCCTCCATTGTTGTACATCATGAGCATTATCTGTTGATGTTAACACAACACACTGATTATGTGCAAAATAACATAGCTCACAAACTGATCAAACACAAACTGAGGGAGGAGGACAGAAGGAATAGCATCTTCCCTCCTGACATCACTTTGCTTCTAGATTTACTTTTGATTACATATTGATTTGTCCCAGATGTCCATCCATCTCTTTCCTCCACCCATGAACCCCATAATGTGCTCTTCCTTATCCACTGTCCATCGCTGATTCCATTCCGCTCATGATGCTCTATATCTCCATCTACCATATTACTTATTTTCACACTCTCCTGTCACTCAGTCCTACTCCCATCAAGAAAATCAACTCAACTTCATCCTGGTTCTCTGTCATTCCACACTTTGCCTGCCTGATACCTGTCTCATTCCTCTTCTGAAACAGCAAAACCCACAGTTCATGTCACACCCAGCATAATCTCTATTTATGTTCAGGCCTTCCCTCACCCATATTGATCCACCAATGTCAACATATCATCCGAAATTGGATGTCCAGCAGTTAGATAAAGCTCAGTTCCAATGAGGCAGACTTTCTACTATTCACCAAGAACGACCAGCAACTAGTTCAACCCTGGAAAAAGGTGTGAACCTAGAAGGATTCAAACACCAACTTTCTCCCAATGCCAAGTTTCTTGTATTCCCTCTGAACACCAGACTCATCTTCAAGGAATATATTCCAAACAAATCCAATAATAATTTAGTAGCAGCTCTCTCTATCAAAGAAAGGGAATGCATTTCTCCCAGAAAGTAACTTCAGAACTGGGATTCAAGCCCTCATACTCTCACATCTGGATTGTGGCAATGCCCTACTCAGCAGCTCCCAGACTTCATGCTGGCCCCACTTAAGTGTATCTTACATGCCACAGCATACGTCATCATGGACTTAAAGAGAAATTCCCACATCACTCACACCTTAAAACACCCCTGACTCACCTCAACACCCAAGAGCATCTTAAAAACCAGCTGCATTATCTACACAGCCATCGCAAATGGTACTTACCTGGCAGGCTAAGTAGGCTTTTGTGGCTCTCAGCACACCCACAGCTAGAACAACATGAGACTGGAGATAAAAATTTTAAAAAAGGAAAAATAATGCAAGAGACGTTCTTCATGCGTGCACCCAGAATCTTCAACTACATACCTATATCTGCCAAGACTGCCCCAACACTTCTCCCATTTAATATGGAGCTGAAGGCATGCCTGTAGGAAATTGGGTTGCTGGTTGACAGGCTGAAACCCTACTCAACCAGCTACCACAATCTCTGTCAGGGTGAAACACAAGCAAACACCAAATTAAACAGTGCTTAACCCTTTGGTAGCTTGGCATAAATCCAGTCAGGCTTAACTTAGAGGCAATGTGTAAAGTATCTATGCAGCATTTCAAACAATAATAAAGTGAAAACAGAACACAAGAAAAACCCTACACCAATTTAGAAAGATAGAGTAAAATTTAATAAAATATTTGTGACCAACACATCAAAAATCCAATCAGTAGAACCGGAGATGTGGAATTTCAACGTTTTAAGTAAAAATAGTGCCTAGAAACACAAAATACCAACTATGGTTATTTGCTCGTACCAGACCAGGACAATGTCACAAGTTCAGGCAGACTGCAATGGAGCAGGAGTCAGATACAGGGATCATGGTAGGCTCACTGGACAAAGTACCTTAAATCCTGATTACAAAGAGTTGTGAGATACTGTGTCGAGGACACGTCATGCAGCCGTGGTTATGAGGTGCTGCGATGCACAGTCATGCATTGTCAGCAAGGATGCCATTCACGCGGGGCTTTCAATGGGAAGTTCTATGTCAAAGATGCTTCACAACCTGGTAGTTCTGAAGAAGCTGCGGGGCTGCGATGCGCAGTCCTGCACTGTCAATGAGGAAGGCATTGAAGAGGGGCTTGCGATTCTAAATCCTGAGTCGAAGATGCGTCATGCAACGGTGGTTCCAAGGAGGTTGCGGTCTGAGATGTGAGGACCTGCATTGGGGATGCATTGTTCTGCAGTGGTTAGAAGCAGAGCTGGGAGGTGATGCATTGCACTGCATCAGTTCTGACCACAGCTGGGCTGGCAGGGCTCATTCAGGCCCACCTCCACAGGTCAGGGACTAGGATTCACAACAGACCATGTGTTGGATTCAAGGTGGTTGGAGTCTTTTCGGTCTCTGATCAGTAGGCCAGCCAACGAGCCCTTGGAGTCACACTGGTGGTCCTAGGATCCAACTGCAGGTCCAGTCCTTTAAATCAGGCAGTAGAGCAGTAGGACAGCAGGCCAGCAGGGCAACAGAGTAGCAGTCCTTCTTCACAGCAGCACATCAGTCCTTCTGAGTCTTCCACAGGTCCAGGAGTGTAGTGAAGAGTTGAGTCTGAGGGTTCATCATATATACCTGGTGCCCATTTTGTTGTAGGAGAATGTTCTGAGATTTCCACCATCAAAGGTGTTTGGAAATTCCTGCCTCCCTGTCCAAGCCCCAATTTGTCTGGGATCACAAAATACTAGCTTCAAACCCTTTGTGAGTGTGCTTAGGTATAGGCTTTGTGATGTGCAAGTGTGGTAAGTGCCAGCTTCTCACCCTCATCAAGTTAGAGATGGTTCATCCTGCCAACACATATTCTCCTTAGTCTAAATGCCTGGGAAAATTACAGAAAGACCAACTGCAAGCTACACCTAGTCATGTGACCCATGATACAAGCATCAAATGGTTAGGACAAAAAAAATCCAACCTCTAAAAGTGGCATTTTCAGAATTGTGACTTAATTTCTGACTTTACCATTAAAAAGAGTTTTAAATTACAATTCTTTAGGCACCAAACTTGAATTCCTACTTGGTCCCAATTGAAAGTTAGCACTCATTAAATGTGATATGGTATTCTAATGTTATCCTATGGGTGAGGAGTGAAAAACAAATGTAAGATTCTTTCAATACCAGGACATGTAAAAGTTAACAGTACATGTCTAACTTTTTTAATACAATGCACACTGCCCTACTGGCATTTTAGGGCCTACAATACAGGTGACTTACATGTATTATAGAGTAAGGTTTAGGCCTTGAAAAAAGGGTTCTTTGGCAGGTTGGAATGGCAGTATAAAACTGCACACACATATGGCAATGGCAGTACTGACACATGTTTAAAAGGGTACGTACGTGATTGGCACAATCAATGTTGCAGGCCCACGTATAGCATTTAATTTACAGACCCTGGGTGCATGTAGTACCACTTTACTAGGGACTCACAAGTAAATTAAATGTGGCAATCAGGTGTAAGCCAAATGTACCATGTTTAATGGAGAGAGTAGAAGCACTTTATCACTGCTTAGCAGTGGTAGAGTGCACAGATTCCTAAGGCCAATAAAAAAGAGATTGGAAAATATGGAGCAGTAAGGCCAAACTTTGGGGAAGACCACCCTAAGGCTGACAGGTCTAACAATACCTCTTTAAACAACATTGTATACTGGAACAGTAATAATCCACTTCGACTCTCGGAAGTCAGCAGCTCCTTCAATCGCTCTTTGAATATATCTGTTTTTTTGACACTGAAAAACGCTCTGCTGGCTTTTTGGCTGTTTGCATTATACAAATACCACATACATGCCTACTTTGATTTCTGTTACATCTATCCTCTAACCATCGCCAAACCTAGTATTTTCAACCTAATTCCTGTCTGTGTTCTCTCTCTTCCCTATTTATGGCACTTTCCGCTCCATTCACCGCTATACCTATACTTCTTCAATACCCTATCTCTTCCTCAACACTGTTAGAGTTGTTTATCTTCCCAACACGGTGCATGGCCTTTGCCTACCAGATTCCTGTCCCTTTCCTCTTCTGTAACAGTATACAGTCCACAGTTCATGTGAAGCCTCCCAAGAGGATATATATGTGGTTTGTGTTCATGTGTGCATGTGTGAATATGTGTGTGTTTGCATTGTGTGCTTCTTTTTGTTTGTGTGAAGCCTCCACACTTCCCACCTATGTGTTGTGTGGAGTGTGTGATATGATCTTGTCCTGTTGTGGCTTGTAGTTTACCTCTGTCTTGTGGGTTGAAGGAAGCTTATAATGTTTTTGCTTCTGCTCTCTGTGTGCTGTATGTATAAAGCATGCACTGCTAGTGGACCATCTACTGTACCTGCCCTGCGTGTGACAGGCAAACGATGCTGGCCTTGATGTCCCATTCTCTGTGTACATGAGCGTGCAGAACTGCTAGCTGAGATGTACCTGCGCTACATGTTTGGCTGGAACTTGCACTGCAGCTAGCTATGCTGTACCTGGACTGGTGACATGTTGTTCCTCTTTCTAGGTGTGAGAAGAACTTGCACTGCAGCTAGCTATGCTGTACCTGTGCTGATGACATGTTGTTCCTCTTTCTAGATGTGAGAAGAACTTGCACTGCAGCTAGCTATGCTGTACCTGTACTGGTGACATGTTGTTCCTCTTTCTAGGTGTGAGAAGAACTTGCACTGCAGCTAGCTGTGCTGTACCTGTGCTGATGACATGTTGTTCCTCTTTCTAGGTGTGAGAAGAACTTGCATTGCAGCTAGCTATGCTGTACCTGTGCTGATGACATGTTGTTCCTCTTTCTAGGTGTGAGAAGAACTTGCACTGCAGCTAGCTGTGCTGTACCTGTACTGGTGACATGTTGTTCCTCTTTCTAGGTGTGAGAAGAACTTGCACTGCAGCTAGCTATGCTGTACCAGTACTGGTGACATGTTGTTCCTCTTTCTAGGTGTGAGAAGAACTTGCACTGCAGCTAGCTATGCTGTACCTGTACTGGTGACATGTTGTTCCTCTTTCTAGGTGTGAGAAGAACTTGCACTGCAGCTAGCTATGCTGTACCTGTACTGGTGACATGTTGTTCCTCTTTCTAGGTGTGAGAAGAACTTGCACTGCAGCTAGCTATGCTGTACCTGTGCTGATGACATGTTGCTCCTCTTTCTAGGTGTGAGAAGAGCTTGCACTGCAGCTAGCTGTGCTGTACCTTTACTGATGACATGTTGCTCCTCTTTCTAGGTGTGAGAAGAGCTTGCACTGCAGCTAGCTATGCTGTACCTGTACTGGTGACATGTTGTTCCTCTTTCTAGGTGTGAGAAGAACTTGCACTGCAGCTAGCTATGCTGTACCTGTACTGGTGACATGTTGTTCCTCTTTCTAGGTGTGAGAAGAACTTGCACTGCAGCTAGCTATGCTGTACCAGTACTGGTGACATGTTGTTCCTCTTTCTAGGTGTGAGAAGAACTTGCACTGCAGCTAGCTATGCTGTACCTGTACTGGTGACATGTTGTTCCTCTTTCTAGGTGTGAGAAGAACTTGCACTGCAGCTAGCTATGCTGTACCTGTACTGGTGACATGTTGTTCCTCTTTCTAGGTGTGAGAAGAACTTGCACTGCAGCTAGCTATGCTGTACCTGTACTGGTGACATGTTGTTCCTCTTTCTAGGTGTGAGAAGAACTTGCACTGCAGCTAGCTATGCTGTACCTGTGCTGATGACATGTTGCTCCTCTTTCTAGGTGTGAGAAGAGCTTGCACTGCAGCTAGCTGTGCTGTACCTGTACTGGTGACATGTTGTTCCTCTTTCTAGGTGTGAGAAGAACTTGCACTGCAGCTAGCTGTGCTGTACCTTTACTGGTGACATGTTGTTCCTCTTTCTAGGTGTGAGAAGAGCTTGCACTGCAGCTAGCTGTGCTGTACCTGTACTGGTGACATGTTGTTCCTCTTTCTAGGTGTGAGAAGAACTTGCACTGCAGCTAGCTGTGCTGTACCTGTGCTGGTGACATGTTGTTCCTCTTTCTAGGTGTGAGAAGAACTTGCACTGCAGCTAGCTATGCTGTACCTGTACTGGTGACATGTTGTTCCTCTTTCTAGGTGTGAGAAGAACTTGCACTGCAGCTAGCTATGCTGTACCTGTACTGGTGACATGTTGTTCCTCTTTCTAGGTGTGAGAAGAACTTGCACTGCAGCTAGCTATGCTGTACCTGTGCTGATGACATGTTGCTCCTCTTTCTAGGTGTGAGAAGAGCTTGCACTGCAGCTAGCTGTGCTGTACCTGTACTGGTGACATGTTGTTCCTCTTTCTAGGTGTGAGAAGAACTTGCACTGCAGCTAGCTGTGCTGTACCTTTACTGGTGACATGTTGTTCCTCTTTCTAGGTGTGAGAAGAGCTTGCACTGCAGCTAGCTGTGCTGCACCTGTACTGGTGACATGTTGTTCCTCTTTCTAGGTGTGAGAAGAACTTGCACTGCAGCTAGCTGTGCTGTACCTGTGCTGGTGACATGTTGTTCCTCTTTCTAGGTGTGAGAAGAACTTGCACTGCAGCTAGCTGTGCTGTACCTGTGCTGGTGACATGTTGTTCCTCTTTCTAGGTGTGAGAAGAACTTGCACTGCAGCTAGCTGTGCTGTACCTGTGCTGGTGACATGTTGTTTCTCTTTCTAGGTGTGAGAAGAGCTTGCACTGCAGCTAGCTGTGCTGTACCTGTACTGGTGACATGTTGTTCCTCTTTCTAGGTGTGAGAAGAACTTGCACTGCAGCTAGCTATGCTGTACCTGTACTGGTGACATGTTGTTCCTCTTTCTAGGTGTGAGAAGAACTTGCACTGCAGCTAGCTATGCTGTACCTGTACTGGTGACATGTTGTTCCTCTTTCTAGGTGTGAGAAGAGCTTGCACTGCTGCATTTCCATCTTTGCTGTAGCTGTCCTTTGTTTATCTGTGATGCTTTATCTTTCCGAAAGAAAGCTTGCTCTGGTTTTGTCTGTGAGGGAAGCTTGCACTCTTGCTACCGGTAATAGACATCCAGTGATCGCAAAAAAGCTTGACCTGCAGATATCCCTGCTATGCTATGAGTGTGGAACGGCTAGAACACCCCCACACCCTGCACTTCATGTGAGTGCTTAAGGATGTGTGTATGTCCCATGTCCATGCTGTACGTTGTGTGTGTGTAATGGCACCTAACACTGCTGCTGTTCACGCTTTACCAGTTGTCCGTGTGTATTAGTGGCAGCTGAGAAAACATGTCTTAATATTCACAAGTCAAAAATGTTTGCAGTGATCCTTTGTATTTTTAGTGCCACCACCCAGGCTCCTCTACCGAGGGATGAAAGCTGACCCAGTGGTTAGGTCGGCACCAGCACAGCCAGGATACCTGAGTTCAAGTCCCCTGTTCTCCAGCTGGCTGAATAGCGTGACTGTGAACAGATACACTTATCCCTGTACCACAGCTCTAAATCTACCAACATTGCAAGCATGTATAAATAGAACAATCCAAGTATTGTTATAAACAAAAACAAAAACGTTATGTTACACCGTGAGTGGTAATCGTTGCTCTCTTCGCCCTGCATCACTTCGTAGTTATAAAGGGAGCCAATCTGCTTCATAGCACCAGGGTGATGGCGCTGGAAATGGAGGTGTTTCTTTCGCTCACTTCTTTTCAGTCTGGTTGAGAAGGATGAAGTTTGCAAGAATGCAGCTCAGAATCAAAAGCCCATCATTCCTTGGCCTCTGTGCTGAGATGCCAGAAGGCATCACTCTGTGCTACCTGCAGCAGTGGGTTTGCATAATATGGTCATCTCTCCAAGGAAGCAAATCTGAGGGCATCACCTTCTTTCGAGCTATGGAACTGACTCAGCAATGATCCTTAGTACTGTTTACCCACAATTGTTTCCTTAAATGTTCTGACTTAGCACACATCACTGCTGCTAGGAGCCATCCTACCATTGTTCTCTAAATACATGTCCATGTTTCTACTTAACACTATCCCAAGACAACCTATTTTATGATCCTTGTGCCCACACAAGGATTCCAATTGCACATTTGCACCACACCATCTCCAAAGCATCAAGGACCTGATTTAGATCTTGGCAGACGGGCTACTCCATCCCAACGGTGACGGATATCCCGTGCCCCGAAATATGAATCCCCTGGATATAATGGTATGCATATTCCGGCGGACGGGATAGCCGTCACTGCTGTGATGTAAGATGTTTAAGTTGTAGCATTTTTTCTCTATGAACTGTTGCTGCATACTTCTAAAAAGCATTATTCAGGGGCGACTTCTCCACTAAGGCGGAGGAGCGTCGCCCCACTGCTCTATGAGCAGATAAAAAAGGAAAAATAAAATTATAATTATGCATTGTTACTATCATTTTATTTTTCCATCCTTGCTCAGCTGGTTAGGGGCAGGGATGGCCTGTGTCCGAGGAACAGGGGAGGAGCGGTGGCACACTCCTAAATGTGCATGAATGTTTGGCTGGCCCTCTTGGGCCGGCCAAACAGTCATGCGCACTTTGCATGGTCGCCACCCAGGCTGCATTACAGCCTGGGTGGAGACCATTCCCAGGCTCTCAGTCTCATCCATGCGCGCCGAACTACGGCACTCAGACCAATCGCAACACTGCATTACAGTGTTGTGATTGACTTAGGGGAGCGGGGAAGCCTGGGTGCTTCCTGTTCCTGCTTCCTGCCCTGGAGTCTTGGAAACGGGCAAAACTGGACCGAGAGGCGTCTGCACCGGTGGCGGGACACAGGTAAGTGATTATTTTCTCTTTTTTCATCCTCTCCCCCGTCCCCCCCTCGTAACCCTCCCCACTGTCGTTAAGTAGCCACCGCTGCTGGTTGTATTATTTATATCTCTCCTGATATTAATATTCACATAAGAGATACATGCTTGGGTATTGATTCTGTGCCGCCATAGAATTCAAATGACTAAAATACCACAGTGGAGGTGACTTCAAAAACCCTTTCACAACAAATGGCAATTCACGGTTGACCCCTTCATCCACCTTGAGTTCCTCAACTCACTGACTCCTCACCGTCGAGCAGGAAGAAAAGGAGTGCGAGCCCAAAAAACTTTTGAACTAGGCTTAATTTCTGATCCTGCCTCTGTGTTGCTGGACCCTAAAACCAGCAGCTGACAGGACAGTGCCACGTTACCAAATGGCCTACCAAGGTTTACCTGTTAATATGCTAGTTACGCCTAATTTGTGTGGTTAGAGGCATCATTGATAATCAAACATTATGCTTAATTTCTACACTCCATGTGCTGTTAACACCAAAATCTTTCCAAAGGATAGATTTATTTCATGCAATGGTAGTAGCCAGGTGTATCAAAGCAATGAACACCCGATGGGAGGTGGAACTCAGGATTACCATGCAGTACTGTTGAATATAGGTTCACTATTTTGTGACCCACAGTACATAGGCATAAGGCATCCTTATAAGGAGGGACAGCAAGAGATTGGTTGCTTCTAATAGGCTAGTATTCTAACATAAACCTAGTGTGCGCTGAGAAATGCGCTATGAACTAAACAATGACAAAACAAATGCATTTAAACTGAACCATTTGCTACAAATTTTGACAAATCTCCTTTGTGGAAGTAAGCCTAAATATCTTGTATTATTTTAAGTCCCAGTATTTTAAGACCAATTCACCTGGCCCAGTGCATTTTATAATGCACTATTAGCCATTTATTGTTCCTGAACTTCCACCGATAAAATGTCTACTGACCCAATGTGCATTTAAAGGTAGCATTCACAGTTCATTCAGTTAAAAATCCGTGATGGAGGATCCTTAAATCCCACTAAAGGATATCAAATTGAGAACAATGATATTGGCCGACTATGCTGCAAAATCCACCGATAGCCATATATTGTCCAGAAAAATGCTCCCATATTACTCAGCATACAACAACAGTAAAGACAGCCCCTGCAAGACATTTTGACCCAGGTTCTGCATATGCCCCCTGCTGCCATTGTCAAAGTGTTAGCCCCCGCCCCCAAGTTTGAATCTGGTTACGCCCCTGGAAATGACTGTACTGAACACTTCCTCTGTATTTACTCTCCTCCAGTCTCTTACTTTGCTTCTCTGGCCCAAGGTGACGACTGATGCAAACTTCAGTAAGAGCCCCCTGATTGCCTAGATGATTCTTCTCCATTCTGACCAGTGCATCTGCCTGCCCACCCTGCCTCTCAGAGCCACCATCCCAGTCTGACTCATTTGCATACCTCCATCCACCCTTTATCTGAATCCCGCCCACTGCCACAGGTGCTGTCAATCACATGACACACACAAGGCTTCATCTCCACTCCTCAGCACACACCTCACCTGTCTCGCAGAAGTCACACCTGAACACCATCCACCTACCCCCATCTCCACCACTAGACAGGTACATTCACATGTCCCCCCCCACAGCCACCCTAACCTGTGTTGACACGTATTTCCAGCCCTTTGCGAACAGCCATGTTTAAATATAAGCTCAACTCCTGCATTATTCCCGCCGCGCAATACCAGCTCGTGTGCAGTGCATGCAACTGTAAACATACGTGTGATGCATGCAGTTTAATTGGCAAGTCATTAGCAAACCATGACGATCTTTCAATGAATCCCGCGTCATAGTGATCGTCCACACTAAGCATCCATTAATATCCAGAATGAAATACAAACCCACAAGAGTTAATCGTAGGTATCCGGGCACACATGGGCACGCAGCCTACTCACAGCGAGCTCGCAGGCAGACGGGCGATGGTGTAAGACACCTCTTCTCTGAGACGCCTGGATGTACCACGCACACACCCCCACACACAGGATCGGGCAACACGCGCCTCACCTGCCGGCGCGCTTCACACCTCACTGCTCTCGGTGACATATCAGAGCACATGACCTGAAAAACTTTTTTTGACCACCTGACCCCACTCTAGTTTTCATGAATGATAAACGTATTCGTGACGAATGAATCAAAATTGACTCAATCAAGCCGTGCATTTTATGGGCATGCGATCTCCTTCTCCAAGCGCGTGTACTCAATATTGGGCTGCATGGTGAGCGTGCATGCACGTACATGGTTGTGTGTGCGCGCGCGCGTGTGTATGCGTGTACGCGTGGGCGCACGTGTGTGTCAGATAGAGAGAATGCATGATTGGATGGTGGATATATAGTGCTTTCAAGGCGTGCCTTTTAAATTGGGCCAGTATCATTTGCGATTTTCTAGCGCACTGAAGCAACAGATGTTTGGCGTGAACCACCGTCATTACTCTTGTGAAACACACGATTTAACTGTATTGCACTTAACTGTATTCTGTACAATTTACTGATGTTGGTTTGTGCCTGTCTGTTTTCTTGTGTGGGGTGAGGGATTGTGAGTGACAGTACGACTGCACTAGAGCGAATGTAGGTGCAGATGTTCCTGCTGTTTGTGTAGGTGCACATGAGGGCCCGGAGTATACATGCATTTGCATAACGATCCATATGTGGATGCACCTACATTTGTACATATTTATATGTTGGTAGATGAGAATTTACAATTTAGCTGTGTACGATCATGTTGATATATTGTGCAAGCGCTTTTTTTTTTTTTATAAGAGAATGTACTGGTATAAATGGTTGTATATGATCGTACATGCGTGTGCACAAGAAGATTCCCCATCATACAATGTTTCCGACAACAGTGTGTTTCACAGCACTTGGGTTATAGAGTATTCCTGTTACTTATTTCATTGTTACATGTTTCGTGTGTGAGTATTAATACGTTCATCCAGGTATAGCATATCAACAAATACACGAGTTTTAAATGTATACATACCAGCCTGTGACTAGCCCGGTCTGAATGTTAGTAAACACGTGAGTGCATACGTTTATATGTGTGCATATACGTGTGTGTGAGTGAACTGTCAATGCAGATATGGATGTGCACATGAGGCCGTGCAGTTTGAGTGCAAACGTGGCATGTTATGTTAAACAAATATGTTTATTCATTAGTATGCATTCTTAGATGACGGTTTATATTCGTGACTATATACTTACATATACATAAATGCATGTATTCGAGTGTACGCGTGTATCAACACACGTTTGCTGTAAATATGCATGCGTGTGATTGAATATGCATCCTAGTGCCTGAGCACAAAGGGGCACTTTGTATATTAAGCTTTGGACACAAGTTTGTAGGTACGTGCATGCACGTGCGTGTGGTTTCATGTGAATGTGCACGTCTGCGGCTGTGATACTACCAGCCGTTCTGTGAGACTTTGCATTGTGTTTGGTGGCGGTGTGCTTGCGTGGTGTCTGTCTATATGTGGAATGCTGTGCCGTGTGTGTACCTGTACCACAGGGAGCCCGCTCCTGTCATAAAGTCATGCAGAGACCGGTGGCTCGCGCGCTCCTCACCTCAGCGTGCTGCTCCCGTGCAAAACACACAAGACGACGAAGGAGAGTGCGTCCGGGACGAGAGCTTTCATTCCTTGGAACTGAAGCCCCCTTTTCTCTCTTAAAAGGAGAAAGTGCCAGAAAAGGACCAGGAAAGCCAACATGAGGAGAAAAGAAGTCAGAGCCGCTTCTGCCGCCACAGGCTCCGAGGCATGTTCTTCTTTGCCCGAGTTGTGTGTGTCTGCTCTTCCGCTGCACGAGGGGGGCACTCCTGCGCACGCCTCTTCTTTCGACCCCGCTTTAACAGCCGGGCTTTGGACTGCGCTCTTCTCCAAAGCTTGGAGACGCTGAGAGGAAGACGCGCTGCTTGCTCCTGGATTAAAGGCGCAGACACCAATTCGCGCGCAGTGAGGTTGAGTGGAAGCGGGGCAGAGCCCTCTGGGTGGGCACAGGTGCCGTGCAGGGGCGAGGATGGCAGGTCCAGGTGGCAAGCAGCTAATAAATGTAACAACCAGTCTCAGCCGGCAGCGGTCGTGTCCCGGGGAGGTGTGCGTTCGTTGCGCCTCACACACTACAATAACAGATTTCAGTTCCTTCTCCAGGCTACATCCATACAGCCTCTTGTGCTGAAGAGCAGCGCATCTCACCGGCTCACACAAGGCAACCTCCAGGGGGTCGGGATTGCAGGGAGAAGTGTGTGCGAAGAGGCAGAGGGGGCTTTGAGGAATGTCAGTGTCATCACTTTGTAGTTGAATACGGATATCATCCAATAGAATATTAAATGGACTTTCGCCGTTTTCCCCTAGATTTCAGTCCTAGTTCCTCTGGAGGGCGTGTGCATGAATACTTAATAACTCACTCTGCCTCTCTAGCAATGTAATTATAAAGCGTGGATATTCTGAGAAAATGTTGTAGACGTAGCTAGTTTATTAATTGCAATAAAGTAACATTGTATACTGTCAGTATGTCATGTGATAAAACTAATTTAAATGTATTGTGTCTTTAATACACAGGTACATAGCTCTTCATCCCACCTTCCTTGCCCTTTTTTTTTCTTTTCTCACCTTTCCCTCACTATCACCCATCACTCTTTCTTTCTTTCTTTCTTTCTTTCTTTCTTTCTTTCTTTCTTTCTTTCTTTCTTTCTTTCTTTCTTTCTTTCTTTCTTTCTTTCTTTCTTTCTTCCTTTCTTCCTTCCTTTTACTTTATCTCTCCCTGTCCTTGTCTTATGTGCTCTATTTTAGTCTGCATTTCTTTTAATCTTCTTAACTTTTCTTCCAAGCACCACCTTCTCTCACCCACCCTATTCTATCATTTGTCTTCCACATCATACTGTTTTTGCTTCTATGTCTCCCTAATCTTTTACTCTTTCTTTTGCATCTTTTCCCCCCTCATCTTATGACGTCACACCTAAAACCCGCCCTGTAGTCTTCTTCCCTCATGGTCTACCCTTCCTTTCCTTTCCTACCAATATGTCTCTTGGAGTGCCTTTAGTACATTCAGGGCAGAATTGTGTCAATGAAGACAATCCAGGGAATTTCTTTTCCATGACACCTAGAACTGTGTGTAACCGCCCTCTGGATGCAATGCAAAGTGCCTGGTAAACAAAGTGCAAGAAATTAGGTTATTAGTTGAGTGGGGTGGAAGCCCTGCTCAGGCAACAACCACAATCCTTGTCAGGGTGAACCACAAAAGTCACAAATCAACACGTGCTGAACCCCGCGGTTGCTTGGCAGAAAAGCAGTCAGGCATAACATAGAGGCAATGTGTAAAGTTTTTATGCAGTACACAAACAGTAATAAAGTGAAAACACAACACAGGAAAAATCCCAAGCCAATTTAGAAAAATAGAGAACACTTAAATAACTAAAATGAGGCAAAAACAACAAAAATCCTATCAGCATAACTGGAGCTAAGCAATTTTAAAGATTTAGGCAGGTAGAGCACCTAAAAGCACAAAGCGCCTCTAACAGTCATCTAGTCTTGCTAGACTGGGGACAATTCATAAATTCAGGTCAACCATGATGGAGCATGGGCTGGAACAGGGACCAAGTTAGTACAACTGAAAAGGTTACCTTCTCAAAGTCCAGCCAAAAGAGTCCAGAACTTCAGGATTTCTCCTTTTCTTGTAGAGCAGGCAGTGTACTCTGATGCCAACCAAGGGTACATTACCTAGGGAGTACCCCTTGGGGATCAGGGACTTAATCTAGCACATGCCTGAATGGCACAGGCAGGTCCAACTGCAGGTCCAGGCTGATCCAGTTGTGGAAGATCAACTGGGCAATTGCAGGGATGCTACTGGAGCTTGTTATGTCCCTGTAGCTCAGAACAGGAAGTCAGCCAACTGACCCTTGGAGACACTCAGGTAGCCTGGGATGAAAGGGGCAGGCCAAGTTTTCCTTTGAATTGAGCAGGACAAGCCCCAAACAGCAGGGCAGTACTCTGGGGAACAAGGCAGGCCTTAAGCAGCAGGGCAGTCCTCTGGAGAACAAGGCAAGCATCAAGCAGCAGGACAGCCCTCTGCTAGCAGCAGGAAAGCCCTCTGTGGAACAAGGTAGGCCTCAACAAGCAAGTCAGTCCTCTGGGGAACAAAGCAGGTCTCAAGAAGCAGGGCAATCCTCTTGGGAACAAGACGGTCCTTATTCTGTAATGTCCGAAGGTCCAGGAGTGTACTGAAGAGTGGCTCAGGACGTCCGATATTTATACCTGATACCATAACTTTGAAGTGGGAAATTTTTAGGCTACACCTACATCTTGTACTGGAAGGTTCTTCCCTTCAGCTGCCAAAGCACAAAGAAGTCTAGGGTCATAAAAGACTAGTGTTAGGTTTCTTTGTGTGTGCTGAAGGCAAGTCCTTTGAAATGTAAGTGAGACATGGAATAGCTCTTCCTCCAGCCATCTTGGAAGGATATCCATTCCTTCCTACACCTAGTACCCATTGTTCACTGTCTGGGCCCAATACACATTCTTCAAAATTGTAATCTAAAATCCTACTTTACCATTAAAGAGGATTTTAAATTACAATTCGTTTGAGTCCAAACATGACATTTCTACCTTGCCAGGTTGAAATAACAGTTTAAAACTACACTACAGGCAGAAATGGCAGGCTTGAGATGTGTTTTGAAGGGCTATTTTAGTGGGTCACACAATGACCGCTGCAGGACCACTAGTGCCTAGGCCCACTAGTAGCATTTACTTTACAGGCCCTGAGTAGTTGTAGTATCATATATTAGGAACTAGTAAGAAAATTAAATGTGTCAATCAGGAGCAGGCCAATTTGACCATGTTTTAAGGAGAGAGTACAAGCCCTTTCACAGTGGTTAGCAGTGGTAAAGTAATAGAGAACTAGTGCCAACCCAAAACAAAATCAGAATACAGGAGGACTGAAGGCAAACATTTTGTGGAAAGACAACACCAAGGATGGCAGCTATAACATAAAACTGTACAAAAGGAGACAGGGTGCCTTCATCAAGCTACACTACTCCACCATCCCTGTAGCATTTGCCATAACAATCTAATGGCAAATAACAATAGGTAATCCAATGTTCAACTTCAGTCACACCTTAATTTTGCACAAACTACATATTTAAACCAAGCACCGAATTTTAATGGAACTGTCAGCCCTTACCTTTAGTATTATATGAGCAAGTTCCATAGCATCTCTCCTTTTTGCTACTTTTTGTAAATGTTTTTTTAGCTTTTTTTCTCAGTTGTAAACTAAACATAGATTTTTGTGGTACTTGTTTCATGTTGTCCCATTAGCCTAATGATGCTTACTGTCCCAGGTATCCTGAGCGCCATAGTTCACCCATAATTCAACTTTATGTATTGAAATTGGTTCTACTTTCTATTGCCTTACAGTATAAAATATTTGGACTCATTCTCTGACTGAAGTTTGGTTCCAGCTATGATTTTATAGTTGGTTCATCCTCGGCTTAGAGATAAATTTGCAATTGCAATCCTAGTAACATCCGGAAAGGGAGAACTCTGTCCCAGGGGTTCTTTGGCAATGCAAAAAGATTGAGGAAGAACAACACAATCCAGTTCAAAAGCCAAACTCAATCTAGTTGTATACATGAAAGTTAAGTAGATGAAACACAGCAAATTGTCCTTTTGAACGTTATCGCAAGGCACAGATGAGTTGAGAGCCAGTTTTCTAATACATAAGTTGTTTATTAGGTTTTTGTTAGTCCATGGTGAAAGGCCAAGTGTGCTGCTTCTTCTGGAATCTCTGGTGGCCCTGTATATTTATAACTGAGTTGGGTGCTGTCTTCCATGGAGCTGACCCTCCTCAGACAAAGTTCCTCCTTCCCTTCTTCTTCACTGTGCTGAGTCTGGGTTCATGGCCATCCGTGATTTGGAACTGAGACTTCTGGCAAGTTTTTGTTTGAGTCCGATTCACAAAGGCATTTATAAGTATGAGAACAAGATCTCCGGTAGAACTACTTAATGTAGTCTTGAACATCTTTGAAACTGGCCCCAAAATATCAAAAATGGGAATAAAATTGGAATTTTCATATACAATTTTTCAGGAAGTAGATTATTAGTTAGAGTGGATGAGAGTCCACTGCAATTAATACTGTAACTATTCTTGTTTGGTCCAGTAACGGTCTCAGCAATGTACACCTGAGCTCAGCCCCATGTAGCTATGGCATAAAGCAGACAGGCTTTGATTTAAGAAAATTGTGTAAAGCATTCAAGACAGAATAAAATATCACTCCAATTTATAACAATCGAGAACTTTTTAATGGATAAAATGAGATAAAAATGACAAAAATCTGAAAAAGGGAACTGGATATACGATTTTTAAAGTTTGAATGACATTTTTGCTCCTAAAAGTGCAAAGCACCAACCACAGGCAACTGGTTGTTCTAGACTGGTTAAGCTCGCCGTAGTCAGTCACTGGCCAGATACAAGGACTGGGTCATCCCGGTTGTACCATACCTTCCTAGAAGCAGTTCTAGATGTCGATTGGCTTGTCAGCACTGAAAGCAGAAGGTGGAGAATGTAGCAAGGCTCAACAGGGATGGGTGGCAAGAGGACAGGGTCCCAACAAAGATGGAAAAGGTCTGGGGTGTCTGTGCCCTGGAGGTCTTTGGGGTCAATCGAGTTCTTGTCCACAGCAGTGTTGAGGCAGCTGAAGAACAGATTCAAAGCAGCCCCTTTATTCACTGATTCCAATGTCAAGCAGAGAACGTGGCAGGAGCTACTGTGAAGTCAGAAACAACGACGATGCACTGTTGGTGATTGGCTTGGAGGTTGATCTCAGTTTTCTGTCGGTCCTCCAGGTTTTAGGGTTAGACCGGAGGAGTACACTCTGACACATTTCTAAGAGCCCCACTACCTTGGAGACACAATTTAAGGGTGAATACTCACGCTGAGAGAATTGACCAGCAGAGTCCAGGCAGGTTAAGTTGGAACTAGTCAGCTCGGCTCTTCAGGATAGTGAACATTTTGCAGCCATTGTGTCCCTGCAGGTCAATCAGCCAAATGATCCTTGGGGCGTACTTCCCCAGCTTGGGTACAAGTGGGAGTAGGTCCAGCCCTTAGGCTTCCCCTCACTGCTCACACCAGCAGGTACAGTCCTTCTTATGTCTTCCACGGATACAGAGGTGTTCTGAAAAGTTTACTGGGAGTGCCACATGTATGCTCAGTGCCACCTTGTGGGTGGGGGAAAGTCCTGGCCACTCCCTATCCAATAGGGTAAAAGTTCCCGGGGGTGACCCTACTCATGTTTGCAGCTCTAGCAGTGTGTTATACAGTAAACTGTCCCACAGTGCTTCTCTTTACCTAAAACAAACATGGCAGAAACTTTCTTACCCTGTACAGCGCTCTCTCTGCCCACCCAGATGTGTGATTATGATACTGGTCACTCAAAACAGGTTCTGGACACTGTTTCTCTCCCACTGGGACTGGAAGCTGGTTTTCTAGCAGGACAATACAGTGGGCAGGCCCAGATGTGAGCCACATCTACCTGTCATAAGGTAGGCACCTTTTAAGATTAATCCCTTTTTCCACTGTTTGGGAGCAATACACATTTCACCATAAGGGAGCCATCAACAGTTAGGTGACACTGAACACTGACAAAAAGGTACATTTGACTCAGGCAGGGAACTGACAACCTAACAAAAGTGTTGCTTTCAAAATAGTAATTTAAAATCTGACTTGCTCATTATGGTAGATTTCAACGTACCATTAACATTAGTCTTTTAATCACCTTTCTAGCCATTCCCAAACTAAAGTTAAGCATTATAAGGGGTTATAATATAACCCAGTGTTTTCTTAACCCTGTGTTCGCCTATGGGAAGACCAGCTTTACCACAGTGAAAAAACAACTTTGGAGATTTTTCATTGCCAGGACATGTAAAAGATAAGTAAACATAACCTACTGTTTAAATACCCTGCACCCTGCCCTAGTGACATGTAGGGCCTTGCTAGTAATGGGGTTTCTGGTTGCCTCGGGTATGCACCTAAACCAGGCAGAACCCACCGCTCTAGTCAGGGAAAGTCAGCTACACGTCAAAGATAACCTGTGCTCACCCTCTAGTAGCTTGACACAGAGCAGCCAGGCTTATCATCAGAGGCAATGTATAAAGCGTTTGTGCAACACACTTACTCAGCAACACTGTTAATACACCACAAAAGAGACCCCACACAGGATTATGTAAAATTAGATTCCTATATTATACATCAAACAAGACCAAAAGCAACATGAATCATAAATATGATGCGATTATTTAGATAATAGTCGTTATCCTGATCAAAGCAAGACCAAAATGACATACATCATAAATACGTTGCAGGTGTGTCAGGGAAAAACATAAATTACCTTGAAAACATAGGCACAGTGCACCTACGCTCCTATTACACTTTATAAGGAAATTGTAGCAAACTTGGTTTAGGTGATTGCATTGAGAAACCACATGTAGGGCACAGAAACACCTGCACGCCTACTAAGAATTCTATGGTAAACAAGTTTGAGTCTTCAAGCAGTTCTCCTCTATGGATGGCCCTGTACTGTTCTCGGGGTCCTCTCCAGAAGTTTTACCTCACTAAGTAGAGCAGAAACTATGCCCCTATTCTCCGTCCCAAAAGGAGACGAGGGAGGCAAAAACTAAAGGATCACACATGGAGACCTCATTTGGTCCCTTGATATCAGCTTACCAATGCAACTGGCCACAAGTGCGTGGTGCGGCTGCCACAGCGCAGCCCCTTTCAGCCTAGGTTCCACAGAAGTTTCTTCGGGCCTGGGCACCGACATCGGCCTCACGGTCCATCCTCGGCGACACCCTGTAAAGGGGGGGGGGGGAGTTCCTCAGACACAGAACTCCTCTGGGCACAGAAGATGTTGGCGGGCTTCCAGAATAGGAAACACCTTAGAAAATACAGGTAATTCATTGGGGGGTGGGGCATAACCACATCAACATCAGTGAGTACATCCTCGTTGCCTTGGCAATGCATCTCGGCTGACAATGGGGCCTCGGAATCATCACACACTGCCGGCAAGTCATGAGGCAGCAGTAAACCAGGAAAACATTGATTACAGGTGCAGCCATCGCTCTTTACCCCAACTGGCTCTTGATCCTGAACAGCACATCATGCTGGCTAGCTCCTTGATCCACACGCTCATTGGTAGGCGAGGTACTCCCCACACTGAATTGGAAATGGGACAGACAGCACAAGGGGCAGGCAGTCATGGCCCTGAATTATCTCACTGCTGCCGGACTCCCAAGAGACAGAGTCCCACAATAGAGGGGCTCAAATGCAATCTTTTATGACCCCGAGATTGCAAGAACAAGGGACAAGCTAGCAACCCCTTGGAGAATACTTGGGGGCACAAAGGGAGAAGAGGGCGCCAGGCCAGCACATAAAGACAGGTTGCAAAGTGGCAGTCCCTGCTGCAGCGCAGCAGTCAGCAGGCAGCAGGCCAGTACAAAAAAACAGGTGGTCCAAATGTCTGTTCCTCCTGGCAGAACAGCAGTCCTCCTGGCAATGTGCAGATTGTTGAGCCAACAGCATCTGTTTACAAGTCCCACACAGTGTCTAAAAACATGGGTTCTGAAACCCAGGACTTATACTCAAAAATGTCTTTGATGAAGGGATGGCTTCAAACGAACCCTCAGAAGTGTGCAGCAATCCCTTTAAGCCCAGCCCTGGCTCCTGACGCTCAGTAGGGGGCAAATCAGCCCATTGTGTGAGGGCAGGACATAACCTATACATATGTTAAATGTGAACCACCTCTGACTCTCCCAGCTCAGGATTACTATCAGATGGCAGATGAATGCATATGTATTCCCTATGTGTAATAAAAGGAGAGTTTTAAGGCGTGTCAAGTAGTTTTAAATGCCAAGTTGAGGTGGCAGTAAATGAACACACAGGCCCTGAAGTGGCAGGCCTGAGACAGGTTTGAATGGGTTCTTCTGTTGGTGGCACAAGCAGTGCTGCAGGCCCACTAGTAGCATTTAATTGACATGTCATTGGTATATGGTATACCAGTTTACAAGGGACTTTAATACACCAAACAGGTGTAAACCAATCAAACCATATTTAGAGGATTAGCAGTAGCAAAGCGCCCAGAGTCCTAAAACCAACAAAAATAAGGTCAGAAAAATAGGCAGAGAAAGGTAAAATGTTTAGAGATAACAATGTAAAAAGGGCCAGTTCCAACAGGCTTACTTTAGTGGTGACATATATGTAAAAAAAGGTTAAGCCCTGGCAAACGTTTTATTTTACAAAATTGAATCGGACGTTTTAAAACAAACTACACTGGCTGCATGGACAAGCTTGGAGACATGCTTTGAATAGTCACATTAGTAGTGGCACAATATGTGCTATATTCCTCTAGTGACATTTAACTTATAGGCACTGGGTACACTTTTCAAAAATAGATTAGGGAATTATTTTTAAATAAATATGCCAATCAGGAGTATAGCCAATTTCAACATGTTTAGGGGTAAGAGCTTACGCACTGGGATCTGGCTAGCAGTGATACAGTGCTCAGAGTAAAAGTAAAAAGCAGCAGTTCAAAGAATGGGGGTCACAATATAAAAATTGGAATTTTCCTACAGAGTAAATACAGATAGAAACTGTGCTCCCATTGCGCTTTAATTAATAGTGAATTGGACATTTTCGGGACAATTCACAAAGGTACTGTTGGACTTGGCCCTTTCTGCAAGGTCATCTCTACACATTTTGCCTTCACCCTCCTGTTTTCTGAACCCTTTTATGTAGCCTTTTAAGACTCTGTGCACTTTACCACTGCTAACCAGTGATAACGTGCTTCTGCTCTCTCCTTTAAAGATAGCAACATTGGCATGCAGCCAATTGGCATTTTAATGTATTTGTTAGTCCCTAGTAAAGTGGTACTACCTCTACCCATGGCCTGTAATTTGAATGTTACTAGTGAGCCACCAGCACTTCCTTTTTAATACACATACATCACCCCTAGAGTAGGGCCTAAACAGCCCAGAGGGCAGGATGCAATGTATTTCAAAAGTTGGACTTGTACTTTCAAGTTATACATGTCTTGGTAGTGAAATAAATCTTACATTTGTTTTTCACAACTTCAAGATCTACCTCTCCGATATATTTAATAAGTGCTAAATTTTAATTGAGAGCAAGTAGGAATGTAAAGTTTGGTGTCTAAAGAATTGTAATTTAAAAACCTCTTTAATGGTAAATTCAAATTTTACGTCACAATGCTGAAATATTCACTTTTATGAACTTGGAATTTTCTTGTCCTATATAAACAAAAAAAAACTTGGAATTATCCAAGGGAGGGCACTAAAGGCTATGGGGTTCGTCAGGAAGGAGGAGTGGACGAGTTTAAGGGGAAGGCGAGGGACGTCCCTTGAGGCAAGTGTGACTATGGGGGTCCCTTTACCCTCTTACCATGGGGCAATTAGGACCCAATTTTGGGGTATAAAGAACACCAGTTTAGTTAGAGGATGACACAGGTCACCCTAACATAGTGGTAACAGCTGGAACCAACTTGGTGAGATAGGAGCCCAATATTGGTCCGGATGAATGTTACGGACCCACTTGGGCCAACGGCAGAAACATGTTGATGACAAGGGTAGTGATGGGGTAATAATTCCCCTAATCCCCACATTCTGGTTCTTGACACAGAGTAGTACCCCGTGATTAAATGTAATTTGGGGTAATACATTGGTTTTTAAATCACTTATTCATGGGCCCCACTTAGATTATTAGAAGTACCTCCCTGTTTCCAGGTGTAAACCCACTCTCTATCACATGTGGTTTTTAGAGAGCGACGACTTCCAGTGACGCAGCATGACACCTGGTGGTTTGTGAGGACAGTCCTTAAAATCTTTTGAGATGTCCAGCACTTTACTGACTTAGTGCTTTCTAGGGATATGGTTACATTATGTCAATGACCAATTTTTCAGGTTTCTATTGTGTGTGAATTGTCTTGTCGTCACCATTTGGTGCCTGCAGCCTGTATCCTGAATCACATGCCTAGGTGTGGCTGGCAGTTGGTCTTTGTGTATTACTCCCAGAAAGTAAGACAAAGGGGGAATAGGTGTTGGCAGGATGGACCATCTCTTTCTTGATGGGGGAGGAGTTGCTACCTACCACACTTGCACATCCAATGCCTTTGCCTGAGCACAATCACAAAATGTCTGACACTAGACTTTTGTGTCCCCCAGACAAGCTGGGACCAAGGAAGGGAAGCAGGAAATTCCAAGCACCTCTGGAGTGGAATTTTCCAGATCCACCTCCTACTTCAAAGCTAGCACCAGCTATAAATATTGGACCCGCAGACCCAACTCTGCAAGAAGGACTGGTATTCTGTAGATCTACTGCCCGCCTGCCTAAGTGAAAAGGACTGGACCTGCATTTGGAACTCAGAACCCCAAGAATGACTCCTGATCAGAGCCTCATGGACAGAAAAGGCTCCAACCAGATTGAACCCAGCACCTGGATTCAGTCTTCTGTAGGACTTGACCCCAAGTGGTGCCACGCTAGTCGTGGACCCTTGGAAATGGGCCTAAAGGTGCTCTGCCAACACAGCTGTGGTCCTGTGGGCAGAACCAATGCAACCAGTTGCAACCAGTATTTAAGGAACTTTGTTCAGTGGGCCTAACTTGATCCCTGTACCCAGCCTGCACCCCATCAGTCGGCCTGAACTTGTGGCTTTGTCCCGCTCTGCCACAACTAGATTACCCCAGTCAGCACTATGTGCATCTAGGCACTAATTTGACTTATTTACATATCTCTGGTTTTACTGATTTAATTCTTGTTTCAAATAATTTATTATATTTTACTTTATTTTTCTAAATTGGTGTGGCAATTACTGTTTGAAGTGCTGCTCAAATACTTTCAACATTGCCTCTAAGTTTGAACTGGTTAATTTGGACTTTGCTTGTGTTTCACCCTGACCGAAGTTGTGTATGCTGCTTGAGGAGGGTTTCGCCCCATTCAACCAGTACCCCAAATTTATACAGGTTTTTAGTAGTATGTGAAGTTGTACTACAAGAGTAAAGTATAACCAGGTAAATGTTCATGGTTTTCTTCTTGATGTTAATGTTATCTAATATAATGTTTTTTACTTTCACGCTGGTAATGGTATATCTTGAATTGAAAGAACATAACTACCTAACACCATCAACCCCTAGGCTACATTCCATACTGTAAAATATTTTAAATATGGTCCTTGGGTCCTCACCTGCTGTTCAGTTCTCTGTAGCTCCCTTGCATGGTTTTCACTTTAAAAGCTTCATGCATGCATACATACATCCACAAAGATGCCTGTTGTGCCTCCGAGGCAGTTTGTATAATATGGCCCAAGGGCATTTTTTTGTCTGGAAGATTGTTTTTTAACCATAAATCCAGAGAAATAATGGGACAGGAACACGTATGAAAAATGTGGGGTGTTGCATGCCTCTGTTCAATCTATATATTCACTACGAGTATGTGAAATTTGCATAATTTGCTTTTGCATAACTACACGAAGTTTCAGAAACATTATGCATAGTTATGCAAAATGCAAACCTGGCATATAGTGAGTGAAATTCACCCTCACATCCAGTTGGCACATAAGATCCATTCAAACAAAAAAAAAGAAATTGAAAAAAGATCAGTGCTGCAAACAGCATCTACTCGCATTCTGATCATTCTCATTGTTCCCATGTTCTCACGCTAACTGTTCGATGTGAATGGCATGCAATGTGGCACAATAGCATAATTTTCAAAATTGTGCAAGACTACACTGGTTTAGCAGAAATTTAGCTTGCACTTAAATTTTACCCTCTAAATAACTTGTGGTCCAGAGCAGAAAGATTACGGGAATTCACTTTGGATTTGTTACACAGTTCTTTATTTTGTCAATGTGAGAACATAGACAGTCTCAGAGATAGGGAAGCCTAGTCCATTTCTTCGCATCCGGTTGTAGTCCCCGAGAGTCTTGTTCTTCCGCCTTTGGCCCTCGTTTCACCAGGGAGACTCAGTGGAGGTGGGAAGATGACAAAAGAGAAAAAAAACATAAAATAGTCCGTAAGAAAGGAGACCAAAACCCGGTCTATTTTTTATGCAGGGAAGGGAGTGTGGGACAATGCACCCAAAACCGTCACCAGTGGATAGCTAGCAGGCAGCAGCACGCTGTTTCTTCCTTTATGCACCAGATCCTTTATAGCCCTCCCGGCACGTCCCTTGGTGGCTTTCCACCTTGGTCCCCTCTACCCCACATGGCACGGATACAAGCACGTACCTTGTGGAGCCACGCTCCTCCAGGAGCGTGGCTGGAGCTTGCGTGGTAGCGAAGTGGGTCCGTCTCCCTCTTTATTCTGGGTCGGTCGGCGTCCTCCACGTCAGTTACTTCTCTCGGAGGCAGCAGGGCGCCACCTCGAATCCTTCCGTCCGGACGTCACAGCCGAAGTAATTTCCTCCTTTCCACCGGGGCTCTGCAGCGCTTCTTACGTAGGGCGATTCTCCTCTCAAATCGTCCCTAGTGGCGCCGTAATCGCTGATTGGGGCATGTGACCAAAGCATGTGGGCCGAGGCCAGGTCTGGAGGATTCGTATTATTAAAGGGACAGTGCGCTTCCTGATTGTCAGCATCCGGGGCAGACTGGAAACAGAGGAGAGGATACAGGTGAGAGACGAATGGTTCTGCGTCGCCTTCTTTTAGCGGGGTTTGAGTAGGCATTTCGTGACACACCCCTTCCCCAGAATGTTCCCGTTCGGAGAACAGCGATATACGTGAAAGGAAGTCCGCATTCCCGGTATCAACGCCTTTACGATGCCTGACCTCAAAGGAAAAAGGCTGTAAGCAGAGGAACCACAGCAAGACCCGGGGATTATTACCTTTGTTTTGGCTCATCCAGAGTAAGGGGGCATGATCTGTGTATAAGAGAAAATGTGAGCCCTCCAGATAATATCGGAGTTTATCTATGGCCCATTTTATTGCGAGACATTCCTTTTCTATCACCGGATATCATAGCTCGCGGGGGGAAAGCTTATGGCTGATGAACAGTACTGGATGTTCGGAACCGTCTTCTGCTATTTGGAACAACACAGCGCCTATACCATTTTCGGAGGCATCTATTTGTAAGGTGAAAGGCTTTGAAAAGTCAGGTGACCTCAGTACAGGGCTAGAAGTGATAGTTTTTTTTAGTTCCTGAAAAGCGTGTATGGCTGCTGGGGGGGGGGGGGAGTTCAGAAGGTCTTTTTCTTTCACGTGGGTTTGGAGAAGGTCCGTCAATGGGGTAGCTATGGCAGAATATTGGGAAATTAATCTCCTATAATAACCCAATAACCCCAAGAAAGCTCTGACTTCTCTTTTTGTAGAGGGAAGTGGAGCGTTTATGATAGATTTGACCTTTTCCTGTTGAGGCTCTAAAATCCCATTGCCGAGGAGGTACCCCAAATATTTCACCTTCTGGAACCCCACCCGGGATTTTTTTGCATTGACATGGAGATCCGCTAACCGTAGGGCATCGAGTACCTGTTGACAATGTTGTAAATGGTGTTCCCAGGTTGGGCTATGGATGACGATCTCATCGAGATATGGAGATGCATATTTTTGGTGGGGTAGGAGACCTGTTGGAGTGGAAAAAGCAGTCTTCTGTTGGTCTTGTTCTTTGAGTGGCACTAGCCAATACCCTTTGGTTCGATCCAGGGTGGTTATATATTGGGCGTCTCCGAGCTTTTCAATGAGTTCGTCGACTCGGGGTAGCGGGTACAAGTTGAACTTGGATATGGCGTTGACGGCCTGAAGGTCTATACAAAACTGAACGGACCCGTCCAGTTTTGGGACTAAAACGATTGGAGAAGAACAACAACTTTGGGAGGGCCTTATGACCCCCAAAGCCATCATGCTCTCAATCTTCCGTTTTATGGCTTCTCTACGGGCAGCAGGTATACGATAAGGTTGTAGTTTTACTGTTTGCTCTGGAAGAGTCGGAATGGCATGTTCCACTAAGGTTGTTCTTCAGGGTAAGTTGGAAAACATCGAAGAGAAAGGTAAAAGGGTGGTATGTAAGGCCTTCTTTTGGTTCTCAGATAGAGCTTCATTCATCTCTAGCTGGTCTAGGGTGTTGGTCTTTCCGTTCATGGGATGGTTAAATGGGTGTTTTGAGGGAGGGAGCCTAACCATTTTTTTAGGAGGTTGATATGGTATAAATGTGTTCTTTTGGGTGTGACTTGTTCTTGAAAGGAAGTTAAACCAACCTTTTTTTGTGATTTTATAGGGGCCTTTCCACTCAGAACGGACCTTAGGCAGGGAGGAGGGTAAGAGGACCAATACCAGTCACCCACATTCAGGTGTCGCCACTTCTTCCCTTTGTTGTAATGTATCTGTTGTTTAGTCTGGACCCTTTCCAAGTTTGCATCAGCAAACTCCCTTAGTTTGTGCAGTCTGGTGCGTAAAGTCCGAGTGTAGTCAAGGAAAAACCTGGTCTCTTCTTGTTTCTCCTTTTCCCAGGCCTCTTTAGTTATCTCTAGGAGGCTACAGGGTTGCCTACAGTACAAGAGTTCAAAAGGGGAACATCCCAAACTTGTTTGGACCTGGCTCCTGATCACGAAGAGGGCAAGGGGAAGTAACATATCCCACTCACTGCCTTCCGCCGTAAGCATTATTTTGAGCGTTAATTTAAGGGTGGCGTTGTAATGCTCACAGATGCCATCAGTCTGTGGGTGATATACTGATGTTTTAATGTGCATGATGTTGAGAGATTTAAATATCTGTATCATCAAGGGGGAGACGAAAGGGGCCCCTTGATCCATAAGGATTTCTTTAGGAAAATCTACACGTGAAAACAACTCAAGGAGTTTGTCGCTGATACTAGTGGTCGTTAGAGATCGTAAGGAAAAGGCCTCCGGATACCGAGTAGCGAAGTCGACTAAGACTAGGGCATACTGGTTTACCTTTTTGGATCACGGGAGGAGGCCTATGAGATCCACCCCTACCCTCTCAAAAGGTTTCCCTATTATCGGAAGGGGTTGTAGGGGCACGGGGGAAGGTCTGTAGGGGTTCTTTCTCTGACAGACCTCGCTGATTGGGGCATGTGACCAGAGCACGTGGGTCGAGGCCGGGTCTGGGGGACTTGTATTGTTAAAGGGACAGTGCGCTTCCTGATTGTTGGCATCGGGGGCAGACTGGAAACAGAGGAGAGGATACAGGTGAGAGAGAAAGGATTCTGTGTCACCTTCTTTAAGCAGGGTTTGAGTAGGCATTTCGTGACACACCCCTTCCCCAGAATGTTCCCGTTCGGGGAACAGCGATATACGTGAAAGGAAGTCCGTATTCCAGCTATCAACGCCTTTACGATGCCTGACCTCAAAGGAAAAAGACTGTAAGGAGAGGAACCACCGCAAGACCCTGGGATTATTACCTTTGTTTCGGCTCATCCAGAGCAAGGGGGCATGATCTGTGGATAAGAGAAAATGGGAGCCCTCCAGATAATATCGGAGTTTATTGATGGTCCATTTTATTGTGAGACATTCCTTTTCTATCACCGGATATCGTAGCTCGCGGGGGAACAGCTTACGGCTGATGAACAGCACTGGATGTTCGGAACCGTCTTCTGCTATTTGGGACAACACAGCGCCTATACCAGTTTCAGAGGCATCTGTTTGTAAGGTGAAAGGCTTTGAAAAGTCAGGTGACCTCAGTACAGGGCTAGAAGTGATAGCTTTTTTTAGTTCCTGAAAAGAGGGTATGGCTGCTGGGGGGGGTGGGGTTCAGAAGGTCTTTTTCTTTCACGTGAGTTTTAAGAAGGCCCGTCAATGGGGTAGCTGTGGCAGAATATTGGGAAATTAATCTCCTATAATAACCCAATAACCCCAAGAAAGCTCTGACTTCTCTTTTTGTAGAGGGAAGTGGAGCGTTTATGATAGATTTGAACTTTTCCTGTTGAGGCTCTATAATCCCATTCCCGAGGAGGTACCCCAAATATTTCACCTTCTGGAACCCCACCCGGGATTTTTTTGCATTGACATGGAGACCCGCTAACTGTAGGGCGTCGAGTACCTGTTGACAATGTTGTAAATGGTGTTCCCAGGTTGGGCTATGGATGACTATATCATCGAGATTTGCAGATGCATATGTTTGGTGGGGTAGGAGTACCTTGTTCATAAGCCTTTGGAACGTAGCAGGCGCTCTGTGTAGGCCAAAGGGCAAGACAGTAAACTCATAGAGACGTGTTGGAGTGGAAAAAGCGGTCTTCTCTTGGTCTTGTTCTTTGAGTGGCACCTGCCAATACCCTTTGGTGAGATCCAAGGTGGTTATATATTGGGTGTCCACGAGCTTTTCAATGAGTTTGTCGACCCGGGGTAGCGGGTACGAGTCGAACTTGGATATGGCATTGACGGCCCAAAAGTCTATGCAAAACCGAACGGACCCATTCGGTTTTGGGACTAAAACAATTGGAAAAGACCAACAACTTTGGGAGGGCCTTATAACCCCCATAGCCAACATGCTCTCAATCTTCCATTTTATGGCTTCCCTACGGGAAGCAGGTATACGATAAGGTTTTAATTTTACTGTTTGCCCTGGAAGAGTGGGAATGGCGTGTTACACTAAGGCTGTTCTTCCGGGTAAGTTAGAAAACATTGAAGAGAAAGGCCTTCTTTTGGTTTTCGGATTGAGGTTCATTCACCACTAGCTGGTCTAGGGTGTTGGTCTCTCCGTTCATGGGGAAGGTTAAATGGGTGTTTTGAGGGAGGGGGCCTAACCATTTTTTAGGAGATTGATATGGTATAACTTTGTTCTTTTGGGCATGACTTGTACTTGATAGGAAGTTAAACCAACTTTTTTTTGTGATTTTATAGGGGCCTTTCCACTCGGAACTGACCTTAGGCAGGGAGGAGGGTAAGAGGACCAATACCCAGTCACCCATGTTCAGGTGTCGCCACTTCTTCCCTTTGTTGTAATGTATCTGTTGTTTTGTCTGGGCCCTTTCTAATTTCACATCAGCAAACTCCCTTAGTTTGTGCAGTCTGGTGCGTAAAGCCTGAGTGTAGTCAAGAAAAGACCTGGTCTCTTCTTGTTTCTCCTGTTCCCAGGCCTCTTTAGTTATCTCTAGGAGGCTACGGGGTTGCCTACCGTACAAGAGTTCAAAAGGGGAACAGCCCAAACTTGTTTGGACCTGGCTCCTGATCACAAAGAGGGCAAGGGGAAGTTTCATATCCCACTCACTGCCTTCCGCCGTAAGCATTTTTTTGAGCGTTAATTTAAGGGTGGCGTTGTAACACTCACAGAAGCCATCAGTCTGTGGGTGATATACTGATGTTTTAATGTGCGTGATGTTGAGAGATTTACATATCTGTGTCATCAAGCGGCAGACGAAAGAGGCCCCTTGATCCGTAAGGATTTCTTTTGGGAAACCTACACGTGAAAACAACTCAAGGAGTTTGTCGGTGATACTAGTGGTCGTCGGAGATCGTAAGGAAAGGCCTCCGGATACCGAGTAGCGTAGTCGTCTTCGACTAGGGCATACTGGTGTACCTTTTTGGATCGTGGGAGGGGGCCTATAAGATCCATCCCTACCCTCTCTAAAGGTTTCCCTATTATCGGAAGGGGTTGTAGGGGCACAGGGGGAGGTCTGTAGGGGTTCTTTCTCTGGCAGACCTCGCACTCCTGACAATACTTGTCGACCTGAACAAAGATACCTGGCCAATAGAAGTGTTGGAGGAGGGTTTGTGTATTTTTCTGAGCACCCCAGTGTCCTGCCAAAACAAGCATCCTGAGACCGGTTTCTGGCTAATCAATTCAATTCAAGCTAGCCTGGCTGATGACGGCTGATTAGCCAGAAACCGGTCCCAGGATGCTTGTTTCCGGTCCAGGGAAGACATGGCTGGGCAGTTCGGGCTGGACTGTTCCCATGAGGCACAGGGTCAGACTGATTTGCATATGGCCATGTCTGAACTGGGGTGGCAGAGTGAGCTAAAAAATGATGATGGATTAAACCCAAATCAGTTGACTGGGGGTGAGTGCTTGCAATGTTCAACACTCTGTCCATCATCCCCTTTGGTTTTGCTTTGTTCGCCCTAAGTTGGCAGGGTATGCCCAGACGTGTGTCCCTTGCTCACTTTGCCACTGGATTCAAGCTAGCCTGGCTGATGACGGCTGATTAGCCAGAAACCAGTCCCAGGATGCTTGTTTCCGGTCCAGGGAAGAAATGTCTTAGCAGTTCGGGCTAGACTGTTCCCATGAGGCACAGGTTCAGACTGATTTGCATATGGCCATGTCTAAACTGGGGTGGTGAAGTGAGCTAAAGAATGATGATGAATTAAACCCAGATCAGTTGACTGGGGGTGAGTGCTTGCAATGTTCAACACTCCGTCCATCATCCCGTTTGGTTTTGCCCCAATTTTAGATAATAGCCATCCACCTTGATCATCATGTGAAAAAGTATCAACTGAACACTTGACTTGTTTTGAAATCAGAGTAAACACTCCATTCTTCTTGGTAATTGCTGGAGAGCACACACAATCAGAAACCCAGGTATGTTGAATACTACGAGCTTCCTTCAAACCAGTTATGGTCTTCTGAAGAAGGATAATATCACTCTTCAACTTAAGACATTTTTTCATTTGAGTGTGTGATTAAGAGCTTTAGGTTTAAGTGAAATGATTTTGAGTGATGCTTGAGTGATTATGCGACAATCTTATTGAAAAACGACATGGTATACGCCAAGAAAGATCCTTCATAAAAGAGGAAGAGAATAGAGAAAGAAGAAAAAAAGAGAGCACAAGAAAAGGAGAGGGCAAGTGACATCATAGCAAACAATATCATTGCACCGTACATTAGAAGAGATAACCAGACCTCTAATTCAAACCCCATGTCACTCCCACCACCCCTACCCTCAAATCACCCTACAAACCCAACTCCCACCACTAAAGCAGAAAAAGGAGTCATGTACACCTCGGAACAGGAGCACAGTCTCAGACAAAGGTATAAAAAATACCAACGATATAATTTATGAATAATATCAATGAAACATCTTGCAAACATGACATTTGGAAATATAAAAGGTAAAAAAACATTATGACATCATATCAGTAGTTGATAAAAAGTAGACAAGGTAAGAGCTCAAGTCATATGAGTTAAACAGTTGATATAAAATATGAAAGAACACACATATTTTATTGGCTTATAAAAGGTAGACAGTCTATCTAAAAATTATCTGATACATTTTCCTCCAAAGGAAGATAATTTTGTTTTGTTTATAATACATTGTATAGAAAAGCTATTGTATACCAACTCAACTAGTTCAATAAACAGTAAAATTCATAAGGAAGGGTGTTACACAGTATGTTATAAAATAAATGTACACATTACTACCTGAACCAAGGTAGCAAGCAACATTCATAAAGAAGGATATTATCCAATGTATGGTGAGAATACCTTCATAAAATCACATCTAGACCAAGATAACAAGCCAAATATCTGAGAGAAAAGTAGTAATGAAGATAGATAAAAATTACTGTGCACAGATTTAGCTGTGTATTAAAACTGTATACGTGAAACATGTCAAGACAGATTAGTGAGAGATTTGGGAATCTAGTAACTCTTTCAAAAAGGTATATAAATCTCTAGGTTCATCAAAAACCTGCAAATTTCCTTCATGAACAATCTTCAACTTTGCTGGACCTATAAAAGAAAAGGTGATGGTCGAAGATGTAAGCTCAGTATGTAGTGCAGGAATTTTCTTCCTTCATTCTACCGTAGACTTGGCATGATCCTGTGAAATGCCCACTTTATGACCCATCCAGTCAATGGCTCTAATAGGTTTCATATGATCCAGAATAATTTTCGTATGTTGATACAGCAATGGTCGTAATTTAAGAGCCCTTGGTGATTAGCTGAAGTAGAGTTCACACATGTTGGAGCCCTATGAGCTCTTTCTGACTCAAAGTTGCAATTGAATGATAACTCCAGGACTCGTAAGAGCCATGACTCAAGAAAGGTCACACAGTATTTTTTACTGTTTTCCATGTTCTCTGGCAAACCAAAAATTCTCAAATTGCCTTTCCTATTTCTGTTTTCTAGGCCACAAATCACAAATTTCTCTTTCCAACGACAATTCTGAGTGTCCTCAACTTTGCTAACCCTGAATTCAGCCTGCTCCATTCAATTGGCTAAGATTCAAACATCTTGCCTAAGGCCTCTCCATTTCGATCTGTAGACTTTCTGTATTAACTATGGTATATTGTGTCAGGTAATGTAGTGAGCTGAGCTTCAGGAGAATAGTTTCAATGTTATTAGAGAGATCGGTGACTGAGGGTCTTGTTTGGAACGTTTTTTAACAGGTTTCTGATCTCTTTGGTCTTTAGCGCCTTTTTGTTACCACCCTGGGTTCTCTCTTGTTAGAACTGGCTTGTCCAGCAGGTTTATCCCCAGGCATTTTGCTTTTTGACCTCCTGTTTTGGACCCGGTTTTTGATGGTTTTTTGACACCGGGCACTTTACCACTGCTGATCAGTGCTAAAGTGCATATGCTCTCCCTGTAAATTGTGTTTATGGATTGGTGATTCCATGATTGGCACATTTGATTTACTGGTAAGTCCCTAGTACAGTGCACTGTGTGTGCCCAGGGCCTGTAAATCAAATGCTGAAAGTGGGCCTGCAGCACTGATTGTGCCACTCACGTGAGCAGCCTATAAATGTATATCAGACCTGCCACTGCAGTGTCTGCGCAGTTTGGTACTGCCATGTTGACCTGGCAGGTGCACCCATTTGCCAGGCCCTAACCTTCCATTTTATTGCATGCAAGTAACCCCTAAAGTAGGCCCAAGGTATCCTTGTGGGCAGAGTGCAGTGTATGTGAAAGGTAGGACATACCCAGATGTGTGTGGTACTGATATGCTGCCAATTTCGTTTTTCACTATTGAAAGGCTATCTGTCCGAAAGGATAGAATGGGAGTTTATTTATAATACTCAATCAAGGAGAAGGAACAACACAATTAAATGACAATGATATCTATATTAGAATTAAATCCTCAAAACGAAAAGAAGTCATTAGGCAGATAGTTCATGATTCAGATCCAATCCTCTTTATTGTAATTCTAGTCAAGTTTTCTTCATGAAAAGTCATTTGATTTTTTCAAATTAAAGACTTGCAGCTTTCTTGCATAAATCAGATCACTCTTTGTTGCAATATTTAATTCAGCCAACGCGTTTCGTCTTAAAAAGACGTCATCAGGGCTGAAATAATAGAAAAAACAAATATAACTATTCAATTGTAACTTCAAAATAGAAACATAATCCTTAAAAAGTATAACTCTGCCTATATCCGTTCAATATTCTAATATTGAGGCAGTATCAGATGGAGGTACTATATTACAAAAAATATAGTTTTGGATTATTTCAATGTGTACACCATCTTTACATGACGATTAGTTTGTTGCCTAAACACATTATCTATATTCATAACACCATAGAGAAGGGCCTGTATTAAAAGATAAAACATTCCTATACAGTTGACACAAAGCCCAATTTCTATAAATTAAGAAAGGTATTATTTATCTAATCAAATGATCACTATAGAGTAAGTCTATCATTTTGAGGTCTACAGTGGTTTAAGAACCAGTAATCACTATTAAATTGAAACCAAATTCGTACCTTAAGTAATTTTAAGGTGAATCTCCTCATTAAAACATTCAAAGACACCGCATGAATCACTTTTGCGCCGCCGGTGCGTCACTTTTTGTGACGCACCAGTGGCATAAAACATGCGCCATGGTGCGCCATATTTACAAAGTGACGCATCTAGGTAGATGCGTCACTTTGTAAACTCCTGCGCCACATTATACCTGCGCCAGGTATAATGTATGCAAGGGGGCGTTTTGACGCAAGACAGGGTCGTAGAAGTGACGCAGTGAAATCTACGAGATTTCACTGCGCCACTTTTAGTGTGCAAATGCGTCAATTTCTTGCGCCTGCCTCACAGCAGGCGTAAGACTGATGCAGGCCCTTTCACATGGGGCTTGCCCCATGTGAAAGGACACATTGCTGGAGTTGCGTCACTTTCGTGACACACTCCAGCGATGCGTCACTTTTGCGCCTACAGATACGTCAGAAATACTGACGTATCTGTGACTCCTTGCGACATGATGCGTCATACTGTAAATATGACGCATCACTGGAGTCGCAGGGAGGGCGCTGTGAAAAGTGGCGCATCACTGTTTTCACGCAGTGATGCGTCACTTTTCATAAATGAGGCCCTAAGTGTACTAGTATTCTTAGAGGAGTTTCATCTAAGATGTAGGGGGAGAAAGAAGTAAACATGGCAAATCTTTAGGACTGTGGTCAAGTTAAGCCAATATGGCAGCAGTTTAAAGGTCTATATAAAATGATGCTTACCTATTTAATATCCATTAATTTTGCATGTGTATTTTTCAAACAAGTAATCTTATTCAAATCTTGTTACGGTATTTGAATAAGATTACTTGACTTCTTTTCGTTTTGAGGATTTAATTCTAATATAGATATTATTGTCTTTTGATTGTGTTGTTCCTTATCCTTGATTGAGTATTAGTTAGTGTGGTTGTTTAGCGGTAAAACAACGA
The DNA here is from genome assembly GCF_964204655.1 of Triturus cristatus. Classification (NCBI taxonomy): domain Eukaryota; kingdom Metazoa; phylum Chordata; class Amphibia; order Caudata; family Salamandridae; genus Triturus; species Triturus cristatus. The sequence continues at coordinate 615,454,280 of NC_140588.1, read as the reverse complement.
GCATAAAAACTACGAATTTTTCTTTATTACTGATTTTTTTTTTTATACCTATGTAAACGCCTAGTGCGCTAGTGCTTGAAGCCCTACCACTTGAGTTCTGTTGTGAGCTTATTTATAACATCTTATAAATATAACTTCTCATTGGGACAATATAGAAAGATGGAGTTTAATATGCCTGAACTCAGAATATAAAAATGCATCTTTTAGTAGGGATGATTTTTATATTGTGTGTTTGAAAATACCACTTTTAGAAAGTGGGTATTTTCTTGCTTAGCCATCCTGTGTGCCTCTGCTGGTTTGTGGATTGACGGTCTGGCTTTTGAATGACAGGGGCTGGGGATGTGCATTCTCTTGGACGGCCATCGGGGAGGGTTTGATGTGTGTCCTGCCTTTCCTGGATGAGTCTGGGCTGGGCTGAATGGACCTGGGCTGCATTTGGAGAAGGGGGAGGAGATTTCTTTCACACCTGAATGGGCGTGGTCTGCCTTGGACAATGCTGTCTCCACCTCCTGCCAGACAACTGCACCAGTGAGGACAGAACTGGTTTTGGCCGGGCAAAGAGCTTCTCTGCCACCAGAGAACAAAGGAATTTGTGCTATAAAAAGTGGGGTCCGGACCCCTGAACTTTAGATTACTTCTGAACTAAGGAACCTGCTAGGAAGAAGAACCGGGAAAGCTGGAGGAGCAGTACTGCCCCTGTGCTGTGTGCTGTTGCGGTTGGTCTGCAGTGGTTGCTTCTGTCTTGGCCAGGGAAAGGACTAGACTGTGTTTTCACCATACTGCTGTTAGTTTTCTCCAAAGGCTTGAAGTAGAACTTGCCTCCTGTTGGAAGTCTCAGGGATAAAAAAGACTTCAAAGATTACTTCTAGGATTCAAGAGGACCCTTTGCCAAGCAAAAGAGCTGGAGACACTTAAGAGAAGTATTGCTCCTTTGCTATGTGCTGTCTGGGGTTGGCATGCACTGGCTGTTTCTGCCAAGAAAAGGACAAGGACTTTCCTGTGTGATGTGTCTCCTGCTTGAGGAATATCTCCAAGGGCTTGAAGTAGAGCTTGCCTCCTGTTTTGAAGTCTTGGGGATACAAAGACTTCACCCTCAGCTCCCCTGAACTTCCTTGCTGAGAGTTCTGACTTGCCAAAAGGAGCCTGTTTCTCTTCTGGGCCTCTGGAGGTTGTTCCTGCTGTTGAGAGCTGGGAAAGTAACGCAACTAAGGGAAGAATGACTCATCCTCACCTGTTTCCGATGCATCGCCGAAGAAACTGACGAAGCACCTGCCCGCGGCTTGAGAAATCGCTGTACGCCGCATCAAGTGCACCGATCCACGAAGGCCGAGATCACTGCACCAATTCTGACGCAGGCCCTGCTATGCGGCTGCAAGAACCATCGTATTATCCCAAATTATCACGCATTGCATCGAGGCGCCAGGTCTGTCGCATCGCTGGGGGACGCAGTAAGAATCCGTTGCATCACCTCCCCTCCACAGCAGTAAGGAGCCGACGCATCACCTCCCCCGGAGCAAGAACCCAACGCATCACCTTCACTGTGTGTAAGGAACCGACGCATCACCTTCCCTCTGACCCTTTTTTGTTTGTGCGCGTGACACATCTAAGGCACTTTGTGTGAAAAGTGTTGCATCTACAATTTGATTTGAACAGAACTGTTTCTACCTTTTAAAAGTCATATTTTTATTACTGTGTTGTGGATTCTTATCATTTTGTCTTGTTTGGTTTAGATAAAGATGATTTATTTCTCTAAACTGTTGTAGTGTCCATTTGTAGTGTTTCCACTGTATTACTGTATGTGTGCACAAATGCTTTATACACTGCCTCTGAGATAAGCCTGTCTGCTCGTGCCAAGCTACCAAGGGGGTGAACAGGGGTTATTTTAGAAGTGTATCCCCCTTACCCTGACTAGGAAGAAGAGTTCCTATTTGGAGAAAGGTGCAAACAATTACTAACTTCTCTCTTTTTTGTGTCCACCATGTTGAGGAACAATTTCTGTCTTGAGGCAATTACAAGATGTTTCTGCACACTGCTTTCTGCTCACTGCTTGCACTATAAATGTAGTTGTTTTCTAATTCCTCCCAACAGAACTGCTCTTAGAACTCTTGTCGCAATAGCTTAATTGACATTCATTGTTATCTCTGACTCTGCAGAATAAACAGAAAAAGACTGGTACAGAATTGAAGTGCAGTTAGTTATTGAGGCTCTGTATTACTGTATTCTCCTCATATGTAAAATTGTCAAGTCATGCTATAATATGGCCAAGTTCCATTTTATTCACAACTACTGAGGAGAAGTGAAGAAAAAACCTTGTCTCGTCGTACAGCTCACCATGAATTAAACATCTTTACCAAGGGTGGTGGTGCAATGAGCAAACCTCTTTAATTAAGGGTCCTTATTGCCACCACTGATGTCCATATAAGCCACCCAAATGACGATGCAATAACATTTCAGGCTGTCTGTTAGACCATTTTAAAAGAGAGGCACAATTTTGGAAGTTGACGAGAAAACCAGTACTAAAATAGCGGGCGTAAAAAGCCTGGAGAAGCAGTGTGGCTTAAAGTATGGCCAGTGGAGAGTTATGATATCCTACCTTAAGAGCATTCGGCCAGCACAGTTATTTCTGAGTCATTTACATGAGAAAGTTTGTCACTTGCTGCACGACGAGTTCAGAAGCCATCTTGCTTCTTTAGTCGGTCATCTCCACTGCCCTATTTCCTTTGGTCCGCAAGGTGATAAAAAACTGAAAAGGGGCTTAAACAGGAAACCATCTGAGCAGTGCACCCTCACATCATCACAGTTCTGAGTTTGCGGACAAAGCACTCCTCAGTAAGGACGTTTACGTACTTGGAAGTCTCTCGAGACCGGCGCTCCGCTCCTACATGACTATCTACATCGGGTGCTAGTCATGCCCCTCCTGAGCTTGCAAGCTTTGATCCACTTAAGGAATAACTCAACTCTCCAAACTCTCTCCTTCTTCATTCCACGTTGTTGAAAGAAAGCTCTTCTGTCTATTTTCAAGGGTCTATAATCTGTGTCATCTGTAGGATCACTTTGCTCTGGGTCACCACAAAGAAGTTTCTGCTATCGTCAGATAAAACCTGTACATTCTGTATAATTTCAGGGAAGCCCCTGCTGTGTAAGGCCTGTCCCTGTACAGATTGTGAGACTTGAAAAGGCACTTCTATCAAACTAATAATGCCCTTAATATCCTTGTACCCTAGAGTATAAGTGTGCTGTTTGAAACTTCAGTAACTTCGTAGAACACCTTTAGGATGGCTGTACTGTGGGTGCCCAAGCCTGAAAGATTTGCTGTTTAACATCACATCCTGTGGTTCTACATAGCCTCTCGGTATTTCTGCTGTGTGACCTAAGAATCTTGTAGTTCTGTGCCCTCATAATCAATCAATTATTTCAACAGGCTCAGCAGGGCAGGGGAAAGACCAAAGTACACTATTAAAGTTTCCACTCAGCGATACATATCAGTTGATATCAGAACCTTCTCCATAGAAATCATAAACTGCATGAGGGATGTATGTCATTCCAACGCATACTAATACCACGCATGCCATTACAGCGCGGGTATTACTACGCGATGTCAATGACAACGACATACCATTACAACGCAAATTTTTACCATGACTATGCCTTTACCATGCATGCCATTACAACGCAAAGGCTTGCGTGGTAAAGCTATACTCGTGGTGAAAGTTTGCAAGGTAAGTGACTACCCTACCCCTACACAACCCTCCCCCGCCCCCCAGTCCTCTCCCTAAAATAACATTACACTACCCTGCACTACCCCACGACACTACACTAAAACACTACACTACACACTGCAACACTACAATAAAACCCTAATGCACTACAATACTCAAACACTACAACACTTCCCTAAACCCTAATACACTACACTAAACAAACACTACAAAACTACACTACACTACAAAAAAACACATAAAAAGTTATTAAAAAACCCACACAACACAAACATTACAACACTACTTTTACACTACCCTAAACCCTAAAACACTACACTTCTAAAACTCTACAACAGTATCCTAAACCCTAAAACACTACAACACTACCCTAAACCCTAAAACACTACACTACACAAACACTACTACACTACCCTAAACCCTAAAACACTACACTACCCTAAACCCTAAAAACTACACTACAACACTACCCTAAACCCTAAAACACTACACTACACCAACACTACTACACTATCCTAAACCCTAAAACACTACACTACACAAACACTAATACACTACCCTAAACCCTAAAACACTACACTACCCTAAACTCAAAAACACTACACTACACAAACACTACAACACTACCCTAAACCCTAAAACACTACACTTCTAAAACTCTACAACAGTATCCTAAACCCTAAAACACTACAACACTACCCTAAACCCTAAAACACTACACTACACAAACACTACTACACTACCCTAAACCCTAAAACACTACACTACCCTAAACCCTAAAACACTACACTACAACACTACCCTAAAACACTACACTACACCAACACTACTACACTACCCTAAACCCTAAAACACTACACTACCCTAAACTCAAAAACACTACACTACACAAACACTACAACACTACCCTAAACCCTAAGGGCCCGATTCACAGAATTAATTTAAGACTAAATCCTAAACTTACTACTTTGTGGTATTCACAGAATGCACTAACTACTTTTGTTATTCACAGACTGCACTTACAACTTTTGTTATTCACAGAATGGATTTACGACTACTAACTTTACGTCTGCACTAGGGCCGGAAATTCCGGGCCGGAGGCGGAGCTTCCGGGCCGGAGGCGGGGCTTCCGGGCCAGAGGCGGAGCTTCCGTCCCAGAGGTGGAGATTTCGGCCATGGCTAAATCTCCGCCACCGGCCGGAATCCCCACCTCCGGGCCGGAGGCGGAATCCGGGCCGGAAGCTCCGCCTCCGGCCCGGAAGCTCTGACTCCGGGCCGGAATTTCCGGCCCGAGTGTGGACGTAAAGTTAGTAGTCGTAAATCCATTCTGTGAATACCAAAAGTAGTAAGTGCAGTCTGTGAATACCAAAAGTAGTAAGTGCATTCTGTGAATACCACAAAGTAGTAAGTTTAGGATTTAGTCTTAAGTTCATTCTGTGAATCGGGCCCTAAAACACTACACTACTCAAACACTACTACACTTCCCTAAACCATAAAACACTACACTACCCTAACCCCTAAAATACTACACTACTGAAACACTACAACACTACCCTAAACCCTAAAACACTACACTACATAAACACTACTACACTACCCTAAACCCTAATACACTACACTAAACAAACACTACAAAACTACACTACACTACAAAAAAACACATAAAAAGTTATTAAAAAACCCACACAACACAAACATTACAACACTACTTTTACACTACCCTAAACCCTACAAAAGCAACCCCCACCCCAAGCGCACACCCCCTTACCTCTCTCCTCTCCAGCATCGTCATCTCTGCTCCCGGTTCCTGCTTCCTCCTTCCTGCTTGGTGCACGTCGTTGTGAGGAAACAGCCTCAGTTTCCTCACAACGACTTGGATAGCCAGCGCCGCCGGCGCCGTTACACATTACATGGCATGCGTTGTAAAAGCGCATGCGATGTAATGGTATACGTGGTTTTTACCACGCGTTGTAACATTGCATGCGTTGTACCGCATGCGATGTAATGAATGGCTGTTCCCCCTGCATGAGTAGCCCTTGTCAATAGATGCAGCACCTGAACACTGCAGAGCTGTAATACTTGCTCATTGATTGCATGATTATTTAATCCAGCCCAGCTTCTTTGCTGGGTTATGTTATGTATAGTCCTGAATGGCAGAGTTTCTTTATAGGGTCATGGAACTTCGAGGTTACTTGCAATATTCTTTTAACATATGGCAGAGGATGTGTTATTCCTTGTATGGCCATACCATCAATCTTCTCACAAACTGCTTAAATCCTTGGTGTCATAATCTTTCTTGTAGAAAGAGAATATGGTTGCAGACATAAAGAATAAAAACACAATCTGTAATGCTAAATTAAGCATACCATCAGTTTAATGTAAATCAGATGAAAATAATTTGGAGCTTAGAATGTGTATAAACATGCAGAGATATTTAATCGTTCCTGTAATGATCTGTGGTATGCAAAAAAAAAATGCTGTCATAAATATGTCTTTTCTTTTGCTCAATGTCCATTTTAGAAAAGCAGAACAGAAGATTGAAAGGCCAGCCCTTATTTCGACCTGCCGATGAAATTATGCTCCGGGATCTGCCTTTTACCTTAGCTGCTGGCTCTGCCAGCAGTCACCATAATGTCATTTCTCAACTGTAATAATTTATTAGAGCTGATCAGCTATGTCAGTTTGTTATTACAGGTGACTAGAGACATCACAACTTGACTGTAATAAGACAATTAGAGACAGGCTTTTACACACGGATTGGCTAAAGAGGGCTAAAAGCACCCGAAGGCAATCCATTTATTTGGACTCGGTAAACTTCTAATCTATGAAATTATGATTTATGAAAGCTTTGACCTGAAGAGTATGCTCTATTCGGATTTTCTGCTACAGCATTTACTGCTCCACTGCTCTCATAGTCTGACTGCATACCTTAGTGCTAGAGGGACATGTCCTAACTTCACATCAAGCTTCAGCTTCTATGCACTGCAAGCGCACAGCTTGGGTTTAGTGTGAGTGCATGGCACGCGTCCCCAGTGCTACAGTGCTTGTGCAATTGAGCAATGCAGGAGCACTCTCACCTTCAGCCCATCATGTCCCACCATTAATTGCATTGCACTGCAAAGCATTTCCTATATTCATTATCCTAACCAGACATTTCAGAGCAGGGCGATGGCAAGCTCTGTGCATATCCACCTTGGCATGATGAAGAAAGGAAGGATTCTTTAACATACTATTGTTCTTGTGCAAGCTGAAATCCTAACACCTCATATAAGCTATAAGTACAGGTGGAAGGCGAAAAGTCGAGGGACCATCCGGCCAAAAGGGCCAGGTCCAACACTTGCCTAACCATTTCAGCCCGCCTCTGCTATGATGTGTATCTGTTTGTCTGGTTTGTGTGAGTCTGGGGAAACCCAGAGGGGCAGGGCTAGGTAGCCTGGTGGTGAATAGAGAGATTGACATCCAGATGGGTGGGAGGAGTGCACCTGGACTCTGAATAGGGCTGTGCTCTGCCACCACAATGCTTGCTCCACCTCCTGTGGAGCGGCTGATGTCTTTGCCCTGCACCCTGAATAGAAAGGCAGAGTCATGTCAACAAAGTGCTCAAGAACTGGTTTGGACTGGGAAAAGGCCCCTCTACCCCAGAGGAACAAAGGAATTAGGGGTATAAGTATTGGGACCCTGCTCCCAAGAAATTAGATCCTGCTGAAACAAGAAGAACCTCTGCCAGAGGAGAAGGAACTGGGAAAGCTGTAGGAGGAGTAACTGTCCCTGACCTGGGGGATTGGCCTGCGGTGGTTGCCTTGCTGCTGAAGGAGAGGAGAAAGACTGCTAACGACTTTACTTCAACTTGTGCTTTGAAAAGATCTCCAAGGGCTTGAACTGAGCTTGCCCCCTGAACGAAGTCCCAGGACCAGTGGACTTCACCCCCAGCTCCCCAGAGTCTTTTGGAAGTGCCTGCTGCTGTTGTTGGGCCTTCTGAGGGACTGCGTGTCGCAAGGAGCTGGAAGCGCGACGCAAGGAAGAGAAGTGTGCTTCTTTCGGAGCCGCTGTCGTCGCATCTCGCAGAGAGTGTCGCCGCTGCAGCATCGCATCGAGCGGAAGTGTCTTGCATCATTCCGGAAGTGTCTCGCAACGCCGAAGAAGTGTGTCGCCATCGCAGCCATCGCAGCTGTCGCATTGCACCGCATCGAGAGAAGAGTCTCGCATCGAGGAGGAAGCGTGTCGCCATCACAGCCATCGTAGTTGTCGCATTGCACCGCATCCAGAAAAGCGCCTTGCATCCACGGAGAAGCGTGCCGCCGTCGGAGCCGCTGTCGTCGCATCTCGCAGAAGGGGTGTCGCTGCTGCAGCATCGCATCGAGCGGAAGCGTCTTGCAACGTCGGAGAAGAGTGCCGCTGCCAAGGCCGCTGTCGTCGCATCTCGTCAAGGGTAACGCCGCTGTAGCTGAAGCATCGAGTCGAGCCTTCTCGCAACATCGGAGAAGCGTAAAGCGTCTGGAAGATCCCGTCTTTGCTTCTTTTGCACCAAGAACTTCAACGCATCTGCATCGCTGCAACACTTTTGTTGCCCTGCGTGTCGCATCCAAGGTACATTGACTTAAAGTGTCGCATTTAAGAACTTAAGAGAAACTAAGCAATCTTCTACCAACTAAGCAACCGTATTGTGTATTTTTAATCGTTTAATGGTCTTGTGATAATCCTATATAAAGAAACCTTATTTTTAATATAAATACCTGTGTGGTGTCCATTTGTAGTGTTGTCACTTGGTTACTGTATGTGTTCTCAAATGCTTAACCTATAATGCTCTGAGATAAGCCTTGTCTGCTCGCGCCAAGCTACCTAGAGGGTGAGCAAGGGGTTGTTTTAGTAGTGTAACCCCTCATCCTGACTAGAGGAAAGGTCCCCTGCTTGTCACAAGTACCTACCTGTGCCAACCAGAGAACCTGGATTCTAACAGGAAGCACATACCAACTTTCTAAAAGTGGTATTTGCAAACACAGAATATTAAAATAAACTTTACTAAAAGATGTATTTCATTATTCTAGGTTCAGGCATACTAAACTCGAATTTCTACCATGTTCCCTGGGTCTGTTAGGATCATAGGATGTAACAATTCTAACAGCCCATTCTGGCCTCTGGGAACAGGTAGCCTTGCAATAGTGAAAAACGAAAATGGCTGTAATTCACCATTAGGACATGCCACACACATCAGGGCTTGCCCTACCTTATTCTTACAATGCACCCTGCCCTTGGGCCTACCATAGGGGTGACTAATATGAAGTTAAGGGAAGGTTTAGGGACTGGGAAGTGGGTGTACTTGCCCAGTCAGCATGACAGTACCAGACTGCATGCAGTTTCTGCAATAGCAGACCTTAGACACATTTTACTAGGCCGCTTCTGTGGGTGGCACAGCCAGTGCTGCAAGCCCACCAGCAGCATTTGTATTTACAAGCCCTGGGCACACCTGGTGCACTTTACTGGGGTCTGACAGTAAACCAAATAGGCCAATCATGGAATCCAACCAACATATACATTTTACATAGGGAGAGCATATGCACTTTAGCACTGAACAGCAATGGTAAAGTGCCCAGAGTCATAGAATAGCCAACAGGTCAGAAAAAGTACTGGTGGAAGGCGAAAAGTTTAGGGATGACCCTGCAAAAAGGGCCAAGTCCAACACTACCCCCTTCCAGCCAAAACGCAGGGCAGACCAATCACCACTGTGATGGTCTTCCCTGCTTGGGGCGATAGAACAAGGACCTGGCCCGCAACTGCAGGGGCAGACTCCAGTTCTACGCCAATCTGAACCTATTGGAATCCCTCTGTCCATACTCTCAGGGCCCACCAAGCCCATCCCTGGGGAACCCTTCTCCTCACCTGTGGACACCACCTGTGCAGCACCTAATCTTAACTGGCTCACAGGTGTGTCCCAACCGACAGACAGCAAAATGCTACAGTGGCCACTGACAGTAGTCAAAGATGAGACCCAGGCCGTATGCCTCTCAGGGCTCTCAAACCTCTGTGGCGCCAGGGAGCGGTCGGCAGTAGCCCCAGGTGCTTGGCAACCTTTGTCCATTCTTCCTCCTGTCAGGTCAGGTATGACATCCTGGCACTGACCCACCAGCCCCAGGTCCGTACCCGGTGGCTGGACCAAAGACTGGGGTGGCCTCTCCCACACCTGGTCCTCCTCCTTGGGGCTCTGTACCCTCCCACTTGGAGTGGTACCCCCCTTCCAGAATTGCCAGGGCACCTGTGGCAGGTGTCCTGCTCAATTCGCCCACCAGTTCAGGGGTTCTATTCTGCAACTGGGCGTCCAGGTCAGGGGGGACACCCTGAACCTGGCCCTTCAACCTAGGGTCTAAACCCTTCAGTTGAGCGGGGGTCAGAGGCGAGGACTCCCTCCCTCTGCACCCCCTTCCAGATGGCTGTGCCCTCCCACCTGGAGTGGTACACCAAGAAGCAACATGGGTCAGGACACTGATTACAGATGCCCCTCCCTCCAGGTCAGACAACACCTGAACCTGGCTCTCCAACCTAGGGTCTAAACCCTCAGGCTGCACCGGGGTCAGAGGCGAGGACTCTCTCCCTCTGCACCCCCTTCCAGAGTACTGCACACTCCCAACTGGAGTGGTACCCCTAGAAGCAATATGGGTTAGGACACTGATTACAGTTGTCACACCCCCCAGGTCAGACAACACCTGAACCTGGCTTCCCAACCCTGGGACCAACCCATGCAGTTGAACGCTCGCCTGGCGCACCAGGACTTCCCGGGGAGCATGCATGCCCCTCCTGAGGGTGACACATAACTCCTGTGTCGTGTGACAGTCTGCCTGGCGCAGATCTCCCAACCCCTGTCCATCTGACAGTGCGCAAAGATCCCCCAGGACAGAAGTGGTGTCACCCTGGTCATTCACTGGTGACGCAGCCCTTCTGGCTGGCCCCTGACCCACTGGTTCTTCCACTGGGGGCTCCTTCCCCCTCTCACCCCTCACTCTGGACTTCTGCACCCTCCCAACTGGAGCGGTACTGCCAGACACCAGAACTGATGGAGACCTGCTTACAGACACTCCCCGTTCACCAGACACTAGGGGATCCCGCACAACAGGCAGCCCCTCAGGACAGACTAGGCTCCCCACCAGGTGTTCCCTTAAAGAACCATCCAGGCTCTGAGACTGAGGTTGGGCACTTCCGGGACATAACCCATTCTCACTCCTTCCCCTTAAAGACAGGACGTGAGGCCCAACACCCCTCTCACTACTACAGGACCTAGTTGGGCTACTCTGAGCCACATCCACCACGCTGGGTTTGAAGATACCTGAACCACTCCTCTGGGGATCACTCCCCATTTTCCCTGGGTCTGTTAGGATCATAGGATGTAACAATTCTAACACCCCATTCTGGCCTATGGGAACAGGTAGCCTTGCAATAGTGAAAAACGAAAATGGCTGTAATTTACTATTAGGACATGCCACACACATCGGGGCTTGTCCTACCTTATGCTTACAATGCACCCTGCCCTTGGGCCTACCATAGGGGTGACTAATATGAAGTTAAGGGAAGGTTTAGGGACTGGGAAGTGGGTGCACTTGCCCAGTCAGCATGACAGTACCAGACTGCACGCAGGTTCTGGCAGAACTTAGACACATTTTACTAGGCCGCTTCTGTGGGTGGCACAACCAGTGCTGCAAGCCCACCAGCAGCATTTGTATTTGCAAGCCCTGGGCACTCCTGGTACACTTTACTGGGGTCTGACAGTAAACCAAATAAGCCAATCATGGAATCCAACCAACATATACATTTTACATAGGGAGAGCATATGCACTTTAGCACTGAACAGCAGTGGTAAAGTGCCCAGAATCATAGAATAGCCAACAACAGGTCAGAAAAAGTACAGGTGGAAGGCGAAAAGTTTAGGGATGACCCTGCAAAAAGGGCCAAGTCCAACAAGCATGCATGCCTGCATCTACAAAACAACGCAGGCACTTTCTTTTAGTTACCTTTACTAGTTGAATTGGTAAATAAATACCACCAAGAAGGGATGGAAATGGATCGTGAGATTTTCCAAGTACAGTGCATATTGAAATAAGGTCTGAATTGTGATGGTATAGGTATAGTGCTTTTTTGCTCGCTGCGAGTCCATCTTTTACTTGTAACGACTGGCTTGTTATGGAAATAATACAAAATTAGTCAAAGAACTGCAAGAGGAATTGAAAACGTATCGTAACAAGGAGAAGGAAATCTGAAAACATCTGTGACACCATACTTACTGATTTTCTTATGGTACAATTAAAAAACATGAAATCGGAAAAAACACACTTCAGAGATGTTGAACACATATCCACTTGAGACACGTCACCTTTTTATATTTTACTACAAGTGATGTGATATATTTTAAAAAAAAAGAAAAGAAAAATTTGCAAATAAATCTCTGCTTTTATTTCAATGTGCTTTTGGGGGTGGAGCGCGTGCGGCTGCCGTACAAGCCACCTAATCTGGAAGCTCTCAGAGTCGGCAGACAAATGGGACACGCTGGAGCCATTTTTCTTCCAAGTTTACCACGGAGGCAGTCTTCATGGATATCGGAAGTCAGGGTGAGCTGATATCTGTGATGAATTGGCTTTTCTGGTGCTTTTGAGACCTTTTTTAGGTCTTTTTCTTCTCTCCTCATTACAGCGGCCGTTTTAACTACATCTGGCTTCCACATGAAGAACTATTTTGTCTGCTTTTTTCAGCTGAATATTTCCAGGAGTTTTGTTGACCTGCTCTAATATCGTCATGGACGTCCTCTCGTTCTTTAACCTCGCCTCTGCACCATTCACTGCTCATTTGGGGTTCTTCACGCTGAGATAAATTTCTCCTCCTGACTTCTCTGCTACGCTCTATTTTTCTGTGGTATTAGCAGCAAGGGCCTGTTGTTCCTAACCAGCTTTCCTCTAAACTCTCTGTGAACGCCTTTTTGAGTGCTTTATGGGCAGATTGAAGAAACTTAAGGCATCTCTTCTTCACTCAGCTGCCTCCTCACAGAAATTGTCATCTTTTTAAAAGTCTGCCAGTTGTTCAATGAAGCGCACTTCACCTGCACCCATCATGTCATCCTCATCCTCCTCTTCTGCTAAAATTGGCCCGACAACCTCTTCGTCTAGCCACAAAAGAGTTAAACAGGACCCACCGTCTTCTGAGAAATCCTCCTCTCCTATTTCTCTGGACCTAGTTCTTGAGGAGATTCGGGCGCTTCATCCTTTAGTGGAGGAAACTAATATGCGCATTCAGAACTTGGATCACAAATGGTCTCAAATGGAAACAATACTGGAACAATGCATCAGTGATATACATGATGAATCTGCAAAGATAGTGGTCTTACAGAAGGAGGTTGCGGCACTGAAGGATCATTCTGAAGATTTGGAAAATAGAAATAGAAGGAATAATCCGCGCATTTATGGTCTTCAGGAGGGTCTGGATGGAGTGGATCTTGTTTCCTTTTTCACTTCTTTTTTGCCTCAGCTGGTTGACTTACCTTCTTCCACATGTTTGAATAGTCAGAGTGCCCATTGCTTAGGTCCTTGTCCTCTTTCATTCTCTTCCTCAACCAAACGCAGAGGTGTCATCATCTTCTTTTTGGAATTTACTGAATTACTGAAGATCCACAATGCAGCAAGATCTAAAAGGCAACTTTTGTCCCTGGGCAACAATCTGTTTATCTCATGGAATGTCTCAAGAGCCAAGGCTGCCAGATGGAAGGAGTTCTTGGATTTTCGCCCTCAACTCTGCTCTTTGGGTGCTCGCTTTGGTTTGTTTCACCCGTGTCTCTTCAAAGTAACATTTCCGAATAAAACATCCTCCTTCACAGATCCTGCAGATTTGTGAGAATTTCTTCATCTTCATTCTTCCAGCTCCATGGAGACATCTACTTTCTTGTCAAAATGAACCCTCTTGGTATTGGATGACCCCCTCCTGCATAATATCATGCTTTTTTCATTTACTATTGTTCCCATGTAGTTTTATGCTTTCTCTACTTTAAGCTACTTTTTTGACTTTTGTGCATTTTCCAGTTTCTGACTAACCTCAGTTCCCTGATGTTTTTATCCAGCCATTCACTTTGTCTTGTTCCGTGTGTCTGTTGACTCATCTCCCTTGCTGTGCCGACTTGCCCAGTGCTGTTGTCGACTCTCCCCCCAGTATTCATTCTCATCAGGTACGTTTCTGCAGTCATCATTCTTGACTTGTACTGTTTCTCCTTTTTGATATTTTTTCTTCTCCCCTTCCCCTCTCTTCTTTCTGATCCTGTTTTTCTTTCCTTTTTTTCAGTCATTTTTTTTGTTATTTTCCTGTTTAACGTATTTTTTATTTTAAAAGACAGACTCTGTTTATACATATACATTTGTTATTTCATTCAGAGTCCTTTCATGGCACGTTAAAGGAGTAATTAACCCTATAAAGAAGCAGATAATATTATCCTGTTTAGTTACATACTCTCTTGACCTCGTTCTTCTCCAAGAAACTCACCTTTCTGAGTCTGAGGCCTTGAAATTTAAGCGTGGCTGGGTGGGTTCTGTTTTTGTCTCCCCCTCCTCAAATAGAAAAATGGCGTTATTCTTCTCTGTCATAAGAATTTAAAATTGGAGACTGTCTCTCAATGGCTTTTTGTTAAGTTAATTGTGAATGATATCCCCTTAACTACCTGTAACCGTTACGCTCTTACCCAAGTGGATAATAACGTTTGGCCTAACATTTCAAAAAATGTATTCAGCATGCTGATGACTTTCTTATTTTAGGTGATGATTGTAATCAAATATTGGACCCCTTTATTGATCGTCGATCACCAGTTAGATTTAGCAGGTAGCCCTAGTGTAGATAAAGCGAGTTGTTATTTAATGTAAAATGCTGTTCTATCTTTCCAGCCTGCCCTGCAGATATCACATCGCACGCCTTACGCCAGGTAATTAGCCGGCTGTTTAGGCTAAGTTAGCACGCACAGGCATTCTTTCTTAGAACGCGTATATTTATGCTCATTATTATTGCGTTACCCGTTCTTTCAGTGAAGTTGGCCTTACATCTTTCACCTAGAGAGCGCCAGACATAGGCCATTGCATTTTGGTAAACAACAATCAAATCTACTCGACTCGTCCAATCCCTTAGCATGTAAATTTAATTTTATAAATATGATGATGTTTCACTTAGATCACGTGAAGTAGTATTTTAAATATCAATTTCGATTTTCTTTTTTTTACCCTTCAATATATTATCTGGTCAATTGCTAAGCATATTGAAATGTAACTATTTGAACTACACTACGGTCATGATTAACCTTGTAGTTATAAATCAGGCCTGCTTTTAGAATTAGAGAGCCATTAATGGGATACATATATATAAATATATGTATGCGAGCGGTAGCCTTCATATTTATGTAACCACTAGTGGCCATTTAAACCGTAACCCATTCATTTACTTTTCTTATTTGCAGTCAATTAAAAAGGACAACCTATATCCAGTTGTTCGACATTAGCATTATCAGGCCTTCGGTCTGTGGTGTTATTGCAACACACACTTTCAATTGGAGGCTTATTGTTGAAGGTATACACAAAACATATTCATTAGAAATACCATATGGCACAAAGTAATAGATATTAATATAGGTTACGCTTTATTTCTACAGTTTCATATCATTCATTGCCAGATGTAGTGAACGCTCTATATGTTGCAGCAGTTATAGATACAACGTGATCATCTTTATGAGAGATATAAGTTTAATTTTTAGAAACCTTCTCACAAATCCATTCTCTAACTTTCTTCAGTGCCACAGGCATGTAAGGTTGATCACTAGTTGAAGTTTCAATTCATTCAACCTATGTGGTGGTTACTTTCTTTCCTTTCTCCTTTTTTCATTTTTCATCTATCGGGATATTCCATTCCTTATTCATTCATTCACCTAATAAATTTTTCTTTTCTTTAAATTAATTTCTTCAGATTATCTGTATTATATCTGATACTTTCCTTTTCACTCTAAAGTTCATTTAGCCACACTAATTAAATTCACTGCCTGTCAACTTTAGTTAAATGCAAACAATAAGCAATGCACGTCCTTCTGGCGGCTCAGAGTTTACCATATAGTGAGAACCACTTATCTGATATACATATTTTTTCCACAGATATCATCATTGATCCATTGTGGCTCCTTTTCCTGATGAAGGCACTGCCTTATGCTGAAACGCGCGTAGAACACAACAATTTATTACCATTGTGCCACATTGTTTCTCTATGATCATGAAAATCAGATACTAATTGTTATCATTGTCCTTGTCAAAAAAATTGTGGTTTTTATCATGATTTGATTGTATCCTGTATGAATGAAGATATGAATGAATTAGTACGAATGGGGTGTTGTTTTGGTATGAAATTGTTTTTTTAGCATTACATTGATTATTAATAAAATATTGTTTGATACTCTACAGAAAAATAGATATTGTTGGTTCTCTCTTGTTTCTTAAACATCTCTCTTATATCCGAGCACCAGGGCTGCTTCCATTCAATCTTCTGCTTGCTTCTTATGTGAGTGAGGCTGATAGACTGGTGCACTTCTCCCAAACAGCGGGAGAGGTTCCACCCTACCTACACGGGGAGGGTTAGTCTTCCCCTGGGGTGTCACCATATAAAAGGGTAGTGTGCCACATTTGTCCATCTAGCAATCTCCTTCTCCCCGAGGCCTTAGCCCTTACTGGGCAGCTTAACTCTGGAATGAGAGTGCACCACTTGCGGTACCCCCAGCAACAAGTCCCATGAGGCTATGGCATTCCAAAGGGGCTATGTCAAGATTTGCAGAGTGCAGTAGGAGGTTTGTGGCTCTGATGGCACTGGGGGCTCACCCTGTATCTTTTTCCACAATTAATTGCACTAGCACCATTGGACGGTTTTGCACAGAATCTTTATCATTATACTCCTGGTGGCACTCTCTAGCCAAGTGCAACCAGTCTAGAATCTCTTATACCAGATGCCCAGCAGCAGACCCTATCTTTAAAGGTAGGCACTAGCTGTTAGCACTTAAATCCACTTTACTAGAGCTCACCAAGTGAGACTCAATTAGTGAAGCTTGCTTGCAGATCTTCTAAAACTGTTGGCTCAAAAATCGAAAAATGTAGGGTTATAAAATGAGTCATAACAGAGACATTCTGTGCCAAAGATTGGATCAAGGTCACTTCATCAACGATTATGATCTGAGGGCCTAGCTTGAATGGGGCAATACCAGAGCAATTTCTACTGAGGGTCTCTCCATTGCTGTGACAAAGCAATACATATCTAGGTGTAATCTTTTTAGACAGAGCAATAAGTAAACATAATTTGGAAGAAATATCCTTCAAAAGTGGCATATGCCACTTCGCAAGAAAGAAAGGGAATAACTTTCATCAAACCTAAAGTCAAAATAGATGGCACTCCTTGTTACAATGCAGACTTGATTCATGGCTACTAGTACGGTTACATACCAATAGGACAACTGGATTAATGGTTTTGTAAAACAGTAAAAGGCTTCCCTCAGGTTCACATTGACAGGTCCCTTACACATTGGTGTCCAGGAAAAAATATCCAACATTCTACTCTCACACATTACACAGTATTGAATTTGCAAGGAGTCATTCTACTTCAACCCCAACAATTATTGGATGATCCAACAAAATGCCCTACGCCAATTCTTTGTAAATATGTCTCATAAGGCCAACCTTCTAAGATAGCGAGACCAGGCTTTAAATAAAAAGTCATGCCTTCTTAAAGCCAGCACTAACAATATGAAATGCTTTTATTTCTCCAAACATTCTGCACATTGTATGTGCGTTGCCCTTTACAGTACACATAGAATGTTTTAATGTATTTATTTATAAAGTTTTATATAGCACGAACATGACCCGTGAGGGTATCAGAGCACATTACGGGGGGGGAGTGATTAACCAGTAAAGACACAGTAATAAAATGCAGATACAACAAAAATACAATCATAGAAGAATAACAAATTGAAGGACGAGAACTCCCTAGGAGATCAGGAGGATAGTAGACATGATAAAAAAAAAATAACAATACACCAGATCAATCAATATAGGGTATGATTTTAGTCTAACCATTTGTTCATCAGAAATGTTTTCACTTCTGTTTTGAAAGAGGCGGTAGAAGGAATCAGATGAATTTCCTTTGGCAAAGAATTCCACATTTTCGGTGCAATCCCTAAAAAATCTCTGTTGCATATTTTCTTTTTGCGCAAAATCTCTGGTTTCAGTAGTAGGGAGCTGGTACTTCACGATGATTTACATCCGCTAGATAATTCGAGCTTTTGTGCTAAATATCTAGGAGTATTGAAATATAGAGCTTTATGAGTCATGAAAGCAATTTTAAGTTGAATTTGTGCTTTATAAGGGAGCCAGCTTAGGGATTTCAGATCAGGGGGGATGTGTTCGTTTATTTTTGTTCCGGTGATGAGTCTGGCTGCAGCGTTAAGAGAGGCCCGTAAAGGGGCCAGCTTGTATCTGGGCAGGCCACTGAGTGAAGCACTTCCATAATCGAGCCCTGGAATGACTAAAGTTAGACCAACGATTTAAGGTCATCTTGGGGGAGGAAGGGTTTTTATTACCTTAGGATACTCAACTGATAGTTCATTTCTTTAGTGGTGTTGCTGATGTGGCTCTGCATATGCAGATGTTTGTCTCGTATAATTTCCAGAGATCTCGTAGAGTCTACAAAGTGAGGTATGCAATTGAGGAGAGTTAGATACCTTATCCAAAGGTCGATCTTGAGATTATGTGTGGGTGAAGTAATGAGGAGGAGTTTTGTTTTAATGGCGTTAAGTTTGAGATGGTTGAGAGCAAAGCCAGTTCTGATTATTTTGAAGAATAGCATTGAGGGTAGTGAAGTCTTCAGGGGGAGATTTTCAGGTATTATTCTGTGTTGTCTGCATACATGTGCTAATAAATGTTGGAGGATGACAAGGAGTCTGCTAAAGGTTCCATGAATAAGTCAAAGAGAATGGGTGAGAGGGCAGATCCCTGTGGGAACTCTCATACTGACCTCATAGGGCTTTGACAGAGACTGGTTGACCTTGACTTTTTGGATTCTGATATAGAGGTAAGAAGTAAATCATTGGAGGGCAGTCCCTGATAACCCCATCCTTCTTTCAAGCAGGATTAGAAGATTGTCATGTTTCAGAGTATCAAACGCTGATGATCAGCCAAGGAGGATTAGAAGACATCCTTCATTTTGATCCAACAATGATACTTTATCCACTATGTGGTTTAGTGCTATTTCTGGGCTGTGGCCTTGGCAAAAACCAGACTGGTATTGGTCTGGGAGCTGTAAATGATCTATTTGGTTGTAGAGTTGGATCTGTACACATTTCTCAATAATCTTCACCTGAATGGGAATGTTGGAAATTGAGTAGAAATTGTTTAAGTCGTAGCAATCTGCCATTGTTTTTTTTTAGGATGGGAGTTACCTGCCCTACATTTAGACAGTTGGGGATAGTGCCTTGAAAGAGTGAGGCATTTTCAATCTTGGTCCATAAAGGGAGTATAGAAGATTTGATCTCCTTAAAGATATTTGGAGGTAAAGGGCCGATGAAGTGATTGGAAGGTTTCTGCACTGTAAACAAGTAGTGAATGTTGTTTCCTTGAGGGGGAGGGTTTGTGTGCCAGGAGGCATTTTTTGAGGGAATGCCCAGGGTGATTGATAGGAATAGCAGATTGAGATGGATGAGGACTAGTGAGTAAGTTGGTTGGTATCAGCTCCCTCATTGTCTGTAGCTCCTTTTCAATGATGTCAATTTTTTCCATGAAGAATGAGGCAAAGTCTTCTCAATCTGGAAGCTTGGTGGATCCAATGCCAAAGTTGAGTTGGTTGTTGGATTGTTGCTTGACAATTTCAAAACTTTTTGAGGTGATTTCTAGCTTGGTCCAGTTGAGTTCTAAAGAAGTTGGCTATCTAGTGTCTGATTCTTTTGTTGCAAGAGTTTCTCCCTGATCTTAACCGTTTAAGGTGCCTCATGGAAGGTGAGGATCTCCAGGCTCTTTCTGCTTGTCTCAAATTGCGTCTTTCTGTATTGAGGTTTTCGTTCAACTAGGGTTTAGAGACTTTGATGGATAATTTTATTGGCTGTAGGGGAGCGATTGAGTCGAGGATGTTCAAGATGGAGGTATTGTAATGCTCTGTAAGGTCGTGGACGTCCACCATTCCCACCTAGAGGGAGTCAGGTAATAGTTACTTAGGGCCGATAAGTCATTGAGGTTTACGTTCTATGGATTTCTTTTCTAATGCTTTGTTTTTTTTTACTTGAGCTTTTTTTGCAATCACACTGGCATTTATGAGGAAGGTAATACGATAGTGGTCTGTCCAATCACAAGGCAAAATAGACTCCAGTGTTGTCCCATTTTGTAATGATTAGGTCGTGTGTCTCCTTTACTGTGAGTAGGGCGATCAAAAATTTGTGTCAAATTGAGGTCAGATAAAAGGGCTTCAAAGGTGTTTACTACCTGGTCATTCAGGTCATTCCAGTGAAGGTTGAAGACTCCAAGGAAGATCTGGGTAGCTTGTTGATCAGTGTTTGTTGAGATTACTTCCATGACTTGTTTGATCAAAGCTAGGTTGTCTTCAGGAGGGTGGTCGATCCGATGAAGTTTGCAGATGAGTCTATCATTGCTGACAATATTGATGCAAAGGTATTCCCTGGCAGGAAGGGCATCAGTAGCCGCCTGAGTCACAGCAAGGGTACTATGGTAAATGCAGGCAATACCCCCACCTGGTCTGAGTTCTGTCTAGTCTAATGATGTTGTGACTAGGGGGAACTAGTAGGTCTAAAATAAGAGATGATGAGTCATTTAACCAACTTTCTATTAAGATAACGAGGTTGAGCTCATGAGTGCTGGTGAGGTCATAAATGTTAGACACATGACCAACAGCCAATCTATAATTAATGAGCATGCATTTCAAGTAAGTATTGGAGTGGACTGTGTCAGAACAATTGGGGTTGATATGCTTGAGATTGGCTTTGTTAACCACTCTAGGGTTGTGACTTGGTTCTTTGTAGGAATTACTGAGGATGGTTTGGATTTGTCCTGGAAAAACCTTGTTGGTGTCTTTTTTGGGGGTATAGGAAAGGAGTAGTGCATGGATGTCGCTGTCTGAAAGGCAATCGGTCGATCTCCTGGATCGAGAGGAGGAATTACGGGCAGGAGTGGATTTTCTAATAAAGTGTGATGTGTGAAAGTTGAAGTTAGGGAGTGAAACTAATTGGGAACCAATTTGAATCCTCTGAAAACTCCTTTGGTTGAGCAACACCTCAGTGGTTAAGGATGTATGTCTCAGAATATCTTCCTTGAGATGTAGCAGGTTAAGTGAGATCTCATCAGGGCGAGTCTCCAAGGAGACATGGGTTGGGAGGGGGTTCAGTTTGGGAGGGAACGTTCGTACTGGAGGAAGGGAAAGTTTGTAGGTCAGTAATATCCTGTGGTGGAATTGTCAGAGTGGTCAAGGGGAGAGCCTGAGGGTGTCAGGTAAGGGGTGTGTGTGCTGATTTAGAGATCTAAGAGGCATGCGGTTCGTCATGTTAGGGGGTATGTGATCAGGTATAGTCATCGTCTGTGTACTGACAGGGGATGTGGGAGTGCAGGGAGGACCAGATAGCAATAATTCAGGAGGAAGGGGGAGGTTGAGTGGATGGGAATAGGACATGGAGAGAGGGATTCTGTGGTTGCAGTTGTAGAGTCATCTGGTGTATGTGGACTGGAGCATCGAATTAAAGAGAGAGACTCAGTCCGGGGCAGGGAGTGAGAAGTCTAAGTAGGGGTGGGCAGAGATAGAGGGGGTAGCATGTGCTAACGCTGGAGAAAGGGCTGGGTGAAGCTGGTGTAGGAGAGGGTGTATGTAGAGGTACAGGAGTGATGTCAGGCGAGGTGGGGTGTCTTCAGTTAGGGATTGAGTTGTTATTGTTCACAGCTCTTTTAATGATAGGGAAAGTCTTAGCCAGTACTGCAAGGTTTTAATTCGGGAATTGATTTAGGATGATTCCATTATTATAGAGGGATATGGTAGTGACTGCTCTGCAGAAGGGAGAGTGGGATACAGATAGTCTAAACCCATGTGGTGTTTTCCTGGAGTTGGTCATTCAGAGCATGGAGTATATGGCAGTTCTCCACTATGCACGTCTTTTTGTGAAGAATATGAGGTCACTCATTAGCATGCCCTTACTCGAGCAGAAGTATGGGTGCGAGATAAGGGTTTCAGAGTGGGGTTTGAGTAGTCGGTGTTTGAGGCTTTTTGCTTCTTCTTTTTAGAGATTAGGAAGGTAATTAATTGTGTAGGCATTAAAGCCTGTTGGTTTTAGTGTTACATTCGTAGCTCAAGGAGAGACAGCTAAAGAAAAATAATGTTTTAAAGTTAGTGTATATTTATAATGATACCCAGAGAAGGCTCATAGTGAGGGACCATGAGTGAGTGATTACACTATTCAATAGTAAGGCTCATACTGAGGAGGCCATGAGTGAATGAATACAGTTGCCAATGAGCCAAAGTGCAGCCAAAAGGTAACATGAGGGAGTTATAGTGGGCGTTAGAACCAGCAACCCTTCAATCTATTCAAAGATGGGCACCCACATTGAGATTGAGGTTCCTAGAAGGTATGAGGGAGTTATAGTAAGAGTTAGACCCAGCAACAAGCAACCCTTCATTCCATTCAAAGATGGGCGCTCCAAATTGAGAACAAGGTTCCTACAAGGTAGGAGAGAGACTTAGTCTGTGTTCAGTTTCCATAGACCATGTTGTATGCACAATTGCCCTTCCAATGCAGGGCGGTCATCTTGAAGAATTTCCTCAAGTGTGATTGGAGGAAGAGGAGCTTAGGGCCAATGGGTATAAAAGAAAGCAAGATTAAACAAGAGGCTTATGTATTAAGGAGTTAGAGCTAACCACCATTCCAAGATGGCCACCCCCTTTGACATCTGGTTCCTAGAAAGCAAGAGATAATCTTAGTCCTTTTTCAGTTTTTATAACGCCTCAATATAATAATGTGTGGAATATATCAGAATTTGTCTAGGCATAGGATATAAAATTCTATGCTAAACAGCACGCACGCATATCTGCACCATGGGGAAAAGGTTGCACATGGTGCTTGCCAACCTGTTAGAGTGGCAGTGGAGGGGATGAGAGAAGCAGCAGGTCTTGCATGACTATTTCTTATACCAGTCAGAAAAATTCTGACCAAAAGAGCCCAACTGGTGTCATTAACATGACCATGCTGCTTTTCGAAAACACTGACCCAATGTATTTTCCTGGGAAGGGTCTGCCATCATTTCAGAACCATCTGGGCCATCAAAGATGCCAATGATGGCATTCACTTTGTGCAAAAAAAGGATGAAATAAGCATGAGAGTGGCACGCTTTCTGAGACATTGAAAATAAAAACATGGTCTTCTTTGCAAGCGAGTCACTCCACCACAGTGTCAAAGTCTAAACCATTGCAGTTTTCAAAGCACCAATATTTCGCTATTTGTGTTCGAAATGCAGTGAGGCTGAAAGTGCAAATAAATGTTGAATTGATAACCTCCTTTTAAGTTGTAGAAATAAGACACTTAGATCACAATACATGTGAGCCTTGGTTATATTAGATCTACCTTTATGAAACATCGTGGCAGGATTATTATTTTTAGCTCAACGCACCTCAGCAGCCAAAGTTTCTGCATTGCGCAAGAGGAATAAAGCAGCACAGGGCCATGTTTATTAACAAGCATTGGAAAAGCCAATAGGTCTCACCTATGAAAGGTATTAGCTTTCTCAATGCTTTTTAGCCATGTTGTACAGTAGCATGTGTGCTATGCAGCATGGCTGAAAGTAAAAGAAAAAGAAGCTTTATGTTGTGGCCCACATTACTCACATCATGATGATTTTTTTTATTGCTGGGAAGGAGGGGGTGTCGAGGGATACTTTGAGAATGGAGACTGTGGAAAAAAGGGCTTTGATGTAGCCAGTAGAACACAGGTAATATCATATGTTTTTAGGTGTGTGATGAGATGCAATAGTGTCAACTCAACTGGCGTGTACGTGTCATAGCTCTTTTTTTGTTATGGCATGTGGGAAGATCAACATGGACAATTGATGACGCGCCACAGACAATGGAGCGACAATGTAAGGGGCAACATAGACAATGGATGGAGAGCGGGTAGGGTTACCACAGACAAGGGATAGGTAGGAGGGGGACAAAAAGAACAATGGAGGGTGGTTGGGAGGGGCTTTGGTCAACCAGACTGGCAATGGAGGGTTACAGGGATGTGCCTGGAGCAAGTACACGGACAACTTAGAAAAGATGAGAGATGTGTGGGACAAGCAGATGGACAACAAAGGGCAGGAGGGGGGTGATGGAGGTGAGCAGATAGACAGTGCAGGGTCAACCAGCTGAGGAACACAGAGGAAGGAGAAGTACACAAGGGAGACAGTTGAAAAAGACACACTCTCATAGAGTTCTTAAACATGATGAAAATAGTAGTGCCTACAAAATATTTGCAGTGTAAGGACAGAAGTAATGTTTCCATGGTCGAGGGAAGGGACAAACACCTGAAAAGAAAGAAACCTACAAAAGTCGACTAAAAAGAAGCAAGCAAATTAGTGTAACATCGAAGCCAACCAATGGTAAACAATGGAAGGTCTCTAAACCCACTGATAGATTACAGTGGTCTTACAAGGGCAGCGCATACACTGTCTTAGGCGAGATGTAGCCAGTAGAACACAGGTAATATCATATGTTTTTAGGTGTGTGATGAGATGCAATAGTGTCAACTCAACTGGCGTGTACGTGTCATAGCTCTTTTTTTGTTATGGCATGTGGGAAGATCAACATGGACAATTGATGACGCGCCACAGACAATGGAGCGACAATGTAAGGGGCAACATAGACAATGGATGGAGAGCGGGTAGGGTTACCACAGACAAGGGATAGGTAGGAGGGGGGACAAAAAGAACAATGGAGGGTGGTTGGGAGGGGCTTTGGTCAACCAGACTGGCAATGGAGGGTTACAGGGATGTGCCTGGAGCAAGTACACGGACAACTTAGAAAAGATGAGAGATGTGTGGGACAAGCAGATGGACAACAAAGGGCAGGAGGGGGGTGATGGAGGTGAGCAGATAGACAGTGCAGGGTCAACCAGCTGAGGAACACAGAAGAAGGAGAAGTACACAAGGGAGACAGTTGAAAAAGACACACTCTCATAGAGTTCTTAAACATGATGAAAATAGTAGTGCCTACAAAATATTTGCAGTGTAAGGACAGAAGTAATGTTTCCATGGTCGAGGGAAGGGACAAACACCTGAAAAGAAAGAAACCTACAAAAGTCGACTAAAAAGAAGCAAGCAAATTAGTGTAACATCGAAGCCAACCAATGGTAAACAATGGAAGGTCTCTAAACCCACTGATAGATTACAGTGGTCTTACAAGGGCAGCGCATACACTGTCTTAGGCGAGACCTAAATATGGACTGCTGCTGCTCTCCTCCCCTGCGCTGGCACACTAACAATCTGGTGTGCGCCATGGGCAATCATTGCACCATGGTGCAGAGGTGTGAGTTTGCGCTGTCTAGCACAATATTTTTTTACTGAAAGCATAGCCATCCTGTACAAAACCCTATGATAGACAAATTCTGGAATACTCTACACACTGCATGTTTACTGTACAATGCAGTACACATGCAATGTGTGTAATGTTTGGAAAACACATTTCTCCTTCTTATTACCTGCTTTAAGGAGGCATTATTTTTTTATTCAAAGCCTGGCCTAACTATCTTAGAAGATTGGTATTTGCATCAAAAACTAAGTAGTGCTAGTACAGGTATGCCCAATTAATATCCAAATAACACCTCCTTGATGCAAAGAGAGCCCCAACAGGGCTAGGGGACGAGGATCAGGAGAATCAGGTTCCATATAACCAAGAGGAGGAGCAAGAGGTCTATTGTGTGGACCAGTAAGACCAAGAGGAGAAAGAAGAAGACCAGACAGTAAGCCAGGAGGAAGATGAAGACCACCAGGAGCAACCGAACTTCAGGACTAAGAGGAGGATAAGTTCCATAAAGACTACTAGGAAGACCAGGACTACCAGTAGGATAAATTCCATTGGGGGAACTAGAACAAAGAGGATCAGAATCAGAAATACCAGGACCATTATGACCTGGAGTATGAGGGGGAGAAATACCAGGAAGAGAACCAGGAAAAATAGGAGGAAGACAAGGACAACAAAGTGTCTCTGAGCAGGAGGCCAAGTAAAATGCAATCCTAATTATTAAGAAAGTCAGAACCTGGAAGAAAGAGATGGCCGGAAAGACCAGAAGGATAAAGTCTAGAACCTGAAGGACCAGGAATGTTAGGAGAACATAGAGGATGGATGAAAATAAGAGCAGCCAGAAGAGTCAGGCCCATCAGGAAAACAACGAAGAGAAAAGGTACCAGTTGGGAAGGAAAGCAGGACCACATTTTTAGCAGAAGGATAGTACCATAAGGAGGACAATGTGGGCTCAAAACAGGATGGCCAAAAAAGAAGGACCATGAGAAGGTACTCCAGGTGAATGAAGAGAATGACCAGCGGATGAAAAAGAGGACTGAACGGAGGCAGAAGAGGACCATGTGGATGAAGAAAAGGACTGGCATGTGGAGGAAAAAGAATCGGAGGTGAAGGAAGTGCAGTTGTAAAATGACCCAGAAAAAGAGGACCACCAGGAGGGCTAGAAGCATCAGAAGGTCCAATAAAGGATAACCGGAAAGACTAGAACCAGAATAAGGAAGACAAGGACACAAGGATCTGCAGAAATATGAATAGGAGAAACAAGGCAGTGAAGAGAAGGAACAGAAAGGAAGGATGAAGAGGAAGACCAATGGGAGGAAGAGACAAGGAACATCGGGAGAAGGAGGACAAGGAAATGTAAAATGAACATGAGGACCAGGAACACCAGTAGGGCCAAGAGCAAGGCAAGAAGGAATAGCAGTACCATGAGGAGGAGACAAAGGACCCGGAAGAGGAGAAAGACAACCAGGAATGGAGGAGCAAGAGGAGGAGTAAGGACAGCAGGAGAACTAACAGTGCATCAATAAGGACACACTTTTAGATATGTGTATGACTGCCCAACATTTTGCCTTCTCCCTCTTGTTTTCTGAACCTGTTTTTGTTGGCTATTAGGACTTTGCAAACGTTACCACTACTAAACAGTGCTAAAGATCTTGTGCTCTCTTCTTTAAACACAGTGAAATTGGCTTGCACCCAATTGTCACATTCAATTTACCTGTTAATTAAATGCTACTAATGGGCCTGCAGCACTGATTGTTCCACTCACTTAAGTAGCCTTTTAAACATGTCTCAGACCTACCATCACAGCCTGTATATGCAGTTTTAAACTGCCATTTTGACCTACCAAAATAAACTTTTTGCACGTCTAAACTTTCCTTTTAATACATATGTCACCTCTAGTGTAGACCCTTGATAGCCCATAGGGCAGTGTATTTAAAAAGATTGAAATTTACTTTTAGGTTTTACACTACTAAAGGATCTACCTCTCACATTAGGTTACCCAATCAATCAATCAAACAGCATTTGTGAAGTGCAACACTGTCACCCCTAGGGGAATCTGGGCATTGTATCTTCATCAATGAGCCGTGTCTAGAGTCTCTTTCTGAAGTCTGCCAGCGAGTGGACTGTACGAAGCTGGAGGGGAAGGTCATTCCATGTCTTGGCAGTGATGTAGGAGAAGAAGCAACCACTGCTGCGGCTGTGATGGATGTGGGGGTGTGTGCGAGGGTGAGTGAAGAGGAGCACAGGTGTCTAGTGTGTTGGTGGAAGTTCAGTCGATGATTGATGTAGCCAGGTCTTAGGTCATGGAGGGCTTTGTAAGCGTGCATGAGAATCTTGAACTAACATCTCTTCCGGATGGGAAGCCAGGGGACATCTCTCAAATAGGGAGCAATGTGGGTTCATCTGGGGAGGTCCAGGATGAGTCTGGCTGCAGCATTCTGTATGGTCTGGAGTCTTCTGAGGAGGTGGGTGAAGATGCCAGTGTAGAGGACTTTGCCATAGTCGAGGCATCTGTTGACGAGGGCCTGAGTGACAGTCTTTCTGGTGTTGGGTGAGATCTATATGAAGATTGATTCTGGGGAGCATGAGATGTGTGGAAGCAAGAGAAGGCAACTGAGTTGACTTGTAGTTTCATGGTCAGTTGGCTTTAGAGGATGATGCAGAGGTTGGGTGCATGGTTGATTGGTGTGGGTGTATTTCCAAGTTATGCAGGCCACCAGCTGTCTCCAGCTGTAGTCCAATGCAGAAGTGTTCTTTTCAAAGATCAGGACTTCAGTTTTGCCGGAGGTGAGTTGGAGGCCGTTGTCTCTCATCCATTTGGCTACATTGGTCATGGCGTTGAGGAAGTTGATTTTGGTATTGGAGAGGTCCTCGGGGAGCGAGAGGATCAGTTGAGTTTCATCTGCGTAGGAGATTATGTTGAGTCTGTGGGATCTGGCAACATCTGCAAGGGGGTCATGTAGATGTTGAACAGACTGGGGCTGAGGGATGATCCTTTTGGTACGCCGCATATGATGTCTTTGGGTGTGGAGGTGAAGGGAGGTAGTCGGACGCCGTAAAGAAGGAGGCAATCCACTTGAGGGCGTTTTGCTCTATGCCTATGTTGTAGAGTCTGATGAGGGTGTTGTGGGAAACAGTGTCGAATAACACAGTCAAGGAGGATGAGGGCCACAGTTTCTTCATGGTTGAGGAATGTTCTGATGTCATCTGTGGCTGCGAT
Organism: Triturus cristatus; assembly: GCF_964204655.1. Classification (NCBI taxonomy): domain Eukaryota; kingdom Metazoa; phylum Chordata; class Amphibia; order Caudata; family Salamandridae; genus Triturus; species Triturus cristatus. Next base: position 615,425,777 of record NC_140588.1, on the reverse strand, counting down.
CAGCGCAGTCTCAGTGGTGTGGTTGGCACGGAAGCCTGACTCTGAGGCGTGCAGTGGATTGTTTTATTCCAGGAACTCTGTGAGCTGCTGGTTGATGGCTTTCTTGAATAGTTCAGACATGTAGGTGAGCAAGGACATTAGACAATAATTTTTGAGATTGCTGGTGGCCAATGGAGAGTTTCTTTAGGAAAGGTCTGATGTCTGCATGTTTCCATCTGTCCGGGAAGATTGCTGTGGAGATTAGGGTGTTGAGGATGCTGGTGAGTTGTGTGCTGATTAGGTTCTTTGCAAGGTTGTAGAGGTGGTGGGGGCAGGGTCGGTGGATGCCGCCAGTTGATGAAAGACATGATGGCTGAGGTGGTCAGGGCAGTAATGGTTTGGCTGATGTGCGCTGGTTGGTTGAGGTCACTGGGGTTGAGGGCGGTGGGCTGGAGGTTGAAATTGTTGTAGATGTTGGTGTTCTTTATGTGGAAGTAGTCTGAGAGGGTGTCGCAGAGCTCTTGGAAGGGGTGGATGGTGTTCTCTGTGGTTGTCGGGTTGAAGAATTCTTTGACTATTTTGAGGAGTTCCTTTATGTTTTCGGCCGCAGAGTCGATGTGGGTTGTGATGGCTGCTTTCTTGATTTCTTTGATGTGCTGGTGATAGTTGCTGAGCGCTGTTTTGTGAGCTGCTATGCCGGTTGGGTTTTTCGTGGCGCGCCACAGTTTCTCCAGTTGGTGTCAGTTGGTGGTCCTGAGTTGTGGGGTGTACCAGCTGGCATGTTTGGAGGTCTTTTTGGGTTTTGTAGGTTTCAGTGGGGCAATTCTATTGGCACTGTTGGTGATCCAGGTAGTGAAGTTCTGGACAGCCTGGTCGAGATCTGTAGAGGCCTCGGGTTGGGAGGTGGTGAGGGCCTGAGACCACTGAGTTTCAGTGACCTTGCTACAGCTGGGGTGGAAGGAGATCTGACGCCTGGTGATGGTGTGCTGGGCAATGATGATGGTGAAGTGTACGATGGTATGATCAGTTCAGGTAAGTTCTTATTATTATAGTTAATATGTGCTAACTTTTGATTGGAAAAGGGTAAACATTTCATGTTTGGTGTTTGAGAAATGGTCTTTAAAAATGTTCTTTAATGGTAAAGACAGGTTTAAAGTTGCAGTTTTGAAAATGCTCCTTTTAGAAAGTTAAAGGACAACAGAACAGCTGTATTGCACTTAATATTCACAGAATAAACAATGTACACAATAGAAACAAACAGAATTCAATGACAGTGTGCACCCTCTGAGGCGGTTCTACCCCACCGCCTGTTCAAAATTAAAAAAGAGAACTAGGACAAAAGTCTTAGAAAGAAAGTGCACTACTTCCTGCACTCAACGGGGTGTCTCACAATTGTTAAACTTCAGTTAGACCAGTTTACAAACTATACAAATCATTTGAGTTCCAATGTAAGCAACAAATTTGTAAATAAGAGTCCCAAACAATTGTCCATGACACCGTCAATTCATGACTTTACGAATTTAGGTTTATTCAAAATTGGATTTTTCCAAAACCAGTGTTTCTTTTATATGTCGATCCTACATGTCAGGCATGGATCACATTAATCCCGATGCATTTCGGGTGATAAGACCACACTTCCTCAGGGGAATCTACAAACAAATAATGATACCAATAAATATCTATCTAATACAGTCACATTGATCCATGTGGTTAGTCAAAGGCCCTTCATCCTGTGAGGTAATTGTGTGTAGGAAATGTCAAATAGGTAAGAAGAGCCCAGATTTTGCACGAGGCTGTAGAGAAAAAAATTATCAAAAACTACTCAACATGAAAGAAAAAAGAGAGAAGTGTGAAAAGGAAGAAAGAAACAGAACAGAATGAAAAATGAAAAAAGGAAAACCTAATAGAGCTATAGTTATCCAAACAAGAGTGACACCCTCTCAGTGAACATGCATACCACAACACAAGACAATATTCCACGCAGTATTCCCAAGTTTTTTTAACTCGTTGGGTATTGTCCATAAAAAGGTAACAGTGCATCATGCATTACTGTGACACAGCATGCAACCATAATAGACGTGTCCTAAAAATATCCATAAGTACCTCCACGCCAGATATCCTCTAGTGAAACGACTGAGGATTATCTCCTAATGGTACACAATGATGTTGAAGACAGTTCTTATGCCACACAAGGAGGTTTATATCACACGTAAAAATGCCAGTGGTACGTCCTGATCATCAAAACTACGTCCGGTATGCACTGAAAATACAACAATAACTCTTAAACTGCAATGCTAGCTTTTGTGTTAAACTGCCACATGAAGTCAAAGCAAATGTCACTCACTGATAATCTGATATCAAGTACGCCGTAACAGCCGCTTGCACCTTGAGTGCCTTGCACATCAATTTAATGTCTGGGAGAATTACAATAAACCAAGTTCTCCTCAGCAACCGAACCAACTGTGAATTAAATGATATGGCGTCACTAACTTTCCGCATCTAAATGCGTGAACCGCGCCTCTTAAAAACCACTTACCTCTCCGGTGTCTCCAGAGTGTAGCCCAAACCGCCGTCGTGTAATCACTGTGCAGCACGCGCCTTCACCAGTGGTAGAAATAGACAAAGGGAAGGAAAGTTCTTGAGCAGGTTCAGGTAAAAGCAACATGTCTGCCAGAGTGCCATCTAATACCCATAATGTGCTATACTTGACTGATGCACATTACCAAAAGTCTTGATTCCATGATTACTTCTACTAATGTGTGACAAGTATTTTCACTTACAATATTAATGGATAAACATTTGTGGTAGTGCTACTGCAACATTTGTTTTACAAATGTGTGTCAAATAGTTTCAATTGCAATGTAATCGAACAAACATTTCCAAAAAATTCTACAGCAACCAGACATGAACGTAATACTTTTCATATTAAACATACTGTGAATCAGCCTAACATTTACTTGGCAATACGTTGAAGTGTTCTAATCCCAGTAACTCTAGGTGAGACTGCTGGTACAATGAATGTACTCGAGGTTCTTTTCAGCATTTTGTGCCTTAACAGTAAAGCCATCAACTTTAAAATGCTTGTACTGACACTCCAATTACAACGCTGCTGGTCTGGAAATAATCTTGCTGTTAATCATCAATAAAGATTAAATTGATACGCACTGAATGTTCCATGTGAAAAATAAAGTTATGCTCTCTAACACTTCACATATATAACAGACTGAATAATAATTATGTTACAGATTACATTATGCCCAATTCTGTACGTATCACCGTTCATAATGAGATGTGTATTCCTAAAAACTCCTAGGATCGATGACAGTACATCCGCTGTACAATAGTCTACTTGAAACCCCTGGGATTGTGATATCTAAGGTCTGAGGTCTTGCTAGGGAGTAATGTTAACAACGTTGTATGTAATGTACTACCGAGTAAGAAGTGAAACTAAAATGTAACTATTGAAAAACAAAAAAAAGGAACTTGGGAAAATAATAAAAATGAAAGCCTACAGTACACATGCCAGTTCAAGCTTGTCGTTGAGACCCTTGGGCATTAGAGTATCAAGAAATCGAATCCCAAAACTTTCTCACTGGATAAGAAACTTGGACGTGTCCCTGTCATTTCTAATCTTTACTACTTCCAGCACCCTAAACCTGAGTTGGGCGATTGTGTGATGATTTTCGGCCCAGTGACTAGCTAAGGCAGAACTTGCGGTCCTGGTTCTGATCCTGCTCTTGTGCTCCGTGATCCGTGTTAGCAACGATCTCTCCGTCTTGCCCACATAATACAGGCCACATGGACACTTGATAGTGTAGGTCACGTTTTGCTCATTGCAATTAGCTGTGAAATGTAAATTAACAGGTTTCCCTGTCCAGGGATGGGAAATGGAAGAACCGCTTAATACGATGTCGCAATGGGAGCAATTGTAGAACTTTTGCATCCCTCTGTGTTCCATCTTCTTGTCTGAGACACTTTCCATTGGAAGCTCTCTGAGACTGCGTGATCTTTTGTAAGCAAAAATTGGGGGGTCTCGGAATAGATTGTAAAAATCAGGCTCGGATTGCAATAGCTCCCATCAATTCAGAATCACTTGTTTGATTGCTGCTGACTGTGTGGGGAATGTGGATACAAAAACCTCTATTTTATCGGTCGTCTTTTCCTTCTTCCTTAAAAGGTCAGTTCTAGGTATCTCCTGAGACCTTCTTTCTGCATACTCAACCACCTCAATGGGATATCCACGCTCAAGTAAACCTTGTTTGTATCCTTCCAAAGCTTTAAGGTACTTTAGTGTTGTCTGACGTGATCTCTTCACTCTAAGAAACTGGGGAAATGGAAGGTGTTTCTTCAAAGATGTAGGATGGAAGCTACTATATAATAGTGTGTTGTTACGATCTCTGGTTTTCTGAAAACCGAAGTAGTGATTGTGGTACCAACCAACTCTATCATCACATCCAAGTAGAACATACTCCGATGATCAATGGTGTAAGTCAATTGGATCCTCGGATTCCTTTCATTCAACTGTTTTAATTTGGCCACTAGATCTTGTTGTGTACTCGCCAAATTATTAGTATATCGTTGATGTACCTACGATATAGAATCAAATGCTCCATCCAGGTAATATCATTCAAGATGTAATCAAACTCAAATTTCATCAGGAAGATGTTAGCGTAGCTGGGGCCCCCGAAAAACCCATGGCGGTCCCATTGGTTTGTAAAAAGAATTTTTGCTTCCACTTGAAATAACTGTGGAACAAACAGTATTGAAGCAATTCAATTAAGAAGACTTTATTGGCCTGTGCGTCTTCCTGTTGGAGGAGTGCCCATTTGACAATTCCCTCTATGTGGCGAATAGATGTGTAGAGCGCAACTATGTCCACTGTACATAGCCAAATCTCTGCCTCATCTGGTATCACCATCTCATCCAAGAGTTTTAGAAGATGAGTCGTGTCTTGTATGTATGTTATTCCTGACTGTACAATAGGCTGTAAGAAAGAATCCAGATACTGTCCTAGTGGCTCATGAATGGATCCGCAACCCGATACAATTGGACGGAAAGGAGGATTTCTCAAGTCTTTATGAATTTTTGGCAACACATAGATGAGAGGTCTGCGCGGTACTCTAGAATATCTGAACTTTGATGTCTTGTCTGAGATACATCCCATGTCTTTAGAGTGTAATAAGATCTTATTGAGAGTGTATTGAAACTCCGTTGTTGGATCTCATGTCAAAGGCAGATAGGTCGATTCATCTGCCAACATTGTTTCAACTTTCCTCTCGTAAAAGATACGGTCCATCACCACCAGTGCCCCACCTTTATCAGCTGGAAAAAACACTAAAAAATAATTCTTTTTTAAGGACTTGAGTGCCTCTTTGATCGTTTTCGTCAAATTTTGCCATTTCGTCGAAGCAACTGATATTTGCGCTAGATCTTTTTTCACTAGAGTTTCAATCGAGTCAATCACTTTGTGTGATATCGGGATACAAAAGTACTTTTAGATTTGAACTCTTGATATTCTGAGCCAGTGTCTGTTGGTTGGGTGTTCTCTAAGTTGGCAAAAAAATAACGTAGTCTTAATTTCCTCATGAACTTGTAAAGGTCTACTTCTGTGTCAAAAGGTCTGGTGTGGAATGTTGGTACAAACCCGATGCCCTTATTCAACAGTTCCATCTGTGCTACTGACAACTGAGTGGAGGATATATTAACCACTAATGTTTTTTCTGTCTGCGACCTGCACTGGTGGGTTTTGTTGAATCTCCCGCCTCAGTGGGTTTTGCTGTGTCTATTTGAACTTGTGCTGTGGTTGTGTATTGGCGGCTGGACTGATTTTTAAAAGAGGTACCTTGGGAACTGTAGCTGATTCTATTGCAGGTTCTCCCTGTGAAGCTCTGTTCGCACGGTGAATACACAGTTCATACATCCATGCCAGTTGTCATATATTTTTTAGACAATCTGTAAAGCAGATTATCTTTTTTTAAAAACAATTCGGGATAATGCCCAGCATGGGCATACCTTTACCCTTGAGCTCTTGTGTGTGTAACTGCACTCCTTCAAGGCTCTTCCAGTCAACTCCTCCTGTGAGTCGTAACTGCATACGCGTCCGGCATCAGCTCAGCACCGCATCCAAGAGATAAGCGGAGGTGCAGGGTTGAGCGACAATACCCCACGCCCTGAAGAAATTGCCGTGAGTTTATCCTAAGGCAATGAAACATGTCGGCATTTTAATATGAGCAGACACACAGCATAGAATAAAAATCGCAAGCCAGTGTGATCTAGCTCAGAATTATATATAGTTGTGGGGTTTCATTTGGTGCACGGTTTACTGCACAAGTTATTTTTCATTATACACCCTAGCACCTTGTCTTTAGGGTTGTTACCTATATTTTCTCTATCACACAATTTCACTTCCGGAGCGAGGGTAGCTGATGGTGAGATCTTGAGGTAGCAGGCGAGTACCTTCCTGCTTTAACCTCCCTGGTGTTGCTACCGTGAGGCACCCTCGCTCCCACACTTTTTCTCACCATATCTGGGTGTCCAGAGACACTAATCTTTGGGTTACAGAGATAGCCTCCCTGTTTTACCTCGTATGAAATTCTTCTCTTTTTCTATTGGTGAGTCATACTCATAAGTAGCACAGATGGTGTCACCACTTGCTTTACAGATTGTCTAAAAAAATATATGACAACTGGCATGGATGTATGAACTGTGTATTCACCGTGTGAACAGGTCATTTGCTGTATAGAGACTTATGAGTGGGGGACGACCTGTTCTCTGCCCCTTGAGCTCCTTATTGTGGTTTGGTCTCCCTGTGAAGCCCCTGTTGTAGAAGGGACTGGTGCTCATGTCATCCGAGTGTCGCTGACTGATGCTAAGCTCTCTTCTGAGGAAGTGGTTCCTGGTTTATGGAAATTTCGTTTCTGAGCATACACCTCCGCCCAGGAGTACACTTCGTCCGGCTTATAATCAATTGTGTCTTCCCTGAACTTACAGACCTTGCGCTTGTGAATCTCCTTAGTGTAAACGTCTAATTTATTATTGATCTCTTCTAGTGTTGTGGACCAATTTTCGGATTCCATACACTGTTTAAGGGAATCTTGCAAATCATGTATCTCCTGTTCCAGACCCACCAAAACTGCTGATAGTTCTTCCACAATCAAAAGTATCAAATCTAAGGAGCACATATTGAGAATTGAGTACAACTTATCCATGAACTTCTTAGTAGTTTTAAAAATCATTGGTTTGATGACAAGTCTCAAGCCCCTTGGTATTCTACTGGCCTTGTGGTACTGGATAAGGGTAGTGGCGTGTAGTCTCTGGTTTATTTCTCTCCGCATTAAATATTCCAATTGTCTCAACTGCTGTGTAACTGGCCCATGGGCTGTGTCAAATGTCCGTACCTTCACGGATAAGACCATATTTATCTTGTTCTTCAGATACGCTATATACTTTAGTTTCTGCTTTATTATCAGTTAAATGTAAAATGTCCTCAAATTACATTGTGTGGTGCAACCGATAGCTGTGTAGGGCAGAAAAAATTAAAGTGAAAGGACAAAAGAACATCTGTATTGCAATCAATATTCACAGAATAAACAATGTACACAATAGAAACAAACAGAATTCAATTACAGCGGTTCTACCCCACCGCCTGTTCAAAACTAAAAAAGAGAACTAGGACAAAAGTCTTAGACAGAAAGTGCACTACTTCTTGCACTCAACGGAGTGTCTCACAATTGTTAAACTTCAGTTAGACCAGTTTATAAACTATACACATCATTTGAGTTCCAATGTAAGCTACAAATTCGTAAATAAGAGTCCCAAACAATTGTCCATGACACCATCCATTCATTACTTCATGAATTTGGGTTTATTCAAAATTGGATTTTTCCGAAACCAAAGTTCCTTTTATATGTCGATCATACATGTCAGGCGTGGATCACATAAATCCCAATGCATTTTGGGTGATAAGACCATGCTTCCTCAGTGGAATCTACAAACAAATAATGATACCAATAAATATGTATCTAATACAGTCACATTGATGCATGTGGTAAATCAAGGGCCATTCATCCTGTGAGGTAATTGTGTGTAGGAAAGGTCAATTAGGAATCTACCGCATAGCCTGAGGGTGCTTGGTCTTCATCATATAGAGATTTGAAAAAATCTTCAAAGGCTTCTTCCATTTCTATCCTGCTCTCTACCTTTCCGCCTGCCAGGTCACTGTTTATTGCCATAATTTTGTTCCTATTATTGTCCATTTTGATTTTCCATGCTAAGAGTTTCCCACTATTTTCCCCATATTCATAATTTGACAATCGACTGGCTTCCCATCTTTTCCTTACCCTTCCCTCCAAGTAGTTTGACAAATCATATTTCTTTTTGGAGATTTCCTCTTTTAATCTTTCTCAATCTATTTCAGAAGTTACTGCTTCAGAAATCCTATATTGGTCTAATATGTCTCATTCTAATTGGGTTATTGTGTGCCTGATTTCCTTGTTTCTTTCTGTAGCAAAACCAATCAAAGATCCTCTGACAACCGTTTTATATGCGTCCCACACCACTGTGCGTTCTAACGTCCACCTAACCTCAACCTGTGAATAGCTTTGGTTTAATTCTATTTGAACTAAGGAGTGGTCAGATAGATGAGCTAGTACATGTTGTACTTTTGTTACATGGTTACTTAGTAATTTATCTATCAAACAAAAATCGATTCTTGACGCGTGGCCATATTTTTGGTTTTTGTAGGTGAATCTAATATTTTGATCTCCTTTACTCTTCCATATATCCACTAACCCCAGAACCTCTTTAAACCTATTCATCCACTCCCCCACTTTAGGAAGATTCGACGCCCTCCCTGGCGGATGTCTGTCGATTATTGGGTCTAATAATAGATTAAAGTCTCCACCCAAAATAATTGGGATGGATATATTAATTAACTGGGAGTATAAAGACTGTAGGGGAGCTGGGTCTTCCGTGTTTGGAACGTAAAATCCAACTACAAGGGAGGAGTTTTTCCTCTAATTTGATCTTAGCAGCTGCCCATCTACCTTTCGAATCAGCATACTCTTCTAGAATATTTATTTTTGAAGGTTTTTTTTAACGATTATTGCCACTCCTTTAATACAACAAGTCTAATTTGTACAGACATATTTTTCCACCCATTTTTCATGTTTTATCATTTCGGGCCACTCTGATTGTAGGATTATAACGTCACATTTAAGTAATTTAAGTCTTCTTGTTACCCTCAGCCCGTTTACATTCCAATGCAAAAGAAACAGTGATGGACAGAATGCAGAACAATGTCATACATTCACCCCAGTACAGAGATCTGGGCCTAAATCCATCGGTTTTTTGCTCACCATGCCGTTCCAGCTTGAACCCAGCCATATGCAAATCAGTCTTGACCCTGTGCCTCATGGGTACAGTCCAGCCCGAACTGCCAAGCCAGGTCCTTCCTGGACTGGAAACAAGCATCCTAGGACCGGTTTCGGGGTTTCACCCCTCTTCAGCCAGGATAGCTTGATTCCAGTGGCATGGAGAGCACGGGACCCACGCCTGGGCATACCCTTCCCACTCGGGGTGACAAATGCAAAAGAAACAGTGATGGACAGAATGCAGAACAATGTCATACATTCACCCCAGTACAGAGATCTGGGCCTAAATCCATTGTTTTTTTGCTCACCATGCCGTTCCAGCTTGAACCCAGCCATATGCAAATCAGTCTTGACCCTGTGCCTCATCGGTACAGTCCAGCCCGAACTGCCAAGCCAGGTCCTCCCTGGACTGGAAACAAGCATCCTAGGACCGGTTTCGGGGTTTCACCCCTCTTCAGCCAGGATAGCTTGATTCCAGTGGCATGGAGAGCACGGGACCCACGTCTGGGCATACCCTTCCCACTCGGGGTGACAAGAACGATGGATTTAACCCAGATCTCTTGACTGGGGGAGAATGTATGCATTGTCAGCATTCCGTCCATCATTTGTTTGTTGTAACGCTTTTCCCCCTAAGTGGGAAGGGTATTCCCAGACGTGGGACCCGTGCTCACTACGCCACTGGAGTCAAGCTACCCTGGCTGATGACGGCTGATAGCCAGAAACCGGTCCTAGGATGCTTGATTCCGGTCCAGGGAAGACATGGCTTGGCAGTTCGGGCTGGACTGTTCCCATGAGGCACAGGGTCAAGACTGATTTGCATATGGCCATGTCTAAACTGGGGTGGTGTAGTGGGCAAAAGAACGATGGATTTAACCCAGATCTCTTGACTGGGGGAGAATGTATGCATTGTCAGCATTCCGTCCATCATTTGTTTGTTGTAACGCTTTTCCCCCTCAGTGGGATGGGTATTCCCAGACGTGGGACCCGTGCTCACTACGCCACTGGAGTCAAGCTACCCTGGCTGATGACGGCTGATAGCCAGAAACCGGTCCTAGGATGCTTGATTCCGGTCCAGGGAAGACATGGCTTGGCAGTTCGGGCTGGACTGTTCCCATGAGGCACAGGTTAAGACTGATTTGCATATGGCCATGTCTAAACTGGGGTGGTGTAGTGGGCAAAAGAACGATGGATTTAACCCAGATCTCTTGACTGGGGGAGAATGTATGCATTGTCAGCATTCCGTGCATCATTTATTTGTTGTAATGCTTTTCCCCCTAAGTGGGATGGGTATTCCCAGACGTGGGACCCGTGCTCAATACGCCACTGGAGTCAAACTACCCTGGCTGATGACGGCTGATAGCCAGAAACCGGTCCTAGGATGCTTGATTCCGGTCCAGGGAAGACATGGCTTGGCAGTTCGGGCTGGACTGTTCCCATGAGGCACAGGGTCAAGACTGATTTGCATATGGCCATGTCTAAACTGGGGTGGTGTAGTGGGCAAAAGAACGATGGATTTAACCCAGATCTCTTGACTGGGGGAGAATGTATGCATTGTCAGCATTCCGTCCATCATTTATTTGTTGTAACGCTTTTCCCCCTAAGTGGGATGGGTATTCCCAGACGTGGGACCCGTGCTCACTACGCCACTGGAGTCAAGCTACCCTGGCTGATGACGGCTGATAGCCAGAAACCGGTCCTAGGATGCTTGATTCCGGTCCAGGGAAGACATGGCTTGGCAGTTCGGGCTGGACTGTTCCCATGAGGCACAGGGTCAAGACTGATTTGCATATGGCCATGTCTAAACTGGGGTGGTGTAGTGGGCAAAAGAACGATGGATTTAACCCAGATCTCTTGACTGGGGGAGAATGTATGCATTGTCAGCATTCCGTCCATCATTTGTTTGTTGTAACGCTTTTCCCCCTAAGTGGGATGGGTATTCCCAGACGTGGGACCCGTGCTCACTACGCCACTGGAGTCAAGCTACCCTGGCTGATGACGGCTGATAGCCAGAAACCGGTCCTAGGATGCTTGATTCCGGTCCAGGGAAGACATGGCTTGGCAGTTCGGGCTGGACTGTTCCCATGAGGCACAGGGTCAAGACTGATTTGCATATGGCCATGTCTAACCTGGGGTGGTGTAGTGGGCAAAAGAACGATGGATTTAACCCAGATCTCTTGACTGGGGGAGAATGTATGCATTGTCAGCATTCTGTCCATCATTTGTTTGTTGTAACGTTTACATTCCAAGTTATAATTTTTATTTTACCCTCCGATGCTGTCATCTGTATTTTCTACTCACTTTTCAACTCAGAAATAAGTGGCTAAGCAAGCTCTGTGGCCTAAGCCTAAGGTGACTGATTGACAGGACACAGGTGGGGTGTACGGCAGACAAACGTGTGAACAGGAAACTCAGGTCCAACCCCAGATAAGCGTAGCGACACCAAAATGGTCCAGAGAGATTGGGTCCAATAAAACACACATGGCCGTAGGGGTGTGCACATTCCCAAAACACCATAAAGTCAGATGCCACATAAAGTTAGGAACACACAGCCAATCAGGACACAGCACACACAATACATGCAGTGATCACGTGCCCCTCATTCCGTACAACTGGACACGGTACCCACAGGCCCACATTGTGTCCATGTAAGGTTAAGGCCCACATGCAATTGTCATCAGGGGCCTTATTTATGACTCCACAGACAAAAGAAAAAACAATCGCCGGGTATTAGAGCACTTTACATAGCACCAGTTGCATTACATGAGGACACATTCATTTTTTTGGCAGGCACGGGGAGATTAAGTGATTTGCCCAGAATCATAGGATGTTCAGCGTCATTGCCCAGACTGGAACCCAGAACCCCAGATTCAAGGTCGACTGCCCTAGCCGTTAGGCCAACTTCTCTCCCCCTTTATGATACCCAAAGAAATGTATAAAACCCTGTTTAGATTGATTGTTCTTTGAGACAGTCCTCAGTCCTGCTTCTGTAACTGTGCTCCGGTACGAAGTGTTTAATTAAATTAACTGTTCCTATTTTGCCAAACACCTCTTGTCTTTTGTTTTTTCAAGGTAAATTCATATTTGAGCAACATCTGCTTTATTCTAGTAAATATATGGTTTCTTTCTTTATTCTCTTCCCTTGACAATTCCTTTAAATATATCTCTTCTGTCGTATACCATATTACTTTTACTACAATTTTCATCTCTCTGTTCGCATAGTGTCCCTTGTTCCTCCAAGTACATTTCTTCCTTCCCTCCACATTGTCTTTCCTGCTTCTTTTCCTTCTAACCCTATTTCTCTCACTCCTATTCCTGTAGCTGTATCTCTTATGCCCTTATCCCATTATACACCATTTTTGCATTTCTCCTTTTCTGGATAATTTCTCTCATATTTTCTACCTATGTCTCCATGCCCTTTCTTTTCCTATGATCTTTCTCCCTTCCCCTGGTGCCCCTGTTCTGACAGTTATACTCCATGTCTCTCCTATCCTTGTCATTATTCCACTTCTCTCCTTCTACGCTTGTCTCTACTGCTTCTATAGGTACCTCTTTTACCATCTCATTGTATCCCCAGTTCCATTCACTAAATCTCCTGTTTCCCTGTCTTTATCTCCTTTTAATCAAAACAGAATTTTTAAAGCGCGACTCGTCACCCATATGGGTATCCATTCCTATGCTCCTGGAGCGAGGCATTTCCTTTAACTCTCTGCTTGCCTACTTAGGGGCAGATTTACAAGCCCCTTGCACCACTCTTGCGATGCTTTTAACATGGGAAAATTGACGCAAAAGTGGCGCACGGGGCTTGTAAATTTGTCCCTTAGATTCTGGGACCATATCTCTTTTCTTCACCCATACTTACCTTTCCTAGGACTCTTTCTCTCAAACTTCAAAAAGGATCATTAATCTCCTGAATTAAAATCACTTTCATTTTATCAGCTATGAACACATTCATGTCTTCTTGTCTGGACCATAACAATAAGATTTATCTTGGAGTGCCTAGTTACACTCTTACCTTCTCAAATTGAAAAGATCTCACCACATTCGGACCTGGAAAAAACGTCTTGGTTAAATCACCATGCATAGGGACAAAGCCTGCATTTCTAAGAAATATATTTTTCAAATATTCCTCTTCAGGTTGCCTTAGCTGTTCGTCTGGTGCAATTGTCATTATCTGGTGGCTATCATTTGTTTTGAATTAAAAAAAAATCTTCTGCTAGCTCTAGAGGCAGCATAAATAGTTGACATTCTGCAAGGCCCTAAAATTCAGTAAGTTTAACCAGCGGTAGGCATGCTCGACTCCCATGCTTATTCCTTCTTTTTGTCCAGAGTGCAATGAAAGCCTTAAAGGTATACCTGTGTTTTACAAGTAGAATACAGGTTAGTAAAACATGACGATCTCTCCCACCCCCTTGTCTCTTTCATTCCTCTGAGTCTTTCTGCATCTATTCTCTTCCTCTCTATGTCTCTTTTGTTTCAGTAACAGTTACTATATCGTCTCTGCTCTTGTCCTCTTTTCATTCTGTCTCCTCGTTCTGTTCTTGTAGCTATTTAATTTGGCCCTTGTGTCTCTCCTCTTTCGGAATCTTTATTTGCGCTCTCCTTCCCTCCCTCGCATCTCTTGGTCCTGTATCTGTGTGCGGTACCTTCGGCCCCTGCTCTTGTCTGTCGAAGCTCATAACTCCTATCACTTGGTATCACCTGCTCCTGTGAAGGCACCGAGGGCTCTTCTTCCCGCGAGTTTCTAGATTGCACTAGTAATTTTGCCATTTCGTACCAACATGTAGAGCAGTCAAAGCCGAAAAAAACACGTGCTTCCTTCTGCCAGGGACTGCAAATTTAACTGAGAAACGCGATTGCCACCAGTGCAATTCGTGTACCTCTTACATTTTCCAAACCTATTTATTTCATGGTAATAAATAACTTGGGTTATGCCTTTGACTGAAAGAAACAACAGGTTGAAAGCAGGCTTCCGAGTGCTTGTCTCCATGCCTCTCCATCCTCACACATTGCTCCGAGCCCTCGGCCTCTCTCCTTGTCCTTGTAGTGCACGTCAGAGGTCCTGCGGTCGCATCTACGCGGAGTACGAGAGCTCCCGCTAGGACGAACCTTGGCCTTCTCTCCGGGGGTAGCATAATTCATCATCAGAGACAGCACGGTCAATGCAAAGATTCGAGTCACCAAAGGAATTGACCACTATAGGAGAAATAGTCATGCGCGTCCATCATGCAGTTCACGTGTGAGGAGTCAATAAAATATTTGTAACATAAAGTGGCGAGTGTGATCCGCATCTCTTGTGTTTGCATACTTCCCAGGCAAACACCTATTTGCGCTCGCCCCAGTTCTGAAATGTCTGGTTGCATCATGCACACATGAAAAACAATCCGCATTGGCTCACCATTGATTATCAAAAATTACCATAATTAGGAATATAATGATTAGTAATTAACGAATACATTGCTCTAAAGCAAGGTCACATTAAAAATCATGCAGGACATGAGATTTTGTGACATGTCCAGGCTGTGAAGCTGATTTGCCTTATGTGAAACATTGTCAGTTTCTGCTCACCACATACTGAATGAAATTGCCTTTGTACGTGGAATATTTTTCTTCGGGCAGGCAGGCTGTCAAGCACTTTGATGGTGGAGGCATCCACCCAGGGCTCGAGTCGGGGTACACGCGGGTACACGGCGTCCCCCCACTCTTTTCACAGGGTGGACGCCGTCCCCCCTGCCAAGAAGCTGGGCCCCACAGAAATAAGCTGAACGTGTCCCGGTGTAATTTTCAGACACCGTGACACGTTTAGCACGTGACGTCATGAGGTCATTTGCATATTGTCAGTCCCCCCTTCTTTTTATAGGACTTGTGCCCTGCACCCACCCACCAAATGGCACCCATCCCACAAGATACAATTTTGTTCACTGCTCTTCTGAGACATTTTTGATAAAAATGCTCCGTTCTTGCCTTCCTCACAGCAGGAACACTTTTCAGAAAAAGGTATACCTGAGCCTGTATTATGGAAGTGCCCGCAGGGTCGCAACGGGCGTTGAGGCCCACTTTGTGCACCCCGGGGCACTTCAATATTACAGAAGGGGCTGTAGATGCTTGTGAGGCCCGCTTCTGTAATACAGAAAGCACTGGCACATACGTTGCCCCTGCGCTATCTCAAGAGGGCGTTCCCTCATTTGTTTGGTGGTGTGTCCAAATGCAAATGAAGGAATCTCTTTGCCTCTCTCTGCCCCTGCGCCATATTATGGACGAGGGCACAGGGGTAAAAAAGCTGTCAGGAGGTGCACTGACAGTATGTCACAAAAAGGTTGTGTCTATCAGTGATGGGAGCCCTTTGGAGGGGTTCATAGGACCTCCCTGACAACCCCTTGCAGGCAGGTGCAGACACTCACTGCATCCACCTGCAAGAGGATCTCTCTCCCTTCTTTAAAGTGTAGGCAGGTAGCACCTGCACAGTGAAACCCAGAGTGGCTTTGAAGCAGCTGCTCCATATTTCACTTGAATGTGCTGCCCCCAAGGCAGCATGAGCTTGAGGCTGCCCTAAGGGTAGCGCATTCAACCGAATCGGGCACACTTTCCCTGTATGAGCCAGCGCACCAGCTTGAAGGTGCGCCATGGCTCAAACAGGGAATGCACGCCCTATATGTAATAGGGCGACAAATGTGCTATCTCTTCATCTCAAACTTCTTAACATGTGTTTTATATTTCAGGAATGAGTCCCTGACTGCAGAAGGTCTATTCTGAGATACAGAGCAAATAGTCTTAACATGGAGAGAACTTTTCCCCTGTGCATCAAAGACATTGCTTTCATTATAATGCCCATGCACACTATGCCAAACATTACAGACCTGGTAAAGAAAACTGTCGAAAGACCC
Organism: Triturus cristatus; assembly: GCF_964204655.1. Taxonomy (NCBI): domain Eukaryota; kingdom Metazoa; phylum Chordata; class Amphibia; order Caudata; family Salamandridae; genus Triturus; species Triturus cristatus. The sequence continues at coordinate 615,409,546 of NC_140588.1, read as the reverse complement.
ACAATAGCTAGGCTTCCCAATACACAAACACATTTTTCCCTGTGGTAGATAAGTTGCCTATCAAAAAATTCTTAGAATGAAACCATCTGAGGCTTCACCGTTGGAAACCAGAGGCCGTATTAGACATAAGGCAAACTTTCCTTGTTTGCGCTATAGCTTACCTTTAAATAGATCGGCTTTACTACAGAGGATGCGATGACCCTAGGGCAGCCGCAAACTTGTGCTGGCTTGACAGCAGAGCATGGAAGTGAAAAATGGAGTAGCTTCTTAAAAGGCCCTTGATGTTTCACAAGGCAGACAGCATGCTGCCTGCATTTTTAGGAAGGGAGAGAGATCTGCTTACAGGCAGGTCCAGTAAGTGGTTAAATATCCACACGCGGGGGAGTTGAGGAGGTGAGACGGCATTGCCCGTTCCTTTGTCCAGGTGTTCCCTTCTGTGGTCGGGTCCCTCCCCTTCGCCTATGAAGTAGTGCTAATCCACCTGTGAGATGGTAAAATTATTCTGGTTCCTTCTTGGGATCAGACACACTTCATTTGGACAGCCTTGATTCCCGGGGAGTCCCACGGCCCCACTAGGGGGCCTTTTCTTATCCTTTTTTTTATTAAGGTCCTGAAGAAGTGCCGCCTGATGATTGGGCTTCAATGGCATGAAACATGTTGACCATGCGCACATAAGCTATCCTGGTACCTTAGGACCTCTAGATAACGCTACTATTCTTAGTTAGTCCTGGACCCATATTAAATCAAAAGTTTCTGGGTTCCGATTACTATTTTAAGTCACCTTTTACACACAACTATTCACTGCATTTTGCACACTTGCACCCACCACCTTTACAGAGTCCTCAGATCTGAAGAACTCCATCAAAGAAGCCACCAGGCCCGTCAGACATTGCAGCGCCGGTCTGATGAGGAGCGCTCTATGATGAAGCATGACACCGTAACAGGTGTGTGAGGGCATTAGGATCTGAAATTCAGATCTCCCAGCAACTGAATAGAGGAACTATCTCCTTCTTGTGTTATGCAGAAAGTGGTTGCACCTGACTGCAAGGGGAAGTCTGAGGGGTTCACGGGACCCCCTTTCTCCCCTCCAGAGGGCTGCCTTTAAGAAGCGCACTTTTAGTGTGCCTCCTGAAGGCATGTTTGCCTCTGCACCCATGTCCATAGTAAGGCTCGGGTGCAGAGACAAAGAGATTCCCTTGTTTGCATGGGGCCACGCCTCCATGCAAACGAGGATACACCCTCTGTGCGCCAGCGATATCAGTATTACAGAAGGGGCTGCACAAGCCTCTTCCTCTCCTGTAATACCAAAGTGTCCTGTGGGGGGGGCGCACAAAGCGGGAGCACATGCCTATCGTGTCCCCGGGCACTTGTTATGACACACATCTAAATTATTTATGTAGGGAATATCGAATCCTAAATATCAATGGGTCACAACCTCATGACCAGAATATTGAGGGACAGAGTATCAAACAGTGAAAGTGCACAGAGGTGGGTAAATATTTACTATTCTTAACTCCACAACTACGTACCTTGAAGATACACATCACCATGGTACGTGTAGCTGGAGTTAGGTATAGAAAATGTAACCAAAGGTACCTTGCCATGTTTCGTCCCTCGATGTTGGATTCATCTATATTGTGATCCGTTGATATTTTGACTTTTATATTCCCAGTTTACAAACCTCAGAACAAGGCAGGGCAGCTAAAGGTTTGGTTCAGCTGGAGCTCGGCTAATTTATGGAAATACCACGGCTCTGCCAAACCGTAAATGACCTCCAACGTCTTTTGTGCACAGAATCTTTCTTACCCGGAAGTAAAAATCGAATTATTTCGAAGACTCTCCACTCACGCTGGGCTGGCTTTCTCCTCCATTTTTAATGATCATTCGTGTTTCCTGACTGAAGAAGAATAACCTCGCATTGGCTGTGTTATGGAAACACTTTCAATGCTCCTGCAAATGTTTGAATTTCTCTAATATTTGGTATCTACCGTTTTACGCTCCTGGATGTGCGAAGGACTTTAGGAAAATGTTCTGCTTGGGTTTTCAGATCGGGTGGAACCCGCTCTACAGAGCCCTCCTGACCCAAACCAGAACGTTACCCCCTCCCTAGGGCCTTTTTACACCTAAATAACCACATATATATGTACCACCTAAGGACAGGGAATTCCTATTATATATATATATATATCAAGACCTCACCGTCTAGCGATCTCAGCAACCACAGTCTCGCGGCCTTCAGCAGACCCAGAATCTCCTACCTAGACGGCAGCAACACACACAGTCTCGCGGCCTCAGTCAGGCCCAGAATCTCCTACCCAGCCGGCAGCAATACACACACAGTCTCGCGGCCTCAGTCAGACCCAGAATCTCCTACCTAGACGGCAGCAATACACACACAGTCTCGCGGCCTCAGTCAGACCCAGAATCTCCTACCTAGACGGCAGCAACACACACAGTCTCGCGGCCTCAGTCCGACCCAGAATCTCCTACCTAGACGGCAGCAATACACACACAGTCTCGCGGCCTCAGTCAGACCCAGAATCTCCTACCTAGACGGCAGCAACACACACAGTCTCGCGGCCTCAGTCAGACCCAGAATCTCCTACCTAGACGGCAGCAATACACACACAGTCTCGCGGCCTCAGTCAGACCCAGAATCTCCTACCTAGACGGCAGCAACACACACAGTCTCGCGGCCTCAGTCCGACCCAGAATCTCCTACCTAGACGGCAGCAATACACACACAGTCTCGCGGCCTCAGTCAGACCCAGAATCTCCTACCTAGACGGCAGCAACACACACAGTCTCGCGGCCTCAGTCAGACCCAGAATCTCCTACCTAGACGGCAGCAATACACACACAGTCTCGCGGCCTCAGTCAGACCCAGAATCTCCTGCCTAGACGGCAGCAACACACACAGTCTCGCGCCTCAGTCAGACCCAGAATCTCCTACCTAGACGGCAGCAATACACACACAGTCTCGCGGCCTCAGTCAGACCCAGAATCTCCTACCCAACCGGCAGCAACACACATAGTCTCGCGGCCTCAGTCAGACCCAGAATCTCCTACCTAGACGGCAGCCTTAGCACGAGCTCATCCTATTGTTACCGTAGTACATGACAAGGGAATCGGGATTACCATAGATCAGATCACACAAAGACTATTAGTTGAGCACAACCTGTTCTCTAGTTCGAGGGGCTCGTTTTCCCCCTCATCCAGTTACCACTTACCTGACCAGGATTAACCTCTGTTCAGGTTGAGTTAACTCTGACTAAAAGAATAGGCTATCCTCCTATACAAAAATACACAACACATGCTAACTCACGACAAGCTAAATACTTTATTTAAATGCCACATGCACATTCGCAGAATACATTATATATATATAACCTGCAAGGAAAGTGAAAGGTTAAGTTATACACTTCAAAGGACAAAGGGGTCGACTTCACCTGGATTGTATGTAGCCTGTGCTCAATGGTCATCTAGGTTCCCTTCTCCCTCTGTGCCTCGGCTTCGCCTGGAAGTCACACCTCCGCAGTCGCGGATCTACTCCCTTCTCCCTCTCCGAGTCACTGGAACCTCTTCCTCATCGGCTACTCTTTCCTCTTTAGATTCAAGTTCGTCATCTGTCTTCCCTGGAATAAGTAGTAGCTCTTTCTGCTAACGGCCAGATGCCGCCTATGGTCTAGAAGCAAGTGCCCGTGTCTGCCTCAGACTTTCACTAATATAGATGTGCATTCTCTCATGGAAATTTCCAGCTCGAAACCTGCCGCCCACCAAATTCCTGTACCTCCCCGTGCCAAGGACACGTTCCCAGCCGGCCGGCCTGATGTAGTGTCTTCAGCATGAAGGAGAATACAATCCTTCGATAAGGGCCGGCCTGAACCGGTTCTCTCCAAGCGAATAACACCTCCTAACTAAAACACTGCCTATGACCTGGAAACTTCCCAAGCTGCCAGAGCAGGAGGAAAGATGGAGTCTCTCCCGTTTAAGGCCTACCAGGCCTGAATGCAGCACAGCTCCATTAGATACCCTCACTACAGAACAGATTACCCCTAATGCTAACGAATCTATCCCCTAGGCTATGTATGTAGGCCCTGATCTATGGGTAGGAGCACAGGATTGTGTCAACGTGTCTAATAGATAGGTCCTATTCACTACTCTAGTCCTTAGACTTGGATGGAAAGAGACTGAAGTCATATTGATCGCTCTATAACACAAGAAGGCCAGGAAAATCAAGCAGCACAGAAGGACGAAGACCACAGATAGAATTTGAAGCAGAAAAGCCCCTTTTGGCAACCCGTCAACAGCAAAAACTGCTTTTGAAATCGTGAAAACAAAGAAGATTTACTAATGCTGAGTGAAATATAGTTTTGTTAAACAAATTGATGTATATGGAGAGAGTTAAAACACTTGGATAGCACTACTCATAAAATAAAAGCAAGACTAAGCAACCCATATATTAGGCACCTTTGACATTCAATAGCATCAGCAGATGGCTTCTGAGCAAATGTTTGGGCCTCAGCAGTTGTTCTTTTACAAATTAGGCACTGAGACACAGGAGGACTCAATATCAGTTGCAAGACGATTTGGGTTATTTTTCAAGTTTTTTTAGGCATTCATTATTTTTAATAGTGGTGGTTGTGGCATTGGTGGTATTGGTTGAGATGGTATTGGTGGTGGTATTGGTGGTGGTATCGGTGGTGGTGGCATTGCGGGTGGCTCTATTGGTGGTATTGGTGGTGGTGGTATTGGTGGTGGTATTGGTTGTGGTGGTATTGGTGGTGGTGATATTGATGGTGGTGGTATTGGTGGTGGTGGTATTGGTGGTGGTATTGGTGGTACTGGTGGTGGTATTAATGGTGGTATTGGTGGTGGTGGTATTGGTGGTGGTACTGATGGCAGTTGTATTGGTGTTGGTGGTGCTTGTATTGGTGGTGGTGGTATTGGTGGTGATAATGGTGGTGGTAATGGTGGTATAGGTGTTGGTGGTATTGATGGTAGCATTGGTGGTGGTGGTTGTATTGGTATTGGTGGTGGTGGTATTGGTATTGGTGGTGGTGGTATTGGTGCTGGTGGTGGTATTGATGGTGGTGGGATTGGTGGTATTGGTGGTGGTCGTATTGGTGGTGATATTGGTACTGGTGGTGGTGGCATTGGTGGTGTTGGTGTTAGAAAGGGGATTTCTGGTTGGCTAGGGCATGTGCCTAAGCCAGGTAGAAACCGCCACTCTAGTCAGGGCAAGGGAGTTACACGCTGAAGATAACCCCTGCTCACTCCCTTGGTAGCTTGGCAGAGCGGTCAGGCTTATCCCAGAGGCAATGTGTAAAGTGTTTTCTCAACACACTCATACAGCAGCGACACACCACAAAAAGAACTCCACACAAGCTTATATCAAATAATAACCTTTGTATTACTCATGGAGCACATTAGAACGTAATCACATATGTTCACTGGGCCACCTGGCACTTAGTATGACTTTACAGGGGATTATATACTCAACAGGGCCAATCGGGCCACTGTCACAACATCACATATCTAACAGTCAGTAAGAAAAACCAGTAACTACTGGTAGGAATTGTACTTAGCATAAATCCATTAGGCATACATTCTAATCATCAGTGCACCCTAGTACAAAGCATTATGCATACACCATAATTAGCAACAGGGCACCACAGCGATCAGGGCACACATGAGTGCTCAGCCCAACACATTATGCATTGGCAACAGAAGCATTGCACCAAAGTAAGCACTTGTAAACGGCACACATTCATAGAGTCCCCACAGGGTGCAGCTGCTACACAGGGGTGTCCAGGGCCCCGTCCTGGGCTTGCCCCCCAAAAATGTTCCTTCTTCCACGAGGCCTCCCAACCGGCCCCCCTAGCTGCTGATGCAGCCAAAACAACGTGCGTAATGCAAAGGGGGAGGCGGTGCAACTCACCCTGGCTCCTTTAATGGAGGATGCCCCCTATGCTGGAGATGAGCATGCAGTTGCCCGCGACCATGCGGCGCAAATGCGTTAAGGCACAGAGTGTCAACAGGGCTTCCTCACAGGCCCTACTCACCAGTACCTCCCTCTCTAGACTCATCCAGTCTCCTCTGTCTCTCCTGTAATACCAAAGTGTCAAGGGGGGGGGGGGGCGCACAAAGCGGGAGCACATGCCCATCGCGTTCCCGGGCACTTTTTATAACACAGCCCCAGGTATGGAAAATATACGTCTAAATTATTTATGTCGGGAATATCGAATGCTAGATATCAATGGGTCACAACTTAATGACCAGAATATTAGTACCTCTCTTGACTCTTCGAGTCTCCTCGCCGTGGCCTGCTCTCTCTGATGACCTGCCTCTCCCTCTACCAGGTGGGGGGAGACGGGAAGTCGCGGAATGGAGCATGTGAGGCTCCGGCCCTTCTGCCTCGGCAATCTCGGATCAAGGCACCCACGAGGCACTGGCTCTATCTTCTGCCGAGCCCTGCCCACAACCAGGCAACCTCTGCCTGTCGTCCGACCTCTGGAGGGTGGTCCTCATATGGAGCGAAGTCTCTGTCGGATTGGCTCCTTACCTCGGGAAGGTGGCCCCACCCACAACCAGGCCCGGCCTCTGCCTGGCTGCCGGCCGCTTCCACAACCAGGCTCGAGAAGCATGCCTGGCTTCCGGTTCACCGTGGGGCTGTTCTCGCAGCATTAATCAGTCGGAGCCCACTTCTCGGGCTCAGGGGCAAAAAATGCGAAGCGCCCACACGCTTTGGGTGTCACAGGCTCAGGATGGAAATCCAAGCATCCACCATGCGCTGATAGGGATGAGCCCGACGCCAGGGGCTCAACACCAAGGACTCCTGTCTTGCTCCAAGCCCAGGTCCAGGGCAATTAGGCCAGAGCACTTGGCCCTCCTGGCAGAGTGCTGGGAACATGCAGGCAGGGTGCAGCCAGGCAGGCCAGCACAAGGGGCAGAGGAACAGTCCTCCTCTCAGCAACAAAGTACCATGGCGTTTCCTCCTGGCTCACTGCTGCCCATGCAGTGTCTCCTCTTCAGTCCCAAGTAGGCACCAACAGCACCCCCTACATGGGGACACAGCCCCAATACTTATACCACTGCTAGTCTTTGTTCTCTGTTTAAACACAACAGAGCTGCTCCGAGTGAGGTGACCTAAGTGCTAATGTTTCTTAGTTCATGAGTGCAGGCATCCCACAAAATTTGAAGTACTGGTCTCACACACCACCTGGTGTCATGCTTCATTATAGACCAATCCTCGCCCTCTAAAAACTCGGTTTGATAGAGGGCGGGCATGCACCTGACGACAGGGATGCACTTCTAAACTAAGTGGGGGCCCTTACAGAAAGAAGTTAATTTACAAAGCCATTACAGATTACAGTAATGGCTTTTTAAATTAACTTTTTTCTGTAAGGGCCCCCGCTTAGTTTAGAAGTGCATCCCTGTCATCAGGTGCATGCCCGCCCTCTATCAAACCGAGTTGTTAGAGGACGAGTACTGGTCTATGATGAAGCATGACACCAGGTGGTGTGTGAGACCAGTCCTTCAAATTTTGTGAGATGCCTGCACTCATGAACTAAGAAACATTAGCACTTAGGTCACCTCACTGGGAGCAGTTCTGTTGTGTTTAAACATTTTATGTTGGAGGCTGCTGACTTCCAGTACCATGTGCCTCTGGTTCCCTCACCCCAGATAAACTCTGGGTTTTGTGGTTGCACAGTCTTTGTTCTCTCCCTGGCACAGGGCTCTGTGCCCGGTCCAAACTAGTTCTGGGGGTAAATTTTTTCATGTGCACCACCAACCTTATTGTTAGTGTAGGTGCTGGCTCCAGACACACCACAGGGGGCGGAGCCAGCATTGTGTAAGGCAGGCACAGTCCTACAGCCCTATTCAGGTCCAGGTGTTACTCCTCCCACTACTCCAAATGCAGATTGGCCTATTCAGCCTAGAGCTGACTCACCCAGCCGCTCTGGAGCCACTGCACCTCCCCAGTCTCTGTCACTCCAGAGCCACGCATGCAATACACAACATGCAGGCACAAAGACACATAGCACACAGAAATACCCACTTCTAAAAGTGGCATTTCTAAAATAGTGATAATAAATCTGCGAACACCATTACACAGTATTTATTACCACTATTCCAAACATACCAAATTTGACCACGCTACTCCTCTCATGTCAGGAATTACCACTGAAACACATATCAGGGAATCCCCAATGCATTCCTATGAGAGGGCAGCCTCACAATAGTGAGAAACCAAAATGGCTGTTTGTCACTACCAGGACATGCCACACAGTTAAGGCACATGTCCTACCTTTTACCTACAGCGCACCCTGCCCATAGGGCTAGCTAGGGCCTACCTTCGGGGTGACTGATATGTAGTAAAAGGGGAGTCACAGACGTGGCACCCACTTTAAGTGCCACGTCACAGCGGCAGTAAACTGTGCACGCAGGCCCTGCAATGGCAGGGGCCTGAGACAGGTTTGAAAGGCCACTTTGGTGGGTGGCGCAAGCAGAGCAGCAAGCCCACCAGTATATTTAATTTACTGGCCCTGGGTATATGAGATACCACTTTACAAGGGACTGATAGGTAAATTAAATACTCCAAACAGGTGTAGACTAATCTTACCTGGTTTATCATAGAGAGCACATGCCCTTTTCACTGGACAGCAGTGATAAAGTGCCCAGAGTCCTAAAACAACCAATACCAGGTCAGACAAAATAATAGGAGGAAGGCAAAAAGTTCAGGGATGACACTGCAAAAAGGGCCAAGTCTAACAGGTGGTATTGGTGGTATTGGTGATGTGCTATTGGTGGTGGTGGTGGTGTTAGTGGTGGTATTGGTATTGGTGGTATTGGTGGTGGTGGTGGTATTGGTGGTGGTATTGGTGGTATTAGTTGAGGTATTGGTGGTGGTGGTAATATTGGTGGTGGTAGTGGTATTGGTGGTGGTGGTATTGGTATTGGTGGTGGTATTGGTGGTCTTATCGGTATTGGTGATGGTATTATTGGTGGTGGTGGTGGTATTGGTAGTACTGGTGATGCTGGTATTGGTTGTGGTGGTATTTGTGGTGGTAGTGGTATTGGTGGTGGTGGTATTGGTATTGGTGGGGGTGGTATTGGTGGTGGTATTGAATTGGTGGTGGTGGTATTGATGGTGGTATTGGTATTGGTGGTGGTGGTATTGGTGGTGGAGGTAGTCTTGGTGGTGGTGGTGGTATTGGTGATGGTGGTATTGGTGGTGGTGGTGGTATTGATGGTGGTATTGGTGGTGGCATTGATGGTATTGGTGATGTGGTATTAGTGGTGGTGGTATTGATGGTGGTATTGGTGGTGGTGGTGGCATTGGTGGTGGTAGTATTGGTGCTGGTGGTATTGGTGGTGGCGATATTGTCAGTGGGTGTGGTATTGGTGGTGGTATTGGATTGGTGGTGACATTGGTGGTGGTGGTATTGGTGGTGGTGGTATTGGTAGTTGTGGTATTGGTGGTGGTGATATTACCGGAGTGGTATTGGTGGTGGTATTGGTAGTGGTGGTGTTGGTATTGGTGGTGGTGGTATTGGTGGCATTGGTGGTGGTATTGGTGGTGGTGATGGTATTGGTGGTGGTATTGGTGGTGGTGGCAGTATTGGTGTTGGTGGTACTGCTATTGATGGTGGTGCTATTGGTATTTTCTTGGTGATGGTATTGGTGGTACTGGTGGTGGTGGTATTGATGGTGGTGGTTTTGGTGTCTGTGGTGGTGGTATTGGTGATGGTGGTATTAGTGCTGGTGGTATTAGTGGTGGTGGTATTGGTATTGGTGGTGGTGGCAATGGTATTGGTATTGGCGATGGAATTGGTATTGGTGGTGGTATTGGTCATGGTGGTACTGATGGTATTGGTGGTGGTGGTATTGGTGGTATTAGTGGTGGTGGAATTAGTGGTGGTATTGGTGGTGGTGGTATTGGTGGTAGTATTGGTGGTGGTAGTGGTGGTGTTGGTGGTGGTGGTATTGGAGGTGGTGGTATTGGTGGTGGTGGTATTGATGGTGGTATTGGTGGTGATGGTATTGGTGATGGTGGCATTGGTGGTGGTGGTGGTATTAGTGGTTGTGGTGGCATTGGTGGTGATGTTGTTGTTGTTAATAAAACAGGCTTTTAAAACAGCCCCATCAGGGGGCTTTAGTACAGATGACATGTAACACAGATGTGCTGTTGTCAGCTTTAGCCCATCAACACCAAGGACTCCTGTCTTGCTCCAAGCCCAGGTCCAGGGCAATTAGGCCAGAGCACTTGGCCCTCCTGGCAGAGCGCTGGGAACATGCAGGCAGGGCGCAGCCAGGCAGGCCAGCACAAGGGGCAGAGGAACAGTCCTCCTCTCAGCAACAAAGTCCCATTGCGGTTCCTCCTGGCTCACTGCAGCCCATGCAGTGTCTCCTCTTCAGTCCCAAGTAGGCACCAACAGCACCCCGTACATGGGGACACAGCCCCAGTACTTATACCACTGCTAGTCTTTGTTCTCTGTTTAAACACAACAGAGCTGCTCGAGTGAGGAGACCTAAGTGCTAATGGTTCTTAGTTCGTGAGTGCAGGCATCTCACAAAATTTGAAGTACTGGTCTCACACACCACCTGGTGTCATGCTTCATTATAGACCAATCCTCGCCCTCTAAAAACTCGGTTTGATAGAGGGCGGGCATGCACCTGACGACAGGGATGCACTTCTAAACTAAGTGGGGGCCCTTACAGAAACATGTCGACCCCATTGACATCGGTGGGGGGACAATAATATCCCCAACACACCGATCACCCTATTTTTAATCATCATATAGATGCCAGCACTATTAAAATTAATTTGACATCTGTAATGGCTTTTTAAATTCACTTTTTTCTGTAAGGGCCCCCGCTTAGTTTAGAAGTGCATCCCTGTCATCAGGTGCATGCCCGCCCTCTATCAAACTGTGTGAGACCAGTCCTTCAAATTTTGTGAGATGCCTGCACTCATGAACTAAGAAACATTAGCACTTAGGTCACCTCACTGGGAGCAGTTCTGTTGTGTTTAAACATTTTATGTTGGAGGCTGCTGACTCCCAGTACCATGTGCCTCTGGTTCCCTCACCCCAGATAAACTCTGGGTTTTGTGGTTGCACAGTCTTTGTTCTCTCCCTGGCACAGGGCTCTATGCCCGGTCCAAACTAGTTCTGGGGGTACATCTTTTCATGTGCACCACCAACCTTATTGTTAGTGTAGGTGCTGGCTCCAGACACACCACAGGGGGCGGAGCCAGCATTGTGTAAGGCAAGCACAGTCCTACAGTCCTATTCAGGTCCAGGTGTTACTCCTCCCACTACTCCAAATGCAGATTGGCCTATTCAGCCTAGAGCTGACTCACCCAGCTCCTCTGGAGCCACTGCACCTCCCCAGTCTCTGTCACTCCAGAGCCACACATGCAATACACAACATGCAGGCACAAAGACACATAGCACACAGAAATACCCACTTCTAAAAGTGGCATTTCTAAAATAGTGATAATAAATCTGCGAACACCATTACACAGCATTTATTACCACTATTCCAAACATACCAAATTTGACCACGCTACTCCTCTCATGTCCGGAATTACCACTGAAACACATATCAGGGAATCCCCAATGCATTCCTATGAGAGGGCAGCCTCACAATAGTGAGAAACCAAAATGGCTGTTTGTCACTACCAGGACATGCCACACAGTTAAGGCACATGTCCTACCTTTTACCTACAGCGCACCCTGCCCATAGGGCTAGCTAGGGCCTACCTTAGGGGTGACTGATATGTAGTAAAAGGGGAGTCAAAGACGTGGCACCCACTTTAAGTGCCACGTCACAGCGGCAGTAAACTGTGCACGCAGGCCCTGCAATGGCAGGGGCCTGAGACAGGTTTGAAAGGCCACTTCCTGTAATTGAGGTGGTGATTCCGAGCTGGCGTGCTGTGTGGTCCCTGGCGTCTCTGTGCCCTGGTGTTGGCGAGTTAGCCGAGCGGAGCGGTGCAGCTGAGGACTACGTTCCCCATCAGCCCTAGCGGCAGCGGACCCGGAAGCGGGCAGACGATCTTTCGCGACTGGAGGCGCATAAATATCCCCGGTGATACCGGCAGAGCGGGCGACCTACTTCCTGTAATTGAGGTGGTGATTCCGAGCTGGCGTGCTGTGTGGTCCCTGGCGTCTCTGTGCCCTGGTGTTGGCGAGTTAGCCGAGCGGAGCGGTGCAGCTGAGGACTACGTTCCCCATCAGCCCTAGCGGCGGCGGACCCGGAAGCGGGCAGACGATCCTTCGTGCCTGGAGGCGCATAAATATCCCCGGTGATACCGCACCGCGGGTCCGCGCGCGGGTCGGCGCCGGGAGAAGCCCGGGACAAGGGCGGGACCATCTGTGGCCGTCAGGGGCCAGAAGAGGCTGGGCTGGGCCACCCCCCTGAAGTGCCGCGATACGGATACCGTGTGAAGGTACTGTGACTGTTACTAGCGGTGGGACTGTGGCACTTTGTTGCACGTTGAGGACGGAAGGGGGCCTTATCTTCCCCTTGGCATACCGTGGCACTAACTGGGATCAGGGTACTGTGGACTGAGGGGAACGCGAGAGAATTGTTAGGGTAGATAATTGTTTATCATTTATCATTGATCTGTAGTAGTGTGGTGTTAGAGTACCCCATGTCTAAAGCTAAACCTTCCTCGGCCAAATCAACCATGGACAATTATTTGGTGAAGATGGTTGACAAAATAAATCAAGAGCGGAGAAAATCATTGGGGCGGGTGGAGGTTATCGATCCTATTCCTTTAAATATCAACCCTCCTACCCATCCACCTGCTATAGACAATGCTAATGTTAATAATGAGATTAATGATTATGATCGGATCCATGATACGATAGACCTTAGTGTGGTTGTCCCCGCAGATGACAATAACTTAGATGACCCACCTTCTGAGGACCTAACATGTACTGCAGACCCTTCGACTGCTGTTACAGCGGCTACCACATCGCAAAGAACATTACGCTCCAGCCGGACACATAATAAGACACACAACAAGATTGTGCATTCTAAGAGGGGGGGGGGGGGCGACCATTACCTAAAAGAACTGATCCTTTAGTCGTGAATTCTACCCAAACCCCTTCTGCAGCGCTGGATAGTAATCCGGTCATTATCGAAAGTGGTCAGTTGGATCTCCTAATTAGCATGATTGACGCCAAGTTTGATTTATTAATCAAACCATTAATGAATAAACTAGATATGGCAATTACTGAGGTGGTTAGACTAGGAGGTCTGTTAGAATCTCATCTTAATGCGAGCACTGGTACTAAAGCGATCGCTGAAACCCCAGTAAACAGCCATGCTCTCCGACAGGCCTCTGAGTTAGTTAAATCAGCGGCCAACCCCCCTAAGACTTCATATGGCGTACAAGGTAATGAAAGTAGAAATGCCATTGATTCTCTGCAGACCCTGGATCAACAAGGATTGTCATATACCCCTACAGTCGAAAACCAATCTGATCCTGGTGTAAAAAATATTGGTACCTCTAGACCCGACTTGCCCCCAGCTTGCGCCCCGTTTGTGGCGGTTCTTACCAATGTTCCACAAGTTAAAGAAACTGGCCGTAACTATAGTGAAACCCATGTTTCTTTGAAAAATAAAACTGTGGATTGGCTGCACCGGGAATGCGGCTTTCCAGTAGTCTTGGCAAAGGATATCATAAGTACTAGAAGAGTCAATTGGATTGGGAGCTCGCGTAAGACTTGTGGGGGTGACTGTATTATAGTTAATTTCCGTAACCCCCACCTTGCTTCCACAGCTCTGTTAAGAGCACAATCCTCTTCCTCAATGGACCAAGGGATATCCCTTCGGCCTCTAGTGTATTTCTATAGGCATCATAATACCCGTCCAAATATTGTACATACTGGGGCGAGGGAAAGAGTTAAGTATGTTCCCCCTGGTCCTATCTTCACTACGGCAAACCGATTTGAAGCATTGAGCGGACTAGATGGGAATGATTGACTGGGGCCAGATCCGTTTGAGTCAACTATTGTGGCTAATACCGCGGGAGGTAAGGGAGGGATTGTCGCAGTGAGGGTACCAGACTCAGTGGATGCCAGTGGGATTGTTATTACCAGCGGGAAGATTGGCTACTGTGAAGGAGAGAACTGTGCCCCCTTGTCCGTGACCAACCCCGTAGTCCCATACCTTCTGATCCTATTAGCCCCTCTCCTTGCCTTAGATCCCGGAGGCAGAGTGTTTACTCGATTGCTAGTTGGAATATTGCTGGACATTCCTCTAAGATCACCTGTCTGGGATGGGATGGGTCGAATTTATTAACACTTTTAATATTTTATGTTTTCAGGAAACCTGGTGTGTTGACCCAATCAATTACAATGGCTTTGTTTCTTATAACCTACCAGCCGTGGCCTCATCATCGGGTAGAGCTAAGGGTGGGTTATTGGTTTTGATTGCTGTAGATATACCTGTCAAAGTCAAAAAACATGTTTTGGTTGGTACACATTCCCAGATTTTATGGCTTCAACAGGAGCAGGACAGGAATATGCTTTTAATTAATTTTTATAACAATGTCTTCGACAACTCAAGGTACCAGGTTGTACTTGCATTGGAATCCGCTATGGAAGATATTGTAACTAAATTTGATATTGTTTTTGATATCATCTGGGTGGGAGATTTTAATACAGTGGTGTGTCCTCTTGCCACCCAAAGGGTATGTGGCTTTATTGATTGTTGGGGGGATGGTGTCTTCCACTTCCCTCACAACTTATATGGTAATTCTCTGAACAAAATTTTAACAACATACGACATGGAAATATTGGTTAATCAGACTAATAACTCAGGTGAAGTTGTCCCCACTTATACGGGAAGGAACGCTAATACAGTGATTGATTTTATTTGTTTATCATCTGGTATCGGCCCAAGGTGTTCTACCCCCGTGGTTGTAGACAACATAATTAGCGATCATAATTGTATCACTGCCGAGTTAACCTTATGGAAGGAACGACCTGCGTCTATTCCATGTATTATTACCAATATTGAGCCCCACCGCCCTAACGGTATTCGTATCAGATGGAAAGGCAATAAAGCGGACATTCAGTCTAATGCCATTGTGTCAAAATGTCTTACAGAAATAGTTACTATATTAGAATGTGAGGAGGGAAATGCTGAAATTATGCATACTTTTACCAATCTTAATTTAACTATAGACAGCAACTTCACTATATCGCACAAGGGTAGGAAACACCAGCTTAAGGGATGGTTTGACCATACCTGCACTATCGCACTTAAAAGGCTCAAAATAGCATTGTCAGCTGAGAAGAGAGATATTGGAACCATCAGGGAATTACGAGGGATTTACCAGACGGCTATCAAGTCTAGGAAAACTGAACTAAGACAAGAGGCTTGGGATAAATTGGATCAAGCAGCCTCTACAGCGGATTCTTCTCTATTTTGGGCAACAGTTAATAGTCCCTTTTTGAAGGATGAAAAGATCCCAGAATTAACAGCAAATTTCAGTTCGGAGAGCTGGGTCACCCATTTCTCCCAGATTTTTGATTCGACCAGAATTGGAGAATTCCATGACGACAGATGGCCTGTTATATCCTTGGACATTACTATTGCTGAAGTGTGGGATAGTATTAAATCCAGCAAGGGTGGGAAGGCCCAGGGACCTGATGGGGTTCCTATTGATGTATACAAAACAGTACCAGAGATATGGGGCCCACTACTTACAAAAGTTTTTAATACTGCCGTACGTACTGGGGTTCCACACACTTGGGAAGAATCCATTATCGTACCGATTTACAAGAAAGGAGACAGGGGGGATGCAAAGAATTACCGCCCAATATCCCTCCTGGACTCCTCGGTGAAAGTCATGAGCCGGGTACTTATGGTAAGGTTAGAAGAATGGGCCGAGTCCAATAATATCCTGGCTGATTCCCAATACGGCTTTTGGCGGGGCAGAGGAACATTAGAACAATGCCTCAACCTTGATTTAATCATAGGCAAATATACCAAGGCTAAAAAAGGATCTCTCTATCTCTGCTTTGCAGATTTGAGTAGTGCCTTTGATATGGTGGATCACAGTATCCTATGGACTACGCTATTGGAAATGGGGGCTCCAGAGGCAATTGTTTACTTTCTAGCGAGACTTTATGCCAAATTAAACTCTAGTGTTCGCTATGGTCAGGCCGGGGAGTGTACCCCCAAGTTTAGTGTTAGACGGGGAATTAGACAAGGGTGTGTGCTTGCCCCTTTGCTTTTTATCCTTTTTATTAACAAAGTGGACGCAGTTTTAAAGGAGATCGCGGCTGACGCACCAAAAATAAATGATTTCAGCGTTCCCGTACTCCTTTACGCGGACGACGCTGTAATTTTGTCTAGGACCCCTATTGGCCTACAGCGTCTGATGGACAGGTTCCTGCTGTTCATCAACGACAGAAAGCTGTTGATCAACAAGACTAAAACCTTCATTATGGAATGCGGGGCGGTATGTAAAAAACCTCATGCTTACTTTTTAGAAGGCCATAAGGTGTCAACAGTGGAATCTTTTAATTATCTCGGCATCACCTTTTCTAAATCAGGCAGCTGGACTAGTGAGATTAATAATGTCCAGGCAAGGATGGCAAAAAGCTCGCATGGGGTGTTCAAATTCGCTACAAACATTGGAGATAAACGGATCAAAGACATGTTGACGATCTTTCAAATGAGATGTTTATCTGTGGCCCTTTATGGAGCCGGAGTGTGGGGGCATACCAAGACAGGGAACCTGCAAGTAGAGGAAAACCTCTTTCTAAAAAGGTTGCTGTGTTTGTCTAAATCTGCTACAAATGATTTGGCCCATAGAGAACTAGGTATTTCCCACCTCTCCGATTTACTGGCACTAAGGCCCTTAATGTTGTGGCGTTCTGTATGGTTAAAAGAAGAGACCTCCCTAAGCAGAGCAATTATTGGAGATTGTCTCTCCATTGATGGCCACCTGAAAATTCCTTGGATTAAATATGTCATAAATTGTTACTTCGAGATTTATGGTATTAGTCTTAAAGATGACTGTAACGCCTCCTCCAGTCTGTCTAAAAAAGTGATGAAATCAGTTTTTATGAATTTTACGCTAGAGCAAAGGGAAAGGACTAGTAGTAATTTAAGTACATGTATGTTTTATAGCAGATTCTGTGAAAATGAGGGTTTTCAGCCATATCTGAGTCTAGTCACTCGATCCCTCCCATAGGTATGTTATTACCAGATTAAGGTTTGGGATAGTTCATCATTTGGTGGCTTACCCGTGTATTAAAAAACACCCGGTAGGCCCATGCCCATGTGATAACGTATCAGCTCAAAACACCATGCACTTTCTTTTGTCATGTAACCTTTATGATAATTACCGCCAAGCCTATCTTAAACCTATCTTTTTAAAATATGGTGTAAGGAACAGACAAGATGCCATGAAGCTGCTTTTTAAACCATACCCCGACGTATGCTTTTTTACTGCAACCTTCCTCCTATTAGCTATCAAAGTAAGGCCTGGTATGCTTTTTTAATTATTTATATATCTTAAATCATGTAACCTGTCTACATTTTTATCATGAAATTGTTTGTTGTATTTGTTGTGTATTTGTTTTGCTTTTATGGACTTGTGTTTTAAGCTCCGAATAAAGCCTTATGAAATGAAATGAAAGGCCACTTTGGTGGGTGGCGCAAGCAGAGCAGCAAGCCCACCAGTATATTTAATTTACTGGCCCTGGGTATATGAGATACCACTTTACAAGGGACTGATAGGTAAATTAAATACTCCAAACAGGTGTAGACCAATCTTACCTGGTTTATCATAGAGAGCACATGCCCTTTTCACTGGACAGCAGTGATAAAGTGCCCAGAGTCCTAAAACCACCAATACCAGGTCAGACAAAATAATAGGAGGAAGGCAAAAAGTGCAGGGATGACACTGCAAAAAGGGCCAAGTCTAACAGGTGGTATTGGTGGTATTGGTGATGTGCTATTGGTGGTGGTGATGGTGTTAGTGGTGGTATTGGTGGTGGTGGTATTGGTGGTGGTGATGGTATTGGTGGTGGTGGTATTGGTATTGGTGGTGGTATTGGTGGTCTTATCGGTATTGGTGATGGTGTTATTGGTGGTGGTGGTGGTATTGGTAGTACTGGTGATGCTGGTATTGGTGGTGGTGGTATTTGTGGTGGTAGTGGTATTGGTGGTGGTGGTATTGGTATTGGTGGGGGTAGTATTGGTGGTGGTGGTGGTATTGAATTGGTGGTGGCGGTATTGGTGGTGGTATTGGTATTGTTGGTGGTGGTATTGGTGGTGGAGGTAGTCTTGGTGGCGGTTGTGGTATTGGTGATGGTGGTATTGGTGGTGGTGGTGGTGGTATTGATGGTCGTATTGGTGGTGGCATTGATGGTATTGGTGATGGTGGTATTGGTGGTGGTGGTATTGATGGTGGTATTGGTGGTGGTGGTGGCATTGGTGGTGGTAGTATTGGTGCTGGTGGTATTGGTGGTGGCAATATT
Organism: Triturus cristatus; assembly: GCF_964204655.1. Classification (NCBI taxonomy): domain Eukaryota; kingdom Metazoa; phylum Chordata; class Amphibia; order Caudata; family Salamandridae; genus Triturus; species Triturus cristatus. Next base: position 615,391,028 of record NC_140588.1, on the reverse strand, counting down.
GTCAGTGGGTGTGGTATTGGTGGTGGTGGTGGTATCGGATTGGTGGTAGTGGTATTGGTGGTGGTATTGGTAGTTGTCGTATTGGTGGTGGTGATATTACCGGAGTGGTATTGGTGGTGGTATTGGTAGTGGTGGTATTGGTATTGGTATTGGTGGTGGTGGTATTGGTGGCATTGGTGGTGGTATTGGTGGTGGTGATGGTATTGGTGGTATTGGTGGTGGTGGCAGTATTGGTGTTGGTGGTATTGCTATTGATGGTGGTGCTATTGGTATTTTCTTGGTGATGGTATTGGTGGTACTGGTGGTGGTGGTATTGATGGTGGTGGTATTGGTGTCTGTAGTGGTGGTATTGGTGATGGTGGTATTAGTGCTGGTGGTGGTATTGGTATTGGTGGTGGTGGCAATGGTATTGGCGATGGAATTGGTATTGGTGGTGGTATTGGTCATGGTGGTACTGGTGGTATTGGTGGTGGTGGTATTGGTGGTATTAGTGGTGGTGGAATTAGTGGTGGTATTGGTGGTGGTGGTATTGGTGGTGGTATTGGTGGTGGTAGTGGTGGTGTTGGTGGTGGTGGTATTGGAGGTGGTGGTATTGGTGGTGGTGGTATTGATGGTGGTATTGGTGGTGATGGTATTGGTGGTGGTGGCATTGGTGGTGGTGGTGGTATTAGTGGTTGTGGAGGCATTGGTGGTGATGTTGTTGTTGTTAATAAAACAGGCTTTTTAAAACAGCCCATCAGGGGGCTTTAGTACAGATGACATGTAACACAGATGTGCTGTTGTCAGCTTCAGCCCATTAGCACAGGATTATGTGCTAGCTGGAATTCACATGACTTAATTTGCTAATAATTTCCTTGCGGGGAAATCCATTTTAGTTGGGGGGCTGAAACAGACACGAGATAATGGCGGGTTAAAGTGATTTTAAGCAGGCGTCCGTGTTATGGGTGCATACGTGCTGCTTTAAGAAACACAAGAGGTTTTAGCTGAAGCAATGCTTGTCAGGCCTGCAGTAAGATAAACTCAATAAGGTAAATAGCACTTACAGACTAAATAACAGGTCCTGTGTGACAACGGAAGTAAAGGGACCAGTTGCCATGTGGCATTACAAATGAAGACAAGGCCATACTAAGGAGGGACTAACAAGCCTATTAACGAATTGGAAGGCAGCATTTACGAAAGACAATGACACAAGCCAATGAAAAATAGTGGGCGCGGCTTCTGTCACATACTCTACTAAAGCAGTCTCGCAGAGTGAGTTGCACAGGCGAACTGCCGCTAGTCTCAACCTAAGAGTGCTTCCTTCTGTAAGTGACTGCAAATTTCACTGAGAAATGACATTTTGTCACCAGGAAAATTTGTGTACCTCTGATATGTTCCAAACTTATTTATTTCATGATGATCAATAGCTTGGTTTATACCTTTGACTGATAGAAAGAATAAGGTTGAAAGCAGGCTTCCGAGTTCTTGTCTTTGTCTCCATGCCTCTCCAACCTCACACTTTTCTCTGAGCCCTCGGCCTCTCTCCCTTGTTCTTGCAGTGGATGCCAGAGGTCCTGCGGCCTCATCTACGCAGAGTCTACTGCTGGTACGAGAACTCCTGCAAGGACTGACCTTGGCCTTCTCTCCGGGGATAGCATAATTCATCATGAGAGACAGTACGGTCAATGCAAAGATTCGAGTCACTAAAAGAATTGACTACCATGGGAGAAATAGTCATACCCGTCCGTTATACAGTTCACAAGAAATTAGTAACATAAAGCGGCGAGTGCAATCTGTAGCTCTAAATCAAACCACTTGTGTTGTTTGTGCACTTTCTATGCAAACATCTGTTTGTGCTAGCCCCAGTTCTAAAATGTCTGGTTGCATCACGCACACATACATGAATAATAGCACACCATTGATTTTCTACAATTACAATAATTAGGAATATAATGATTACTAATTAACAAATACATTGCCCTAAAGAAAGGTCACATTAAAAATCATGCAGGGCATGAGATTTTGTCAAATGTCCAGGCTGTGAAACTGATTTGCCTTATGTGAAACATCGTCAGTTTCTGCTCACCACATATTGAATGAGATTGCCTTTGTATGTGGAATATTTTGCTTCGGGCAGGCAGGCTGTCAAGCACTTTGATGGTGGAGGCACCCACCCACAAAGTGGCACCCCTCCCACAGAATACACTTTTGTTCACTGCTCTTTGGGAAATTTTTTTATAAAAATCCTCCCTTCTCGCCTTCCTCATAGCAGGAACACTTTTCAGCAAAAGGTATACCTGGGCCTGCATTACAGAAATGCCCGCAGTGTCGCAATGGGTGTTTAGGCCCACTTTTTGCACCCCCGGGGCACTTTAGTATTACAGAAGTGACCGTAGATGCTTGTGTGGCTCCCTTCTATAATACAGATAGCACTGGCACATACGTTGCCCCAGCGCTAAATGAAGAGGGTGGTCCCTCATTTGCATGGTGGTGTGTTCAATTGCAAATGAGAGAATCTCTATACCTCTACTCCTGCGCCATATTATGGACGAGGGCACAAAGGTAAAAAAGTTGTCAGGAGGTGCACTGACAGTGTGCCACAAAAAGGTTGTGCTCTATTAGGGCGCCTCACTGATGGGAGCCCTTTGGAGGGGTTCATAGGACCCTCCACACATCTCCTTGCAGGCGGGTGCAGTCACTCACTGCATCCGCCTGCAAGAGTATCTCTCTCCCTTTTTTAAAATGCAGGCAGGTACCACCTTGTGGAAATATGGATTTTTCTGGTCAGTTATGTCCCCTATCTTGGACCCCAACGGTTCTATGTGCATGTCACAAGTACATGTATGTTCCCTCCAGTTCCAGTTATGAAGACGCAAATACATGTGCGTCCACCGTCAACATGTCCTCTGTCAGATCCGCCATGAATAGGCCGGATATTCCATTCCTAAATATGAAAGGCCACCGGCTTTATATGGTTCACTTATGCCATTTTACAGTCCAGGCAAGTAGGCCCTGATTCTGTCATCAAACTCCTCTTGCTTTCTGCCTCTGAAAACTCGAGTTTTCCCTAAATACACTGCGGCTCGTCGATTCTATGGCTGAACAAGATTTAGCCAGGGCAGCTGTCCATTGGGTGGACAGTCCCGGAAAATATAGTGATGATACAGTAGTACGCACATTTTTGAATCTCACCCCAGATGAACAGAGGTTAGTTGGGATTTATATGATTCAACAACTCATTATACTATATCGGAGTCAGCATTCGGACCCTGGTCCCTTACCTGACATAATGACTGAATTGCTTATGAATAAATGGAGAGGTGCAGGTACTAAATTAATTAAAGAAATTCTAGAATCAAGAAAGCAGTATATTCTTTTTGTATGCGCAGAGCATGTCTCATTGCCCGTCAAGGAAAGAACCACGTATCACATGGATAGACAGAATCCCTTACGAGAAGTGCACCCAATAAAAGGCGAGGACAACGAGTTTAAGCGCGTATTTGTATATACGCCCATATCAAAAATAGAATTGTTACAAATGAAGAAAGTGGTACCCAGTCATGACAAAGATCCAGCGGGTTTTCACCGAGAAATTAAAGACATGTTACTCATGGGAGAGTATACCTATCCCGACATTATGACAATATTAAAGGTATTGATGCCTGCTGGCATTTATGAGAAACTCAAGGAAAAAGAGTGGGAGGTAGGAGACCAAAAGATAGAATGGTCAGTGTTAGAAGCGGAAGAAAAGGCCCGAACTGCAGGAGCAGGACTTGGGGATAAAACTAAAGCATTACCAGGTTTATTAGTACAGGTACTGCCACGTTTATTAACTACGAAAAAGGAAGATTGGGGTACAATTTCAGCCTGTAAACAGAAGCAAGATGAAGACACTAGTGATTACTATGCCCGATTCGAAAAATGTTTTGGTATAAATAGTGGCATAAAAGCAAGTAGCGAATCATACCCGCATCTGTTTGTAACAAAATTAGTAGAAAATGCCCTGCCCCCAGTAAAGAATAGAGTATTAAAATTCGAGAGTACCTGGCAAGGTAACACTCCATCGCAAATGTTACAAATGTTACAGTACCATCACAATAGAATTAGGGAGAACAAGAACATGAACACAGACGCATGAAAGACACGAAAATGAAAATGCTAGTTTCCCAGACAGTTCCAGCTGAAGGACATAAAAAGGGTATGACACATTCCGATTCAGCAGGACCTGTAAAAGGGACATGCAATTATTGTAAAAAGCCAGGTCATTACGTACACGACTGTCCAGTTTTAAAACATAATATCGCCATAGGTAAAACACAAGAAAGATCACGGCCACTCAGACAAGATCAGAATGAACAAGGAGCTCTGCAGCATGCCCAGGCCATGCCAGCCGCACAACAGCCAATACAGTTTGTGCCAGCTGCACCACCGTTGCCTGTTGCTGCCACACAGACAACAACACGACAAATGTATCAGACCGCACAGTATGAATATCCTGAGTATCAGCGTTACGCATGAACTAGCCTAGAGAGGGAAATTGACTTACCCCTTATCGAGATTCCTGTAGATCAAGAAGGACCTTATGTACATAGTGAATTATTAGGCCAAGATAGGAAATTTTTACTCGATACAGGGGCAAGTCGAACAACTATAAAACGTAGTGAAGTTCCAGGGGCACCCCTCTCAGGCTCTCAGAATATTTCCCTTGGTTTTTCAGGAAAACCTATTGTTAATGAAGTATCACAGCCTCTTCCACTTACGATAGGACCTCTGACCCGAACTACAGATTTATTGCTTACTAAATCATGTCCAGAAAACTTGTTAGGGATTAAAACACTGAAAGCTCTAGGAGCCATAATATGTTGTTCTCCGGAAGGAGTAAGGTTGTTTTTACGTGATTTTAAAGGTCACTATGTGTCTAGAGACATGGATCCCCGACTGCAGACTTTACCTACACGTCTATGGGCACAAGGCCCTACTGATGTTGGTTGCATGAACATTACACCATATCGAGTCACATTAAAGGCAGGAGTGGTGCTACCACGAATGCGACAATACAAGTTACCACCAGATGCTGTAGTGGCTTTACTACAAATCATTGACGAGCTTATTGCCCAAGGAGTAGTTGTAGAAACAGACTCCAATGTATGTAATTCACCGATAATTCCGATTCTTAAACGAACAGATCCTAAGGCCCCGCCAGTATATCGACTGGTTATTGATCTGCGCGAGTTAAACAAATGCATTGTGCCACAATTTCCTGTGGTCCCAGATATCTCGTCATTACTGACAGCTATTGATTCCGAAGCGACATTCTTTACTGTAATTGATCTCAAGAATGCCTTTTTCAGCGTCCCAATAGATCCGGAAAGCCAATATTTGTTCGGATTTAGTTTAAATGGACGTAGCTTTAAATTCTCACGCGCACCTCAAGGATTTACAGAAAGCCCCAGCATCTATAGCCAAGCACTGAAACGAGAACTAGATAGTATCCACATGCCAGTTAACACTGCTCTGCTCCAATACGTCGATGATCTGCTGATCACCGCGAGAAGCGAACCGGAATGTGAAAAAGCATCACTGACAGTTTTACAATTTCTAGCCGAAAAGGGGCACAAGGTGTCCCCTTCTAAGCTGCAATTCTGTGTCCAGCGAGTTGTTTATCTTGGACACTCGCTGTCCAAGGAGGGAAGGCAGCTTACAAAAGACCGCATTCAGTTAATAACTAACATGCCAATACCCAAGACACAAAAGGAGGTGCGGGCTTTCATAGGTCTCACTTCATATTGTAGGCAGTGGATCCCTCAGTATGCATTTCTAGCTAAACCACTCATTCAGTTAACCACACAGGAGGCAGCCACATCGACTGTTCTCCCTTGGACTCAGGAACATACACAAGCTTTTGAAAGCTTAAAGAAAGCTTTATGTCAAGCACCTGTTTTAGCAACGCCATGTTACAGAAAACAGTTTACACTCTTTGTTACAGAACGCGAAGGTACTGCCTTGTCAGTACTCACACAGGAACAAGCAGGAGCACACAAACCATGTGCTTATTTTTCTAGTACATTAGATCCCGTAGCTCAGGCTTTGCCTGCATGCCTAAAATCAGTAGCAGCGACAGCTTTAGCAATCAGACAAAGCGATGCCATAGTGTTAGGACATCCATTGACAGTTCAAGTACCACACGCAGTAGAGGTTCTTGTAAATAGAACGCAAACACAACACTTGACTATAGCGCGACTTACAGGGTACGAACTTACATTGTTTCAGCCACATATAGAAATCAGACGCTGTAACACATTGAATCCTGCCACACTTTTGCCAGTAACCGGAACAGACCCACTAGCTCATGACTGTATTGAAGTTATTACTATAACGACAAAACCCAGACAAGACTTAACCGATGTCCCATTGTCAGATCCAGACCTGACATTGTATGTAGATGGTTCATGTATGAGAACAAGTACAGGAGAGTTAGTGGCCGCTTACGCAGTCACAACCGATACTGAAGTCATTGAAACTAATCGTATAAATACTTTGTCAGCTCAAGCCGCAGAGCTTATCGCTCTGACACAAGCCTGTATTCAAGCCACGAATAAAAAAGTCAACATATACACTGATTCACGTTATGCATTCGGAGTTGTACATGACTTCGGCGTGCTGTGGCGAGAGAGAGGTTATTTAACTTCCCACGGTGCCCACATTCAGCACGGACCCCTCATTCATGCCTTATTAGATGCAATACATCGACCCACTGCAATATCAATTATGAAATGTAAGGCTCATACGAAGGTTACTGATATCATTTCCCAAGGCAATGATCTAGCCGACAGAACAGCTAAACAGACTGCTCAAACTCAAACCCCCGACATGATAAAGACAATAGTCCCGACACCGACACATTGTATGACAGTTAAAGATCCTACTCTTGACGTAATTGACATACAGACACATGCTACACCAGACGAAATAAAGAAATGGACTGAATTAGGAGGGATCCAAACGGACCAAGGATGGATGATGAAGGAAAAGTCTGTATGGTTCCTTCCTGATTCAATGGTCCAAGTTATAATTAACACTATACATAGTCCAGCACATCTAGGAGAAAAAGCTATGCTAGACAGCATTCAACACATTTGGTTCAATAAACATTTACGAGCAGCAGCCAAACAAAAGGTCCGTACCTGTATGATCTGTTGTCAGTTTAACCCAGGAAAAAGCGTTCCCGTAGAACAGGGTGGATTTCATCCTCCTAATCACCCTTTGAAGCCCTCCAGATGGACTATATCCAGATGGAACGATGTCGAGGATTCAAATATGTTCTCGTAGTTGTCTGCGCTCTGTCCCGTTGGACAGAGGCAATCCCGGTTTCAGATTACACTGCCCCGACTACTGCCAAACAGTTGGTTCGAGAATTCTTCCCACGATACGGTTTACCACGTGTTGTTCACTCAGATAACGGCCAGCCGTTCTCATCCGAATTAATGAAACACGTTTCACTCTTGTTAGGCTATCAGTGGAAATTTCACTGTGTTCGACACCCCGAGGCAGCAGGTCTCGTAGAAAGACATAATCAGATACTGAAAATCAGATTGTCCAAAATATGCAGAGAGAAAGGTGTCGACTGGGTAGTAGCGTTACCAGTTGCACTCTTTTACATGAGAATGGTAGCACACTCTCGAACAGGGCTATCCCCGTATGAGGTGATCTTCGGCAGACCACCAAATATGTGGGGGACGCCTATACCACGCAAAATAACTGATGTTGACTGTAATATGCTGACAGATTACTTGGCTTCCTTGATGTCTGCACTACAATCTTGTCGTTCACAGGTTGCTGCAGCCTTTCCCGATAACACTGAGGTGAAACCCCATGACGTAGTTCCGGGTGATCTCGTATTTGTGAGAAATTTCGACCGAAAGACTCAGCTGGAGCCCAGGTGGAAGACACCCAAGTTGGTTCTGCTCACTACAAGGACAGCCGTGAAGATCGAGGGCCGCAAGGGCTGGATTCATTCAAGTCATATCAAGAAATTTCATGGACTATCCTCGGATATAGACATTGTGCCATGCGCTCCCTCACAGACTGATTCAAAACTTCCTTTTGTTGAACAGAATAACTCTGAACACTACAAACTAAAGCTTAGGCCCAACAAGTCGAGCAATTTGATTGTTTAAGTCCTCTCCAAGGTGAAGCGGTTGAATTGTCTCTGACATGTATCCCTTGGACCTGAGTAGAGAAAACACCCGGAAAATGTTGAAACGACAGGCGTATTGTAAATCACTGCGTAGCCACTGCATAGTGACATTATTAATTTTGTTTTTCTTGAGTCTTTTAATAATTACTGCAAGTATATTGTTGCACATATATTACCCTATTTCTAGACATGTTTATAATGTTACTGCTGAACATTCTTTTAGTGACTTACCTCCGCATGAATTGTCTTATAGACTTGCGCTGCGCAATAACACTTTCATTAGTATGTTACATCATTCCCATCAGACTAGTAATGCTACTAATTGTTGGGTGTGTGGCCGGCTCCCTCCCTATCAGAATTATGAAGGAGTCCTGCCATTCTTTCCACACCCATTTACACATAATGGCTCCTGTGGAGCATGGTTCAGTTTAATCAATTCCATAGACTCAGACACAGCAGTTTACCAAGATCATTGGGTATGGGGAAACCTGAACCTAGTTTTACTCAAGGTCTGCTACCCTGACAAGGAGGGTCGCCCCAAAAGAACAGGAACTGATCTAGAAAATGAAGTATATGGATTAGGTAATTTTACACCTAATCTCATGATTCTAAATGTCGTATCCGAAGTTGAACTAGTCTTACCCACCATGTCAGTATTCCCAGCGAAGGGTGAATTGTGTGTAAGAAAGGTTGGTTCCATACATATGGGCCATAGTAAATGCACTACTATAGTAGAATTCAGTGATCAAGGCAAATCTTCATTTAGAGCTTATCGCCACTCCTACTTTATATGTGGTCAGACTGCATATATGCGTCTACCTCTAGATTGGGATGGTACCTGCTACATTGCATTCCTTTTGCTACCTGTTTTCCTAGCTCCTCCTGATTATTACAGAAATATTCATTTAGTACACAACAGAGAGCGGAGAGATCTCCCCATTGTCGATTACACTGAGACGGCATGGGACAAGTATGTAGATTTTAATAAAGGCATCTTTCCCTATATAGGTACTGTTACTAATAGTAAGCTGATACGTAGATTAACTAGAACCCTTGAAGCAGTAGTGAATGAGACTATTTCCGCCTTAGGCAATTTAACAGAAGAGCAGTCTGCCATGCGGATTGTTGTGCTTCAAAATCGTCTTGTCCTTGACGTCATCCTGGCTGATAGGGGCGGAGCTTGTAGGGTCATCGGATCAAGCTGCTGCGTATTCATACCAGAAAATTCGCCATCTGTATATAAAGCCATCACTCGCCTTCATAAGATTGTAAACCAGATACACCAGAACCCAGGCACTTGGACTTGGTCCAGTTGGTTTTGGAATGTGATATCAGCCTGGGGATGGAGAGTTTTATCCTTCCTAGGTATTGGCCTTCTCATACTATTCAGTTGCTGTCTATGTCTACAATGTGGACCAGCGATCTGTGGTCTGTGTGCCACATCGTGTATTCCACCACCAAGATTTCATTCGTCACGGAAGAAGAAAGAAGAACAAATGATGCTATATGAACAGATCAATGGATTGATGAAGATTGATATCTCTTAACGGGCAAGTAGGGGACAAGGAGGGAATGTGGAAATATGGATTTTTCTGGTCAGTTATGTCCCCTATCTTGGACCCCAACGGTTCTATGTGCATGTCACAAGTACATGTATGTTCCCTCCAGTTCCAGTTATGAAGACGCAAATACATGTGCGTCCACCGTCAACATGTCCTCTGTCAGATCCGCCATGAATAGGCCGGATATTCCATTCCTAAATATGAAAGGCCACCGGCTTTATATGGTTCACTTATGCCATTTTACAGTCCAGGCAAGTAGGCCCTGATTCTGTCATCAAACTCCTCTTGCTTTCTGCCTCTGAAAACTCGAGTTTGAGCCTGCATCTGTGACCATGAACTTTGTCTCATTCCCTGCGCGGCTCACGAAGCCTGACATCAGCCTATTCTCTGCCAAGAACTGTATTTCACCTTCGAATTATCTGCTTCACTCCTTAGCCGATGCATTCCTGCCTAGTAGTTTAAGTAAACATTCTTCCAGTTACCGAGCAAAAGGCCCGGCTTCTCTGCCCTTATGCAAGTAATTCATAGTCCTGTTACCATGGAATATTTCTACCCCCTCGCATTCAGTGTAGACACTTAGACGCTTGTACACGCACGCACAGTCAGTATAGAATAGATTCTGTCCGAGAGTCCTTCTTTTGTGGATAACATAGTTCTTTAAACATAGGATGTTAGATATGATTTGGGATTAGGTTGACTTGACCCCCCAGACTTTTTGTCTCCACATGTAGAGCTAAATGTCAAGTCCCCTTCACCCCCTAGTTGCACGTCAATTACACGTCATGCTGCTGCGCGCGCATCTATGCCCAGTATTATCTTATAGATCCACCTATATGTGACATCATAACCAATTATGTTCCTTTTTACTCCTTATTACACCCATTTTCTGGTTACGCAGATAAATCGTCATTTTCCTTATCAATTGTTACGCCTACTGCATTCGCTTCATTGTAATGTATGATCTATAAAAGTCATTTCATGTCAATAATGTATGTACTTCACTTCCTGAACCTCCGTGGTGATGGAACTTGGAGCAACCGATTATAATCGATCACTGGAATAAAGCCCATTCCGAAACCTCTAATACCACTGATTCTGCCTCTCATTTTACTGAGCTATTTTATTATGTTTATGTATCAAATTAAGTCCCGGTAAAGGAATTTTATTTACCACAACCTGCACAGTGAAAGAGAGAGTGGCTTTGAAGCAGCTGCTCCGTGTTTCACTTGAATGTGCTGCCACCAAGGCAGCATGAGCTTGCGACTGCCCTAAGGGCAGAACATTCAACCTAATTGGGCACACTTTCCCTGTCTGAGCGAGCGCACCAGTTTGCGCCGTGGCACAAACAGGGAATGCACACCCTATATGAAATAGGGCCCCAAATGTGCTACCTCGTCATCTCAAACTGCTCAAAATGTGTTTTGTATTTCAGGAAGGAGTCCCTGACTGCAGAAGTTCTTTTCTGAGATACAGAGCAAATAGTCTAAACATGGAGAGAACTTTTTCCCTGTGCATCGAAGACATTGTTTTCATTATAATGCCCATGCACACAATGCCACACATTACAGACCTGGTAAAGAAAAATGTCGAAAGACCCACAATAGCTAGGCTTCCCAATACACAAACACATTTTGACCTGTGGCAGATAAGTTGTCCATCAAAAAATTCTTAGGATGCAACCATCTGAGGCTTCACCGTTGGAAACCAGAGGAAGTATTACACTACCGCCCCCGCCAGGGGTTGGTAAAATTGCTGAGGTATGTTAATTCTATCCTTTCTGCTTTCTTGGAAACTAACAACTGTTTCCATCCTACTCAGACTGGATTTAGAGAGCAGCAGGGTACGGAAACTGCGTTGATCAGTGTGATGGTAGAAACAAAACGTATCCTTGACGATGGAGGCTGCGCTGCCCTTATTCTTTTAGATCTCAGCGCGGCCTTCGATACGGTGAACCATCAGCTTCTGATTCAACGACTTTGTCAGGCGGGAGTGTCAGGAAATGCTTTAAAATGGCTCCAGTCTTTTCTTGAAGACAGATCTTTTGCAGCTCGAGAAGATGACACTATGTCAAATCTGTTGCCATTGAACTGTGGGGTTCCTCAGGGATCTTCCCTGAGCCCCACATTGTTCAATATTTATTTGGGCCCGCTGGCAGAAATAGTATTGCCTTTTGGGGTTCAAATAATAACTTACGCCGATGACACCCAGCTGGTGGTTTTCATCAACCAGCAAGACAGCTCGTCGGCTGGTTTTTCATCCTGTCTTGCAGCCGTCTCTAAGTGGATGGATGCATCATTTCTAAAGCTTAATGGGACCAAGACAGAGCTTATGTTATTGGGTAATTTGGTTCCATCTAATATTGATCATCTCTGGCCCAGCTGTCTGGGTCCTGCTCCCATTCCCAAGGACCATATTAAGAGCCTTGGGGTGTGGCTGGATCGTAAGCTGGATTTTAAAGAACAAGCCCGCAAGGTTGCTGCCAGCTGCTATGGACTGCTGAGGCTGCTCAGAAAGATCCTGCCTCTTATACCATTTGGTGCTAATAGGTTGTTGGTTCAGGCATTGATTCTTTCTCGGTTGGACTATTCCAAAGCCTTATATTTGGGTGCTCCGTCGTCCTCGATTAGACATCTTCAGATTGTCCAGAATTGTGCAGCCCGCCTGCTGCTTAATACCCCTAGGCGGCTCTCCGCAAAACCAGCCCTTGCTGCCCTCCACTGGCTCCCCATCAAGGAACAGGTCCAGTTTAAGGCTCTATTCATTGCCCATAAGACAATCTCTGGCAAAGGATCTCTTCTGATGCGTTCTCTTATCCAGCCCTACTTCCCTAATAGAATGTTGAGGTCTGGAAATAAACGCTTACTTACAGTCCCGAAAATTAGAAGAGTTCGTAGTGGGGGGCGACTCTTCTTGTACAACATAGCCAAGCTCTGGAACCTTCTGCCTCTTCATGTCCGACTAGAGGATGATCATTTATCCTTTCGGAAGGAATTAAAAACTCATCTTTTCCCTTGAAGATGGCTCTAAGTGGGAAGTGCTGCCAATAGCGATGGGATGCCTTCGGGTGAGCACGCGCTCTATAAATGCTTCATTCATTCATTCATACGGCACACTTTCCTTGTTTGCACTGTAGCTTACCTTTAAAAAGGTCTGCTTTATTACAAAGGATGTGATGCCCCTAGGGCAACCACAAACTTGTGCTTCCCTGAGGGAGAGCATGCAAGTGAAATATGGAGTAGCTTCTTCTTTAAAGGCGCTTGATGTTTCACAAGGCAGGCAGCATGCCACCTGCATTTTTAGGAAGGGAGAGAGATCTGCTTACAGGCAGGTGCAGTGAGTAGTTGCACCGACCTGCAAGGTGATCTCTGAGGGGTTCATGGGACCCCGTTTCCCCCAATTCCAGAGGGCTGCCTTTAAGAGGTACACTGAATGGGTGCCACCTTTTTGTGGTTAACTTTTAGTGCGCCTCCTGAAGGCCTCTGCACCCGCGTCCACAATAAGGCTCGGGTGCAGAGACAAAGAGATTCCCTTGTTTGCATGGGGCCACCCCCCATGCAAATGAGGATATGCCCTCTGTGCGCCAGCGATATCAGTATTACAGAAGGGGCTGCACAAGCCTCTGCCTCTCCTGTAATACCAAAGTGTCCTGTGGGGGGGGGCGCACAAAGCGGGAGCACATGCTCATCGTGTCCCCGGGCACTTGTTATAACACAGCCCCAGGTACTTTCCCCACATCTAAATTATTTATGTAGGGAATATCGAATCCTTAAATGTCAATGGGTCACAACCTCATGACCAGAATATTGAGGGACAGAATATCAAACAGTGAAAGTGCACAGAGGTGGGTAAATATTTACTATTCTTAACTCCACAACTACGTACCTTGAAGATACACATCACCATGGTACGTGTAGCTGGAGTTAGGTATAGAAAATGTAACCAAAGGTACCTTGCCATGTTTCGTCCCTCGATGTTGGATTCATCTATATTGTGATCCGTTGATATTTTGACTTTTATATTCCCAGTTTACAAACCTCAGAACAAGGCAGGGCAGCTAAAGGTTTGGTTCAGCTGGAGCTCGGCTAATTTATGGAAATACCACGGCTCTGCCAAACCGTAAATGACCTCCAACGTCTTTTGTGCACAGAATCTTTCTCACCCGGAAGTAAAAATCGAATTATTTCGAAGACTCTCCACTCACGCTGGGCTGGCTTTCTCCTCCATTTTTAATGATCATTCGTGTTTCCTGACTGAAGAAGAATAACCTCGCATTGGCTGTGTTATGGAAACACTTTCAATGCTCCTGCAAATGTTTGAATTTCTCTAATATTTGGTATCTACCGTTTTACGCTCCAGGATGTGCAGGTCTTTGGGAGGGACGAAGACCAGAAACAGAATTTGAAGCAGAAAAGCCCATTTTGGAAACCTGTGAACAGCAAAAACTGTTTTTTTTTTTTAATCATGAAAACAAAGAGGGTTTACTAATGTTGAGTGAAATATAGTTTTGTTAAACAAATTGATGTATACTGTGAGAGTTAAAACACTTGGCTAGCACTACTCATGGTTTGAACAATTAAGAAAAAAAAGGCATGGCTTAAATCCAAACTTTTAATGTGACTCATGGGTGGGCGAGGTGGCGGCATGTTCCACTATCCAGGGGGTAGAATGAACATCTTGTGTTCCGAACAATGTGTGGCAGGCATAGGAACTATATTGAAACCCTATTCAAAGCATATCTCAAGGCCCTGGTAAGAGAGACCCTTTGTGAAAGATATGGATGCCCAATAAAAATAAGTATGCACACATGCATTTAAATAAGATCCACCATCAAACCTCAGGCAATGTACAGAGCACAGTATGGCAGAGACATGTATTTCCTGATGTTTTGTCCATCCTAATACAGACATCTTCTGCCTTTAGCAGCAACTCCTGATATGTTATCAAGAGATCCAAATACAGACTATTAGAGTAATAAACACATATTGGCCATGAATAGGTCAAGTTGAAATGCAGATATTTAGGAGGGTCACTTAGATCTTGGCTGGGGATCTGCTAAGCAGCCATGGGAGGGAAAATCTGCATCATGAGGACCCCCCTAAATAGGGTACCACCATGAAGCTGCGGATTTCACAAAAGGTAGAAGCCCTATGGAGGATGGCCCGCTGCTAATGACTGTATGGTGGTAAAGGATTGACCGGTGCACAATTGGCAGTTCCACAACTTCTAAATGGTGGGTGCTGTGAGTTTGGTGGGTTTGGATCCCTGCCAATAAGGGGGCGGGCTCCTGGTACACCAAATCCTTAATCAGGCACTTAATAAGACACTTAAAAACATGATATGTTGTCTTAAGAGTTTAAAGTTAAACACTTGTCAAGAAGAATCCCAGTATCCTTAACTGTGTGTGAAACCATGAGTTCTTACCAACAACTTTGGTAGTGGAGAAATTAGCTGGATTTTTAAAAACAGGGATTTCGTTCCAAAAATGTAGTTTTGTTTCTAAAGCACTTAGGGGCATATCAACAACAACCGCCGATAATTATCGCTGAGCGCACTTAGCGCTCGGATAATTATCGCCGGCTAGCGTCGATTTTTATCGCTGAGATAGCGTGCTATTAGCAACGCTTATCTCATCGGCGATAAAAATCCTAGCGCTAACTGGCTAACGTGAGATTATCGCTGGAAACCCAGCGATAATCTCACGTTAGCTAGTTGATAAGGACTCACAAACTTAGCCATGATATCTACCTTCCATAGGACATCATGGCTAAGTCAGTCCTGAAGCAGGTGTTAGGAAAGTAGCGATAACAGGTGTTATCGCTACTTTTCCTGACGCTATGCTTCATAGCGTGGGGCTTGATGATGGGAGAAATGTCTCTTAGCGACATTTCTTCTATCATGTCAGGTCAGGAACGCCCACTTTGCATCTCATTATAGATGCAAAGCTGGGCGTTAGAAATCCACACGCTAAAGCAAGGTTTCACGCGTTAGCGTGACCTTGCTAATATAGCGATAAAATTATCGCCGCTTTTCGGCCGAAAACGGCCGCTAAAGCGGCGATAATTTTTTATCGCCTCGTTGTAAATATGCCCCTTAGCTGGAACAAGTTGGGGCTTTTCAGTTCATAATTACCACAAGTTTAAAATAAACGACTCCTTCTTGATGAAGTTTAGGGGATTTTTGACATAAATAAAGACAAGAGCTGGGTCGAGAGTATAACACTGAGAAACCAGACAAGGTAGTACCAGTGGGGAAATGTTAACCACCCTAAACTAACAAACTTTTTCATCTCCTGCAAGAAGACCTCTTTAAAGTATGTTGCTCTCTGCTGTAAACCTCTGATGATGAATGAACGGCAGGTGATGGTCAAAAGGATCAAAGGAGCCAGTGATCCAACAATATACACGACTCATTTAAAAAAAAAAAAAATCATGGGAACTTTTATGTCTTTAAATAATGGAGAGGGTACAATTACCGCCCAACGTGGCAAAGACGTAATGTAGGTCCCTACAGCGCAAGGAGCCCCCTTACTCTTCATGTGCCCCATCATTTCTTCAATGGGGGCCCCATTGAGTCCAAGACTAAAGAATATCTGTGAGATATGGGAGACCTGCGGCCCCCTCATCGCATTCTACAGGGGGGGCACCATCATTGTGTGCTACACCACTGCTAAGTGGTCTTATAAAGAGAGTGCTAAAGATAAGTGACTATACTGTTTAAGACACAAAAACCTAGCAATACATTACATGTTGTTATCGCTGTGCCACCCTCTGTCTACGAACTATTTCTACAATGAGGACCATAATTATTCATAAGAAAAGAGGATGACCCTTCCTTTGGACTGGGATCACAATCTGGAAGGGGCAATTACTATGGGTCTTTGCCTGCATGAAGGAACTTGTTCAAACATTATGGGGCTTATGTACAAGCCCCTCTGCAGCACATTTCCGCTGACGGAACATCCCTTTTGTGACACTGTGGAGGCGCAGTGTGCAGACCCACATATATGAGGCCATGAAAAGCCACTTTTCCTCATAGAAATTGAGTGAGGCAAACCAGCACAAGTCACTGCCTCGCCTTACTCTGCGTCGCATTCCATGGGTGTTGCTCTGGGTGTTCCCACGCAACACCCATGGACTTTTGACTCTGCCCCAGATTTACAATGTCTTGTAAACCTGTGGCAGCGCCAAAACCTTGTGCCTCTCTAGAACAAAATGTATACATGTATACATTTCTCCTTGTTTTTTCTACTTTTCATGTGTGCTGCATCCGGCAGCACACATAGAAAGAGGAAAACACTTCCAAGAAGTTTTTGTGCATGAAGGTGTTCCTTCCTGCACAAAAACAAATATTGTCAACAACACAGACACCCTTACACCATGGTGCAAGGGTGTCTACGTTGGAGCACGGCTGTGAATTGTGTGCCTGCTGAAAGGACAAGAATGTACTGTATCTTGTGCATATGGTGCATCCCTGCCCTTTCGATTGGCGTAGGGCACTGCAGAAAAATGACTTGTGGTGCTGCCCTGCACTAATTCTTTGTAAATATGCCCCAGAATTGTTTCTGTGCAGGAAGGGACACCTACTTACACAAAAAGAGTCCATGGAGGCTTTTTCCCCTTTCTACGTGTGCTGCAGAATGAAAGAGGAAAAAACGAGGAGAAATAATGATATTTCTCCTCACTGCGCCTCCCCTGGGGAGGTGTAAGATTTTGACGCATGCCTAGGTTTACCGATTCTTGTAAATCTGAGAATGTGTCAAGTACCATAGGTTACGTGGGAACACCTACTGTAACACCCATGGGACACCTCGCCATCATATCCTGAGGCATAGCAGTGACTTGCGCTGCGTTTCCTCACTCAATATCTATAAGGCAGTGAAAAGCCCCTCAGGGTGGCTTGTAGTTATGGCAACGCCCTGTGCGCCACTAGAACGTCACAATAAATAATGTTCCAGCCGCACACTGGCCTTGTAAATAAGCCCCCTAGACTCAAGAGTAGGTTGAGTTAGCACAATGTCGTTTTTTGCATACACGGCCGTGGAACACTCCCTAAATTTATGGCACTTCGGTGAGAACCTCGAATGAAGCAACATACCTACTAGGCAAGACCGATCTCCCCTTTTGCCCATATGCTCTATGTGTCGAAATTTAAACTTGTTTCAATCCCGAGTTCTCAACAATCATTACCTCCTAGGGCATGAGATGCCCTATCTCATAAAGCGGGAGCACACAGAAACAGTCTGAGCACCAGTGGTAAGGATTATATAAAAACGTAGAAAGCAATGGTGGCACCCCCGCATGTTGGCACCATTAGTACAACCAATTGCTTCTTACAATCCGTTTTTTCACCGAGGTCCGCAAAACCTGTACGGTTTAGGGCCCGGCCAGAGCAGCAGAGATGTCCCTACTGTGAGCTGCACACTGGCACCCATCAGAAAGGAAACCAATCACCATGAACATATCCAGAGAAGCCAGAGAAAGGCTGACCTGTCTGTGGGGGCCAAGCTAGTGTAGCCTTACAGTTCTGGAAGAGTGTGTTGGCCTACAGTAAGACAAGTCCTGGTTTTCCAGGCAGTGCATTAATCTCTCTTTTTTAACTGTTTGCTTCCAATACTGCCCTTTCTGTGATGTCTGTCACCCTAGTGCCCGAGAGTAATTAGCTTTATAAAGCTGCCGTGCTGGCTCTGTGCTTAGAGAGCTGACGGCTCATGCATTTGATGAAAAAGCTCACCTCATACACGGGTTGGTTTTAATAAGTATGGTGTGTGAGAGCACAAATACACATACCTTCCAGGCAGTCCAGATACAAATGTGTGCTGTCATTCTATTGAAGCCTCCAACCGAAGGGAATGCTTTGAGGGAACGCCTGTGAAAATGAGTGTTGTTGCGCCGTGTAAACGTGCCACGTAGAATGTTGCACCTGGGGACTGTATACAGCCTCTGGATTCCGTTCTCGTGGCATTAAGCCAGAGAAACCCTTTTAAGCGGCCCCACTGACATGCAATGTGATATTTCTGACAAATCTCAGCGGACAAGGATTTTCTTTTTGCTGTGTTTGTTTTTTCGCCGCATGTAAAGTAATTTTCTGCTTTCAAGGATATTCCTTTCTGCTCATTTTATAAGCTTACTTAGAGTTTCCTCTCTGGAGTCATAAAGGTTCCTGGGGCTGGCAGAGCGTAGCTTTATGAGAAAAAAACCACTGCAGCCGAGCCCTGGGACGGCTTCCTGAAGCCGGGAGCTTATTAAGGGAGTATTTTCTCATCCTGCAGCGAGAGTGGTTGTCTGTATGTGCGCTCCAAGAAATCATTGAGATCGCACATACCGTTGATTTAGAGAGAAGTTGTATTTGTAACCCGAAAAATCAGAGAGTATGTAGTAAAATTACCACATCCTCCTGTGACGTTAAAGCAAAGCTACACTGAGCCCTTGACCCAAGGAACGATGCTCTTTTCGCATTGGTTGTTGGCTGCAAGGCCCAGAGGTGTAAGAGACAATACATTTCTGGGGGAGGGGGGGGGGGGGGGGGGACAGGGACATCATTTTGGACTTTCCAGTGACCCGATTCAAATAGACCATTGTCTGAGAACCGTACACTCCGTTAAAAGAATACAATCGCATAGTTTTGTAGTGAAACATTGGTAAAGGCAGGCATGTAGTCACAGTTTGCAAGATGCTTTGATTGTTATTTACATTCACAAAGTAATTAGACCAAATGTGAAAAAACATGTTTTTGAATCTTATCTTCATGCACCAAGCTAACAAATGTGGGACGAAAAAGGAAGATCAAACTGAATGCTCTTTGCGACCTGTGCATGATTGTGAGGGACTGTACAATTTACTTGTAAGGAAACACATCTTTTACAGCTGTCACAATCAGCAACTGCACCAGTACATGGTGGACTCGGATCTGACCTCTCCCCAAGTATTGGGAAAGAAGGCAGACTAGTGGGTCCGCACCAGAGTGCAACAAAAGTCTCATGGTGGTGCTGACCTTAAGAAGCGGGATTATTCTAAGGCCCAAGAGAAAGGTGGAGAGAAAGCTACAGACAAGAAAGAGTCTTCTGAAGGTCCTCACAAATCTTCCTCTGGGGTAGGTCCCATTCCTCTTCCTACTCTAACAAGAAACCTTGGTGCTATTTGTTTAAGGAAAAAGGTAAAAGGGCAAAGGTTGCCGATTGCTCTAAGTCTAGCACCAATACTGCTACTAAAACTCCTAAACCTCCTAGTGCCCCTAGCAATAGCACTGGTAGTAGTAGTGCCCCCAGAGTTTAGATGGGTTAACCTTGGGGACTAAAGTGGGTTCTGGCCTAGTCAGAACACCCACTCAGGCTGCTTTATTCTGTAGTGGTGGCACTGAGCTCGCCACCCTTATGTAAGTCCCACTAACTTGGGAAAATACAGACAACAGCCTCTCATCAATGGTCAGGAAGCTGTGGCATACAGGGACACATGGGCCAGTGTCACTATGGTGACAGAAAAAACGTGTGTCTACTGAGCAGATTCTACTTGGACAGATTTACCAAGTGACCAATGCTAACAATTCCATGGCAGATGTCAATCTCAGCTGGGGAGGGGTAACTGGCCCAAAGAGAGTTGTGGCATTCCCCTACCTACCTGTGGACTGTCTACTGGGCAATCATTTGGAAACTTCAGCCTGGTCTGAAGTGGAGTTCAGGACTCATACAGAAATGATGGGAATGTCAGCCAATGTCTTTGCTGTCACTAGGGCTGGGGCCCAGAAGTTAGGCACTGAGGGAGCCCTGGATCCTGAAGAAATGGACCAGTCAGCTCCCAAGAGAAGGAGCAAGAAGGATACATATGTATCCTCCTCTCAGATTTACAATGAGAATCAGCCTCCTCAGGGAGATGATCTCAGTACTTGTGAAGGAATTGTACCAGAGGAGCTTGGGCCTGACAAGGCAGAGCAACTAGGGACAGGGGTCCTTCAAGGGAAGACTTCAGTCTGGAGCAGAAGGCCTGCCCCTCTCTTGAACAACTCAGGCATCAAGCCGCTGCTGAGGAAGCAGGACATTTCAGCAGGTCCCACAGGACGTATCAGGAAGAAGGGATCCAGTTTCCTGAAAGTAGAGACCCCAAGCCTGGTGCCACTAGGAGGTTGGTTATACCTCAGAAGCTCAGGGGTTTCTTATTGACCCTGGCGCACGACATTCCCCTTGCAGAACATCTTGGGCAAAGCAAGACATGGTGTGTGTGTCCCCACATGTCTGAAGACACCAAGGAGTTTTGTCGGTCCTGTGTCACCTGCCAAGCCAGTGGTAAGTCAGGTGGCACTACGAAGACCCCCTTAATCCCACTGCCAGTGTTTCGGGTTCCCTTTGAGAGGGTAGGGATAGACATTGCAGGTCCCTTAAGCCCTCCAACAGCATCTGGACATAGTTTTATCTTAGTGGTGGTGGACCATGCCACTAGATATCCAGAGGCTATTCCCCTTAGGACCACCACAGCTCCTGTAGTGGCCAGGGCTCTCCTGGGAATCTTTTTCAGAGTTGAGTTCCCTAAGGAGGTCTTGTCAGACAGAAGTACTACCTTCATGTCTAGCTACATCACTGCTATGCTGAAAGAGTGCGGTGTAAACTATACGTTTTCCACACCCTATCATCCACAGGGCAATGGGGTTGTTGAAAGGTTCAACAAGACCCTCAAAGGTATGATCATGGGACTCCTATAAAAGCTGAAAATGGTATGTCTTACTACCTTGCCTTCTCTTTCACTACAGAGAGGTTTAAGGGGTGGGCTACAGCCCATTTGAACTTCTATTTGGACATCCAGTTAGGGGTCCATTATGTATGGTCAAAAAAGGATGGGAGCAACCTCTCAAGCCTCCTAAACAGGACATAGTAGACTATGGTCTGGGCTCCGTTATCACATGGCTGAGCATATGAAGGTGGCCAGAAAAAACCTTGAGGCCAGCCAGGAGCTTCAGAAGGCTTGACATGACCAAAAGGCTGTACTTACTGTTTACCAGCCAGGACAGAAAGTGAGGGTGTTGGGGCCTTATGGCCCCAGCAGCTCTCTAAGACAAGTGGAGTGGCTCCAAGTTGACCTAGGTACTCGAAGAAGTCCCCACAGGGGACTTCATGTGATTCGTCCGAAACCTTTTGTTAACAGGGCTGACATGAGCATGCTCATGGCCACTGATGAGGGACAGGAGGAAGTGAGTGATCCTCTCCCTAATCTCCTCTCTCAGGACCCTGTTGACGGATCAGTTGAAGGAGTTGCCGTGGCAGACAGCCTCACTGATCAACAGCAAGCTGATTCTAGACAGGTTCTCAGTTTTCTGGTCTCTTTTCTCTGACACCCAGGCAAACCACTTGGTGTACCCATGAAATGGACACATGTAACAGCATGCCTGTGAAGAGTAAAATTTACAGACAGCCTGATCATGTCACTGACTACATCAGGACAGAGGTCCAAAAGATGCCAGAGTTGGGAGTCATTGAGGCTTCAGATAGCCCTTGAGCTAGTCTTGTAGTCCCTGTACCAAAATCTCACAGCTAGGATAGTAAGAAAGAGATGAGTTGTTGTGTTGACTATAGAGGCCTCAATACAGTCACTAGGGCTAATGCCCATCCAATTTCAAGGGCAAATGAACTGATTGATACTTTGGCCCCTGCCCAATATCTCAGTACATTTGACCTGACTGCAAGTAATTTGCAAATCAGACTCAATGAGGATACCAAACCTAAAACAGCATTTTCAACCCCCAGTGGACATTATCAATTTATTGTGATGACTTGTAGTTTCAAAAATGCACCTACCACATTTCAGAGGCTGGTGAATAAAGTCTTAACAGGTCTGGAAGCTTATAGTGCAGCATATCTAGCATTTAGCTGTCAGAAGGCATTTGATAACCTGAAGCAAGCAATGTGCTCTGCTGTAACCATGCCAACAAAGATGGACTTTCCAGATATTTCCACTAAGAAAATGAAGCCTCAAATGGGCAAGGTTAGCCTCATCCGTACGTTTGGGGCGGGAGGGTGTAGGAAAGTAGGATCTGCTGTCATGGTTTCCCACACTTTTTGCCTGGGGTCAGTGTGTTTTGACTGTAGTCTGCTGGGATCCTGCTAATCAGGACGCCAGCAACTGTGCTCTCTGCCCTAAATTGGCTCTTTTAAGTACTTTGGTACAACCACAATTGTCTACTGGTGTACCATTATATGTCGCTAGTATATGCCACTAAGGTACACAGGGCATAGGTACACCAGAGGCTCCAATGGGCTGCAGCATGTATTTTGCCACCTGTGAGAGTCCACTTAAACTTGGCTACAAGCCTGCCATTGCAGCCTGTGTGAGATGGTGCTTGCACCTCTCACAACGGCTATAAGTTCCTTACAGCTGAGGTCACTGCACTTAAAAACGATGTCATTCCTATGGTAGGCAGGGTGATTGGTTACAAATGTGAGGGTTCCCCTGCATGAGCAGGACACCCCTACAGACCCCGGAGCTGATTCTCCAAGCTTTGTAAGAGCGATCAGCCATTTTAAGGTATATAGTGGACATCAGTTAATATGAGATGTCTAACTAAGTAATGGCTGCACTGGACCTGGTCATGTTTTGTATCAAACGTTTTGGAATCATACCCCAACACTGACTCTCGTGCTAGGAGAATGATCCCAAGTACTGGGGGGCTCCTTTAGTTGACCCCCCCGTACTCCAATTAACAGCCTTTCAGGGTCTGCCAGCAACCTAGTGCTGCCGACCACAGACATGATTCTGCCCTCCTGCTGCTGACCTGAGCTTGAGCAAGGGAAGGTAGAAGAATAGGTTACCTATGACAGGTAGGTCTGACCACCTCCCAGACAGGACTTATTGTATTGGGCTGGGGTGAGGTGCTTGCCAGTGGCACCTGTCTGCTTTGAAGGGCCACATTTGTGCCTTCCTTGCATACTTCTGTTTGGGACAGTTCAGGAACCCCTGGTTTCCACTCTGGCGCAAAACTGGACAAAGAAAAGGGGAGTATCCTCCCCTCTGTCCAGCCCCTCCTCTGGGAGGAACACCCGAGTCGTGCCAACCATTTCCCTAGGGTACTTAAGGGCTCCCCTGCAGGTAGGTCCTCAGATTCTTCGTGGAACAAGACTCACCTCTGAAACCAAGACACTCTTCTACCGTTTGGACACTTGAACTTCGTTGGACTTTGACTGGACCCGAGACTGCATTAAGGAAGGCTCCTGCTGTTCCTGGTCTCGCTGTTCTTCAAGTCTTCTGTGTCATCTGTGCATAACTAAAGTTCTCCAGAAGGCCTGTGGGCATCAAGGACATCCAAAGTAATCTCCCTTGGCGTGATGGAGTCACTCCCCTGCATCTGCAGGCACCGCAACAAAGCTGACCGGTCTGTTGCTCCTGTCATCCAACGGACTTCATGCAGCCCAGCAACACAGATGGTGGTTCTACGGCTCCCTAGAGCCCTGACCTGTCTTCTCTGCAATTTTGAGGACAGTATAGCTCATCGAAGCCGCTGGGACCAAACTCATGTGCACTGCGATAAATTGCCATTGCCAAGGCTTGTTGGCTCTGCACTCAAGAGATATTTGGGCTACAAGACAATTCACCCTCTAGCACCTCATCCCTCAAAGATCAGCATCCTCACTGCATCCTCTGCACCGTGGACCTCCATCTTTTGTGAGCTGCCTGAGGTCCTCTTGCAAATCCTGTGCCTTCGGCATTTGGGTCCTCTTCAGGGTCTTACTTTGCTTCAGTGGGCTCCCTGCTTGCTCATGGCCTGCTCTGACTCTCCTGCACTTGGTGCTTCGCTTGGATCTTACTGGTCCCAATGGTTGCATCTTTTTGCTTTCACACCATTTGGGGCTACCAAGGTTTGTTGGTCCTCCCGCTATACACCAACCACCTGAACACCGACACCCAATATGGGACAGCTCGTGCATGGCTCCTGGTCTTCCTCAGCGTCTCCTGGTCCTCGCAGCTGCAGCAACACGGTCACCGTCTTCACTCTTGAACCTCCCAACATCGGTGGGGATTGTGCTTCTGTGCCTCCTGGTCACTTCCAAGTGGCATAGACTCTATCCCCTCTGCTTGCAGGTTCTCTTTTTCAAGAATCCACTCTTGGATTCCACCGGACTCCTTCAAATGCTTCTTCAGAGGCATCTTCTTTGAAGTTTTCCTTTGTCGTCTATGGCAGGTTCCGACGTCAATTCACTCCTATGCACCCGGCTTCCCAGGTGCAGGTACCCTGGTTCCTGGGGCATCCATGGGTGGGATGACTCTCCAATCTCTCATCTTCCAAAGGGTTTCTTCGGGGTCCTCTGGGAAGGGCCCTTCTTCTGTAAAACTGCAACCGCGACTTCTCCATTGACTTCCATCGGGCATGTAGCTGTATTTCTACTCTGCACACAGCTCCTTGGCGTTCCTGGGTACTTAGCTTGGGTAGTTCCTTGTGTCCCCATCTCCTATGAGTTTTCTGGTCCAAGTCCCGTTCTCCTTGAAGTTTGCATTCCATTTTCTTCGCATATGGTTTGGTCTTCCCCTGGACACCAGTGTATATTTGTGCTACTTACTAATTATTTTGAAGTATTCTTGTTTGTATTGTTGATATCTCTGGGTAGGAGATATACCAATGTGTTAGTCATTGTGTTGCATGATAAATAGCCTTATTTTTATAAACACTGTATGGTTCTTTTTCATCTAATCTACACTATTGATTAAATGTGGTAAAACAAGCTGCTTTACACTTCTTCATGATAAGCCTGGAGGCTTATCATATCCTAAGCCAGCCTCCCAAAACCACCAACACCAGTTCTCTAATATACTTCTCCCAACAGAGCACAAGTGCTAAAAAAAATGAAGTGGGGCACTACCCAAGTTAGGTAGTATGTAAGTGACATTACAGCGCATGACATCGCACGTGACATCACAACACATGACCTCACAGGAAATTATATAACAAAAAAATCACATTAGATTCTAAGACCTTGCATATGTTAAGCAGGTCTATCATGAGTACATTCGAGCGCATTGCAATATTTACCAAATTAGAGTTTGCATCGAAGTTGTGCCAAAAATTGATGAAACCCAGATGCAAGATCTAGGCCTCCACTTATACATTTATTTATTAAAACTCTGCCAGAAAGAAATTGGTAACAAGGAGAAATATGGCTGTATATCTGTTCTGCTTAATTGGTTAAAAAGTCTGCATTTTAAAATATCTTATGTGGTTAAGACACCTGGTGCAGTGATCTTTATGTACCCAGTAAATCTCAGGAAATAATGATAATAATGGTAAGATAACTCTGGAGGTGAATGCTCTTGCTGGAGAGACAGTTGTTTTGTCTAGTCCCAGTTTTGAATCAATGTACCATAGAGGGTTAATATGTCTCACGTAAAGCACATCATGTGATATATAGATGACGGATTTTTCTTTTATGGGTTATTGATTTTAACACAGAGATCCTTTATTTACTTGCAGTTCATAAATTGTAATCCTTATAATATAGCACAACGAATTATAAAGGAAAGGACATGTGACTCCTACACCTTGTAACCCTCACTATCTTATGAAACACATCCTGCAAATTGATTTACACACATATGGTTTATTGTGAATGTATAATGTGTATGTAAATTTGATACTTGTATAGCGCACTACTCACCCG
This sequence comes from Triturus cristatus, assembly GCF_964204655.1. Classification (NCBI taxonomy): domain Eukaryota; kingdom Metazoa; phylum Chordata; class Amphibia; order Caudata; family Salamandridae; genus Triturus; species Triturus cristatus. Next base: position 615,364,663 of record NC_140588.1, on the reverse strand, counting down.
CAAGGGTCTCAAGGCACTTGTACGAATACCGCTGTGGAACCCATCCTGGCTTTCCCTGTGAGGCGTCCACTCCTGGGCACCCCCAAGGTGGAGGCCAGGCATCCTTAGCATTGTGGGGGCCGTTGTGGAGATTAAGCAAGCTATTGCCCAGAGTTGCACAGTGGGACTCCATGATTGGAATAGGCACCAAGGCGAGAATTATCAGGTCCGTGGAATATTTGAGCCCAAGACCCGCCGAGGCAGGGAATTGAACCCTGGTCCCAGGCTACACCTTTTGCATCAGGGTCTGCCGCTCTAATCATTGAGCCACACTTCTCCACCCAGATGTGTGATTTAAAGCGCTCCAACACCCTGGATTGGGTTGGGTAGCGGTATAAAAGAAATAAGACAAAATAGGGGTATTTAAATACTTACTTGTGTAAATATTAGGCAGACCAACACATCTGACACAACATAATGCAAGATAGCTTAGACTATGTTTGATACTAATTGATCTCATGTTCCAGGGCAAGGTTCAACTGCTCAAAATAAACATTCCAACAAAACATTAGGCTTTGAATGCCTGAATTGCGCAGTGTGAAACAGTCAAATGAGGTAGGGTCCGGGCTGATGAGGGGCAGGATGATGTCATCCAGGGTCGACTTTAGGGCGGTGCGACCGGTGCCACTGCACCGGGCACCAAGCTCAGGGGGTGTCATTTGCCTCTAACCAAAATGCATGCGCTGTACTCTTCCATTTCCACAACATCGTGAAAATAGAAGATGGACAAATGCACTCTTGTGGTTGCGGATGGATGTACTCGGACAATAAGTATGACCCTCTGAGGATGCCTCCTCTGCCGCTGCACATGCAGCAAGCACTGCTGCTGGGCCCCGAGTCCACCACTGTACCAGTGATTGTGCTGTGCAACAACACCTAGTCTAAGCAGCCGTGCACCCTCGAGCTTCTGACAACAAGCCCGAGGGCCCTCACAGGAGCAACCCTCAGATACAGGAGAGGAACAGCACTGGCCTTCACCTGAGCGTCCATCACAGGAAATTGAGGCAAAGCACTGTGGCTGAAAACACAGCTCCTGTCTTTTGGTATGTACAAGCCTTCCTTGTCTCGCCGCTTTTCATGCCTTTACGTTTTATTGTGAACAGTCTGCTTGTCTATGTTTTTACTCTACAGCCTGCCCCCTTTACACTGCTGTCCTGATCCATACTGTCTTACTTTACAGTGGTGGACAGTCTGCCTGTGTCTATTTACACTGCTCTCCTGCTACCAGAGGCCTATCAGTGTGTCATGGACCCCAGTGCAAGAAAGAAAATGGGCCCTTCAGGCCAGTGGGTCCCAGCGACCCTGTGTGCTCTGTACAGTATGCCCTCATCTCTCTTTTCGCTACTCTTCTGGTGTACAGCCTACTTGTGTGTCTAAACTGCTATCCCTTATATGCAGTATTTTTCGACCCTCTTTACACTGCTGTGGCTTGTCTTCATTTAGACTGCTGCTCTGGTGTGTAAAGTCTGCCCCGTACCAGTTTTCCGCTTCTGTCATGGTGTGTACAGTCTGGTGTGGACTTTTTTTACGCCGCTTTCCATGTATATACAGTCTGTCATCCGAAGAATTCAAGTGGCCAGGATACCAGATGTGGCCTAAGGCATAGAGCTTCTGACTTTTCAACTGGGCACTCAGGTTAAAGTCCCGGCGTTGGCTCACTATGCTGTGACTCTGGGCAAAGCATTTAATTTCCCAATACCTGGAAAAAACATGAATCTGACGTTGTGTACTATAATCTAGTGTTCACATGAAGCACTGTGATCCCCTTCGGCCAAGTTTGCGCAATATGAAAACAACAAAAGTGGGTCAAATGGTGGGTGGACACCCTGGGACATGTCTGAGTGCCAAGACTTCCCTCGCAAGCCAGGACCTCTGTCTTACAATCTAGGCTTTCTAGCCACCAGTACCAGGCCTGCCACCTAGGCGTCGTCTAAGCAGGCACACTGTTAGGCTATTAGGCAAAATGTTACTGCTAAGTAATCATAGCAACCGAACATATCCTCCCACTCAAGAAGCCACTCTCCATTCATATCACCTCTGGGCATATGGGCTCCTTTTCTTCGTGAAGGTCTGATACACAAGGGCCTAACCTGCTAATACTTTGTCTTCGTGTCTTATAGAGCATCAGATGTAATTTATTTTGCATTTCATTCTAGAAGTCTCATTGATTTAAGCACTGTGCACTAGCTGTGCTTGCACCTGTCACTGTGTGTGCCGCACAGTGCCTTTGGTATCATTTTGTTCGCCCTAAGTTGGCAGGGTATGCCCAGACGTGGGTCCCTTGCCCACTTTGCCACTGGATTCAAGATAGCCTGGCTGAGGAGGGTTATGAACCCGAAACCGGTCCCAGGATGCTTGTTTCCGGTCCAGGGAAGACATGGCTTGGCAGTTCGGGCTGGACTGTTCCCATGAGGCACAGGGTCAGACTGATTTGCATATGGCCATGTCTGAACTGGGGTGGTGGAGTGACCTAAAGAATGATGATAGATTAAACCCAGATCAGTTGACTGGGGGTGAGTGTTTGATTTGCTCAAACGCTGCGTCCATCATCCCCTTTGGTATCGCACAATGCCTTGCAGCAGTGTGCACCTATTGCATTTTGGGCACCTCTTTCTATTCCTTTACAATGTGTGCCTCTAGTCCAAATACCTTTCTTGTTTTCAGCAGTGCAGTAAATAGCACATTTTACATCTCATGTGCTCAGAGCGCCGTACATCCAAGTCATTTAACAAGCATTACACCAGCATTGTTTTCCCCCATAAACTCAAAATAAAAAAGTTTGTTGGGGCGCCCACCGAGATGGTTGCACTGGGCGCCACCAACTCTAAAGCTGGCCCTGCAGTCAGCAATCAGCAAACTGCTTCTCTTCCTTTGTGCTGGAAGTGCAGACTGCAGCCAGTGGCGACGACGATGGCGAGGTTTGAAAACATTCCTGTAGCTTTTGCAGCACAACAAAAGGGAAGGTCACAGGTCAAGTACAGGGCCTTTAGCACGTCAAAGCACTGGCGCTTTGACATACCAATGGCCCTGTCACAGACCGAAGAAAGAGGGGAAATTCTTTCGTCCCCTCGTCCCCCCCCACCCTTGTCCCCTGCATCCCCCCCACTGCAAAATCTGGGTGGGATATGTCCCCTGTGTCCCCCACACTTCCTACGCCCATGGCCGGGCCTGCTATTTAAAATTCATATTTTGATTGAAGATTTATGCAAGCGCAAGCCTAAAGCTCTCATTAGGATTGGCCAGGTTAATTACAATATGTGCAGTTGCTCCTGTTACCTCTCTGCTTGAATGTTGTCCTTTATGTCTCTAAAGACATATTATTGACCATCCCCTATCTGCACAACCAAATCATGGAGTGCAAATGTAGTATACATTCATAATATCAGATCTATCACTGCCACGATCTGTGATAGAATGCATATAATATTACAAATGCAGCGTATGTGTTTCTGCATGTGCCTCAAAACCACAAACGCTACGTAACAGAATGTAGCAGTAGTATTAAACAAGCCTTTGCAATCCAATCGGTCTGGCATTTGTGGAAGTTAGAGCTTTTGTCATTTGAAATGGCAATGTTTTTTGGGGAATGCAGTAGAGTGATGATATTTGCATAGCGCTATTCCAATTTGTATTATCTTGCGGCGCTGGACAACCCAAAAATGGGAAATAGGTTATGAGGGTGGGGAGACAAGAGTAATATGCTGGCTGGAAAAAAAATAACATCCTGGAAAAATCAAACACATATGGAAATTTAGAACACTGTTTAACTTAATGGTTATACACACATTTAGAAATATGAGAGTTTTTGGTTGACAATTAAAGGACATGACTATTGGAGAGATGATGCGATCAGTTGGATTTATTGGGAGTGGACCATACATTTACATGCTTTGTAAATATCTGGTGGCACCACATAGCAGCACTATTAAAAACAGATTCCTACTCATCACTCTGAGTGCTGTGTCATTCTTAGAAATTAGGACATTCATGCTCGAGAAAGAGCAATAAACGAGACAAGTCTGCAAATAAATACAGGCTATAGTGCTAGCTGTGTCTATGTCGGGTGTGCATGGGTGTGTTTTTTTAATTTGTTAATTATTATGTGTGAGAGAATGTCTGCTCTTCTGAGAGTGTTAGCTTCTGCGGAGTAGGAATGTGTGCACCAGTGGTATGTGCCTATGTGCCATGAATTTATGTTTGACGAAGGTCGAAAAACGGACAGAGAGAGGAGTGGGTAATTTGGAATGGGACAATGCAGAAACTTACCTATGGGTACATTCAGATGTTTAAGGAGTGGCAGTGGAATACCAGCAGCATGACAAACTCGATGTGAAAGGCAGCAGCAAGTATGGCAAAAGGCAGCAGAGACAAGATGAAAGGAAGCAACTAGGAGGTGAAAGGTGACATCCGAGAGGCGAAAGGCAAGAAAAAGCTCGATTTCACTGCCAAGTACTTTATATTTGCAAGTTTCATCTTTATGAAATTAAAAATTGTAGGTATTTTCCATAATCCGTGCTGCTATGTTTCTAATTGTTGGAACGTTATTGCTGACGCTTCTGTAATATTATTGGCTTCTCTGATTGACTCCTTCAATCAGAGAGCCCTCTGCTAGATGGCCACGGTCTTGAAAGGTTCGCCTTTCTTTCACCCTGAGCTTCAGGTCTATAGAAAAAAGAAAGCGTGTTGCCGAGGAGCGTGTCAGGCAGGACAAAATCAATTAAAGAAAACAGTGCTCCTAGGCTGTTATGAAAATGTACCAAAAAGTTAAAGTGCGGCATGCGGGGGTGGGATGGGGATGGGGATCTTTAAGCTGTGAACGCTATTGTTGAATGTGTGGGTCCGTGTACAATAACATAAAGGCACGAGTTAAAGATAAGGTGTAGCGCCTTATGAAAAACAAACGGTCGCCATTGTCCCGGCTCAATAAAGAAAAAGTACACATACTGTGTAACAACGAAGTATAGGGGCCAGTAGTCATGGGAGATTACAAGTGATGACAGGGCCATAGTAAGGATGGACTAACAAGCCTAGTAAGGAATCAAACGCCAGCAGTTACGAAGGAAAAAGCCACAAGCCAATGAAAAATATGGGTGGGGCTTCACCTCCGTACAGTACCTACCCCAGATCGCCAGAGCATCGCTTGCACGCTGGCTCAGGCTCGACCTAAAAAGGGAAATAGGAAAGCATTTGTTGGAGCTAGGGCCCATTCAAACATTTATCTCCAGAGGGGCGATATTTCTAGCAGCATGGTAGGTAAAGGGAGAAAACTATCACTTGTTAACATCTCATTCCAGTGTAACCAATGTTGCCTCACATAAATGCACTCGACAACTTGATCTGAGTTTAGTGGGGTTTCATTATAAATTTAGAAGCAAATCAATGTAGACCAATCTCAACATAATCATATAAAATTACATGAAGACTTAGATAAGACCAAATCTCCTGAAGAAATGTACCCTTATAATACAAAGTAGACAAATAACTCTACAAGGATGATGCAGATGATCAGGATAAATAAATAATTTAGTATTAAGATTCATCTGATGATTCTCCTTAATAAGCCTGATCCAGCCACCTTTCTCTAAATTATCTTAAAAGGGCAACCCTACATTAAGAAGCATTCCATAAGGGTGAAATCAGAAAGGTGTCAGCTGTCATAGCCTTCAGTAGAAAACACTTCAACCGTGGGTTAAATAGCATAAAGCCACACAAGCAGAAGTATAGGTCTTCTCCCTGTGAAAACGTAAGATGACTCTCCTTCTCCTCACTATGTTCAGCATAAAATATCAATTGCAGTCAGAGTAGACAATCCCACGTGATCCTTGCCGGTGCATTTCCATAGCTAAGTTACAACTGGATACTTTCACCACCTATCCCACATCGATAAGTTGCACCGTCACTCGTCCTTGGTCATTCCACTCCTTTCTCTAGAGAACTCGCTTCCTTGCTCATTATCGCACTTCTCCTTGCCAACTTCCTCTTCCCATACCTTGCTAGCTAAAGAAAACATTGCCCTCATATACTAACTAACGGGGCTTTCTCTCTCCATACCTGCCGTGGAAACTAAATACAAGTACACACATTCTACATTGTAGGTTAAATACGAATTACATGTTAAACTCTAAACGTGAGCATAGACCAAACTGTTTCTCGAGGCCCCCCAAGACAATTTTAGTAATGCTCAGGGTTACAGAATATGACCACATTTCTACACACACAATAAATGCAGCTCCTTAATACATGTATAAAATATAGAGAATTACGAAGATATCATTCTAATTGTACTGCATGGAATAAATTCTTGTTACACGTATTCATGTTTAAAACTTAGTTGACATACATTCAAATTCAATAACCTCACAATGGGACAGATTAATGTTAACTCATCTTGTCACATTAATATGTAAGTGTCACATAAACCTTTATTAATCACGCTCTATACACAAGTATCTCATGTGTAATTTTTTAGATATGCAATAATCCCCTCCCTTCAGTAACGTTAATTACACAGAATATATTCAAGTGCTGGATTCGCATGAATATGATGCACTCCTACGATATCTTCAGATGGACTCAAGATTAGACTTCTCCACATTCATTCATTCAAAATAACTTAATTTTAATACAAGCAATACAAGTATACAAGAAAGATTAAAGTGCACAGTGCATACAAAATACATAAAATCATAGTCAACTGAAGCCATCATGATTTGATACAATGTCCAGATTGTACTGAGGCACTACATGATATATAAAAGAAGATAAAATGATAAGATATTTAAAACAACCCTGGTAGCAGCAAGGTCATACAGCAATTGACAAGTAACCTATTATAATCACTATTACTAAAAAGGACTTAGGGAGAACTTGGGCGCACTTCATGATGAGGAAAAAGATTTTTCCTTCTAACTGAAATAGGAAAGTAGCCACACATAATATTATTGCCATATTCAAATACGTAAGCGGCTGAAGATTTGCCTTTCTGGACTAAATAAGGAGTATAGCCCTTACCGATAAAAATTATTGCAATAACACCAGTACCTCATCCTGTGGTATTTGTAGGTGAAAAATGTTCTCACCTGTTAATTTTGCATGTAGAGTTTTGCAGAAAACAATATCAAAAATGTTCCACATACCTCAAATGTGCCACCTGAGCCGGTAAGGCAAATTCTCAACTCTTAAACCAATCCAACAAGCGAAACACACTGACCCTGTATAAATCTGTCCGGAGTCACAAAGAGGCAATCATTTTATCCTCTGCCATTCCCCACCTATAATTGCCTTCTGATTCTTCACACCATGGCTTCTGGCAGTCAAAGAAAATCTAAATTTCCCGGGAGTGAGATAAAACTTGTTTAAGAAAAGGTCTAGAGTGAAGAGATCAGACTTAATTGACCACCAGATCATTAAAAACAAGCCCCAAGGTTTGTGCCAGGTTTTGGCGGTCCATCAGCGATAAAATAAACTCATTGACCTCTAACCTACGTGACACGGAGTTATAAAGAAAAGACTGAATAACCTGAAGCATAGGGTGAGGAACCAGCTGATGTGACACTGTTTCAAGAGCCTGGTGAGTCGGGGTGTTCCCACCCCACAACTGAACTTAAACCTTGGTAACAGTGCTTGAAGAGCATCATTCATTTTAGCAGATTGGAGTGCATCTCTGAAACCTGGAGCATACACTAGGTAAAATAAGCACACAATAAATGATCAACATTACCACATTGTGTACATGCTGCTGCACAGTGGCGTAATTGCTAATGGCCCACGATCAGCCAAGGTACTTCTACCCTGGAACATCCCCACATTATCAATGCAATGCAAATTATCTGACGTAAAATGTTAGGACCATGCAGAGTGCCACTGAAGTGTATTGCACATGTTCTTCATGCCCACTGTCATCAGTTTAAAAACCATGCAACAATCATATCGTAGCCCGAATATCAACTACAAAAAATTGTAAAGGTAAGTATAGACATGATGTTTTAGTTTTACTATACTTAACTATATAATATACATATATATATGTGTACCTAGATGATCTATCTCTATCTCTCTCTCTCTCTCTCTCTATCTATCCATCTGATACCTTAATTAGGCTAATTACGTCATTTTATTTGCAAGCTTTAGAAATTCATTCCTAGGGGAATTTCTCAAATGCTTTGTTGACAGAAACATACGCCGCAGTCTAACGTCTGTTATCCCACCAGCTATAAATTATATTGCCTGCCAGTCTTGGTTTAATGTTCCGCTCTGTACTCAGAATTTCAGCTTTTAAACTCACACCCCACACAAGGACACACGCAGCGAGAACGCTTTGTCCATTTCATATATGCTGCATCCTAAAAAATGGAATCATCAATCTTTGTAGCAATATTTCGTACATGCAAAACACAAGATGCTGACTCAACATTCATTCACATTCTTTCATAAAATAGTTCACAGAATAGTTATGTATAGCAGACACTAGAACATGTAACAAAATTCCAAATGTTGTGCATATACTGCTGTCTTGTGCTGGCCTTTAAGTCTGTCACATTCCAGGTATAGATGCTATAAAAATCTTGGTCAAGAGGCCCCGGGCGTACAGCACCCCAACTGTAACAACTGGGGTTTTTCACCACTGGAGTTCCATGGCCCTCTAGACTGCAGTAACCCCAAGTGGGAACCAAGCATCACTTTGTAGCACTTTACTATAAGGGTAGTGAGAAAGAGCAGTCCAAAGCTTTCTCAAGATAAGTGCTGTGGTTTAAGGACTCAGAACTTATCAACAGAACACAACACTTAATTAATAGCTGTCCAGTCAGTTCTTTTTCATATAAAAGAGAAACGTTCTTTACAACACATAATGCTATATATACTATACATAAGTTACGAAATATTCACAAAATGGCAGATGGATTGCCTATGGGGACACCCTCAAAAGGACTTCACAGTCAACAAGGCGTGCACACTAAACAAAGCTCGCACAGGTCAGGTAAACCCCTTAGGGATACTCTGAATATCCTGTCCTGTACGTCTAAAGATCTGTGCACCAGCAAGCCCTAATATAACAGCCTATGTGCTGAATCCAAAATGAGGGGTTTGTTCAATAAAGGTCAGACCTGCTGGCTTTGTCAGATTGTGACCATGCAAATTGTTAGAAACGGGGGTCTCTAGTTGGCAGGGGTAAGGGAGTTACACACCCAAGATAACCCCTGCTCACTCCCTTGGTAGCTTCGCCTATCTCAGAGGCAATGTGTGAAGTATTTGTACATAACACACACAGTAACACAGTGAAAACACTGCAAATGGACACCACACCAGTTTAGTAAAATAAACAATCTTTATCTAAACCAAACAAGACCAAACATGACAAAAAATTCAACATGCATAACTCAAAATATCACCTTTAAAAGGTTTAAGCAATTCTGTCCCTAGAACTGTATGGATGCAATGATTTTAGCACAAAGTAACTTTTATGTGTCAAAATCCAGAAGGAAAACAGCTGTAGAGGACGGAAGCATCGGTAAACACAGCAATGTATCGGTTCCTGAGTCCCTGGGGCAGAGATGCGTCAGTTCTGCTGCACGCAAGAGAAGTGTTGTGTAGGTTCCAGACTGTAAGGGGAAGCAATGCTTTGAATTACAAGACGGTTGTAGTCTGTGGGTAATTCAGTGGAAAACTTGGCACACAGGTGTGATGCATGGAAATCTGGATGCTCTGGAGGTCAAGGCCGCAGTGGCAAACAGGCGCTGTATCGATTCTTTCAGCTGCGGAACGGTGATATGTCGATTCTTTCAGCAACTTAGCAGGACCTGCGTCGGAGCCAGTGCGGTGGTCTTGGACATCGGGGACACGGTGCACTGGACTCAGTGTGCAGTGGCTCTTCGGGACACAAATAGGCATTGCGTCGATTTCTTCAGCCACATGGTAGCGGTGCATGGAAACGTCTCCCGCATGGGAGGGGCTGCATCAGAAAAGCAGGCGCTGAAAGGGCAAGTCGATTTTGTGCACACAAGCCCTTGGAGAACCTTGGAAAAGTAGCATTCAAAAGCAAAGTCCAGTTCTTTTACTGCCCACAGACAGAAGCAGGAACTACAGGCCAGCCCAGCAAAGCAACACACAGTAAAAGGGCAGTACTACTCCGGACAGCTCTTTAGTTGTTCTTACTGGCAGAGTCCTCAATCCATGAGTGTTCTGAAAATGGGGTGTTACGGGTACAATTCTTATACCCCTTTCCCCTTTTGAAGTCGGCACACTTCAAAGGAAAGTCTTTGTAGTGCACAGATTCTGTCTTGACCTGGCTCCAGATACACTACAGGGGGGTGGGGACAGCATTCTGAAAGGACAGGCACAGCCATATTCAAGTGTCAGTCAGAACTCCTCGGGACACTCTAGCAAAGGAAGGCCCATAAGCCTGGTGATGGGCAATCAGGATATGCAGGGCACACCTCATCTCCCTTTGTGTGACTGTGTAGAGTGACTGCACAAACAGCCAAACTGTCAGTCTAAACTAGATGTGGATTCTACAGGCAGGCGGAGCCACAGGATGTTAAAGCAAGAAAATGCCCACTTTCTAAAAGTGACATTATCAAACACACAATTTAAAAACTACCGTCACAGAAAGATGTGTTTTTACATTCTGAGTTCAGGGAACCCAAACTCCAAATCTCTAGCTCTTCCCAATTAAAAGTTACACTTGTAAGATGTTACAAGGTAGCTCCAATGACAACCTATGGGAGAGCTAGTCCTTGCAATAGTGAAAAACTAATTTAGCAGTATTTTACTACCAGGACATGTAAAACACACCAGTACATGTCCTACCTTTCATATACACTGCATCCTGCCAATGGGGCTACCTTGGGACTACCTTAGGGGTGCCTTACATTTAATAAGAGGGAAGGTTTGGGCCAGGCAAGTGGGTGCACTTGCCAGGTCAACATGGCAGTTTAAAACTGCATTAGCGGACACCGTAGTGGCGGTCTGAGACATGGTTGCAGGGATACTCACGTGGGTGGCACAATCAGTGCTGCAGGCTCACTAGCACCATTTGCTTTGCAGTCCCTGGGCACACACAGTGCACCTTACTAGGGACTTACCAGTAAATCAAATATGCCAGTCATGGATAGCCAATTACCAATACAGTTTAGACAGAGAGCATATGCACTTTGGCACTGATTAGCAGTGGTAAGTTCCAGGAGCCCTAAAGCCAAAAAAAAACAGTTCCCAAAAAAAGGAGGAAGAAGGCAAAATGTTTGGTGATAACACTGCAAAAGGGCTAGGTACAACACAAATCAAAGGCAATGTATATATTGAAACACAATGTAAATGAAGAGGAATGCCACACTCGCTTCACCAGCAATCTGGTCCTAAATGGAGCAGTGACCCTATCTGGGGTAATCAAGATGAAACTGCTCAGCTGGTCTAAACAGCATGCTGCACATGTGCAATCAAATCTGATGCAGGCATCTCTGGACTCGTTGGGCCAAATATGATGTCTAAACCTCCTCTAGAAGCCAGATACTCAGAGAAGTTCCTCAGCCTCTTGCTGGCTTGGCCCCAGACAGCAACACCACCATTTCTTCTTCGCATCCATCCACCTCTGCCCCTGCCTATTGCTTGCATTAGGTCTCTGCAATGGAACAATGCAGGAGGTCTGCATGTGTTGCCAATTCGTCAGCACCAGGCAGACCACCTAAAAAAGAACCTCAGTAACCACAGATTCACACTGCACATGGGGTTGCTGGCATTAGGTTGTTATTCAGGGTAGGGTAGTGAAGGAAAGGGTTAGTTTCTGTCAGATGGGGGTCAGTGGGAGACTAATGGGGGACATGGATTATTAGGGTTACCATATAGCTAGGGGATGGGTTAGTTAGGTGTTAAAAGAGAGCTGCAAGGTGATAAACAAGTTGGGGTCAATAGGGTCTGACAGAGGGATGGGTGGGGTGATCACTTCTGATAAAAAATATTTTGAGCACATACAGTTTATCCAATGTTTTCATTTTAGTACTGCAGATAAGTACTTCACCATGCCTTATTTGAAATGCAGTTTAGGTATCCACATTTCCTAAGAGTAAAGTCAGGAACTGATGTACTGAATGCAGCCATGCCTGGAAAGGTTTGGGCTCCTCAACAGTGCAACTTGTGAAACTATGTGAATGTTGATTTGTTGCAGGCCTGGGTGGAATTTTGATATCCGCCGGCAGAATCCGAGGAATTTTGGTAATTTTGAGTTACTCTTGCAATGCGGGATTACTGATAAATTAAAATTCAGTTGCTCTGCCGGCGGAATAAAAAAATAAGCAGTAGTTTCTGCAGTTCAGAAACCAGTGCATATACCACTCGGCACCAACTCATAATTTGCAGTGATTAAAACAGCAAAGTATGTAAGATGCGGGCACTGAGGGATATGCAGTGGTCTCTATAGTTTATAAACCACTGCATACCACTCCTCGTCCTCAGATACCCTCAGTGATTAAAAGTTTTGATCACTACAGTGTATGCAAGGGTGCCAAATGATATTTGACCGTGCTATTTTCTCAGGCAAAATGCATCCTAGCTTTCATTTTTGGAAGTGAGGGTGCATTTTGCGCTTAGAAAATGGCACCAAGTGCCCACCCCATCATAGAATTCTGCAGAATTTGGTGGAAGTTTAATGCAATTCTGATTGAATCAAATTCCACTAGTTCCTCTCACCCCCAATTTGTTGCACGTATGGCCCTGCGTTCTCAATTGGACTCGTTTGGTGTGCTGTTGGTGTTCAGTCTATCGTTCATGTTGTTTTACAAGGCAGTTTGAGTGGACATGCTTCGGCTATCCCACCCAGGAGCAGTAACAATATCACGGCCATTTCAAGACCATTATGACTTCAGGAAAGATCGACATCCCCTCAGGATGCATCTTCACACAAGTTTTTCCATCATTGTGGGACTATTCACTTCATGCATATGTAAATATTTTTACAGCCGAAATGCGTGCAAGGAACGGACAAAAGCTGTACAATTTTACTGTATACCTTCTATTGTTGACGTGAGATGAAACTCTTTTTTTGTATGTTTGCTGCTCCACATACATGAGTCTGAATTGTTGTCAAGGCAAAGTACATTGATGTTTTTCACTGAAAAATGGGTACAAAGCTTGCCTTCATAATTATGTTAGTACATTTTTATCAATTTTTTGTCCCTAAAATTCTACTTTCAAATATGCTGTTTCACAGATTACATGGCATTATTTACCAGTTGACTTGAGGTGAAGAAAGACTTCAGGGGTGTTGGAGAGTGAGTTATTGGTAGGGGCAAATGTAGGACTGCCACTGGCAATAAGGCCACTAACACAGTAAAGGTTCAGTATAGGTCTTAAAAAATTATTCCTATGCTCAACCCTTGGTAACGTGGCTAACTTCAAAGACAGATACGTAAAGCATTTAAAAACACAATTTCAGTAAATAATGAAGACACAACACATAATAAAAATCCAACACCAATTTATAAAAATAGGAAATATTTTTATTTTTAAAATGACACCACAATGATAAACATCCAATGTAGAGCACCGGATATATGAATTTTCAAAGATTTAATAAAATAAAGCACTGAGAAGATTATAGCACCATAATGTGATACCTGCTTGCGATAGACCAGGGCAAAGTCAACGTTTCAGGCCGACCTTGATGGAGCCCTGGGCGGCTACAGCTTGCGGTAGGTCCTGGTCTCAGTTTCTACCTTCACACTTAGAAACTTTTCTGGAGCTTTTCTCCTTGAGACCCCTCTAAGCTCCCAGCCAGTCCGGATTCGGTGAGGGTTTGCCGGAATGTCTTGTGATGAGGTCCCGGTCAACTTCCCTGGAGCGAACTTAGAACATTTTTCAAGATCGCTTCAGCGGGACAACCCAGGAATCCAGGCCTACACGTGATGAAAGGCAGGCGGATTGGCGTTTGCACCCGCTCACCTTATCTATGAGCGGACTTAGAAACGTTTCTGGAGCTTTTTCTTGCGGGGTCTCTCGATGCTCTTCGTGTAGCCGGATCGGGTGAGGGTTCGCCGGCTTCAGATTTCTTCTAGACCCGGTCAAACTCTGGAAGTTGGACCGATGGAGCTTTTAGCGGGACGAACCTGGTTGGCTTGGCCGGCTCGTGGTTGAAGGCTGGCGGCCTGGCTGGCCAGGTTGAGTCGGTCCCTTTATGGAGCTTTTTTTTAAAGTTGCTCCAAAGTTCTCCAAACTTCTTGAACTTCTTTCTGAAGTTCCTCAAGGGGTCCCAAAGTGTCTCAAACTCTCTCCAAGGGTCTGGAAGCTCCAAGATGGTCCTTGAAAGTTGAGGACTTCAGTTCCCACAATCCACTGGTACAAAACCCTTACAAATCCACTGGTAGTTGTCCAAGGTGTAGATTTAGTAGGTGATGTTCCAGAGGAGCTCTTTTAACCTGTAGCTTTCAGGGAGTCCAGTCTTTAGTTCTTTTTCAGCAAGATAATCCACAAGGCTGTAGTTTCAGATGGTACAGTCTTCAGAGGTCAGGCCTTAGAAATCTTTGCACAGCAAAACTTCTGAACAGGGCACTTCTTGCTTCAGTAAGTTTCAAGCAGCAGATCTGGAGAGCTCTGCCCCTCTCAGATACTTATTCCAAGTTCTCTGGGTCAGGCAGGAGGTCACTTCTGACCAATGGGAGCAGGGTAGCTCCTCAAAGATATGACCACATCCTGTAGAGTGTGGAATTATTTTGTCCCAGAGTGCATCAAATGTTCCTAATCCATAATGGCTGATTTTCCAGCAACGAGGTAAGAGCTGGCTAAACACACCCCTGGGATGGCTAATTTACTTGGACTCTCCCCCTGCATCTCCTCATACCTTCCTTAATCCTACAATCTGCCTAAGGTGGGAAGTTCAGAGTTGGAAATTACACTGTTCTCTGCTTTCCTCTTTGAAGAACATAGTTTACGACTCCTCCCCCTGGCCTGGCATTCCTATGGAACAGCACACTGCCCTCCCAGCAGAGCTGGTCAACCCCAGGGGCTCGTTATCACCTCTACAAGGCAGCCTGACTAATCCACTTAACTGTGACCAATCAGGGCAGACCACTGGAAGGCTGAATTTGGACTTACAAACAAGAAAGTCTTATAACTTCTTGTATGTACACTTTAGGAGAAATTCAACAATATGATATTGTTGGATTTATTAATACCATTCTTGGAAGTCTTTGAATGGTATTTCTAGCCTTTTCCTATCAAGAGTTATTAATTATTAACTTCCTTCGATGTTAACCTATGTAACACAGGATTTGCAATGGGAAAAATGACTTGGGCCATTTTTCCAGCACCAGGACTTACAAAAACATATTTTATAAGTACGTTTTGTATTTTTGCAGGACCCCCACCCCCTGTGCAATTAGGGGAGACTTTTGGGGTTCTGAATCTGTAGAAATATTACAGATCCTCCCTCCACAGTGCTCCTAGCATCAACGTCGAGTTTGAGCAGCACTTTACCACAATGTGGGGAGTGAAATGTGAAATTCCACTGTACCCAGGCATAAAAAAACTCAGTTTATAAGGGTATACCTTATAAATATCTGACCCCCCACCCCGGGGACACCTAGGGGAGACCCTGGGGGTTCCTAATATGCCAAAACATTGTAGGTTACCCATTTTGAAGTGCCCCAAACGCCAAAGTCGAGTTTGGGCACAATTAACTTTTTAAAAGCAGTCCTGGCACTCAGGCTTATTTTTAAACTGACCTCAGGCTTCAGCAGTGCACACATGCAAGTGCAGAAAAAGGCTGCTAGCCTCTAAGCTGCCATGCCCCAGGGTACTGGGGACTTCTAGGTAGTTTCAATCCCCCTGCCCTATTATATACAAGGGACCTATAGAGGAGGTCATGCCAATCACAGGGGTACCCCACCATACTATTGTGTACCCTAGTGTATGTAGGTGTTTTAACTGTATTCTAATGTGTCTCTTTCAGTATAGCACTGGCCCTGGGCCTGGTTAGGCAGAGCCCAGGGTCAGTCAAAATCAGTTACCACCAGTACCATTCAGTAAAACGTTGGGGGTGCTCAGGGCACTGGATGACTTTGCAACAAGGGGTCATTTCCAAATGTTTTTTTTATGTACAAATGGACTTGTATGCCACTTAGTGCATTTTTCACTTATGATTTTACCACAATAGATATTAGCTTAGTCATGAAGCAAGATAGCACGTACATTTATTGAACATTTTCATGCCGTTATTCCTCATGTAATATTTTTGCATAAGTTAAAATTGGATCGGACTCTGAATCCTAGAGGCATCTTTCACGTACCCACTAACACACTCATACACCCACTTATACATTAACTGACAGACAGACAGATACACACATTCACACAACCAGTCACCCACCCATAGATTCACTGAGACACCTAATCACTCTCTTATACAGTCAGTCACACACCCACTGAGTCATCCATACATTCACTAACACATCCACTGATTCACCAATACACCTTGGTATATATATTTAACACTCATAAACATTTAAACTTAAAAAAAAACCACTCACTCTCACTGGATGATGTCATCACTGATGTCATGAGTGATGTCACTGACCATGTCATGAGTGATATAATATGTGAGGTCATAACCAGTGCATTGTGGGGTTGTGAGTTATAGTTAGCTCAGCTAACTATAAGCTGAATTTCTATGGTTTTGTAAGAGTGAAATCTCAGCCTAACTATAACATCCTTGTAGCATATGGCTTTTTCCGTGATTATATATATACATCTGTTCAAGGCCACAGGAAGTGCTCCAAACACGTCATGAGCAGCACGCTGTGAGAAAAATAAACTCACATTTTCTGCACCACATCACATGGAGTCCGTGCCTGTTTGTATGCGAAGCACGCATCAAGGAACTGTTTGATATATATCTCTATATATATATATATATATTCATGTTTTGTTTCCACCTTACCAGCCGAACTCAGGGCGGGTGCTGTATCCGTGCACGAGGGTGGAGCTTGTGTATGTTCCACAACAACTACACAAAGATTCGGAGCACTCACAGGGTAATTTTAAAGAAATGTATTTTCCTCTCTCCTGCATACGCGTTTCGGCGTTGTGCCTTCTTCGGTGCTGGATTTAAGAATCCTTGCTACACACTGCCTGATTGGTTGAAGTACTGGGACCATCAATCCCATTGGTTAATAGTGAGCCAATGGGTGGACTGAACAAATGTTCTTGGTTCTCTAGGTAAAATTCCGGTCCTTGCCTCAGACTTCATGCACTGTGTAGACCCCTCGTCACCGCTGCAAGATGTTTCCTTCTCGAATTGCCCGTAGGCGTCAGGCATATGGCTTGGCGTCTTGGGTTTGAATAACCCCCGGTCTTCAATGGCCGCTGGGAAACTCGATCAGCGGTGGTTCAGACTGTTAAAAAATCTTCATGTTTCGTTTCCACCTTAACAGCTGAACTCAGGGTGGGTGCTGTATCCGTGCACAAGGGTGGAGCTCGTGTATGTTCCACGACAACTACAAAAAGATTCGGAGCACTCACGGGGCAATTGTAAAGAAATGTATTTTCCTCTCTCCTGCATACGCATTTCAGCGTTGTGCCTTCTTCGGTGCTGGATTTGAGAGTCCTTGCTACACACTGCCTGATTGGATGAAGTACTAGGACCATCAATCCCATTTAATAGTGAGCCAATGGGTGGACTGAACAAATGTTCTTGGTTCTCTCGGTAAAATTCCAGTCCTTGCCTCAGAATTCATGCACTGTGTAGACCCTTCGCCACCGCCGCAAGATGTTTCCTCCTTGAATTGCCCGTAGGCGTCAGGCATATGGTTTGGCGTCTTGGGTTTGAATAACCCCCGGTCTTCAATGGCCGCCAGGAAACTCGAGCAGCGGCGGTTCAGGCTGTTAAAAATCTTCATGTTTCGTTTCCACCTTAACAGCCGAACTCAGGGCGGGTGCTGTATCCATGCACGAGGGTGGAGCTCGTGTACGTTCCACAACAACTACAAAAAGATTTGGAGCACTCACTGGGTAATTGTAAAGAAATGTATTTTCCTCTCTCCTGGATACGCGTTTTGGCGCTGTGCCTTCTTCGGTGCTGGATTTGAGAGTCCTTGCTACACACTGCCTGATTGGTTGAAGTACTGGGACCATCAATCCCATTGGTTAATAGTGAGCCAATGGATGGACTGAACAAATGTTCTTGGTTCTCTCTGTAAAATTCCCGTCCTTGTCTCAGACTTCATGCACTGTGTAAACCCCTTACCACCGCTGCAAGATGTTTACTTCTCGAATTGCTCGTAGGCGTCAGGCATATGGCTTGGCGTCTTGGGTTTGAATAACCCCCGGTCTTCAATGGCCTCCGGGAAACTCGAGCAGCGGCGGTTCAGGCTGTTAAAAAATGTTTATGTTTCGTTTCCACCTTAACAGCCGAGCCCAGGGTGGGTGCTGTATCCGTGCACGAGGGTGGAGCTCCTGTATTTTCCACAACAACTATATATTTATACATTACCTACTGGTGGTTGCCAGTAGGTAGTTATAGTTAGGACCAAGTTTCCATAGGAAGAATATTTTTTGTTTTGCTTATAACTTTGGCGTCATTTGATGAATCTTCAGGAAAGTTTCCAAACTAATTCTTTGTTCATATCAGCTCCTATGTTGAAAGTTTGAGTGTGATTCATCAAGGGGGAGCCGAGATAAAAGGGGGGTCCCAAAACTTGTTTTCTCCATGTTAATTTCCATAGGAAACTTTAGACAAGGCTACAGGTCGAACGGGTGAACGGAATTACCCCAAATTTGGCAGGGAGAAATGTCTTGGTCTAGAAAGCACGCTTTTGTTTATTTGGTGTAAATCCGTTCAGTAGTTTTGGAGAAGTATCGAAATTTACAGATATCGATATTTGGGAATTCTGCCATCTGATTGGCTGAGGCGTTATGAGCACAAGCTTGCTGCTTATTGGCTGCGAGCGGTGCGAGAGGTTGCAACTAGGAAATGTTGGCAGCCATTTTGTGATTCTGTTGAAACGAGTAAGGGGGAAAAAGGGCAAAAAGAGTAGGAAACAGGAGGATAGGAGCACTGTAACCTTTGTGGAGGAGTGCGAAGCGAAGTAGTCACTCCAAAGGACTGAAAGTGCGGTGTTGCTCAGAGTGACATGGTGCTGGGATGAGATGCTGCTACACTCGGGTATGAAACCGAGAGCCTAAGCTGTGAGGTCATTGCTGTAAAGTGATGTGCTCTGGTCTTTGTAGCATACCTGTGGAAGTAGTGTTAGTAGGTGTTTATACCATACAGGGTGTGGGAAGTGAACTACTGACCTCTACCATGCGTTTATACTATACCGGAAGTGGGAAGTGAAGTACTCACGCCTACCGGTGTGAAGACTCAGGGCTCAAACCGAGCTGATTCTTGTAAAGTGAAGGGCTGTGGGCGCTGTAGCATACTGGCCGCTGTAGTATAACTGTGTAAGTAGTGTTAGTATTCGTTTATACTAGACAGGGAGTGGGAAGTGAACTACTCACCCCTACTGGTCTGAAGACTCGGGGATTAAACCGTGAGCCTACACCGTGAGCTCATTGCTGTAAAGTGATGTGTTATGGGCACTGTAGCATACCAGTGGAAGTAGTGTTAGTTTGCGTTTATACAATACAAGGAGTGGGAAGCAAACTACTCACCCCTACCAGTGTCAAGACTTGTGGATGAAACCATGAGCTCATTGCTGTAAAGTCATGTGCTCTGTGTAGTATTCCAATGTAAGTCATAGTAGAATGTTAGTATGTAATGCTACCAGAATGTAAGTATGTACTGTTAGAATGTAGAGCTGTCATGAGGGGAATCTTGGGGAGTTTGTACACAGTGCTGGAGAAGACGGTTGCCTTGCTGTCTACCCCTGTTGGTGGCTGTTTAAGCTGTCTTCTTTTCCTGCAATAAATCTACTTATCAAATCCACTGCTGTCTGCCTCTTCACTACATAAATTTGGCGACAAGTGGGAGAAGGTAAAAAGAAGGCAGCACTCACCAAGATTTTGAACTTGCTTGGGTTCTGCTGAAGACCCGTTTTCTTGGTGAAGTTGTTTCTACTCATCCCAGGGTCGTCCACTGATCGAAGTATGTGATCCTACCTCTGGTAGAATTATATTTTTTGATTTTGTTCTTCCTCTGCCTCTTCACTACACTCTGGTTGCTGTATTACCCATGTGCAAGTAGTGTTAGTATGCGTTTATACTAATTTTGTAGTTATGCATTAACCAATGCATCATGGCCCTATGGAGCGCCACCTCCCAGGCGCAGGTCATACAATGTCCCTGGGTGTGCATCCGCGGGACATTTATGTTTGCTATTACAGGGCGGGAGGATTGCTTCCACCCTGTGATAGTAAATTCTTGTTTGCCTCGTTAAAGCGAGAGGAGGAAAACCTCGGATCGCTTCAATAAAGCGGATCCGGATGGTAAAAATGGAGAAAAAAAATGAAGCCGGGTCTCACCCATTCTATTTAAATGAGCCCACTAGTGGGTAATGTTTCGCAGACTAGGGGATCGACACCTCCCTGGGTATTGTTTACGAATTGTTCGTGGGCTTCGAGGCCAACTCAAGACCGGGGATCGGCAACCTCCGGGGCTTTACTGAAATATGGAGGGTGGGCCCCACCAGTCCTTGAATCCTCGATGGCCCTAGGCAGTGCCTTATTGATTCTGTAATCACACGGACAGTACTCATGGTGTTATAAAGTGATTCACTCATAGAACCCTTGCCATTGTAGAATTACCCAGGCTTAATTTATGTAATAGTCTGTTGTTTTATATTAGGTAGGTGCACCGCAAAATTACAAATGTTTTCCCTCATAACCTCCTATCAACCGCCGATATTCACAATAAACTACAGACAAGTGTTGTCAGAAAAAGAAGACCCATACACTCAGTTATTTATTGGTAAAAAAAAATAATTTTTATTAAAACAACACAAATAAATGGAAACATAACTTTATTCGAACAACAGTAAAACATGAAAGAAGTGGGCGGGACTCCTCCGGAAGCAGCGTACAAAACCTGAAAGAGAAAAAAGAAACATAAGTATGTGTGCCATGTTCAAGAGAACAAGCATTTGTAATGCAATAGGTCTCGCGTTAACGTGAGTTTAAGCTATTGGCATTGTAAATGACAACGCCTTTTATTGATGTTTTAAAAACGAAAACAAAAATAAAAGGCATTGTTACTTGCATTGTCAATAGCTCAAACTCACGTAAATGCGAGACCTATTGCATTGCAAATGTATGTAAATTGCTGGCAGGTCTACGACTAGGAGGGTCCCGGCCCACTTAAAAAGCGCTGAGCACTGTACGTTTGAAGCAAGCGCCCTCTGCATGACTAAAGGCTTGCCCTTTGACCCAAGGCACCCTGCCCAGTGACACTGGCTCCTGCTCACAGTCCAAGGTTCCTATCCCTAAAACTCACCACCATTGGCTCACCGCATTAGACCAGAGGCAGTCTTAAGCCGCGCTCATGAGCTGGCATCAGAAGAGAGGCAATACCAGCCCGCGCCCTGAAGTGATTGTAAGGCGCCACTTAGGCGCTCTAAAAACGTCAAAATAAATACAATGAAATAACAAACCCAGGAGTTGTGTTCGCCCGCGCACTAAAAGAAAATTTTCAAAAGCACGCGAGTGGTGCTTGTAGGCGCTTGAGTGAGTGCGCTGGTGATGAGCGGATGCATGATCGCGCATCCTTCTCTTTTTCAAAGCACATACTCTTGCTTGTGGCACGTGGCTGCGCACTCCCGCAAGCTGTATGCCGCCACAAGCACGAGTATGTGCTTTGTAAAAAGAGCTGCACGAAGACTAAAGGTCTCCTATGCAGTGCATGCCCACTGCGTAGGCGAGACCTAAAAAGAAAGGTAGTCAGAATGAAAGGAAGAAAGTGAGAATGGGATAAAGAGCAAGTGGGTGGAAGGGAGAAAGGGAGAGAGAGTCAAAAGAACAGAGGGAGGAGGAGACAGAGCGTCGGCCTTCTGCACCCAACCCTCACTGTTCACCTCCCGTCACTCGTGTGTCTGGGATGCTGGGGTCCGCGAGAAACAGTGCGGTCCAGCAAGTCTTTCAAATGAAACAGAGATATGAATGAGGCCAGAGATTATATTATTATCTACGGCAACATCGCTTGCCTGCACCTGTGCACCCAGGCTGCTGCACCCCAGCCCCTTCCCCCGCACTGTGCTCAATTGCAGCTCCTGCACACCGAGGCTTCACTGCTCACCTGCCACAACTGGTGTGTCCAACAACATACCGGTGCAAGCTCTGACTCCGGGGTGCCTCTCAGGGTGGCAGCAGGTCCCCGGTCAGGGACGGTGTCTTGATACCACGATGGAAGGCGTCATAAAGGCCAGAGCATCAGCACTGGTCGAGCACCTGCTGCGTGCTTTTTCGTGCAACTAACTCAGTGTCTGAAAAGTGAGAAATAATATAATGGTGGAAACGTCTTAAGGTAAATGAAGGTTTATTTGAAGCTTAAGAGAGAACACCAGTTGAGTGCATCCTTCCTTCTTGAAGTACGATCTACCAACTGTTAGTGGTAATCGTGGTTCAAAGAGGAGTTGGAGTGCACGAGAATACACAAGGGTAAATAATAATATGTTATGCCAACGTTCAGAGCGCATGCTAGAAGCATAATGTGCGCGTGCATTGCAGTTGGGCAAGCCTGTGTGCATGTACACTTAGTAATCAGCTCACTACAGTGCCCCTAAAGCCAACTCCACATGGCTGGAGGGCAGCGCTGCCCGCTGGCTCAGGCCTAAAGTACGGTCCAGCAGGTCCTTAAAATGAGACAGAGATGTGACTGAACGAGGTCAGAGATCACATCATTATACACGACAACATCGCCTTTTTGCACCTGTGCACCCAGGCTGATGCACCCCATCCCTTCCGCCGCACTGCGGTCAATTGCAGCCCCTGTGCACCCAGGCCCCACTGCTCACCTGCTGTCATTGGTTTGTGTCCAAACACGATGGCCAGCAGGGTTCACAATTCAGATGTATTTTTGATTGCCAGGATGATGTACACCTCATGGATCCCTTTTTTTTATTGCGCATTGTGATATGCGAGGTGGATACGGCCATATCCCCTGCAGCAGTGTGGAAGAACTGGGACATGTGGCGTTGTCGTTATCCTATATATACGTACGCAAAGTGGGCTGGGCTTGCGTACGCCAGGCCAGCGTAGGGGTGTGAATAATTATTCCGGGGACCTGGGCATTGTTCAGTTCCTGCCTGGCCAGGAAGTGTACTTATGTGAGTGTCCCTGTTGCAATTTTGATGTTGTACAAACCCCAATTTACATTAATGTAGCATGTACCGGGAGGGCAGCAACTATCGCTAATGAGATGCTGTCTGAAAACATTGAATGGACAACATCACATGTCGTTGTCAAGCTTGTGGATATGCGCGGACACGCATGTCAATGGTGTACGGTATTATTGAAAGTGTTGCTATCGTGAAGCGCACACATGTGAATGTGCTCGGATGGAGAGAGGATCAGCAGTGAGGCTATGTCATACACAGTGATAATGCTCATTACAGTCAAGCAATGCATGTCAAACGTGAATCTGAAAGTCTCACATATGACACACTACTA
Source organism: Triturus cristatus (assembly GCF_964204655.1). Lineage (NCBI taxonomy): Eukaryota > Metazoa > Chordata > Amphibia > Caudata > Salamandridae > Triturus > Triturus cristatus. Next base: position 615,341,045 of record NC_140588.1, on the reverse strand, counting down.
TACTGGTAAAGCCTGACAACAGAGCATACTGCAACACAAATCTACACATTACTCTTTACTGTTTAGGTCTCGGGACCATCCGGTCGGCAGACCGGAAGTCCGGAGATTTAATGTCTTTGAGAAGAGGGGCTTGCACCCGCCCCTCTTCTCTCCTGTTCTCCATTGGCTGGCCTCTTAAATGCTGGCCAGCCACTGGAGAAGAGGTCCAGTCACTCCGATAATGCCCCGTCCTTTTCGGATCGGGGGGCGTGTTTTTTAAAGAAAGTCTCATTCTCTCCTCCAGCCAATGGCTGGAGGAGAGAAAAGACAAACACGCCCCCGAATCCGAAAAGGACACTGCGTTTCTCCGAGGCATTTCTGCTCTGCCTTGGAGAAAGGCGGTGGTGTCTTCCGGTGCCCTCGGCTTGTTCAGGCTTCTAATCGGATAACTTTCTTATCCTTCAGTGGTTAGGTCTCCCCCCCCCAACACAACTCCCGGTCACGGCACAGCCAAAAGGTCCCACCTAGAGGATTTGTCAAAGCTCGCCTGATTGTTTGTGCACACGGCCCGCCTTGGGGAAGCACATTTCAATAGTGCATCCTGCCTCTCCTCCTTCCCCCCTCGCCAGACACGCATGAAGCTGTCGAGTATGCTAATGAGCCCCTCTCCTGCCTTTGAAGTTTCTCCCGTTATCTGCGCTGTGCCCGTTGCCTTTTGCTCTTCATTTGTTTTAACAAGTTTCAGTATGCGCATTGTAAAGCCGCACATGAGCTCACGCGCTCCCATGCAGCATGCTTTCAGACACATGAAAGTCGTGATGAAAGCGTACACATATTGCTTCCATAAATCTCTCCTTTTTGGCTCCCATTTCTTCCTTCCTTCCGCTATTCCACCCACCCCCCTCCCCCCTTTTCTTAGCTCCGCTTGCTCCCTCCCTCCTTCCTCTGCACTTCGTGCTCGCCCTCGTTTCGTCTGTCTCATTCCTTGCTTGGTGTACCTCTCTGCCCTTCCCCCTATTTTCGCTCTTTAGCAGTCTCTTCTTCCCTTCTCTTCCCTTGTTTATATTGGGCATGTTCAAATATATTATTCCGAATCAGTTATGCCCCTTGTTCTCCGCTGCTATTGTGGCGAGCAACTGGCTAGTTCATGCTGGCTAGTTCAAGCGATTGCACTTTGTACGTGGAAAGGTGGTTTATATTGAGGCATGTACTTCACAACAATGCAAGGAAGAAACGTGCCCCTGCAGTGCCGCCTATTACAAGTCGCTCACGTTCTGTGAGGTTTATTTTGTAAGTAAGTGATGTATATTTGTAATGGCATAACTGAAATCGGGGTGACTGTATTTTATGGAACGCCGAGTTAAGTGATACTCTGCGTCAAAAAAATGCAACTTGTTTGTCAGATCTCGGCCAAGATGAACCGACTGGCCTATTGTAAGGAAAGCAGCTCTAAAGAGGAGCTTTCACCGAGATTTCTGATATCCTAGAACAAACGTGTTGTCTGGTACTAGTTGCATTACACTGAAATTCATGCGAGGCTCTACAAATTGGACAATTTTGCTTGTTTCTGGATTGAAGCTGTCTTCGAGTCACGTATCTAAAATCACCTGATTTCAAGGATATACTGCTGCTGTGAGTGCTTACACGAAACGCCTGTGCCTGAAATGAGAATCGCCGCTGTCTAACCTGCCGGTAAAGAGGCCTTTTCTCCAATAGCCCCTGCGGAATAGGAAGAGCGTATTGTGGCAAGGGCGTGGGGGCTCAAGAAACCCCTCAGGAGCTGCTGTCTACCTCTCGTGAACACCGATGGGTCACCTTTTGGTATAAGAACGCCGTGTCCAAGAGAAGTTGTTACACGAGTTATTTCTTGCTAAACAAACAAGCATTTTTAAAGTTAGAGCTATTGGCATTGCTCATGACAATGCCGTTTCTTTAAATGTTTTAAAAACAAAAACATAAACAAAAATAATGTCATGAGCAATGCCAATAGCTCTAACTTTACCAATGCCGAGACCATTGCATTGTAAATGCTTGTTTTCACATGTGATCTAGGATGTGCACTCTGCCCGTGGCTGATGATACCCCTTCGAGCCACCAATACCCAGGCCAAAAGGCAGCACAATAATGCGCGCATGTATTCACTAAGATACACTTAATCAGTCAGTTATACAATCAATTTTTAAAAAACAAATCATCCATTTAGACACTTATATACCCATTTATTCTTCCATCGACCTTGAGATATACATATATAAAACATATGTAATTTTCAGAAAAACACACATTCACTGGATGATGTCATCAGTGATGTCATTTGAGATGTCATCAGTGATGTCATGAGTGATGTCACTGATCATGTCATGAGTGATGTAATCTGTGACGTCATCACCAGTGCATTGTGGGCGCACGAGTTATAGTTAGCTGAACTAACTATAACGGGGGAATTTCAATGGTTTTGTACGAGTGAAAAGTCCAGCTAACTATAACGCCCCTGAAACCTATGGTTTTTTCAGTGAATTTCTAAGGTTTTTAAAATGCTAATTCCTTACTATAACATGCCTGAAACCTATGGTTTTTTCAGTGAATTTCAAAGGTTTTTTAAATGCTAATTTCTAACTATGCCTACAGAGATAGGACATGTGAAGAAAGAAGAAAAAACGCACAGAAAGAAAAAAAAGAAATGCAGAAAGAAGCAACAGAAGTCCTCAAAGACGAAGAAAAGTGCAGGAAGAAGGATAACATGCAGAAAGAACAAACAGAAGAGCAGAAAGAAGCCTTGTTGCAAAATCATCCTGTACCCTCAACTTTTTCAGACGGATACTGGTGGTAACTGAGTCTGACTAACCAGTCCTAGAGCCAGTGCTATGTTAAAAGACACTCAGAATACAGTGAAAACACCTACATACACTAGGGAACACTGTGCGTTGGGGTCCCCCTGTGATCAGCATGACCTCCTCTGTAAGCCCCTAGTATATAATAGGGCAGTGGATTAAAACAACCTCTTAAAACGCGCCACAGGGCGTGTTTACACACGTCACCTCAGGCCCTGTCCCCTCACTTCCCCACTGTGTAAAGATGCCCTGTGGCCATTTTAAGTTGGGAGATTACGTCCCCTTGAATCCTGAGGGTCCCTAGGGTCCAACTAGACCACTAGGTACCTCCAGTAAGCGCTACAGAGCTGCGTTGCAGAGAGATGTAAAAAGAGGCGCGGCCTAGACCACCTCTCTGCAACGCAGCGCAGTGGTGCTTACTGGAAGCACCTGGTGGGCTAGTTGGCCCCCAGGGTCCCTCAGGATTGAAGGGGAATTATTTCCCCAACTTAAAACGCGCCACAGGGCTTGTTTGCACATGTTAACTCAGGCCCGTCCCCTCCCTTCACCACTGTGTAAACACGCCCTGTGGCCGTTTTTAGTTGGGAGATTAAGTTCATTTGAATCCTGAGGGTCCCAAGGGGCCAACTAGCCCACTAGGTACCTCCAGTAAGCGCCACAGAGCTGCGTTGCAGAGAGGTGTAAAAAGTGGCACGGCCTGGACCACCTCTCTGCAACGCAGCTCAGTGGCGCTTACTGGAATCACCTGGTGGGCTAGTTAGCCCCCAGGGGCCCTCAGGATTGAAGGGGAATTATTTCCCCAACTTAAAACGCGCCATAGGGCGTGTTTGCACACGTCACCTCAGGCCCCGACCCCTCCCTTCCCCACTGTGTAAACACGCCCTGTGGCCGTTTTTTAAGTTGGGAGATTAAGTCCCCTTGAATCCTGAGGATCCCTAGGGGCAAAATAGCCCACTAGGTACGTCCTGTAAGCGCCATTGCAGAGAGGTGTAAAAAGGGGCACGGCCTGCACCACCTCTCTGCAATGCAGAGCAGTGGCGCTTACTGGAAGCACCTGGTGGGCTAGTTGGCCCCCAGGGTCCCTCAGGATTGAAAGGGAATTATTTCCCCAACTTAAAACGCGCCACAGGGAGTGTTTGCACACGTCACCTCAGGCCCCATCCCCTCCCTTCACCACTGTGTAAATGTGCCCTGTGGCCGTTCTAAGTTGAGAGATTAAGTCCCCTTAAATCCTAAGGGTCCCTAGGGTCAAACTAGCCCACTAGGTACCTCCAGTAAGCGCCACAGAGCTGCATTGCATAGAGGTGTAAAAAGGGGCGTGGCCTCAGAACACCTGTCTGCAACGCAGCTCCCTGGCGCATACTGGAGATACCTGTTGGGCTAGTTGGCCCTCAGGGACCCTCAGTATTGAAGGGGAATTAATTCCCCAACTTACAACTGGCCAGGGGGCACGTTTGCAGAGTGCTGCAAGGAGGGGGCGTGGCGTCCGACACGTTGCCGGTCTTTTATTTATTGTATTTTTTTAAGAAGGAGGGCTTTGTGGCCCCCCTCCTTTTTCTAATTTACTGGCCCTGGGGACCCCATCCCCCAGGGCCTGCACCCTAATTTTTTTTGTTGAAAAAAATAAATTTGGCCCTCTCAAGCCTTAATCGGCCCCGGGGACCCCAACCCCCGGGTCATGACCTTTTAAAAATGATTTAGGAGGGGGCTGCGTTGCCCCCCTCCTCAGGCCACTTATGGCCCTGGGGACCCCATCCCCCGGGGACGGCCTTTGTTTTTTATTATTTAAAAAAAAAATATATTTATAGAAACACCTAGGACATGCTGGCCAAACCGTATGTACCTATCACCATGACGATTTGCGTGATATTCATTAAAAGGTGACTATGCATAGAATGAATCCACATGGAATGTATTTACACCGCTAGTGAAGCTCTGACGTGTCTGACGCCCTACCGTGCCTAATCTTGGCACCCCCGCCGGTGGGTACTCTCCAAGTAGACACCCTTGTTGTTTATTTATACAAACATGGGTAGCTATTGACAGGCACATTTAATATACACGCACACCAAGCCATTCAAAGGGGAATCGATAAAAATTCGACCAAACTATGCAAGAAATCCCCCTCACGGTTAATAAAACACACATCCACTGCCGGGTGTGTAATACTTTTTATTTTACTCTCTGGAAAGGAGACAAACCTCACTTGAGAGTCACAGCGTGCTCCTGGCTGAGCCCAATGCTATGTTACACCCACCAGTGCCCGCCGAGTGCCTCACACCTCTGTGTTGTATTCCACCAGCTAGTGCGTATGCTATGACACTCTCTAGCCCATGTGCACTGTAACACCACCCCGTGAATATGTCATGCCACACTTGCCTTCGCACGGGTTACATTGCCCCATCTAACGTGCCTTCCTCGATGCCTATGTTATAACGCACAGCGCTATGCCATACATATTACAATCTGGGATCCATGTCTTTGTCACAGTGCATATGCAACGTTACACTCCCCAGCACATATTTTATATTACAACTTTAGAGACTAGTTAGGTTACACAACACTGCCCTGTGCATATTACACTCCAAGGTGCATATCGCATAGCATGCGCTAGTGCCTGTGCTATCTCGCGCTCTCCAATGAATCTGTCATTGCGCACAATGTATTGCATATTATATTTCACGCCCCGGTTCATCTTATATCACACTTTTTGGTGCATAGTTTATACCATTATCTATATCTAGTTTTCATTTTCAATCGTGCTCTCAGGACTATTTTCTATATAACACTGCGTCCACCTACCGTTTTCATGGGCATTACATTTTGCGATGGGGGTGGAGGGTCAGGGGGTGTTTCTGCCAAGTGAGCCCGGAGTCACAGTCACAAACGTCCTCTTCTTCCTAAATAAAAGTGAGATTATGCTGCATACTTGTTCATATTTTAAGTAGTTTGCACAGACACACATTTTAAAAACAATAAAGTTCCTAATACCCCCCTTCTCTGAACAGTTAGCTTGCTGCCCCATCCACCTCCTCCCTATCCTCTGTTGTCTGAATCCATGGACTAGCCTCCTCCCTCCTGCCATGCATGGTCTGATGTGCTGCTGCTGGAGCGGGTTATGCACAATGTTTGTATACCCATCCCATTTTGCATTTTGTTTTATTAATTAGATTAATTAATTAATCATAATCGTACTAATGGTTTGGAGTGATGTGGAAATAACTAATCAACCTTATTAATGACCAAAATACACGTGGGATTTGCATCTGCATGGCCTAATTAATGACGTGAACTAAATTTCGTACGCAATTAATGATAGATAATTAGAACATTGCATGATATATGTCGCTTTGGTGATGAAATTGTGATTCGTGCTTTATTTAGTAAGTATAAACCGCATTGAGTGTTGCTTTTGGCTAGATAAATACACACACATATGGGTATTAGCGAGGGAATAACATTTAATTAGTCATTTCTATGTATTAATTACGTTTTTGTGTTTCTTTGCTTAAGTTGACTATTCTGGCCTATCAAATGATGGCCGCTTTTGGTGCCTAACCCAACTGCCGATGCTGAACCAGGCTTGGGTGAAGGGCGCCTGCGCTAAAAAATGAGCAACAATGGCCCTGTCTTGACCCCAGGCAAGCTGTACTTATCAAGGCCAGTGGGAAAGGTTCCAGCGCTAAGACAAAAGGCTTTATTAAAGAACCGGAACCAGCAAGTATGCTGACAACATGGACTAAACCTTATGGGAACGGAGAGGTTGACCCCTGATCAGCCAATCAGAACAGTTTAAAACTCAATATTGTTACATTTTGCTATTGAAATTATTATAAAACACATAGAATAGAGAGGTTGGAGGGTCGCTCCTTCGATTTCCTGATGATATGCTGACGAAGAGGACAGCCTGAATCTTTGACAGACTGAATTAATGCCCAAAATCCTGATGAACTTAACCTGCTAAATTGATGGGCATAGATTTGCGAGATTGCCAGATTTGACATAGAGGACGACTTTAGCCAGAATAGGTAAATATGAATGGCAACTTGATCAAATGAATGATTTAATCTGCAATATTAATATAAATTTGGATTTGAACATCTACAGAAATGAGTTGGGTTGTTTATTCATTGAAATGTGTTAATGAAAAGGTTAATTAGAGTATTAGAAATTAACTTAAATCTACAACTAACAGATCCATCCCGGTCATGAGGGTAATACCAAATGTAGAATCTAGGGCCTAATGAGTATAAGAAGGGTTTGTAGGTTTGTTGCTCATTAGGGTAAAGTGGTATCTTCCTCTCTCATTATCCAGCACTTGGAAGGATAATCGCCTCTCGTACGGACTGATGGTGAGTGTGTGTTGGTGTTATGGGCCCCACCAGCGAATGTATGGATAGTGTGCGTGTGTTAGATCTTTTGGTGCGCAACGGTAGGGAGGGATTTTGCACTCCGCGCTGGAGCACTGCCACTGCCCTCCATTTAGCATGATGTACCAGTCCACTCCTCCTGCCCTCCATTGCCCAATTCTATGGCCCATCATTGACCTCCTGATTAGCCTCTGTGCTTAGCTTGCTGCCCCTATTCTCCTTCCCCCTGCCCTCCGATGTCTTTGTGCATGCCCCTGCTCCATCCTTTTTGCCCACCAAGTTCCATGGACCTGCCACTCCTATCTACTCTGAGTGTTCTGTTGAGCTGCCACTCCCCTTCACCTGCCTAGCATTGTCAGATGACTGTAACCTGTCCCTGCCACCTCCACCTTGCCTGTCCACATGCCATGCCCCTATCCCCTTCCTCCTGTCCTACATGGTCCATTTTACTGCCACACCCTTCTGCCCTCCCTGGTCTGTTGTGCTGCAACTGCTCCTCCTGCCTGCACGCATGGTCTGTTGTGAGGCCCCTTCCCCTGAACTCTCTTGTCTGTGCCCAGGTCCTGACCCTCCCTTCTTTCCTCCATGGTCCTTTGTGCATGCCCCTGCACCCTCCTTCTTGCCCATCATAGCCATTGTGCTGCCACTAACCCTCCTGCTTGCCATGCATGGTCTTCTGTGCTGCCATGGCCCCTCCCGCCTTTCCTGTGTGGTCAGATAGCTGCCCCTGACCCCCTCCCACCTTCCCTCCATGGTCTGTGTGTATGCCATCATAGTCTCATTGTTGCTCTCCATGGTGTGTTTTGTTTCTAGTGCCCAACCTGCCTGACCTCCATGGTCCTCTTGCTGCTCCTGCCTTGCCCCCTTGCCCCCAGCCCTCTGTTTCCATGTGCAGACCCCTATTCCCTTCCTCCTGGCTTGTCTGTTCCATTGTAATGCCCCTGATCCGTCCCTCCTGCCCTTTATGATCTGTTATGCTGCAGCTTTCTCTCCTGTCTGCCCATTATGGTCAGCTAGCTACCATTGCCTCTTTCCCCTCTGTTCTCTGTTGTCCATGTGCATGGTCCTGTCCCTTCCCTATTGCTTTCTATGGATTGTTGTGCTGCACTCCTGTCCCGCATGCGCTGTGTGGTGTATTGTGCTGCTGCAAACCCTGATGCCTGCCCTGTAGGGTCAGTTTGGTGCACCTCTCCATGTCCCTCCTGTCCTCTGTTATCCGAGTCCATGTCCCTACCCCAATTCCTCCTGCCTACCATGATCCAATGTACCATACTTGCGAACATTTTGAACTTAGTAAGAGGGAGATTTTTGAAAAAAACTGGGGTATTGAATTTCCCCTTTGAGTTACATTGAAAAAGAGGAGATTGTAGACAGGAGAGAGATCAAATAAAGCCCATTTGAGCTTAAAAACATTGGACGTTTCCTGGCTGAAACGGGTCTGTTGGCATGTATGGTTGTACTACCACTGCCTCTTCCTTCTGCCCACAATGGTGTATTATATTGCCACAGCCTCTCTTGCCAGTCCTGTATTGTTGGTTTGTTGCCCCTGCCCCCCTTTCCACTGCCCTCCATAGTCTGTTGTGCTGCCACTGCCCTTCCTGCCTGCCCAGTGTGGTCAAATTGTTGCATCTGCACTCTCCTACCTGCCTTCAATTTTCAGAGTCCGTGCCCCTGGCCTCTGCCTCTCAACAGTATCCCAATGAACAACTAGATTGCAAACATTCTATATTTATTACAAAAGTGTGGAACGCCTGACGTCATCTTGATGTAATCAAAACTGTAATACCTAGAGTATTTCCTTTAGAAATTACATATATGAGAGGGTCTTATTTGCATCAAAATTATGGTTAGAGCTCTAAAAAACTAAAATGAGGACATATTTTCTGAGTTTTCAAATAGCGACAAAGAAATTTTACATTATTTGTATTCTTTATGTTTTTTTATCCAGTTGACCACTTGATTAAATGTTGCACCTAGGGGAGAGGATGTGGTGTTACTTCCAGAGCTGCAGACTTTGCAACTGGGGAACCAGGTTGGAGTTTCTGCTTCAGCTCAACATTCTGTGATTCTGGTCAAATCACTTAATCTCCCCATGTCTACAACCAAAATGAATTTGGTCTTGTGTGATGTAACCAATGCTCATGTAAAGCACTCCAATACCTGACAAGTCTGCACTATATAAAACTGCAAATACTCAAAAATAAGTGTTTTGCACACTTCTGTCATTGGGCTACATGTGGGCTACATCTGGGTGATATTTGTGCTGCATTTGGGCTCTTTTGTCTCTGGTGGCCATCTTGTGAGATTTATTTGTTATGAAGTTTCCTAATTTTCTCATTTACTGCAGTCTCCTCAGTAGGAAATGCTTTCAGTTTTTTACTTTGATTCCATCAAGAAGGTATTCAGATATGTCACACATTTGCCATGAATTCTGAATGTTAGCACTCTAGTTGCTCATTAGATCACTGTAGTAAAGCTACTGCTCACCACGGAAGTCTGCTGCTGGTATTAAAAGTGCATGTTTCAGTCTGCATATCAGAAGTTTTTAATGAAATAGAAGAGGATTTGAGAAGTCACTCAAAATGTGCCCTAATTCTTCTTTCTTCGGCACTAATCATAATTTATATGGCAAAATGAACCCCCTCATTGTGTTCCTTTTTAAATTAAATGTTTTAAGTGTTACCAGTTTTTTCCAATCAAGATGGCTTCAGGTGTGCCATACTTTTGTCATAAGTAAGACAGTAAGCGCTCTAGTTGTTCTTAAGAACACTCTGGGACATTCTGTCATTGGGCTATACTTGGGCTACATCTGGGTGATATTTGGGCTACATTTGGGCTCTTTTGTCTCTGGTGGCCATCTTGGGAGATTTATTTGTTATGAAGTTTCCTAATTTCCTCATTTACTGCAGTCACCTCAGTGGGAATACTTTCAGTTTTTTATTTTGGTTCAATCAAGAAGGCATTCAGATGTGTCACACATTTGCCATAAATTCTGAATATTAGCACTCTAGTTGCTCATTAGATCACTGTAGTAAAACTACTGCTCACCAGGGAAGTCTGCTGCTGGTATTCAAAGTGCATGTTTCAGTCTGCATGTCAGAATTTTTTTATGAAATAGAAGAGGATTTGAGAAGTCAAAATGTGCCCTAATTTTTCTTTCTGCAGAACTAATCATAATTTCTATGGCAAAATGAACCCCCTCATTTTGTTCCTTTGTAAATTAAATGTTTTAAGTGTTACCACTTTCTTCCAATCAAGATGGCTTCAGGTGTGCCATACTTTTGTCATAAGTAAGACTGTTAGCGCTCTAGTTGTTCGTTAGAACACTCTGGGACATTCTGTCTTTGGGCTATACTTGGGCTACATCTGGGTGATATTTGGGCTACATTTGGGCTCTTTTGTCTCTGGTGGCCATCTTGGGAGATTTATTTATTATGAAGTTTCCTAATTTCCTGCAGTCTCCTCAGTAGGAAATACTTTCAGTTTTTTACTTTGGTTCCATCAAGAAGGCATTCAGATGTGTCACACATTTGCTATAAATTTTGAATATTAGCACTCTAGTTGCTCATTAGATCACTGTAGTAAAGCTACTGCTCACCAGGGAAGTCTGCTGCTGGTATTCAAAGTGCATGTTTCAGTCTGCATGTCAGAATTTTTTTTATGAAATATAAGAGGATTTGAGAAGTCAAAATGTGCCCTAATTTTTCTTTCTACAGCACTAATCATAATTTCTATGGCAAAATGAACCCCATCATTTTGTTCCTTTGTAAATTAAATGTTTTAAGTGTTACCACTTTATTCCAATCAAGATGGCTTCAGGTGTGCCATACTTTTGTCATAAGTAAGACTGTTAGCACTCTAGTTGTTCTTTAGAACACTCGGGGACATTCTGTCATTGGGCTATACTTGGGCTACATCTGGGTGATATTTGGGCTACATTTGGCCTCTTTTGTCTCTGGTGGCCATTTTGGGAGACTTATTTGTTATGATGTTTCCTAATTTCCTCATTTACTACAGTCTCCTCTGTAGGAAATACTTTCAGTTTTTTACTTTGATTCCATCAAGAAGGCATTCAGATGTGTCACACATTTGCCATAAATTCAGAATGTTAGCACTCTAGTTGCTTATTAGATCACTGTAGTAAAGCTACTGCTCACCAGGGAAGTCTGCTGCTGGTATTGAAAGTGCATGTTTCAGTCTGCATGTCAGAATTGTTTAATGAAATAGAAGAGGATTTGAGAAGTCACTCAAAACGTGCCCTAATTTTTCTTTCTGCAGCACTAATCATACTTTCTATGGCAAAATGAACCCCCTCATTTTGTTTCTTTTTAAATTAAATGTTTTAAGAGTTACCACTTTATGCCAACCAAGATGGCTTCAGGTGTGCTATACGTTTGTCATAAGTAGGACTGTTAGCGCTCTAGTTGTTCTTTAGAACACTCTGGGAAGCTGCAGTAGATCACAAAGGAATCAACTGACAGTCTCTGCCCTTGTTGGATGTACAGGTTTTTCTGAGAATGTCAGACTTCATTCTCACATGACTGAGAAAGATAATGTGAATTTACAGAAAATATGCTCTCAGTTTAGCTTATAGATCACCTTCCAAACCTCTGTGGGAAAAGCATAAGAAAATAGTTTTCTCTCAAACATGATTCATGATATCACAGCAGAAGGCTTTTTCACATGGTAAAATCACCTTAGAACACACCACAATTCCTAAAATGAGTATGGTACCATCAACAAATGATTTATAATGTAACTAAAGTCTTAAAACCTTCTATTAACTGCAATGCTTTTTAATGAGGTGCTATCTTTTATATTGGTCCCAAGATGGCTGCCAACACTTCTTGGATGAAGTGCTGACAGCCACTCAGATCTCACGATGAGATGTGTGGTTAGGCTCCGCCCAGATATATATGTGATTTTACTTTTGATTTTCTCAGGAACTACTGAACGGATTTACACCATATATGCAAAAGGCACATGCCTGACCTGAGGACTACCTCTTTGCCAAATTTCAAGTAATTCTGTTCAGCCGTTCGTGCTGTACCTTCGACTAAAGGTCCTATGGGAAAATGCATGGGGAAAACGCATTTTGGGACCCCCCTTTTTTCTCGGCCCCCGCTTGACGAATCACCCAGAGACTTTCAGGGTAGGAGCTGAGCGGAGCGCCCCATTAGTTTCACGAAGAGAAGTCAACCGGCGCCAAAGTTATTCAAAATAGAATTTTCAGATTTCCTATGGGAACTCGGTCCTAACTATAACTATCTACTGGCGACTGCCAGTAGATAATATATAAATATATATATATATATATTACCTACTGGCGGTCGCCAGTAGGTAGTTATAGTTAGGACCACGTTTCCATAGGAAATCCGCAACATTCTATTTTGAATAACTTTGGCGCCGGTTGACGAATCCTCGCGAATTTTTCAAAATAGGTGGGGCGCTACGCTCCGCTCCTACCCTGAAAGTCTCGGGGGGATTCGTCAAGCGGGGGCTGAGATAAAAGGGGGGTCCCAAAACGCATTTTTCCCATGCATTTTTCCATAGGACCTTTAGACACAGCTACAGCCCGAACGGCTGAACAGAATTACTTGAAATTTGGCAGAGAGGTAGTCCTCAGGTCAAGGAAGTGCCTTTTGTAGGTTTGGTGTAAATCTGTTCAGTAGATTCTGAGAAAATAGCCTTTAAATCAATATATATATCTGAGCCAGCTTACGGTGCGCTTACGGTGCGCTTACCGTACGCGTACGGTGGCGTGCGCGAGCGCGATTCTGATTGGCCCTTAGATCTTAGTAAACATTCGAATCGGTCGAAACCAGGAAGCGGCGGCCGCCATTTTCTCTCTCGCACTCTGACAGGGGGTTGAAAAACCAAGTGCAAAAACATGTAAAGGGGCTGTTTACACAGCTCCCAAGCACCTAGCCATGGCGAGGGAGTCCCCAACGATCCCCCAAGTGAAAAAAGGCAATTTTAATTTTTTTGAATATTTCGCCGATTACGATTACCGTACGCGTACGGTAAGAAATAATAAAAAAAAATAAAAAATATCCAAAATCTCCCCACCCCGTGTGCAAAAGGTGCCCGAAGGGCATCTTTTGTGCATGGCTTAATAGAGCTAAACAAAACATATATTTTACCTGTCACAACGATGCTCATCATATGTCCTCCATGTGCGCACGGTGCGCGAAGCGCATCGTGCGTTCATGGCCCATCTAGCGTAACGTGGGCACGCGGTGCGCGAAGCGCACCGTGCGCGCACGGAACGAACTGCGTTAAGTGGGCGCGCACGCCACAAATGGCGTAAAGTAACTTAGCATTTAAAAAACCGTACAAATTCACTGAAAAAACCATAGGTTTCACACACGTTATAGTTAGGAATTAGCATTTAAAAAACCTTGCAAATTCACTGAAAAAAACATAGGTTTCACACATGTTATAGTTAGCTGGACATTTTACTGATAAAAAACCAATGAAATTCCCCCGTTATAGTTACTGTAGGCAACTATAACTCACGCGACCGTAATCCTCTGCTGATGACATATGTGTCTTTATGAAAAAAAAATATTTGTAATATATGTATAGCTAAAATTTAATGGAAGAAGACATGGGCAAATAAGTGTCTAAATACAGTATTAGCATCAGCAGAGGATTGCGGTCGCGTGAGTTATAGTTGCCTACAGTAACTATAACGGGGGAATTTCATTGGTTTTTTATCAGTAAAATGTCCAGCTAACTATAACATGTGTGAAACCTATGTTTTTTTCAGTGAATATATATATATATATATATATATATATATATATATATATATATATATATATATATATATATATATATATATATATATATATATCGCACAGCGCCACTTCTTGCACTTCCCTTCCTCCGGGAAAAACGGACGGCGAGACCACAACTTTGTGCTGCAATTTTTTGTTTTTATTCAGACACCTTGTCCATCATGACGCGTTTTCGGCCTCTCGGCCTTGTTCACATAACGCGCTACGGGGTTGCCATATTGTATTTAAAGTGACAATGGAACCACACGTGATTTCATGTTATCATAGACATAGACAACATACTATGCATACAATTTCACATTATTAATGTGCAACCTGCAGTCATAGATAAGGATGTAGCTTGTTATGTTTAAATAAAATGCTTGAATAAATAGAATAATTTAGATAAAATACCAGTTTCATTATCCTAAAAACTCCTTATCTAAAAGCAATTCAATTTCAAATGTGCAAAACAATCTTCATGCATTTTGAGATGTTTGACTATATGTGCCTCATCTCTTGCGTTTAAAGTAGACCAACATATTGGATCTATCATGTTGAACATTGCTATAGAAATTTGATTAGCATTCTTTTTGAAAATGAACACCACGGTTCTAGTTTTTACTTTCACTGCGTATTTTCATATCGTTGTATGTTGGACGTCTTAGACTAAAGTGCAAGTGCAAAAGATAAATAGATAAATAGTGCTAAATTATAAAATTTATAAATAACGTGTGCTATTAAAATGTCATTGTGACCTAAAGTCACGACAGCGGAAAGATAGCTTGAAAAGTATTATATATATATTTTAATCATCATATATATATATACATCTTTTCCTTTTTTGGGTTTATCATACTGCTCATTTGGATTTATTTATAAAGATGTATGGAAATCTTCACTGGAGTTGTGTCCATTTGGAGTCTTAGTATCTAACTCTAATATGTATTTAGTTCCTAGGAGACGAAGCTTAGCCTCTCGGTTGCCTCCTCGTCTGGACACTGGGATACAGTCAATTAAAAAATATGTTAATAGGTCCAATTGGTTGTTGTCTTTCTCTTTAAACTGTCGTGCCACCGGGTACGCAGGATCGTTGTTGGTGATTGCCCTCATGTGCTGCAGTATGCGTTTGTGGGCCTGTAATTGGTACTGCCCACATACTGCAGTCCACAAGGGCAACCCAACACATATACCGCATACGCCGTACGACAAGTCATCAATTTGGATATTTTAGCTGGATGCTGTGAAAAAGGTGTATTATACATAGTCTTATTGATCCCACATTTGCATGCGCAACAGCTATTGCATTTCACAAATCCCTTGCGAGTAGTGGATGATTTGTTTTCAGGGCTACTGCTTACTATAGAATCTTTCATGGATTGTGATTTTCTGAAGGTGATGCTAGGATGTTTTGGCATCATCCTCCCAATTATCGGGTCACTACATACTATTGACCAATTTTTGTTCACAATCTTGCGCAGCGCATTATGTTGTTGGCTATATGTTGATATGAGCCTAGTGTTATCCTTTTTCTCCTTATTCTGATCTTTAGGTTCCTTGACTTTTTTTGCTAGTAGTATTTGTCTGTTTGATAGGTTTGCTTTGTCTCTCACTATATCAATGGTATTTGGTTTGTAACCCCTCTCTATGATTTACTTTGTTGTTGCGCCTCTTTTAGGTCTTTATCATTGCTGCATGCTCTTCTAATCCTCAATCAATCAATCAATCATTTGCATTTATAAAGCGCGCTACTCACCCGTAGGGGTCTCAAGGGGCTGGGGGGGGGGAGGGGGGGGGGGAGGTCAGTGCTCGAAGAGCCAGGTCTTGAGCTGCCTTCTGAAGGAGAGGTGGTCCTGTGTGCCGCACAGGTGGCTGGGAAGAGAGTTCCAGGTCTTTGCTGCCAGATAGGAGAAGGACCTGCCTCCGGCGGTGGCTTTGCGGATGCGAGGCACGGCTGCCAGGGCTTGTCCGGTCGAGCGTAGGGTGCGAGGAGCGGTGTAGAAGGAGACGCGGTGGTTGATGAGTTTTGGTCCGATATTGTGCAGGGCTTTGTGTGCGTGGGTGAGGAGTCTGAAGGTGATCCTCTTGCTGACTGGAAGCCAGTGAAGTTTCTTCAGGTGTCCGGAGATGTGGTGGTGGCGAGGTATGTTCAGGATGAGTTGTGCGGCCGCGTTCTGGATTCGTTTTAGTTTCTTCTGTAGCTTGGTAGTGATGCCGGCGTACAGAGCGTTTCCATAGTCCAAGCGACTGGTGACGAGGGCGTGGGTGACGGTCTTCCTGGTGTCGGTGGGGATCCAGCGGAAGATCTTGCGGAGCATGCGGAGGGTGTTGAAGCATGCCGAGGTCACCGAGTTGACCTGTCTGGTCATGCAGAGGAATGAGTCCAGGATGAAGCCGAGGTTGCGTGCGTGGTCGGTGGGTTGGGGAGTGCTGCCTAGGGCGGGGGCCACCAGGAGTCGTCCCAGGCGGTGGGAGTAGGGCCGAGGATGAGGACCTCCGTCTTCTCCGTCTTCTTGCCGGCTGTCTGTCATCCAGTGCGCTACTTCCTTCATGCCTTCGTGTAGTCTGGTTCTTGCTGAGGTGGGGTTGTTGGTGAGGGAGAGGATGAGCTGGGTGTCGTCGGCGTAGGATATGAGGTTGAGTCCGTGTTTTCGTGCGATGTTCGCCAGGGGGGTCATGTAGATGTTGAAGAGGGTTGGGCTGAGGGAGGATCCTTGGGGGACGCCGCAGATGATCTCCGTAGTAGTGGATCTGAAGGGGGGAAGGCGGACTCTCTGGGTTCTTCCGGAGAGGAAGGAGATGATCCATTCCAGGGCCTTGCCTCTGATGCCGGCGTTGCTGAGGCGACGTATTAGGGTACGGTGGCAAACCGTGTCAAAGGCTGCAGAGAGGTCCAGGAGTATGAGGGCCACGGTCTCTCCTTTGTCAGTCAGAGATCTGATGTCGTCCGTGGCTGCGATGAGGGCGGTCTCGGTGCTGTGGTTAGCTCTGAAGCCGAATTGTGAGGGGTCGAGTGAGTCGTTGGTTTCCAGGGCGGTGGTGAGTTGAGTGTTGACGATTTTCTCAATCACTTTGGCGGGGAACGGGAGGAGCGAGATGGGCCGGAAGTTTTTGAGTATGGTGGGGTCTGCTGTTGGTTTCTTTAGGAGGGCGTTGAGTTCGGCGTGTTCCCAGTTCTCCGGGAAGGTGGCGGTGGTGAAAGATGCGTTGATGACGTCTCGGAGGTGGGGTGCAATGATGTTGTCGGCTTTGTTGAAGATGTGGTGCGGGCAGCATTTCTCCATACGGTATTCTACGTATTAAATGCTGAGGATGATGGCTAGTGGCATGTAGAAGGCTATTGCCCGCTGTCGGTTTACGATAGAGGCGGGTTTCCATTCTTTGTTTCTCTATGTACACTTCCAGATCACTTATAGCCGCTGTGAGATGGAGATTTAATTCATTCTGATTGATATTTTGGACAAATTTTTCTGCTGTTTCTTTTGTTCCATGCCATATGACAAACAAGTCATCTATGTAGTGCAGCCATAGTCTTATATGTTTGTCTACCATTTGTTTGTGCTGTATATTCAAAACCAACTCCTCCCACCACCCCATGTGGAGGCAGGAGTAGCTGGGGGAAAAACATGCCCCCATAGCTACTCCTCTAATTTGTTGCAGGATTTGGTTATGGAACAAAAAGTAATTGTTGTTCAGGCAATACATAATCATTGTTAGTAGCATTTTGTTATGTTGAGCATATTGGATTGATCTTGAGTTTAGATAGTGCTCTACTGCCCATATCCCATCTTTATGGTGTATACTAGTGTATAGCGATGCCTGCTGGATTTTAAAGACTTGCCTGTCTGCCTGCTTGCACTTTCAGCGCTCCGAACACAACGCTCGGATCCTTCCTGGCTGCCCCCTCTCGCGCAAGCATCCCAGACCGCCTCCGCTGATCGCCCCCCCCTCGCCTGGTTCTCGGAGTGGGACGGGCGGCTCCACCATCTTGGGCGGGTCTGGGCGACGCGCTGCTGCTCTTTGGCACCTCCCCCTTGCCACGCCCCTTGACCCTTCTCCCCCATGTGTCCCTATATATTGGTTGGTCAGCCCCGGCGGCGCAGCGGACGGGCGCAGCGGGCGCGACGAAGGCGCGCCGAAGTTGCGCCTAAGTTAAGCCCGTCTGCGCCCGTCCGCGACAGGCCGGGACCTGGGGCCTCTGACCCCGCTCTTCCTTTGGTCTATTCGACGTCCCAACTGGTTGCATATTCTGCTCCTACCCCTCTTTCCCCTTCTCTCATATCCTATTTGGATAATCTTGGTATCCTTCTTCCGCATTCCCCAGATTCCTCTTTAGTTGTGCCTGCCCTGGCTTCTCTCACTCCAGGCATCTCTCCTTCCCCCCGCCCTCCTGTTAGATTTCCACCTGCCTCTGCTATCTTGCTCAACACTCGCTCCGCAGTCAAAAATCAAACTGCTCTTTTTAATTTACTCAACACTGATTCTCCCGATTTTCTCTTTCTTACAGAAACCTGGTTCTCTACTGACTCTCTTCCTGACCTCCTGGCTATTCTGCCTGATACTTACTATGCCCTCCGTGCCGACCGCCCTGACGGTAAGGCTGGGGGGGGGTGGCCATGATAATACGTTCATCCTTGAAATTTCAACTCCTTGCCCATCCCCCCATACCTAATGTAGACTATCTTGTGGCCCGTTCACTTAATCTTCCTGTACCCCTTACTGTTGTCCTTATGTATCGCCCCCCGCACCCTATGCCGCAGTTTGTTTCCACCCTGCAGGACCTTTTGGCCACCTTGGTGGTAAACAATTCTTCATTGTTGCTGCTGGGCGACTTCAACTTTTGGCCTGGGGACCCCAGGGAGGACTCTTTGTCCAAAGATTTCTCTGCCACACTTCTAAATTTTCTTCCCCATGTCTCGGCCCCTACTCATGTCCACGGCCACACTCTGGACCAAGTTTGGTCCTCAAGTTGTAATATGTCATCTGTTTCCATCCTTCCCTGCGTCTGGTCGGATCATGCCATGATCTTATTCTCCATTCTCCTCGGCTCGGTCACCAAAGCTCCTCTTCCAAAAAATATCTTGGCTCGGAGTTGGAACCAGACGGATCTTAATGTTCTCTCTTCCTCCCTGGCCTCATCCGCCCCTGATCTTACGGGTTTGTCTCTGGAAAGTCAAGCTAATACCATCAGTGCTTGGCTTTCCTCTTCCTGTGATCAGGTGGCCCCGCTTAAGAAGGTTAAATCTGTCCGTCCCCACGACGCTCACAAATGGTTTTCTTATGACCTTAAAGCCCTCAAACTTAGTCTCAGGCGCGCTGAACGCCATTGGAGACGGAACTACTGTCCGACTCTTCGCGCCAAATACAAAGCCCTTCTTTGCGATTATAAAAGAGCCATCCTTGCGGCTAAGACCAAATACTTCACAGAGAAAGTGGCCCTCTCTGCCAATAAATCCCGCGAAATCTTTTCTCTTGTTCACAGTCTTGCCTTTTCTGATCGCACTTCTTCACCCCTTGTTCCATCTCAAGCTCTTTGTTCTTCCTTCAATGACTATTTTATTGATAAAATCTCCAACATTAAAGCTAATATTCCCTCTGTTCCTTCACCTGAACAACCTGGTTTCTCTCCTTTTTCTACCTCCACTCTGGATCGCTTTCAACCTATTTCTCCCCAGCTTTTCCTTGACCTTTTGGCCAAGGTTAAGTCGGGTTCCCCTACGGATTGTGCTCCTGCACGGATCCTTAAAACTCTCTACACCAACTGTCCGGCTCCCCCTCTTGCCCTCCTTAACACGTCCCTGGCTCTTGGCTCCGTTCCCTCTTCATTTAAATCTGCTATTGTTTTGCCTATTTTAAAAAAACCTGGTCTGGATCCCTCTCTTTTATCTAATTTCAGGCCTATTTCTTTGCTTCCCTACCTTGGGAAGATTTTGGAAAGCTACGTAACATCCTGCTTGTCCGCCTATATTGAGGAGAATTCTCTTTTGGCCTCTCATCAGGCGGGCTTTCGCCCAGGCCACTCCACTGAGGGAGTGGTTCTTGCAGTCCTTGATGAACTCAAGGGGATGGCGGACAAAAACCTCCCTCAAGCCCTCGTTCTTCTTGATCTGTCCGCTGCGTTTGACACGGTCGACCATGCCATCCTCCTCGATCGTCTCAGCGCGGCGGGCATCCAGGGCCTCGCTCTATCTTGGGTGGCGTCCTTCCTTCAAGGCAGGTCACAAGCGGTACAGCTCTCCGGGTTTTCCGCTCCCCCGCGTCCGGTCACCTGCGGGGTTCCCCAAGGTTCTTCCCTTTCCCCTCTACTCTTTAATCTTTATATCCGCCCCCTCATCTCCTCACTTTTGGAGCTGGGGGTCTCTGTGTACAATTACGCAGACGACCTTCAGCTCGTCTTCGATCTCTCTTCCCCTCTTGATTCTCTTCCCAAATTCTCTTCTACTCTTATCTTTATCTCCCAATGGATGAGCTTCAATCATTTGAAGCTCAACCCTGATAAAACGGAGCTTGTACTCACGGGTGGTCCCTCCAACCCTTGGTCCCCTTCCCACTGGCCTCTCTCCTTTGGTCCCTCTCCATCACCGGTTTCCTCTGTTCGGACCTTGGGTATTAAGGTTAGCCAGGATCTTTCTATGCACGCCCATATAAGTTCTGTGGTGTCTTCTTGCTTTCTTTCCCTTCGTTTAATTCGTAAGATTTCAAGGTTCTTTTCTGTTGATGCCCTCAAAACTATTATCACTGCCCTCATCACGTCCCGCCTGGATTATGGGAATGGCCTGTACGTTGGCATTCCTGCCTACGAAACCCGCCGCCTTCAGGCCATCCAAAACCAGGCGGCTCACCTTATCCTTCGTCTTCCCAAAACCTCCCACATCACGCCTGCTCTTAAATGCCTCTACTGGCTCCCCGTGCATTTCAGATCCTATTTCAAACTTGCTTGTTTTGCTTTTCAGGCTCATGCCCGTTCCGCTCCTTATTTCATCAACTCTCTCATTGCTCCCCACGTTCCTAGTCGCACTCTCCGCTCCTCCTCACTTTCTCTTCTCCATGTCCCTCGATTCCGTAAATCCCGCATTGGTGGCACTCGTTTCTCAGTCCTGGCCCCCCGGTTTTGGAACAGTCTTCCTCTTTTCCTTCGTTCTATTCCTATTTACACCCACTTTCGTAAAGCCCTTAAAACTTTTCTGTTTTCCCAAGCTTTCCCTAACTAGCTCTCTGGGACTGTTCTTGTGAGTCTGGACGAGGTGTCAGCGCCAGGAAGCCGCTTGGCAGCAGTGCGCTTTAGCAAATTCCTTTTTCATTTCATTTCATTTCATTTCATTTTATTTACGTCTAAACACATTAATAAATCCTCAGATTGCCAAACATAGTCATTAATATGTCTTAAAATGTCACTGGTGTCTTGTACAAATGATGGCAAGTTTTTAACATATTCCTGTAAAAAGAAGTCTATATATTTTGATGAATTTTCCAATAATCTGCCCTTGGCCGATATGATGGGTTGACCTGGCGGTGTGACATTTTTGTGCAGCTTTGGTACAAAATATATAACGGGCATCACAGGATGTTCATTTTTTAAAAATTTGAACTCATCTATACTGAGCAAACCCGCACTTCGCCACCAATTCAGCTTGGAGTAGTATTCGTTCCATGATGCTCGTGCTATTTGAACATTACTTCTTTTGTAGCAGTTTTTATTGTCCAGTTGTAATTCGGCCTCTGCCATGTACATGTTCCTTGGCCATATTACCAAATTGCCACCTTTGTCCGAGTTCCTAAGTATATATATGTCAACCAAAGTCGCCTCGCAAAGAAACAACAGGGAACCGCGGCGGTCTGTAGACAGGTAGGTTTATTGAATCCTTGGCATGACGTGTTTCAGTTAATGCCTTCCTCAGATGCAAACGATTAACACTGGCGCCTTTTCACAGTTCCTCTTTTGAATGCAAACTGCATCCCCCCCATTGGTGGAGACCTGATGGCCCATGGAAACTGCAAGTCCCAGCATCCCCCATCTTGGGAGTCGCCCCTGCAGCTCTGATTTGCCTGCCCCTTATCTCTTACATGCGGTGTGCCTCTGATTTCTGTGCTCATACAGTGCTGAAATGTTGCATACTTGGGTACAAAGTTCTCTTGGTGGGAGTTGGGGTCTGGGGCATGGTTTGTCCGCACCTGTGCTCTACTTACTTGTGCATGTGTGCCATTGTACCCATCTCCCCCCGTCCCCCCAGTCTCTGCTCGCTACTCACCCTCTTGCTGTTGTGTCCGGTCCTGTTGAGCAGTGTCTGGTCCCCCAACTCCTGCCACCGTCACCCCACTGATGACTGTGGACACCATTTCCTCCATGTCACCCAGCTCCTCCTGTGGCGCTGGACTCCCACCTTCAGTCTGCATTTCTGCCTTCCGGTTGTTGGCGAGTTTCAGCTTGGTTTTGCTCTTGACGTCATTCCAGCGCCTCTTGACCTCGTCCATTGTCCTCTTCAGCACTCCGACTTCATTCACCTTGTCCACGATGGCCTGCCATAGTCCATTTTTTGTCGCCAATGACACAGTGGATGTGATGAACAGTTGTTGATGGTGTTCAACCATCTCCGTTATCAGGGTCCTGTTCTCCTGTGGACTGAAGCGCTTCTTCCTACTCTTCTTCTCCTTGCCCTTCCCTGACCCCGAGGCCGCAGGCAGGTCCTCTGGGGGGTTTGTGGGGTTCTGGTTCTCCTCCGTACTTGCTCCAGCAACATCCATTGTGCTTGGCTGTTGTTTGACATTTGTTTGTCAGTTTTTTTCTACTTTTATGGTGATTGTTCCCGCCTGACGCGTGTGAATTGCAGACCTGTAGCTAATTTTCGCTGATTTTTGTATCACAATTGGCCTCATAGTAGTCTATCCTATGTAGCTGTAAAACTCTCGTAATTTTTCCTGTGTCTATAGAGTTCTCATACATTTTTTTAATTTTGACAATAGTTTATGATTCCTCTGATGCTGAACCTCACACACTTGAAATCAGATTTTCCTCAATGTTACCTGCCCTGAAAAGAGACCCTAAAATTGTTTCCTCACCCCCTAATTTCAAGGGAGCAGTGCCCTCAGTGAGGTCCCTGGTTTGTGGTAGCATTATAGATTTTGTAGTAAAATAGTTGCATTAAGATCTGATGCCAACTGGCCCCGGTTTCTAATAGCCTGGGGCAGATGGACATCTAGCACATGGCTTGTTACCTATTGCAGGGGGATGAATTAAGGCGTGTAATGAGTAATGGCATCTTCAGTGTCACCCTTTCCTTTCTCATTAGCATCATGATTTCTCCTTTGGCACTACAAAAAGGGCAATTGAAAGCAGAACATGCAAGTTCTGACATGAAACATTATATGAATAAAACAAAAGAGGTAAATAAATATTTCAGATAATTCAATAATTTGTCATTTCTGTCTTAAATGGCCCTGATCGAAGACTGCTGTCGTGTCGCTGATCCTCAATCTAACTTTCCATTGTGTTTGCAAAGACAATTTAACAAACACGTTTGAAATAGTACTCCAAAAGCATGTCCCAAGAATATGTTATTGTGCTAGAACCATTTGGATTTTTGTCAAGCACCCAAGGCTTCATATTGACAATTTATTAAAAGTATTCAAATGAATTAACCAGAAAGTAATCATAAATAAAGAGTTGGCACTTTTTCAACAATGTCTGTCTCACGAACAAAAAACTAGAAAAAAATTTCTCCATTTAAGTTGAATTTGCATGCAAAGGACACAGCATTACATGAAGGAATAACAGGGCATATTATCAAGACAGGCGGTAAAATTATCCCCGCTTTAGCGGCAGAAAACTGCCGCTAAAACAGCGATAATGGGCTTGATAATATGCTCTATGGAATTCCAATTGAAGCCCATGTTAGATGTGAAGGACATCTAGCGGCGATCATTTTATCGCCTGACTTGATAATATGCCCCATCGTTTCTATCTCCTCTTAGGTGGAGTTCTGTTTCCTTCACTCCCAGGTGGCCACTTACTTTCTTAACCTTGACTGGAATAAAATTTAGGGAAAATAAACAGATGATAGGTGGAATATTTGTAGTGTGCCTCTATTCCTCTTCAGAGGGAGCTCGAACTGGCAGTTCGGGCTCGACGGCCTCCAGTCCCTGAGACTTTCACAAGCATTCCTCCCATCTCTTCTGTGGTTACCTTGGAATAACACAATGTTGTTTATGAATTTTCATCAGTTTGGGGGTGCATTGACTCCCTGATATATTCATGCCAAACCATAGGTCTTATTCACCCCCTTGGGCTTTAAATATATATATTACACACCATGGAGAATATTTACAAGGAGTTAACGCCCCCAATTGTCACTTTTTCTGACGTTCTGGTGGCGTTAAGTCCTTCACCTTATTTACAAGGCAGCGTTAAGCCATCTAACAAGGCTTAACACCGCCTTGTAAATAATGCCCCTATTAATGCAGCACTTAGCTTGAAAGTGGCGTGCAATGGGTGCTGCAGTGGGCGTTCCGCAGCAACACTAATTGCTTTTTGATGCTGCACGATATTTCCAAGGTATGGGGCAGTGCCAAAAATATTGCCAGGGAATACCTGGTCTTAAGCAGACGATACGAGGAGAAAGGTTTTATTTCTCCTCGTATTTTGCTCTTTCCATGTTTGCTGCATTCTGTAGCACACATAGAAACAGCAAATCACCTGTAAAGACTGTTTATGTGCAAGAAGATTTCCCTTCCTGCACATAAACAAACACCCCTGCAGCAGAGGCACACGTGCAACATGGTGCAAGGGTGCCAGCACTTCGCTAGGCAGCTTCTTTAGCCCCAGCGCTGGGGAAATGCAGGGGTACACTGCATTCTTGTAAATACTGCACATCCCTGCGTTTTGAAACGGACAGAGTGCAGCGTTACCAACTTTGGCCTAACACTGCTCTCCGCCAATTTCTAGTAAATATGCCCACAAATGTCTCAAAGGCTGAACTTGCTGAACAAAGGAATGCCTATGCTGATGTTAAACTGGCTAAATCCTATCTGTCTGGCCGCTGTCTGGCCTTCTCTCTTCCCCCTTTTCTATTCAAATTTAGAATAACAACAAATGGTGTCCCCCAGGGCTCTTCCCTCAGCCCTATTTTATTCAATATTTATACCAAACCTCTCCTCTCACTTATAAAAACCCAGCATATTAAGTTACTTAACTATGCAGACGATACTCGGATAATTCTGTCGCTGAACAATAACTAGGAGGATACCATAGGTAACTTCCAGGCATGCATTCTTGACATCTTTGACTGGATGAATGCAAATTCACTCAAGATGAATGGAAACAAAACTGAACTCCTCTGTTGCTCCTCCAATAAAATCCCGGTATCCCTATTGCCTAGCTTCTGGTCGTTACCCACGGAAATGCCACTGGGCAACCCAGCGGCGGTGCGAAACTTAGGTGGGATCATTGATCAATGTCTGTCTATGGAAAATCAAATGAACGGACCAGGACTTGTTTTGCACTGATCCGGGCCCTTAGGAAGCTATATCCTCTGCTTGACCTATCAGCTAGATCACTGATCTCCAGAGGTGTAATACTAAGTAGGCTGGACCATTGCAATGCCCTGTTGCTAGGTGCCCCTAGCTATTTGTTAAAAAAACTAGAGCACATCCAGATAATCACAGCTAAGCTAACATTGAACAGATCTCGATATTCATCTGCCACGGAGGCCCTGAAGGAGCTCCACTGGCTGCCTATCAAGCAGAGAATTATCTTTAAATATCTCTGTATTGTCCATAAGGCACTACACAATAAAGGACCAAAGCCCTTACAAAACAAACTAAAAAAATATACTCCTGGCAGAAACCTCCAATCAACCACAGGTAACTATGTCCAAGAACGCAGATTTCAAAAAGTCAGACAAGGAGGACGTACCTTTACCGTCAAGGCAGCTCGGATAGGGAATAAATTATCAGCTCCCCTACGATCTCACTCTGACTTACTAAAATTCAGGAAATCACTGAAAACCTGGCTATTCCCTCACTAGCGACCCGCTCTTCAGTTTCTCCATCAGCTGTTTTCTTACATAGTGGTTACAGCGCCAGGATTTCATTTTTGGTCACAGTGCGCTTTATAAATAACCCTTACAATTACAATTACAATTACTTACCGGTAATCTTCATTAGAATGAGTCCTGGTTATCCTTGATGCAGTCCTGAGTCTCACCCTCCCATCCGGGCATGGTAGTTGGCTATTTCCAGTTTTGCTGTTTGTCTTATGGCATTTGCGTGCTATTTTTCAGAAAGTGCATCATTAGTTCCTCCCTTTTGTGGTGACTCCTAGGTAACCGGGGCCATCTCGGAGTAACTTTATGGTTTCAGCTAGGGAACTGCATCTGGGAGAAAGGAAAAGTATCTCATGCATAAGGACTGCATCCAGGAAGACGGACGAGGGGGTAATTTGCAATAAATATTAAGTCCCTTAGTCTCCTATTCCCCATTCCATTTTACCTATTTCTTCACTGGTCATTAACAGAACACTAAGATTGATGTTGTCTTCATGTACTTACAGATAATTCTCTTTTTTTATCAAAATATATATTTTTTTAGGAATGGAATGCCACCTTGTTTTCTGTTATCTGGCATAACAATGATGACATTTCTGTTTGCCACGATCCACCACAAAGATATAAGAGGACCTTGATGCCACCAATCCTGAAGACCACTACCCTTCAAAATGTTTTGAGTTTTGAAGGGATTCATTCCCTGATGCATGTTCTGGTTTTCCTCTCCATGACTACTGCGTATAACAATTGTGATTTGAAATGCATATTGGTCTTTATTATTAAGGATAGAGTGTCAGATTTGCTTGTAGAAATGATTGGCTAGGATGATTGAAGAGGCATAGAAAAGAGCCAGCAAGAGATCACACAATATAGTATGACTGGGGTTACTGTAGACTCTCATTTACCGCAATAACACTTAGAAATATTTTGGCTTTGAGTTGCAGATTTTAAAATCTTGGATTTATACTACATGGTGATGCATTGAGACTACCTGATATCAGCTTAGTACTCAATGATTGCTTTTTTCCAAATCAGTAAAATAAAAACTATTCTCCCACTTTATTTCCCAAAAAATAGTTCTTTAATAATCATAGATTCTAGTAATTCACACTTAGAATACTGAAACATCCTTCATAGTGTACTTTCACAGTCACTTTTGTGTCATGCATCAGGTTGATCATCATTGTAGGAAAATGCCTTTTAGTTTGGTCAATCCATTTTTGGTGGGCAGATGCTGATGGTTTTTTTTACGTTGTGCATTGGCGCTCTGCTAGCAGGCCTCAGTGCATGTGCTCTGACTCGGAAAACATGTTGAAATTAGCTATAATCCTAACAGGAATATTTAACTTTCCTACAATTATCTAGTATATTATACAAAGTGTACACAGAGGCTCCAAGTTAAGTGGCTTGAGGTCTACCATTGTAGCTTGACTGCGGCAGTTTACAAACTGCAATATGACTAACCTAGAGCGGTGAAATCCGCACCATTCGAGGAGTTTGTGGAGTTTTCGACACTCTGTGGAGCACGCGGAGTTCCCAGAAACCCTGCTCCATGGAGTTTTCCTCCATGGAGCACGAGTGAGGAAAATCAACCTCCTGGTGTGATGTCTCAACGCGGGCAGTCACGTTGAGAAACCTTTCATTCGTGTTGAGAAAGCTGCTGCTCGAGTAGAAAATCTACTTGAGCAGCAGAAAGGAAGCTGCGCCCTCTTGCGCTGCACATGGTGCCGTGCAGAAAGGAAGCTGCGCTCTCTTGCGCTGCACATGGTGCTGTTCGAGATGACTTTACAGCGCGGGACAAACACCCGGCGCTCAAAATCACCTTGAACGGCATGACCCTAACACACTCCGCCGCTCGCTGAACTCCGTGTATCACGGCAGAGTTTTTTGTCACTTTACTGAGTTCCACATAGCGGAACTCCATGAACTCTGCCCAGGCCTAAATTTGACCTGTCAAAATAAACCCTTTTGACAGGCCTAAGCCTTTCATTTAAATAATAATAAATGACCCCCTAAGTAATTCTTACTGCCCACAACGGAGGTTGCATAGTTTTTAAAAGTAGGATATGTAGAAATTTTAAATTACACCTCTCTAAACTGAAATCCCCCCAAAAGCTATTTTTATTGCATCACGGCTGGCTGTTTGATAGGAAAACAATGGGATGTGATATTACATTTGTGTTATTAGCTTTTGCATACTTCCGCAAAATTGCACAAAATCATAGGCAACTATGCAAATCCTTCATTTTGTGCTATGTTCTTAGTGCTAAATACATCCTGGTGCAAATACACATTTAAATAAAAGCACTGCGAACAACAACGCTCTCATTCTATTGTTCCTGTGCACTCATGGTAAATTGTTGACCACAAATGATGCCATTTGTGTAAATTATGACCACGAATGGCGCCTTATTTCACAAAATGACATAATTTTAGGAATTTTTCACAAGAAGAGTAATTCTCAAAATGAATAAACCTACATTGGCATAATGTAAATTTCACCCAGGCTGATAAACAACTCAATTTATTGGTGAACTTGGATTTGCAATAAATATTAAGCATAAAGCACTATCAGAAAGTTACCTTTTCCCTAACTAAAGACTATGGAGGCTAATTTACATAGGCCCCCAGCTGAAGCCCTCTGAATACTTAAACCCCGAATGAGGTGTGAAAGCAATTCCCAGAGCAGGACACAGGCTTGGTGCAGGGAGATGTTTCTGTTCCTCTTGCATTATGGCCACTTTGGCAGTGCACAGTAACTTCATTATCTTTAAAGAGGCCTCTACTGTTACAGACAAATGGTAGCCAACAACGCCATGTTAGAGATGATGCTCCTCGGGGTCAGCACGATGCTCAAATTGTTCTCATCCCGACAGCTTAAAGTCTGCTTGCTGTTATGGCCCAGAATTTTAGAAGTGATTGAAAGAGGGAAAGGGTGTTATATAGGGGACAGTAAGGAAGGAGATTTGGAAAAGAAAAGAGGTAGATTAGACCTCGCTGACAGTACAATGCGTTTTCTAAGTGAAATGTGTGCTTGGTTCACCTTGGAAAGTAGAAAGTAGTTCTATCATCACTCTCCCTCGCTCTCTGTTTTTTGGGATTCCTATATGGGTTATGGAGTTTTCTTTTCTAACAGTTTTAAGCTGTGCCCGCTAAAAGAAAGATTATCTGTCAATTATCAGGCATTAAAACATACAAAACACCACTTCTCCACGTATTCATCATTTTTAGCACCAACATACTTGCCACAACTTAAGTCTTTGCTTGAACACTGAAGAATTCTCTCCCAGGTAGGTATTGCACGTTAACTTCCCATGCTGCCCTTTATGTCTCATCTCATGGATCTCTTCCTCCAGTTGAAGCGTGCTGATTGCCAAGTGTGAAAGAAAGAACAATAGTCAAAAAGTCTCTAAAATGCACTCTCAATGTTTAGTTAGCTGCACATCACTAACATTGCCAACTCTGAATTTCGTAATACTTTCTCAGGAAAAGAGGTATGTCTTCTGAACTCACTGGGGGCAGTGTTTTGCCTTTTATAGCTATTAATAGCAATGTTTGAAGGTTTTTTAACTGTTCTCTGAAGGCTCCAAAGGAACGAATAGTTATCTTTACATATAACTCTAGAAAAGAAGAATCGTAGTCATAAACATTGTTTGTCTATTGAATGTAAATAGTACGTCAAATGCTTGTTACCTTTGGACGCCCACCGAGTCCTTGCAAAACTGGAAGCAGTGAAAACCACAATGGAGAGGAGTGAAAAACCCACAAAGCTCTCTTTCTGACTCTGAAACCTGAAAAATGTTCATCGGTTATCAGGCATGGCTCTCTAAATGCACATGCCCCATCCTAGATAACCACCACATGTGGGAGCACACAGGAATCTGGGACATGAGGTCCCTGTGAACGTTTCTCTTGAAGTCTCCCTTGACGCCCCTCCATTTTTGAAGGAGACACAGGTAATAAAAGCCAGAGGGGCTATTATTTGAATACAACCACCGACACAGACAGGTCTGCTCTCCAGCGTTTCCAAGGTCAGAATGCTTGACATTACGATGAGCACATGAGATTCTCATTCTATTACTAAGACAACTAAAAGTTCTATTAATTCTATGCTATAGCATGCAAGTAAATTGCAACACATCCCCTTTACAAAATAAATAAACTTACAGGACAACAAAGGAAATAATAAACAAAACAACAATGAGAGAATACATCATAACTGGAATCTATGTATACAAATAAGAACATAAGATAAACTAGAAAGCACATAGTTCTAATACAAAACATAATCTTTGAACTTCACTGGTACATGTCTGAGTCTAGTTGAACTATCATAATTTTCACCTCTATTCACAGAAACGCAACTGCGGGTATTGGCTGTATGAAAATCTGTATCAACAAATTTAACCAACCTAGACATACTCCAAGTGCAACCATTATCCAAAGTTACAACATTCTTTTTAATTGCTGTGATGACAAAAGGGCCAAGAAGATTAGACAATCCTTTATGACCATACTTGGTTTTCTTTACCCAAACACGATCACCAAGATTCCACTTTCTCTCCCTCACTGACATTTTGTCATCATAACGCAATTTATACCTCCGCTGATACTCAGCGAGCCTACTCCTTCTCACATCTTCACTCACAACATTGCTTTTCCACTCAGGAAGCCACACTGGATTTAATTTTGAAATCGCTAGCCTCCCCCTCAAGGCTTCAAAAGGTTATTTTTGGGAAATGGCATTGGGAACTGTACGGTGTGCCCACCAAGTTTCTCTTAACACACAACTGAAAGAAATTCCAGAATCAAGTGCCCTTTGAGCACACCTTTTGCCAACTCTATTGATTCTCTCCGTGAGACCATTAGCTTGTGGAGCATATAATGCAGTCTTCTGATGAATTATACCAAGACCTTCAAGAAAAACCTGCATCTCATGGGAGATGAACTGCACCTCATTGTACGTGACTAAATATCTAGGAATACCTTCAGATGTGAAAACATCTTTTAGGAATTCAATCACGGACTTGGAATTAACAGTACCCATGCATTTGGAAACTACCCGCTTTGAGGTGTAGTTCACCAAGAGAACAACAAACCTCTCCTGGGGAGGCATTAACTCAAAGGGGCCCATGATGTCCAACCCCAACTTAGTCCAAACTGCATCCGGTACCTCCACAGGCGAGAGGGGAACCTGGCTGGTCATATGAGACTTGTCATTGATGGCACATAAATGACAGTCTTTGACAACACTCTCTACCATCCGATCCATTCCTGGCCACCAGTACCTCTCTCTGACCCGTGTTTTTGTAAGACTTCTTCCGAGATGTCCCTCATGGGCTAAATTACCTGCCTTATCCTTAAGAATCTCAGGCGGAACCATTCTATCACCCCTCATCAGTTTACCTTTACAAAAGGTTAAGTCATCCCTTACACTCCAAAATGGCTTCACTGCTGGAGCAAGATCTTTGTAGCTTGGCCAACCTTTGGATATAATGTCTTTCAGAGAGATGAACACTTTATCTTTAGCAGCACAAGATAACCACTCTTCCTCTAACAGCGAATTCTCCATCAACCAATTTACACACTCCAACTCATCACTCACATTTTCAGAAACTACCGGCAACCTAGACAGCTGACTTATTATCCAAACCTGAAATATAGTGCATGCGAAAATTAAACTCCTGCAAACCCTCATCCCATCCTCGTCGCCAGTAATAAAAGCCAGAGGGGTGTAAGCAATCCGAGGCAGGCTTTATTTGAATACAACCACCGACACAGACAGGTCTGCTCTCCAGCGTTTCCAAGGTCAGAATGCTTGACATAACGATGAGCACATGAGATTCTCATTCTATTACTAAGACAACTAAAAGTTCTATTAATTCTATGCTATAGCATGCAAGTAAATTACAACACGTCATAGAAAACAAAACAGGGACAACAGGTGGCAAATAAAATAAGGCATATACATTGATGGCAACAACATAGACTGGTCAACAGCAAATAAGCCGTCCAGCTGAATCTCGCTGAACGCTGTGAAATCAGAAGACACAAAGGCTGTGCAGCGTTATTTAACAGGCACCCTGACACGCTAGGCCCTTCTATAGTTCCGCCATTCAAACAGGCTACTGTCATTGTGGGAGGCAGCTATTTCAGTACTTTTTTAAAGTGAATGCAGACCCTGGTTTACCAATTTCTCTGGCCACACCCCTGAGTGGACAAACAAGCTCTGAGCAAGAGGAGAAGGATTTCATTATCTTAGATTTAGGCAGAGAAAGGCACTATGGGATTGTCTGCAGTAGAGAATGTAGGAACTGCTGCAAAAGGGGGTAGGGTTACCCCTGGATACCTTTTCCACATTATTAAGGAGGGGCCAGGAGTTACCACCACCCAGAGGTTAATTCTGCACACAAATGTGGTATCCTAGTGCACCCTCTTCAGAACACTCTTGTTAGACCCGGGATCCCTGGTTGGCTGAGGTAGGTACCTTAGGCCAAGAAGGGACCCCCGTTCCAACGCCAGGGAAAGGAAGGTCACCTTCTTAGATAGCCCCGTTCACCCCCTCGATAGCTTTGGCACGAGCAGCCAGGCTTATCTTCAAGGCAAATGTGTAAAGTATTTCCAACCACGCTCACAATAATCTAATGATGACACCATAAATAGACTCCACACGAGTTTTATAAAACAAGTATAAACTTTATGTAAAAAGATATACGATAAGACCACACAACATAAAACCAACATATGAGGTTGTGTAATGTTTCTCCTGGCCGGTTGTTCCAGCCCGTGTAAATTCTGGAGATGTCAATGAGCACTTCTAAACATTCTCCTGTACTCCTAATCACATGTCATATAGTTCGTAATGCTATAGTCAGGTACTTTTGTAATGTAAAAATACTGTAACGCGTAGTGTAGCAATCAGACACTCTGCAATGAAAAGAATGCAATGCGTAACGCAACAATCAGGCACTTTGCAAGGTAAGACAATGCAATGCGTAATCCAACAACCAGATATGTAGTTCTGCAATAATAAGGCAATGCGTATCCACTAATCAGGTAATTCGTTGTGCAGGAATATTGCAATGCGCAATACGCTAATCAGGTAGTTCGTTATGCAGGAAGAAGGCAATGCGTCATACGACAATCAAGTAGTTAATTATCCAGAAATGTTGCAATGTGTATTACGTCAGTCAGGTACTCTGCTCTCAGAAATGGAATACTACGTAGTACACTCAGGCCCCGATCACCGGGCCCTAGGCGGTGTCTCCGCCTTCTCTTCTGACCTTCAGTCAGGCTCTCACAGTTGCCCCCAACACAGTACGATGTAATTCCAAAGTGCAGCTTTGCACTGCGGCCCCTGTACCGCCACTCCCTTTGGCAATACGGGCTGCGACACGAGCCGAAGCAGAGGCTCACGCTGCCAACACGAGAGAGAGGCCGAAAGCGTCTCCCTCCAAGCCTGCACCCCGCCCCAGGAGTTGACACACATTACCGGGGGGGCGCGAACCCACTCTCCTCTCATCGTCCAGCGGCTGGGCCTCCAAGCAGCTTTGTGAAATGGCAACGGCGGCTCGGGCCGGCAACACAGCTCCTCCGGGGTTGCCGGTCCGGGCCGCTTCACGTATGAAGATCTCAGGCTGCCACAAAGCACAGGCACACAGCGTCGCTGAGTCTTCCTTCACTCTGGGTGCACGATTACTGGGTACTCCACACACTGATCTCAGGCTGCACGAAGACCACACGCACAACGTTGCTGAGACTCCCTTCACTCCGGTGCACACGATTACATGTCGAATCCTCACAAAAGTTTCCCGGTGCACAACCCACCCGCATACAGCTGCGATGAGACTCACGTGGATTCCAGTGCACACGATAACAAGGCAAATCCTCACGAAGGTCTCACAGTGCACAAAGCACACTCTCACAGCGTCGATGAGACTCCCTTGGATTCAAGCTCACACGATCACTGGACAATATTCACAAAGGGGTTCAGGTTGCACAAAGCACACGCACACAGCGTCGCTGATCCTTGCTTGTATTCCAGGTGCCCCCGAACACAGGCCGATCCTCCTGAAGGTCTCAGTGCTGCACAAAGCACACGCACACAGCGTCACTGAGATTCACTTGGACACCAGGTGCCCACAATCACAGGCAGTTCTTATAAGGGTCTCAGACTGCAACAGGCACGCTCCCACAGCGCCGCTGAGACTCTCCTGGCAACTTTTATGTTCCTTTGTTTCCAAACAAGGGATCCAGCTCATCTCAGGCCCTTGGAGATAGTTACTTCAGGACACAGCACACAGCAAAGTCCTTAAAGCAGGGGACCATAGCACACAGCAAAGTCCCTTTAGCCTTTCCTTGGTTGAAACAGCAAACTGTAGGCCAGCCCCGGATCACACAGCAAGGGTCAGTCCTATCCTTCAGTCTCTTCAGTTGTTTCTTCCTTGGCAAAGGTCCTCTTGACCACAAAGTAGCTCCAGTCTTATTCACACTTGATCAATCCATTCTCCAAAGTTCAGGGGCTTCAGCTCTCATAGTTGTACCCCTCAATGGCTTTGAAGTCTTTGTGCTTCAGGGGGCACTGACCCTTGTTCAAACCAGTTCTGGGTGCCTCCCTGCCAGTGACACCTTTCTTCCTTTGATTAGTGGGGGTCTGGATTCTCAATCACTGGGCAGGAGATGAGCCAATTTTTTATAGCAGGAACCCAGGCCTCTTCACCTCTAAGGGCTTCTCCTCCCCCTACACTCCAGATGCAGGTCAGTCTGTTGCTGTCTCACCTCCTCCCCTGGGTCAAGACATTCCCCAGATCCTATCGCTTTCAAATCCAGACAATCAATCGACAGCCAGGCAGAGACACAGACATGTTAGAGCACAAAACTCAGCCACTTCTAAAACAGTGGCTTCTGAACACACATTGCAAAAACCACCTTCATAAAAAGATGTGTTATTACATTGTGAGTTCGGGCATACTAAACTTCACCTTTCTATCTTAAGCCCTTGGGAAGATAGTCTGGAAAACATATTACACAGCCTTCCCAGTCTATCCTATGGGCGAGATGGCCTTTTAACAGTGAAAACGAAAATTGAGATTATTTCACTGTCAGGACATGACACATACCTTAGTACATGTCCTACCTTTAACCTGCACTGCACCCTGTCCAGGGGGTACACTAGACCTACCATAGGGGTGTCTGATGTACACAGAAAGGGATGGGTCAGGTCTGGCAAGTGAATGCACTTGACAGAACAACATGGCAGTTTAACAAACTGCGCGCAGGCCCTGCAATGGCGGGCCGGACTTCCCTTTTTAAGGCTACTTGTGTGGGTGGCACAAATAGTGCTGCTGGCCCACTGGTAGCAGTTGCATTACCAGCCCTGGCACACATAGTGCACTTTACTAGGGACTTCACTTAGTAAGGCAAACATTCCAATCATGGACAACCAATTACCATTACTTTATACAGGGAACACTTACACTTTGACACTGTTTAGCAGTGGCAAAGTGTCCAAAGCATCTACGTTGGCAACACTATGTCAGAAAAAGGTCTAGGGGGAAAGAAAAAAGTTTAGGGACTTTAGCCAAAAAGGGCCAAGTTCTACAACTCTGGACCTGTGTAATAACAGAAGAAGGACAGCACCTACTGTTTGAGATGTGTTCAGAGACCTGAAGGGCAGAACCTGTTCCCACTTGTACACAGTCAGTTGATTGACCTCCTGTTAAGCTACAGAGGCACAACAAGCTGCAAGAAGCCCTTTTCCTGAGGAACCCACGTGACCAGTTCCAACTGGACCTGTACTGGACCCAGCTGGTGGCTTCTGCTGGAGTGAGTCTTGACCCCAAAGCACTGTTTCTGAAAGCCTCGTACCCTGGGCTGTGCCAATGTTTACTAATCGTAACATCCTTAAAAACCTGGGACTTAGAAAAATGTTGGCTCCAAAGGCTTCCAGAGGACCTGGACAAACCTGGCAAATCAATATCTGATCAAGGTGCATTGCCGCTGAGATAAAGATTCAGGTTTTGCCATCTCAGAGCTTTTCAGCAACAGCAAGTCTATTTCAGTAGGACCTCGCAGAGAAGGCATTTGGCCTCACGGAGCCCTCTTCAGCTAAAGCTTGCAGCCTTGCCCCACTGGAGGAATCTGCGCTCCAGACAATTGGCCAAATATAGAACATTTTACTGGGCAAAGGGCTACCGGAGTTCAACTCAAGTTTAAATTACTGAAACCTTTATTACTGAAATCTGACCTGGACCCAACAATATAATGCCATTATTACTTGTGGTGAGCTCCCCTCCATCCAAACTATGAATCCACTTCGTCACAACCATATTTATTTTTCTTGTAGTGTATTACATTAACAATTGATTGTGGACAGCATTACCACTGAAATCGTCTGTCTCATCTTTACTAAAGTTCTTTTTATTAGTAATCACAAAACAAAACTTGTGCATGACATCAAGAGGATTTACAAGCCAGAGGCAGGTTCGAATCAGCTGTGCAATAGCAGTATGTACAGTCTCAAACAGTGGCACTGGGTAATTTTAATTCTAAACCTTTCTCGCTGCCGTGTGGAGTACCTCAGGGGTCCTCCCTCAGCCCCACTCTTTTTAATGTTTATGTCTCGTCGTTGGCGAATCTGATCAGGTCATTTGGTTTCAGCCTGACTTCGTACGCTGATGACACGCAAATTGTGGTGGCTCTACGACCTGGTCTGACAACAGGAATGGAGGACAGATTCCACAATTGTATGGCAGCAATTGGGAGCTGGATGTCCCAAAACTGCCTGAAACTGAATTCTGGCAAGCCTGAAGTCATCTTGTTCAGTAATGATCCCAACTTTGGACCCCAAGGTGGTGGCCTGAAGGTATGGGGACACTTCCTACTCCTGTTATGAAGGTAAAGAACCTAGGTTTCATCATTGACCAAAAACGTAACTTCGGTGACCAAATCAATGCAGTATCATCCTCCGTCTATTTTTTAATCAGAATGAATAAGAAAATACTACCATTTCTTCCCACTACCTGTCAGCAAACTGTAGTCATTGCTCTTATTATGTCCAGACTCGTCTACTGCAACAGCCTGTATTTAAATATACAGCAACGTTTTGTAAACAAATTACAGCTTCTACAAAATGCAGCTGAAAGGCTGATTACGGGCACTCCCAAATACGCCCCCATCTCTCAGGAATTGGGGAACCTACACTGGCTGCCAGTTAAGAATCGAGTGCTCTTCAAGGGCCATATGTAGGTAATTTTTTTTACCGATTCATAAATACCGAATTTTACCGAATCGGTAAGTTATATGTACGTAAACAATCGGTAAACATTACCGATTCGGTAATATTCGGTAATCATGAATCGGAAATTACCGATTCGGTAAATACCGAAGTGGTATTTACCGAATCGGTATTTACCGAATCGGTAAATACCGAATCGGTAATTCAAATACACATGACTTGATGAATCAGCCAATCCTGTGCTACCTAAACCCCACCCAACCAGGAAGTGGCCACACCCAGGCAGGTGCACACAATCCACAGACTCTGGAGAGGCTGGGAGTGCAGAGGAGAGGAACAGAGCAACTGCCTGATTCAGCCCTGGAAACTGCAACAATGGCCAGCCAGGACACAGAGAGGGATGGAGGGGAGAGGAAGAGAAAGCTGAAATTCAGCCAAAAGGAGCTGCAGGTACTGGTGGAGGAGGTTGTAAAGCAGCACCAGAAGCTTTTTGGCAATCAGTCACAGCAAGTGGCTGAGTCAGAGAAACGTAAGATCTGGCTTGGAATCCAGGCACAGGTGAATGCCATGGGAGTGACCCCCCGGGACATTGATGTCCTCAAGAAGCGGTGGTACGACATCCGTATCATCACGAAGAGGAAGGTGGCAGAATTGAAAAAAGAGGCCAGCCGGACAGGAGGTGGACGCAACAGGGCACCAGCCCTGACAGAACTGGAGGAGCTAGTGGAGACCACCATTGAGCCAGAAAGCATCGTGGGGATTGGGGACGCTGACAGCTCCGGCAGAGGCACCTCGAAACAATGTAAGACGCTTGCACAGCAATGTGTCCCCCCCTACCCCTATCCCAACTCCCCAAATGTGCAATGAGAATCCCACTCCAGTACAGGTGTTAGTGCATGCTAGCAATGCATCATGGGAGATGTAGTCCCTGAAAGCCCAAACATGATACGATTAGCACAGATTAACAAGGCATGTAACACACAGTAGCGAGAAGCAGGCAGAGGACATTGAGATACTGTTTAAAAAATGTATTGTCATGGCAGCAAATCTATGCTTCAGGTACACTTAGCTGATGTTGCATTTCTGTCCACAGGCACTACTGCGCACAGAACTGCCCATGACAAGGGAGAGAGGGCACACCACAAAGACAGCGCGGAGAAGGCCACCACCAGTTCTGGCCAGGGAACGGCACCACAGGCAGTCACACCACCCCAGCCAGCATCGCCACTCCAGCCAGCATCCCCACTCCTGCAGGTGTCACCACCATCTTCACCACCTGCATTGCACAGGTCGAGAAAGCGTGCTGCTGCCAGGTTGTATGTGACAGACTCATCCTCTGAAGACTCGAGGGGGGCGGAAACGTCCACTGTACCCCTGGATGTAACCCATGCCAGTGGGCCTTCCGACTCTGAGGGAGCACACACAGGTGGCAGACGGCGCCGCAGGGCTCGGCCGCAGAGTCCACCTCCACTAGGGCTGGGCCATGGAGTCTCCACAGGGCTTGAGGCCACCATGGTGAAAATCCAACGCATCCAGGCAAGGGCAATGGTGTCCGTACAGCGACAAATGCGTGGCCTCAATGAGACATTTGTTAACATTGACAAGGGCATCAGCGCCATGGCAGGGGGAATGGCTGAGATGGCAGCGGGCATGTGGGACATGTCCCAGTCCATCATGCTGCTGTGCTCAAAGTATGATGAGGACAGGGCAGCACGGCGCAGGGGACATCAGAGAAAGGATCAGAACTCAAGGGCAGTGAACCGGCTGGCAACTGCCACTTCGCTGCTCTGCAGGCGCTCTGTGGCGATGCAGGAGGGCCTTGCGCACTGCAGCACAGATGTGTCAAGGGGGATGGTGAGGGTCACGAGTGCACTAGAAGTGCTGCTCACCAGCCAGTCTGCAACAACTGGCGCTGTGGATGCTGGTGACACCGAAGACACGACCAGCAGGAGCAGCATAACCCCCCCTGTCCCAGGCACACGTCGGAGCAGCAGGCGGCAAGGTGGTGCCACTGGTCCCACAGCCAGTGAGGACGCTCACTCAATGCCATCCCGCACTGGTGCGCGTGGGCGCATACACTAATGCGTCAGGAAAAACAAAGACACTATTGGGTGAAGTAACCCTTGACTGACATATGTTTATTTCTCAATGTTGATGAGAAAGGTTTCCCTTTGTGTTGTGGCGTAGTGCTGCCTGATTAAACTACGTTATGGCATCCAACTACTGGCTGTGTCCCCTTACTCATTCAGAAATAGTTGCATGTGATCTCTGCCCATCTCACTCTCCCATCTGTTGCTGTTGCCACTCCTGCTGCGTTGGCCTCTGGCTGTGCAGACTCATCATCATTGTCCTCAATATATGTCATTTCGACCTCTGTACCTCTCTTCGTGGCAAGGTTGTGCAGCATTGCACAAGTGGCAATTATCTTGCAGCAGAGGATGGGTGTGTACTGGCGTGCAGCTCCGCTTTTATGGAGGCAGCGGAACCTGCTTTTCAATAGTCCGAACGTGCGCTCCACCACATTGCGTGTAGATTTGTGTGCCACATTATATCGTCTCTCACTCTGGGTTGATGGGTGTAGGTAGGGAGTGAGGATGAATGACCGCACGGCATATGCACTGTCGCCTAGGTGAGTAAAAGGGAACCATCAGTCACATGCCTCAATACACTATGATTTGCACTAAGTATTATGGAGCGTCACTGTTACTTACCTAGCAGGTATCCTTCTCCAAATTCTCCGGCAAGCAGTCGTGTGTAGATCCCACTGTTCTGGAAGATGTAGGAGTCGTGGGTGCTCCCAGGAAACTTCGCAACAATATCAGTGATGATGTTCCCTGCATCGCAGATTACCTGCACATTGATGGAGTGGGTGGACTTTCTGTTCCTGTAGATGTGCTCAGTGGCAGCTGGTGGGCAGATTGGGATGTGTGTGCCATCAATACAGCCAATGACATGGGGGAACTGTGCCATGTGATAAAAGTCAGTTTTAGTTTTCTGCAGTTCAGCCTGTGTGTTTGGGAAGCTGATGTAGTGGTGCATTCTCTGCATCATGGCATTCATGAACTTCCTGAAGAAACGGGACAGACAACTCTGGGATACACCGCCCACCGCAGCTATCACCCCCTGGTAACTGCCAGATGCGAGTAGATGTAGGCTGCAGAGAACCTGCACATGTGGTGGTATGGCATGCGCCCTTCTTGTTGGCTGGTCCAGGAGTGGGTGCAGGTCCCTTATCAGGTCCATGATGGTTTGTGGGTGTAGCCTGTACCTTTCATGTATCTCTGCGTCAGTCTGCTGAAAGAGTGTGATGCGCTGTCTGTAAATGCGTTCCTCCCGTCTCCAAATCCTCAGACCTGCTGCCTGTAGACGTAGGCGCCTTGCAATGACATACAGAGCGGCCATGTTGTCCACGCTGTTGCATTTTGGGATTGCTTATATGCACTGTTGATGCTTACCACCTGCTTTCAATCTGTGTTAATTACCGACTCTTAATTACCGAATTTCATGGATTTCTTAATTACCGAATTTACCTACATATCTTTTCCCGTTTTACCACTTCATATTTACCATTTCATATTTACCGAATCGGAAAATATGTATTTGGTAAATATGAATCGGTATTTTAGAATTCGGTAAATGTGAATCGGTATTTACCGATTCATATTTACCGAAAACTGGTTTTTGGCCTCCTATATCTCACTTGACTAAATACCGGTCGGTAACGGGATATTTACCGAATTTCGGCCGTTACCGACCGGTATTTAGCTACCTACATATGGCCCCAAATCTCTTAATACCGTGTTCAAGGCACTCCACGGAATAGGTCCAGATTTCCTGAAACGGAAATTGCAGTGGTATATACCCGGAAGAACCCTGCGCTCCAGAGGAGCCTAGTTGATGACTGTGCTACCCGTCAAAAAATCGATATGGCGAGGTAAAAGTTTCATGGTTTGTGCAGCCAAAGCCGGAACGAGCTTCCCCCTAGTTTGAGAAAGGCCCCGGACTTGCTCACCTTCCGGAGAGGACTGAAAACCTGGCTTTTCACCTGCTAGTCCGGGTCCCCTGTTACTGCTCTCAATGAATTAGTGGTTCAGCGCCAGGACACCTCTGGGTAATTGTCGTGCTTTATAAATAACGATAACATAACATAACATAACAGTCACCACACTCCAAATCTCATAGTAGCAGAACAATAGCTAATACAGAGAAATCTCGGTATCAGGTGACCTCTCGAGGTTTAGTACTTTAAGTTCAGGATAGTACAGTTGTACATGAACTTGAAAACAATGAACAGACATAACGTGCACATGTCTTAATCTATCAAAGGGCAGAGATGTGCGGGGCAGCGGTACCGTTCAGCAGGGGGAGGAGACAGGCCCCATGAATCTTGCAAGGTTCCTTACTGTGGAAGGAGGCATGGAAGATACCTTCAATCAAAGAGCTGTTGCGTCCGAAGTTTCGGGGGGCTAAAGCAAGTAAACTCTATGTGCATTAGGTAACGGATTAGGGGCTTCCACAAATGTTGGAACTTTTTGTCAGTGTTAGTCAGGTTGTCAGATATCTGCTCCATTGCTACAAGATGCCACACTCGAGCGAACCATTGTGCAACAGAGGGAGGGGCTGGTTGCTTTCACATAAGCACTATGAGTTGTTGCGCTGCCAAGAGTAGGTAACAAATGAGCGTCCAGTCTGCATGGGTCATTGCGGCCAAGTTAGAAGGTCGTATGCCTAGAATAATCGTAGGGTATGAGAGGGGGAGAGGATAGCCTATGATGTCTTTAATATGATCCAGTATCTCCTTCCAGTATGTAGAAATCACTCTACAGGACCCCCAGATATGACAGAAGGTCCCCTCTCCCTCCCAGCAGCGCCAACATAGGGGGGGAACATTCAAATAAATGGTTGACAGGTTAGCAGGTGTATAATAGCATTGAAACATCAATTTATGTGTAGTCTCACAAGAGAGAGACTCCAATAGGTTTTGGGTGTGTTCTGCCATAGTGTCTCCCACTGTTTAGGTGTTATTGCCTCCTGAATGGTGTCATGCCACATGGATTAATACATATGGGTGCGA
Source organism: Triturus cristatus (assembly GCF_964204655.1). Lineage (NCBI taxonomy): Eukaryota > Metazoa > Chordata > Amphibia > Caudata > Salamandridae > Triturus > Triturus cristatus. The sequence continues at coordinate 615,298,735 of NC_140588.1, read as the reverse complement.
ATTGGGACAGAAATGTTGCAGCACCTGGTATGTGTTGGATATAAGTCCTCGTGTACCATCAAAGGTTCGTACAAGCTTCTCAAATAAGGTGTAGGGGCAGGTGCCCAGTGACTCAGCTGGTGGTATGGGAGTCATTTGGTGCCTGGGAGTTTAAATTCCACCCTTCATTTGTCAAACAAATTCATGGCACCTCGGGTAAAGAGATCCTGGAGCACCTAACAATCCCCTTGGCAACAACTACGAAGGGAAAGGGGTGATAGTCCCGGTGGAAAGGCTGGGTTGCGGGCGATGGGGGTCTGAGGTGATGGAAAAGTAGTCAGTCCTCTTTTTAGGGCCACCCTGTCCCAAATCTCCAATACCATCCTAGTCGGTGTGGCAACATACGCACTGCGCGGTCTGGCATGTTTAGGTATCCAAGCAAGGTCCCACAGGGGCTTACACGTGACAGTACAATCCATGTGGAACCAGTGCTCCTCGCTTTCCCGTACCACCTATTAACAAAAATACCTCAGGTGGGTCTCCCAATAATACTCTAGAAGGTTGGGACAGGCTAAGCTTCCCTTATCCTGTGGCAGCATCAGCAAGGAGTGGGCTGCTCTGGGTTGTTTCCCATTCCATATAAAAGCACGAATGTCCCTTTGCAGACACAGAATATTGTCCTGCGCGATCGACGTGGGCAATATCTGAAACAAGTAGAGGACTCTGAGGAGTACATTCATTTTTATGATGACTATACACCCAAGCCAGGTGATATGAAGGGGTTTCCACCTCTGAAAATCAGCAAGGATAGCGCGGTGGAGAGAAGGCCAGTTGGCTCGAGACCAGAAGGTGAGTGTAGGGGTGATAGTAAGGCCTAAGTATTTGATGGAGTCCGAAGACCACTGGAAGGGCACCAGGCTCTGCAAAGATATTACATCATGGGCCAGAGTAGTGACATTAAGCACGGAAGACTTGGTCTTATTAATCTTAAAACCAGATACAGCCTTGTTGGCCTGCAGGCACTACACAACACGGTGCAGGGATATCTCAGGTTGCTTCAGTGTGAGCAGGAGATCGCCCGTGAACAAGCTTATCTTATGGGTTTGGCCACCAAAAGGTGTGACATATCGTGGATTTTGATAGTGAGAGGTTCAACCACCACGGCGAACGGCAGGGCCTGGTTCGCCCATTAACTCAGATACTGACTACCGGTGCCACGTATGAGTCCATAATTTTGGAGATGAAGCCCTGTGGCAGACCTATTTTGTTCAGCACTGCATGTAGATAAGATCAGTTTACCTTGTCAAAGGCTTTCTCTGCATCAAGCGAGAGAAGGCATGCCATGATAACAATGCAATTTTTCCACCAAGTGTGCTATGCAGCGAACATTGTCCGCCCCCTGCCGATGGCGAATGAAGTCCACTTGACCCGGGCCAATGAGGCCCAGTAGGTATGGTTCCAATCGATCAGCGAATATTTTGGTGAAGAGTTTAGCATCTGCATTGAGGAGGCTATGGGTTGATAAGAGGAGCACAGGGCCGGGTTCTTACCTGCTTTGAGTATGAGTGATATTTTGACTGTTACCATTGGGGCGTGAGGCCCATATACTGTGTGAAGGAGTTGACGAGTCACAGTAGATGATCCTGAAGGTGGGGCAGAAAGAGCCAGTAGAAGAGGACCGTGAGTCTGTCAGGACTGGGTGTTTTGCCCAAGGGAAGGGCCCACACCGCAGTGCGTAATTCCTCAGCAGTAATTGGTTCATCTAAAAGGGCAGCCTGTTGTGGGTGTAGTGGATCCCACTCACATTCAGCTAGGGAGGAGTGAAGCAGCGTGAGGGAGGGGTCTTTGTGGGAATACAACTGTTGGTAGTAAGCCTGAAAGGCCTCCAGTTTATCCCTTTCCGCTATGGCCCATGCCTTGTCAACCACCTGGATCTTAGCAATATGTGTCTTGACCCGTGCATGGCACAGCCTGTGAGCTAGCAGTCTACCCACCTTGCCTGTCTGGTGGGTGAGTAATTGGCCGCATGAAATAGCTAGCTGCCACTTGGTCCGGTGGGAGAGGGCAGTTTTGTCTAGGTGTTCCAGGTGCCTCATCTCTGCCAACAAGTTTGACTCTATCAACCTTACATCCCACCCTGCGCAATGGCTATGGATGTAATTGTGTCCATAACAGTGGCTTTGAACACATCTGAAGTGCGTGAAGGGAGATTTTGGGGAATGCGTTTAGCGTAAAGTAGTCGGTGATTCCTTTACATATCTCCTCCACATCTACAGGATCGTGCAGAATATGTGGTGGATCACGCTATCAACCAATATGAGCTCTTAATGTGCATGATCTGAAATGGTGATGTCGGAGAGCTCCACAGTACTTAAGCGGCGGAGTAGGGAAGGAGTGATGAAAGCATAGTCTATGCAGGAGGTATGAACGTGTGAGTAAAAGAGTAGTCTCCTGTTTTAGGATGCTTATAGCGCCATGCATCTACAAGGCCTAAGTCCTCTATTGCCCTCTTTAAGCGTGAGGACATAGCCCCAGTGTACTAAAAGGTTGTTCCGCTTCAGTCTAGGGAAGGGCCCCACACCAGGTTAAAGTCCCCACAAACTATGACATCACCATACACCCCCTCTAACCGCTCTCGCAGGATAAGCCTGATGTCAGCATCCTGTGAAATGTTTTGGGCATATAAATTAAATATTGTCAGTTTGCACTGCCCCCGAAAAGGTGTAGTAGCAAATATTGACCCTCCTTATTGCGGACCACTCTAACCACAGATGTATAGAAGATTGCGTTACCGAGGAAACCCACTTCCAATGTTTTGGTAGTCGTGTATGCATAGTGTTGTTTATGGTATTTTGGATGTGCCATATGATGCCCCTGTTAAGTGGGTCTCTTGGAGCAGGAGGACATCCGGGTCATGTTGCAGGACGTAGCACCAGATTTGTTTACGTTTGGAGAGTTTAATTCCCACATATTCAGGAATATCAGCTTGAAGTCGCCCAGAATAGGTGTAGAGACGAGGAGTGTGCATAAAGTGGTCTATGCGTAAGGAAGCAAGGGTGTATAGGGGCTCGACCTGCTAAGTAAGGGGGGGAGACTCAACTTGATCCCGCCTCCTCCCAGCGATGGTGGTAACAAAGGTGTACCCAGGAGCCCAATGCACCAGTGACCCATCAGGAGGGCCACTGTCTCATCTTTAAACTCCTACACTAACTTGCCTGAGGTACATAGCATTAAGTCTACATCTCTTTTCTCTCATCTATAACCTGTACAGTATGTGGAAGGCACTACTATCTGTCCCTAAACTTAAGTCTCATGGTGGAGGAGACTTCTTGGTGCAGGGCCTTTCCATCCATTCCCTTAATCAAAGTAACTCACTACCAGTACATATGAGATTCTCTCCCTCACCCACATCAGTAAAGGTCACCAAATACCAATTATGTATCGTTTTAGAATATGTCTGTCTTAAATGATCCCTAGGACTAATTATCTTCTTTCTTAATTTCTGAACGGTGATCGTCTCACCTTTCAGGTGCCTTAGAGGTCTCACAAATCCTTGAAAAGCAACATGTCTATATTCTTGTACTCACTGAACATAATTTCCTGTCCACCCAAAACACCCTGCTTCGACTGCCTTACCACCTCAAATTTTCATATTTTTCACTCTATTGCTCTTGACCTGTTCTTTACTTCAGCGTCACTGGCCTACAACACCTATTATTCGCTTCCATTTCCTTCTCATAATTCCCTTTCTTAGTCAAATTTATCTTCATGCTTGTTAGATAATCTGCCATCAAATTTCTGCTCTGCAAAGTTGAATTCTTGTTTTCCTATCACCCACAACAAGATATATGGAAACTGTAGTTGTAATTATTTTGAATAGTACTAACTATTAAAAAGTTCTATTATAAATATGCATTGAAAACTCGCTAAGGTTTTTTTCCTGATTACCACAGTTATAGAATAACTTGATGGCAGGCGGGAAATCTACATAGTGATTTCTAATTCACTTGAAACCTTTAAAAAAAGTAGTTTTATTTCTAACTTTTTCATTTCGTTACGATTGCCTGTGGTGCGGATCTGGGACATAATATGGTGGCGGTGCCGAGCAGGCACCACCATCCATATTATGATGTGCAAATTGAAAGACCTTTCCACGGCGGCAATGCTGCCATGGAAAGGCCGGCGGAAATTGTTTTGGCCCCCGGGAGGGTGGAGGGCTGCACTTGGGGGTACCTATGGTAACCCCCTACATTGCCATACACAAGGTGGCAGGTACCACGCGGTGCCTGTCACGTTGTGCATGGCAATGCAAACAATGAACTTTTAACATTGCGGATGTAGCTGCACACAGCAGCACCGTCCGCAATGTTAGAAGCCAGAATGCGCCCACCAGTGCGGCGGGCGCATCCTAATTGGCCTCATGGGACCGTCACACCTCTGTCGGTTGGTCCCATTTTCCATTACAGTGGCAGGCATCGTAATGGGGTCCTAAGTGTCTCTTTTCTTAAAGCACACTCACATTCTAAGCATTTATTTTAAAGGTTTTACCTAAAGCACTGCTCGATCATTGAGCCTGATTCACAAAGGTGAACTTGGACGTTTGGTCTAAACTTAGACTAAGACTAAACGTCTAAGTTTAGGACTTTGGGAATTCACAAAGGGCATTTACAAGTATTATCCTTATGGTCACATTCGGGGCGGAGATCTAGGCCTGAGTGCAGACATAAAGATAGCACTCCTAAATGCCCTTTGTGAATTCCCAAAGTTGTAAACTTAGACGTTTGGTCTAATTTTAGTCTAAGTTTACCTTTGTGAATCAGGCACATTGTGTATAATTGAATATTTAGGCAGCAGTTTGTTTCTATTTGTTTTTATGTAAGTGTTATTTTTACTGTTAACGCGTTATTTTTTACTTTAATTTTAGTTTTGGGCTTCAGTTCCAATACTTACTATTGAGATGGTCATTTTTGTATTTTAAGTAATTTAGTTTTGTGTCTTTATTTTCCTTTTAGCATTTTTTTCTTCTTGTGCAGTATGTACGTACCTGTATGTTGCTGAAATAAATAAGTAGCATCGTTTTAATTATTGGTGATTTCAATATAGCCATTTACAACCGAGTTGAAACAGGTGATAACTAGATGCAACCTATATAATCAGTCCCAGAAGGCATCAGCATTTTCCACTAGGGCTCAGGAAAAATATGCTGGTAATGAGCATGTGCTAAACTCTCAGGAGCAAGTCTATTCCCACCCATGTGCTGGTATTATGCTTGCTTCACCTTTTAGCATCTGAGAGTCCCCAAGATGTGATTGCTAAAACACGTGGGGTTTTCAAAACTGCATTATCCATATTTCTTAGAGGTCTCTTGGATACTATGGGGCAGATTTACAAGCCCCTTGCGCCACTTTTGCGTCATTTTTTTTTTAAGCAGAAAAATAGGTGCAACAAATGACTTTCAGTAATAGAACAGAACACGTATTTTTGGCCAGATAGCGATGTAGCCCCTAGCAACAGTCGGATCTTAAACATTGACTCAACAGTATGCATAATCAACATAATTTTCGGTCCATGTTCAGTTTAATAAGCGTTCTTAATATATTTTGCACCTTAATAATAACACTAAATGCTATCTGAATTTATTAAAGTGCCTTGACAAAAAAATGCATTAGTGCTTTTTGTAAGAAAAGTGCATACAATTCATTAAAACCGGATTTAAACAACTTTTCCGAAGCTCAGCCCACTCTACTTTTAATCAAAACTGTAGATCATGGACTATAGCATATGCAAATAGCAATTGAAAGTGCAAGAGTGCTACTGAATTAACAACAATGTTTTACAATTCCAACCACATGTTAATACATTTAACAGAGAGAAAAGTGCATTAGTGCTTCAAAAGTGCAACTTAAGAATGCAGAGCAAATTTTGATTCAGAATATCTTCATAAAAAGCTGAAGCCATCGGGATTTACCTGACCATTATAAGCTCATGTCTCAAGCTAAAATAAACAATTTTTCAAAATCACTGCAAACAAGCACACCATCTAACGTCAGGTACCAAGCTTTAACTGCCTTTACCCTTCATTTCCAAAATTGCCAGATGGCATTACATCTTTTCAGTCCCCTACCAGCTTTGCATAAACCTCATCAAAATTCACAGTGAAAGGCATTTTTTTCTTCAGCTCCAAGACTGTCAGGACCTTGAGGGTCCTCCATTTATGAAGGATAAAAGAGCGCACAATCGAAAAAGCAACAGAGATAAAATATTGTTGACCCGTTGCTAATTGTTGGCTCCTTTTAGAGACACTAAATAATGCTAAGGTAGCATCTGGCCGAACTGGGCACTCAATTGCCTGACCTTTTTTTTTTTTTCAATTAATTTTTTATTGAAGTTGAATGGTGTCATACATATTCAAAATACAAAATATAAACAATGAAAAAATTAAGCCCAAAACTTTCTCATAAATCATACCCCGCTTTCAGCAACGGATATGGGCCAATAGTTAATTTGCAAATTTCCCAAACTCAACAGGCAGACAAAATATTTGTACAAATTAATCAAAAAATGTCCGCCAGGTTTTTTCAAATTGCCTGACCAATTGCCTCAAACAATTCCTGCCAAAACTTAGTGAGATGCAGCCATACATAAACCGTATGGAGCCAGCCTCCTTCGCCTTGTTGATGACAGCGAAAATAATTATTGGAAACCGCAGGGTACATTTTATGGAGAATTTCCGGGGTAGAATATGCCGTCCATCTCGACAAAAATGACATTCTTTTAAAATTAGCTGCCCGGAGAGATGTGTTCACTATCTCTGCAATTAAATGCCAATCACTGACTGATAGATGACATTGAGTTTTTTCTGATACCTTGGAAACAAAATAAGTTAGCTCAGACTGCGCAGAAAGATCCTTCAGCAATCTGTACCAATTTCCTATTTCTAGCATTTTGCTCATAGTCCGAGTACTACTAATTGATTGGGACTCCTGATTCTTGCTATTAAAATAGACCTGCAGAAAGTGCTTAATCTTGTTAAAGCTTAAACAATGTTGCCTACATTGACGGCCACACGGAGCAAACAGTTGCTCCCATGAGATAGATTTCCCTCTCCTAATAAAATCGCTAAAAGTTTTAAAGCCTATGAAGTTCCCAAATCTAGACTCTTGAGCTGCTAAAAAAACAGGCCCAGATACCTGCCCTCCTGCAATAACAGTAAAAATCAGTTGAAAAGCGACTTGTAAAATTTGCATAGGGCATTCATCCGCCGGAAAGGTATCCTGTAAAAACGTATATCTAGTTTTCTTTGGTAGCTTTGCTATTTTTATAAACATTGGCAAGCTAACTTCTGGTTCCTGAATCATCTTATTAAAAAAAAAAATATCTAGTGCTCTGCATCTATATAAACATCTTGAAAGCAGCCTGAAAGATAATTTCGCATCTTTCGTTTGCTCAGTCAGAGGTTGGATTTTGGACAATGGCGATTCACTCCCGGGCGGTCCTTCTGGGAGATCTTTTTTCCTTGGAATATGGCGATGGCAGGTCTAGAGGTGGTGTTGGTCCAGGTTTCAGTGAAGAATGCGACTTCCGGGGTGGTGCTGTTGAGGAAGTCCCAGATTTCGGTGGCGTGTTTGTGGAGGATGCATTGCAGGGTCTTTGGTCCGGTTGTTGTGGGCAGGTTTATTTAGAAAAAGCTTATGCCGGGGGTGTCCCGGTGCTGAGACAGGCGGCAGATGCAGGTACCAGAAAGGGACTAAGGGGCAGAAAACAGCCAGGTCTTCACTGCAAAGGCTCTGACACCCAATCTGGACTGGCGGAAATGGGGAGTCGCCAAAAGGTGGAAATGATTCGATCTAAGGGTATGGTTGTGCTGGATCCATGGGGGTGCTGCAGGAGTGGCAGCAGCGGTGATAGCTGAAGGGTCCATGGGTGTCGGCTGGTGATGCTAGCTTGCAGTTGTTCTTGCGACCTGGGTTGAGCGTGTAGAGTGCCGCTGGGTTGTGCCGTTGGCAGTTCAAAGGTCCAGGGTTCCTGGTGCTGGTCGTATTTGGGTTGCGGACGGGCGCAGACAAGCTTGCCTTTTGCACGCCTTTGGCACACCAGCGGCGCTCCCACTGCACACCTGTGCAGAGGCCGCCATTAAGTAGGGGTCGGAGAGGGCTGGGCAGCTGGGAAGCAGGAGCAGGGAGGGCAAAATGGCTTGGGCTGGTCGTGCTGGGTGAGGGGCCGCGGGGGCAGCTGCGGCGAGAAATAAACGGGAGAGAGGTGTACAGAATAAAGAGTAGAGTGCAAACAGAGTAAAAGTGAAAAGGAGGGTGGAAAGTGATAGAAAGAGAGTGAGAGTAAAAGGGTGAAAAACGAAGGTGAAAGGAAAGAGGTGAAAGGAAAAAGCAAGCAGAAAAACTGTGTTAGAGAAAGAGAGAAAGGTCCACTGGACCACCAGGCATGAGGCGCAGGGTTAGCCTGCGGTTGGAAGAAGGCCTCGAACACCAACACTTGAGAATGCAAGGGCTCAGGAGGGCCTCACTTGATGGTGGAGCTGCGCGGGTGGGAGAACAATTTCACTGACAATAAGTTCTGTTACCATGTTTCCTGTGATGGAATTCTCTAGCGATTTAATAATTGGCTTTTCCTTCTTAAATCTAGTAGACCAACCCAGGAACTTGCCAATATGCTGGTTTTCCTCATATATTTATTGTTGATAGCTATTGGGCTTATTTATCTCTAAGATTTACTTTTGCTGTTGCTACCAAGCCTGTCTTGTGCTCAATTCCTCAGTTTCACTCCCTAGCTCCCATGACATTATCTAATCCTGTCTCCATGCTCGCTATCCGCTTGGAGCGTTCTTTACTTTGATACACTTTAAAAGCATTAACCCTCCCCCTCAATTTTGCCTTAAAAGCCTCCCAAATGGTAAATAGAGAATCCGCATCACTATTGATGGAAATAAACTCGGGGATTAACTGCTTCCTTTCAGCAACCCACTGAGAATTGGAGAGCAGCAAAATATAGAGTTCCCATCTAGGTCTATCCCTAATATTTGAGCCAATATCCACCACTTGGAAGACCAATGAATGGTCCAAAAAAGCATTGGCCCATATATCGGTCTGCCCCCTTCCCAATATTTTTGACAATAAGAAAAAATGTATTTGTGAAGCAGTTCTAAATCTGTGGGAAAACATGCATATTGTTTAACCTCCAGATGGTCTTCTCTCCAGGGATCAACTAGTTGAAAACTTTACTTAAAAGCTTCTATTACTCTTTTCGTTCCACGTTTAAGCTGTTGCTTATTCCTATCTGAAGTATCTCAAGTTTTTAAAAAAAATTAAACCCTCTCCTCAAATCAGAGGACCCACTGCCACCAGGGCAATATCATGAAGCTTGGTAAGAGAGTCTGTACTGTCGTTTATAGGGCCATCGTAATTGATAACATTTAGATCCCGGTAATTGAATGCAACTTTGACCCAAATCCATCTACCATGTGGTTCACAGATAACCTCTCTTACCTCCCAATCAATGCTATTTCCTAAAACAATTGCAACTCCCCTGACCGCCTCCTGTGGGGACGCAAAAAAAGCGTGGGAGTACTTTCGAGGGACTACCAACTTTGGGGTATTGCTCTTTAAGTGGGCCTCCTTTAAATAGATAACCACTGGTGAAAAAGAAGCTAACCATTCCATAAACCTGCTACTTGTATTTTTATTGGTTAGCCTATTAACATTACACAAAATAATCTGTACCTCGCGTTACTCATGAGATAACATTAAGGAAACACTTTTAAAATCACTTTTAACACCTTTTCTGTACAAATTAAACTCATTTTACCAAGTTTTATCACTAATTTCTGTCCTACATGGATCTGCACATTTTTCCTATTGCAGAAGTGCTCCCCTCCCCCACCTGGCTGCCCTCCCTCAGAAACCCCAGTGCCCCTAGGGAGAAGCCCTAGTGGGAAGGGACATCTCCGCCTCACTCCCTTCCCTATTCATATTACCATTTTGGTGACTTGGTGTGGCACTAGAGATTACCGCTCCGGTGTAGGCTGTCACGAAAGAAAGGGAATGAAACCCCTAGACAAAAAAACAGCCTTACTTATGGTTTTCTTTTTTCTCTTTTTCTTTTTTCCTTTTCCCCCTTTTTGTCTGGGTTGATGTGATAACTAACAGATACATCCTAATTTAAAGCTTATCTTGACACCCCCCCATTATCTACCCTGATTTGGCTGATGTAGAATCTCTTTTGCCTGCTGAACAGAATGTAAAATATGAAAGTGTCCTTTTACAAGAACGTTCAATATAGACTGCTGCACTATGGCTGCCTGAATTCCTTGTCTTTTAAATTGATCCATCATTGATTTAAACTCTCAATGACGTTTTGCAGCTAAGGCTGACATATCTGCAAAAATGTTGAACCAAAACTTGTGAGAAGTCTGGAAACCCTTCGATTTTATGGCTACAGCTATTATTGATTCCTTTATTTGAAAGTCTCCGAAGTTGACAAGGAATGTCTGTGGATATTTTGTGTTGGTCTGTTGGTGAAATGGAACACAATGGGTCCTCATAACCAAGTGATAAACTTTGTTTGGCACGTTTCCTGGGCTGACATAATTCTGAATAAGGTCCAAAATAAATGTAATGGGATCTTGCCCTGCTTCCTGCCCTTCCGGGATACCCACAAAATGAAGATTTGACCTTCTTGACCAATTCACAAACTCACCAAGCTTGATCTGGGTGTATTCCTGCTCTTTGCACTTTGCTTGAAATAGCTCAAAGTTTTTCTGAGCATCTTCATGATTGGAAATACGCTGTCTGGCAAGGGTTAGCCTTTGATTTAATTGCAAAATATTGTCCTTTATGATCTTTAACTGGCTCATAACTTCTGTGTATGTCTCCTGACTGGGAGTTATAAACTGCAGCCCCCCATGACTGCCACCATATCTGTCCTTGGCTCAGACTGTATCACTGCTTGGGATTGAGGGATTGCATTGCTAATGACAATTTAAGATGCTAAAAACCCGTTTAGTACATTTGTCCCTGCTATTTCCAAAATTGAATCGTTATTCGCACAAGATGTTAAGCTCTCTGATGCCAATTGCGCTACCTCTCCCAAACCTTGCCTCATTTCAGGTGGCCTTTGGGCAACTTGCCCTGCTGTCTTAGTTCCTTTAAGCCCGAACAATGGATATGAGAGTTTTTGCCCAGGACATATTTTTTTTGACACCCCTGATGGTATATCAGGCATGGAATCTTGAGCCAGGTCTGGTTCTGAAGAGTGCAGCTCGCCTTGTTCTACTAAATTACCTTGCTGGGGCTTTGGCTGAATTTGTATTAAAGACTCATTTGCCTCATCAGAAGAACAGCTTCTCTCCAAATCGGGTGAAACCAGTGGACCATCTCGAGTAGTGCTCAGGTTGATACTATGACTGCACCCCTCAATATCCTCTTCTTGAATTTCTGGACCGACAAGCTCAACCTGTTTCTCACCCGTACTGTAGCCGCTTAGGCCAGTTTGGAGATCTTCACTATGGTATGGAATTTTATTGTCCTATCTGGTGCATTCAGGTGCTTCATGTGACCTAACTCAAAGGACAGCCCATTGAAAAGGTTAACTTTATCTGAAAACCACTGATATAATGACTTTCTCTATTTTAAAATGCCCTGAATTGTATGGAGGGGGGCAGGCCGAGCAGCAGCAAGCCGCACCCAACGCCTAGGAAGGCCTCCTTCGCTGTTGCCTTGGCTCAACAGCTCATGAGGGATGCCTTATACCTCCCTTGAAGAAAATTCTTCCTTAACCCCTCTGGACCCCCCTCCTGCCGTCTATTATGGAGTGGTTACAGGTTGCAACTCAGCTCTTGACAGGCAATCCAGACAAACCAGTCCCTTGATGCCTTGCGGCGTCTTCTTCTAAACATTTTCGGCGTCTCACATTGCTACAGCCTCTCAGCGGTTCTTCCATCATCACCAGAGCTGCAGCGCGACTATTACGGGGCCGATTCACAGAACTAATCTGAGATAAAATCCTAAACTTACTACTTTTGGTATTCACAGAAGGCATTTAGTAGTAGTAAAGTTAGGACTTCTAACTTTACTAAAAACTGAGACAAAATCCTAACTTACCAACTTTTGGTATTCACAAAAGGCATTTAGTAGTAGTAAAGTTAGGAGTCCAAACTTTGCTACTACTAAATGCCTTCTGTGAATTCCAAAAGTAGTAAGTTTAGGATTTTATCTAAGTTTAGTAGTAGTAAAGTAAGGAGTCCTAACTTTACTATTACTAAATGCCTTCTACGAATACCAAAAGTAGTAAGTTTAGGATTTTATCTCAGATTAGTTCTGTGAATCGGCCCCTACATTCCTCTCCAAATGGCTCTGAACCGCGGATCCAAAAAAAAAACAGGACCGGAAAATGGCAATTTCCACAATCTTCGTATACCACTGCATATTAGCTTTGAAACTCCTCATCAGAAAATGATGCTGTGCAATGCGGTGCACTATGAAGTGAGAAGCAGGGGCAGGATTCAGCAATGCAGCGCTACGATCCTCTGCATGGCGGCCATTGACCGGAGGTGACCTCATTACCCGAGGATCAGCACGGGATCGCCTCGCTCTTTCCTGTCCTGTATGCTATGTTAATGAGAATGTTGTGAATTCCCTAAGTCGGGAACGTAGGCGTTTGGTTTAAGTTTAGACGAAAAGTCTAAGTTCACATTTGTGAATCAGGCCCATTGTGTATAATTTAAAGTTAGGAGTTTTTTTGTTTTAGTTTATTGCTTAGTGTTATTTTTACTGTTAAAGCGTTATTTTTACTCTGATTTTAGTTTTTGCTTTAGTTCCAATACTTTCTATTGAGATGGTAATTTTTTTATTTTGAGTAATTTGGTGGTGTGCCTTTAATTTATTTACATTTAAACATTTTTTCCTTCTTGTGGAGTATGTACCTGTATGTTTCAGAAATAAATACGAAGCATAGTTTTAATTATTTGTGATTGTCACATAGCCATTTACCACCGTATTTTTATAAAAAGCACAATTATAAGGAAATTGTTCTACAGTATCTGAAATACCAATATTGCACTCTTAGCTTCTTACTAAGTTGTAAAATCTATAATTTCATGCAGGCTAACCTAGATGATTTAACTGCTTAAGGAAATCTGCATCCTGTGACCAATATAAATATTGCTATCATACTATTTGACTGCTATGATTAATATCAAGGTAAAATCACACTTAGTATGCATTTATGATGCCATTTGAGTTTCTCGCAGATATGCTGGAGGGAACAATGAGAGGGCTACCACTCCCTGGAAGGGCTCAAGGAGAACATAATTGCCAATTTGATTACTGTTGTAATTGTTATTGCATTTTTATCTCGCTCACTATCCCTGATGAGATGCTGAAGTGCTTTTTGGCGAGTAGTACGCTACTCCAGAACCCATAAAGGATTAGTGGTGAATTAGGATAGGAAAATATGAAAATAATTTTAGCAGTGGACAGGTACATTTGTTAGTTGGATTAAAAAAGGATAGTGGAGGGATAAAAGATGGAGAAGGGTTTTCATTTATATAGCGCTTCCTACCCATGATGATGCGTCAAAGCTCTTTTCAACGATTAGCACAGTACTCCAGTACCCAAACAGGATTAGAGGTGAATTAGTATAGTGAAATATGACATTCATTTAAGCGGTTGACATGTGAGTCTGTTAGTTGGATTGAAAGGGTTAGTGGAGGGATAGAAGAGGGAGGGTCTAGAAAGTGTTTCTTTGGAGATCTTCGCAGGAGGAGGAGGCTTGGGATGAGTAGAGGGAGGGGGAAGAGTCAGCCGGAAGGGTTTAGAAGGCTTATTTGGGAGTTCGGATTAGTACAATAGGTTGGAGATGTTGCAAGGTTGAGTAGAGGAGGGAAGAGTCTAGAAAGGATTATTTTGGGGATTATAGTAGTACATTTGGGTTTGGGATGAGTCAGAAAGTGAAGGTAGAGGATATATTGAGAGAGGTATAGTTTGAGAACTAGTGTTGTGCATTGGAGATGCTGAATTAAGAGTAAAGTAATAAATATAAAGATACATAAGTACATGTAAGGTTTATATATATAAGTATGGCAGTATATCTAGATTTATGATGTAGATAATAAACTCAGACTTTTCAAGTGTTGCTGTACTTTATTTAAGCTAATTTATTTGTGTGTGTATGTATATATATATATTCAATAATGAAGCAATTGTAGATTAATAGTTATGATAAGAATGTACTTATTTATGAAGTGACCTATAGACATGCTAAACATAGAATAATAAAAGCATAATAATATGGACGTTTGTTAGGCAGAACTAATGAATATCTATAGATTTATAAACATGATTATTATACACATTTATACAAAGTAATACACATACACATATATAATACATATATAATCCTAATAACTGCTTATATACACAGGGATATGCTGTATAATTATGTTTGAGTACGGTGGATATGCTGGGAAGGGCCACCTCGTGGGTAGACTTCTGAAGATAAGGTAATTGTCTGCAGTAGCGGCCCGTGGAGGGAGTGCCATGGGGCGGTGGGGCGGGGGAGGGGCAGGGTGGGGCATAGTAAACTCCGGCTCACGACCGACCAGAGTAATGTAAATAAATAAAACAAATGTCATTGCGAGCGCTGAAACGGCAAATGCGTTTCTTTACATTACTCCGGTCGGCCATGACCCAGAGTTTACTACCCCACGCCCTGCCCCACCGCCCCGCGGCACTCCCTTCATGGGCCGCTACTGATTATCTGTGGAACTTATGTTTAGGGGTAAAGAGTTCCATAGTTTAGCAGCTTGAACATAGAAGTATGTGCCACCTATGGTTTGTTTCTTGTATGTTGGGATTTTGAGGTGAGGTGCCAGTCTGAAGTGGAGGTTCCTTCATTGAATGTATTTGGTGATTTTATTCCCGATGAAGAGCGGGCCTGTTCCATATATCGTTCTGTGGGTGATACAAAGTAGCTTGAATGTGGATCTTCTGGCAATCAGTAACCACTGTAGGTCCTTCAAGGCAGGAGAAATGTGAGCTTGTGATTTTATATGTAAGAGTACTCTGGCAGCAGAGTTCTGAATCTGTTGTATTTTTTTCATACTTGTTAAAGATGGTTCATGCTAGATGCTATTGGCGTAATCGAGTTTAGACAGAACAAAAGAGATAGTAGCAAGCACCTTATGTGGAAATCCCAGGTGGGGGAAGATGCGTCATAGAGTTTTTTTAAAGAATTAGCTTGATCTTTCTAGTTTGTCCACTTGGGCATTCATTGATGGCTTGGAGTCCATGGTAATTATGAGTTTTCTTTCTTTCTTAGATACTTTAGGCAGTGTTCCTAGATCGCCATGCCAGGCGGTGAGTGGGTCACACATTTTTCATTCGCCACATGTGACGATTTCTGTTTTGGAAGCATTCAATTTGAGATTACTCCATTTCATCCACTGATCAATGGCTCTGATGCAACTGAACATTTGTGAGTTTCAAATGTTTTTGGGGCTTTCCAGTTCAAGGAGTATTTGTGTGTCATCTGAATAGTTATTGGATGTGGGGTGAAATTTATTGGTCAGCACCAGTAATGACTTCATGTAGATATTGAAAAGCATGGGTGCGATGATAGAGCCTTGAGGGACCCCTAATTTATTAAGTACAGTTTTGATTAGAAAGGGGGTATGGATGACATTTATTCTGTTTTGAAGGTAGGACGTTATCCTGTCGGGAGCAGTCCTGTAGGAGACTGGGATGGATGTCTAAGTGTGGGGGCTTGGTTTGCTTCGCAATTGTGTATTTATGTGGGCTGAGTGGACTCCTCTGAAGATGATGAAGGGTTGGTAATGCCTTCTTCTGTATTTTCCTTCTTAGGCCTTCAGAAGTGGAGGGGGCTGGCAATCTCGGATAAAAGGAAAAGGCAATGGTAAGTATTTTATGCAGGGAATACCTAATGATGGTCCTGACACCATTCAGCACGGTGCTCAAAAGAACATGAGGGAAATAAGTGCAAAAAGATAGCCAAAGGAATAAAGGAAGACTAAAGGGCTTGGTTAAAATACAAGAGGAGGAGATGAGCAGATAAACTCTCTGTTTTCCTTTGGGAGCAAAGACTGCCCCTTTTCTTTATCTTAAGTTTTCTTATAGATACTTTATTTCAGAGTATCAAAATACAGGAACTAAGGATTTTCACCTTTTGTCCTGACAAAATTAACCCAAAATATGTTTCGTTTTCTTCTACATCCAGCCCACTGCCTTGTGGGAGATGAAGTTTTAATACGGTAGCTTAAATGCTCTCTATACCACAATAAGAATGAGGACCACCTTCCTTATAAGTAAAATTCCTCCTGAGTGCACCTGTTGCCTTCCAAATCCCCCAATGTTTGGGCCCTCAGGTACTCACATGCTCTGCCGCAACTCTGCAGAGATGCATTGTCTACACAGCATCCTCCGAGGTGGTCCACCACTCCTCGATCCAGGCATTGTCGTACTCGGCATCACGCGTGCATTAGTCATGGTTATCTCACCCGATGGTTTCCTTTCTTGCCTCCTGGGTGGTCAACATCCTTCTAGGTTCAACGGCATCTTCCAGAGTGTCCTTCGCTTTCCAGGTTCCTCCGACTTCCTGGATCTGTCTGTTCCTCCAATCAGTGTCCCCTTCCTCTCTTCTTACTTCCTTTTTCTCCAGCCCTATCATCCTGGATTGGTTCATGCCTGTTATTGTCCAGCCGGGTTGTTTAAATGGATATTGATCTTTGTTTGCTTGGTTTACGGCAGGTGGGGCTGTTTCAACCCTTCTTTCATTTCTTTTATTGTTTTTCAGATGTTGAGAAAGCTGGCTGCATAGACGCTGTGGTAGAATACCAGTAAGGGGGGTCCCAAGGATTAATCCTCTCACATTTCTCTTCCCATACTTTCTTGATACCAAGAAACCTATCATGGGGATATTGGGACAGGTTGTCAGCATTGGTTGGATGTATACCTTTTCTATGGAGAGCTTGAAACTGAAATGATTGTAGGGCCAGACACCATCAGAGTATACACTCATTGTTACTTTTGTTTCATGCCATCCATTCCAATGGGGCATGATCAGTGTAGACGGTAAATTCCTAACTCTCCAAATAAAAATGTTTCATGTTAATGGCATACTTTATGGCTAGGACTTCCTTTCCAATGGCTGTATACTTTTTCTCCCTAGGGAACAGTTTTCGGCCAATATAGGTTATGGGATGCTCTTCTCCTTGATCATCCTGTTGGGGCAGTACAGCCCCTAACCCCGCATCTGAGGCATCCGTTTGGACTATAAAAGGTTTATCATAGTTAGGGCTGATCAACACAGGTTCTGATGAAAGTATATTTTGAAGGGCTTGAAAGCCTTTATTATTGCTGTTGAAAGATGACACAATTCTGCTTCTGTTTTAGAGGACTTTTTCAGAGGGACCGCAACTTGTGAAAAACAAGCGCTAAAGCATATATAGGCAAAAAGACCATGGAAGGCTTTCAATTCCTTCTTGGTAGTGGGTAGGAGCATTTTGGATATTTCAGTCATATGTTCTGCTTAGGGTCGGATGTTTCCTCCACCCAAGAAATACCCCGCATATTTTACAGCTTTAGCTGCTAACACTTTTCTTTGAGTTGACCTTTAAACCACTAGAGTCTAATGTATGTAGAATCACTTGCAAATGTTCCAAATGTTGATTCTAAGTTTTTTTGTATATGACAATATCATCAATATAAGTGGCAGAGTGGTGGGGATGGTGCTGAAGGATAGTATTCATGATATGAAGAAAATTGGTGGGAGCACCATGTAATCCAAAGGGTAATACGTCAAAATGTTACAAGTCTCCAGGGGTAGAGAATGCAGTATTTCCCTCTAAGGGGTCCCGCAAATAGCCTTTACATAGGTCCAGGGTACTGATATATTGGGCTTCTCCTAGGCTTTCTACCGTATCATTGACCCGGGGAAGGCGATAGGGATTAAATTGGGACACTATTTATTTCACTAAAGTTGATGCAAAATCGAACAAGTCCATCCGGCTTAGCCACCAGCACTATTGGGGAGTTTCACTAGCTGGTGGAGGGCTCGATAATTCCCATCTGGAGCATAGATTTTATTAGTTATTTATTATTTCTCTGTGTGCTTCGGGTCTATGGTAGGGTTTAAATCTTGTGGAAACCCCAGGAGAAGTGTGTATAGCATGCTCAACAGTGGTGGTTCTACTGGGAAGAAGAGAAAACACTCCAGACTGTGAGTGTAATTTCTGTATCATTTTTTGTTTAAAGGGACTGGTTAAATCTGGGTCTATACTCTGTAGGAAGAGGGGTTCTTCCTCTGAGGTTATTTCTATTAACACTGGCAATGTCCCATCCCACTTTTTTAACAGATTATTATGATGTATTTATGAGTATTTTTTACAGGAATCAAATTCAATGTGATAGGCAACAGGAATCACCTTTGCAAGTACTTTGTTGTGACCCTGCCATTTCCCCAATAATTTGAAATCAGATGCAGACATCATTATCAAAACATGGTCTCCTACACTGAATGGTGTGTTTTTAGCTCTTTTTTATCATATTGTCCCTTTTGTGATGTTTGAGCCTTTTCTAGGTAGGTCATTGCAATGCTCCTGATTTGGCCTAAATGTGTTTTCAACTGGGACACATACATCCTCAGCTTCCCATCCTTCTCGTGACATATCTAATAAAGAACGGGGTTGGTGACCATATAAAGTCTCAAAGGGAGAGTAACCCATACGTTTGGGATATTACTTTGTATGGCAAATAAAGCTAAAGGGAGGATGTCTTCCGAATGCCTAGTCTCTAGCTTCAATCTTTTTTTTAAACCATTTTTTTTTTTTGTTTTTTTTTTTTTTGTTGAAACCGTTTATTGCAATCTCAAGTATATACAAGTATGGGCCTACAACCTTCCGGCCGGCCGCTAGAGTGACAGGAGCACCTGACAAACTTACAAAAGGGCACTTGGCGTTACAGAGAAGCAAATCAGGAGACATCAACGACGTAAGCCACATGACTCTAAGCCCACAATACGGTTTCATTTTATACACACGCAACAACATAAAAAAAAAACACACACCCGCAAGGCAACCCGCAATCGAAGGTAACCACACGTGCTCCTCGAATAAGGGACCCCGACCATCCGCAGGAATCTGAAGAGGGGGAAGGGAAACAAGTCCAGGACTGGGGGAACTCTGTGCCCGGGGCTGGGGGAGGGGGTCAACTAGGGGGACGGAGCCGGTGAGGCAGCAGGCAGCAGTGGTGGCTCGCAAATACCCCCGCGGTAGGCGTTCCAGGGGCCCCATATTTTCACCCACGCCCCAGGCTTGCCCCTCGCCACATACACCACCTTTTCTCGGAACATGCACCAATCCATATGTTCTTTCCAGGCCGACACCGCCGGGGGCCGCTGGGATCCCCACAGTTGAGCGATGTCACGCTTAGCTATCATATATCCCAGAGTCACCCATCGCGTCTGCGGAACCGAGTAATCAGTTGGTTCCCACACATTCAGCAAGCATCTCCTCGCTTCAGGCAACAGTGCGACATGCGTAACCAGACGCAGGACCTCATGCACACCACGCCAGAATCGCTCCACCTTCGGGCATTCCCACAAAATATGCAAAAAAGTCGCCAAAGCACCACACCCACGCTTACACAACCCATCCTCAGCATAACCCATACGCAGAAGCCTTGGCCCCGTCATGTAAACCCGGTGGAGTATCTTAAGCTGGACGAAGCGAAGGCGAGCCGGTATGGCCACCTCCTTCGGAGAGGCCACCGCGGAAATCCAGTCTTCGTCGTCCAACTCCAGCCCGTCGGCAACCCAAGCCTCACGGAGGCCGGTCAGCAGGCCCGAGCGGTCATTAATCAATTTTTTGTAAATGAGGGAGATCGTGCTATCCGGAACGTGGCCATCCAGCACTCTATCCTCCAGGGGGGAAGACTCCGGGATGGAGGCGGCGTCTGGGAAGACGGAGCCCAGCGCATGACGGACCTGCAAGTACCGAAAGTATTCACTGCCCTGCAGCTGAAACTCCGTCTGCAGCGTCTCGAATGTTTTAAATCCCCCTCTCGTCCAGAGGTCCCCCACTTTACTGATGCCAATCGTGTCCCACTGCTCGAAGCCCTTCGAGGTCCACAAGGAGCCCAACCGCTGAGGCGCATACAACGGCGACGCCCGGGTCAAACGGTCCTTCCACCCCATAGCTGCATTGGCCGCGTGCCACACCCGCACCATGACACGCGTGGGCCCCGTCAAGCGGGGATCCGGCGCGCCAGAGTAGAGTGCTCGATTGTAGTCGCCACCGGGCAGGAGCATCTTGTCCATTTCAAATGCCGGGTTCAAGGCGGGCCCATAGAGGCCATGATTAATTGCAGCTAGCTGGGAGGCCCAGTAATACCGCTTAATGTCCGGGAGGGCAATCCCCCCGTCATACCACGGGAGCGTCAACTTCGCCAGGGCTATACGCGGCCTCCCGTCCCAGAACAGGCGGCGCTGTAGACTCTCCACCTCACGGAAGTAGCGTGCCGGGACTAGGTCCATAGTGTTCTGGAGAGCGTACAGGAAGCGCGGCAACGACATCATCTTAAACAATGCCGCCCGGCCGAGCGGCGAAAGCGGCAGGTGCCGCCAGCGCGCAACGTCCTCCTTCAAGCGCTGGAGGGGGGGAAGCAAGTTTCGCTCGTAGCGGGCCGCCGGGTCCAGCGTGATATAGACACCCAGGTACCGAAACCCCTGCGAGGCAATCTGGATCGGACATCCCCGTGGGAGGACGGGAGCCTCCCCGGAAAGCACATAGACACATGATTTAGCCCAGTTGATGACAAGGCCTGAGTTACGGCCAAAGGAGCGCAGGACATCAACCAGGACAATCAGTGATTTGCGAGGGGAGGCTAGGTACAAAAGGATATCGTCAGCGTAGAGGGACACGCGGTCCTCATACTCGGGGGTCCAACGGAGACCACGGATGGAAGGGTGCCACCGCAGCCACTCCGCCAGGGGTTCCAAGGCCAATGCAAACAGGAGCGGCGACAAGGGGCAACCCTGTCGCGTGCCCCGTCCCAGCGCGAACGGGGCCGAGACTCGCCCATTCACTACCACCTGCGCTAACGGGCCCGAGTACAACAATTTGACCCAGCTGATGAATCCCGGTCCAAAACCAAATTTCGCCAGCATCGCCCAAATGTATGGCCATTCGAGCGTGTCAAACGCCATGGTGGCGTCTAAGGACGCCAAGATGGCCGGCTCCCGCACAAACGGAACACGCGCGAGCACCCCGTGCAAGCGCCGCAGATTGAGGGCCGTGTTGCGATGGGGGATAAAGCCAGACTGGTCTTGGTGGACCAAATCGCCCACCACGCCGACCAGCCGGTTGGCAAGCACCTTGGCAAGGATTTTGGGCTCCGCATTCAAGAGCGAGATAGGCCGATAGGAGGTAACCCGGTCTCGGGGTTTCCCCTCCTTGTGGATCACCACGATTGTAGCCAGACGTTGGTCCGGCGGGAGGGAGCCCCGCGAGTGGGCCGCAAGGAACATCGCGCGGAGGTGGGGTGCCAGTACGTCCGGTCGCAGCTTATACAACTCGATAGGGATGCCGTTCGGGCCCATGGCCTTGCCAGATGCAACCGAGCGTATAGCGAGGGCAATTTCGTCCGAGGTAGGAGCAGCATCCAACGACTCCCTGTCCTCCACCGAAAGGGAGGGCAGCGCGATATCTCGAAGCAGGGCATGAGAATCCGCCTCCGAGCAGGGAGAGACCGGGGAATACACCTCGCGGAAATAATCCGCAAAGCAAGAGACAATGTCTTCTGGCTCGGTGACACGTACACCATCCATCCTCTCGATCAGCGGAACCACACGACTCGCTCTCTCCTTTTTATCCAACCACGCAATCAATTTACCAGCCTTATCACCCACATCATACAGTCGCCCCTGTTGCTCTCTACTGAGGCCCCTGGCTGCCTCCGTGACGAGGGCCCTATAGGCCGCTTGCTTAAGGTGTAGAACATGCAGTGCAGCATCCGTCACCCCACTCCCCAAATCACCCTCTAGTTCAATAATTTCGGCCTCCACTCGGGTCACCTCCTCCTGCTCGCGCCTCCGGGCATGGGATATGAAGGAGAGGGCCTCCCCCCTGATAACTGTCTTGAAGGCCTCCCAAAGGGAGATAGCCGAAGGGACAGACCCCACATTCTCCTCGAAATACCGCTGCAAGGATTTAATCAGGTCAGCGCGAATAGTGGGGTCGCGCAGATACCAGGCATTGATTGGGGCTACCCTGCCCTCCCCCCTCGGGAGGACACCAAAGTGCAACAGGAGCGGGGAGTGATCTGAAATACCCCGCGCCAGATGGCGCACCTCTCCCACCCTCCCAGCATAGGCCGCAGGGACAAGGATATGATCAAGCCGCGAGAGGCTACCATGGGCACCCGAATGGAAGGTGTATTGCAGCTGCGTGGGATGTTTTAAGCGCCAGCAGTCCACCAATCCCAATGTATCTAAAAGGCCGGACAGCCACGCCTGCGCCCGGGGGAGGTCCCTAGGGGGGTGACGATCCATAGTCCCAGAAACCACCGCATTGAAATCCCCCCCAACCACCAGAAGCCCCCCCGGAAGGTCAAGGAGGAGGCGCCCCAGGTCCGCAAAAGTGGTAGACTGTAGCCCCGGTGGGACATACACTGAAACAAAGACAACCACTTTGCCCTCCATTCTCCCCACCAAGGCAGTATAGCGCCCCCTCTCATCATGGCGCACCTCATCTATTTCCAGCGGGAGCGAGTTCTTCACCATGATGCCCACCCCCCGCGAGCCCGACGTGAAGCCCGAGTGGGCCACCAAGCGATAGCCACGCCGATTCATGGCACAAAAGGAATTACCAATAAGGTGTGTCTCCTGCAGAAAGACCACATCTGGCGAAATTCGTTTCAGATACTGCAGGACCACACCTCGCTTAATCCTATCCCCCAGTCCATTAACGTTCCAAGACAACAAAGTCAAGTCCCTACCCCCCATCGCCTACAGAAGCCATCACTCGTCCCCCCGAGAGCACCTCAAAAACACCAATACAGTAAAGGGTTTGCCTTGCGGTAAAAACGAACAACACCCCACCCCAACCCACCCGTCCCAACAGAACTCCCCCCTCCCTGCACCCCTGCATGAGCCCGAACAGCCCCCCCAAAGTGCAGTGTGCCTGTCGCCCCATAGATGAAAACACTAACTAGTCCCCCAGAGGAGGAGGGAAAGCCCCCAAGAGACCCCGTACGACCTCCATGGGAGGGGAACTTACACAATCAGTCAATGATGACAATAATGTTGTCCAGAGCAAGGCCTACTATTAGTCCCTCAGTCCTGATCCGGCAAGCCCTCCCCACCAACCGCGCCCCCCCCAACCCCCCGGCCCCGGTCCCCGGGCAAAGTGTCCAACCAGTCCCCGGCCGCCTCGGGACGATCAAAAAAGTGCGTGCGGCCATCCACCTCTACCCTCAACTTCGCTGGAAAAAGCATTGCATACTTGAGGTTCAGGTCCCGTAGGCGACGTTTGACTCCGAGAAAACTCAGTCTCTGCTTCTGGACCGCCGGAGTAAAATCAGGATAGAAGTTTACGTCCATATTGTCGAGTCTGACCGGTCCTTGTTGCCTAGAAGTCTGCAGGATAGCGTCTCTGTCCCGAAAGTTGAAGATCCGGGCAATGAGAGGCCTCGGAGGGGCTCCGATCTTAGGTCTCCCTCCGGGGACCCTGTGAGCACGTTCCACTGCGAAGAGTTTACTCAGCCCCCGGGGCTGGAGACGGGTGAGGATCAGGTCCTCCACAAACAGATCCGCCGCCTCCTCCTCACGTCCCTCCGGCACCCCGACAATGCGAACATTGTTCCTCCGGGCCCGACCCTCGGAATCTTCCAGTCGACGATCCATCAGGGCGCTCGCCTGGCCCAGTCGGCGCACCTCCTTTTGGAGGGCCGCCACGTCCGTTGTGAGGCCCGAGGTGGTGTGGGCCAAAGAGTCGACCCGGTCATTCGTCTTGGACAGATCGGCCCTCACCAGGCCCACATCCACGAGGACCGAGTCAATCTTTTGCGCCAGAGTGTCAAAGCGCTGGTCCACTGAGGCCTTCATCTCGGCGATGGCGCCCATGACGTCCCGGAGGGTCAGATCCGCGGGCAAAGCAGGGGCATCAGTCGGGCCAACAGGGGACCTACGCGGCGCCTCTGGAGATCCCTTCTGGAGGGTGTAGCGGTCCATGTTGTTAGACTGAGGGGCTGCGCCACGGCGGGTCGATTTCACCTTTGCCCGGTCGCCATCTTGTTTCGTGGACATGGCTCCAGGCCCCAAATCGTGCCAATCTCCTCGAAAAGGGCTGACAGACCGGTTCACCGGCTCCGGGGGAGGGCGACCACAGCTCCGAAGGGCGGATCACAGCTGGTGGGCCGGCAGGGCACCCCGATGAAGTCACACCACCGCACAACGCCTCGCGACCCTACCTCGCTTGGCAGCAAGGAGGGCGCGAAAGCGAAAGTGAAAGTGCGGGGTACGCGAATCGCCCAGCCTCGCCCGCCGCTGTTGTTCACTTTGTCTCCGGATCGCCCCACAACTCCAATCCGGGGGGCCGGCGTGGAGAAGGCCGCAAACCGCAATCGATGCTCCCGCCGGTGTCCGAGGTCCGATTTGGAAACGGAAAACGGGTGGCACCTCAGCTCGGTCTCACGAACACAGTCCCCTCATCTAGGACAGGATATAGTCAGGATTTATGCAGGAGGTCGCGGAGGTCCTCGGGAGCCTCGCACCTACGCGGCCATCTTGGTTGCGCGCTAGGCTCCTCCCCCCTTTTAAACCATTTTTGAATGTAGCATTATATCTCTCAACTAGCTATCTGTTTGGGGGTAATAGGCTGATGTGCGTATTTGGGTGACCTGCAACATATGACACACTTGACACATCAACTTTGGGATGAATGGGGTGCCTTGATGCATCAGGATCTCTTTTGGGAAGTCAACCTGGGCGAAGACATCAATCATGTCCTTAGCTGCACTCATAGTATTAGGGTTACATAGGGCAATGGCTTGGGGAAAATGGGTTGCATAATCAACTGGTACCAATACTTACCAACACCTGCTTCTAGAATGTAATACAAGCCCTGTAATATCCATCCGTACCCTAGTGAAGGAGACCTCTATTATAGACAGGGGCAATAGAGGGACCTTAGGGGGTTTATGCCCACTATTTTTTGGACGGATCTGACATTCTTTACAGTATTTTTGGACTTTCTGAAAGATACCAGGCCAATAAAATCTATTTAATATGGTACATTCAATTTTGTCTTTCCAAAGTGTCCCCCCAAAAGATGGCTATGAGCCAAGAATAGGACTTTATCCTGAAGTGGCCCAGGAATTAACAACTGTGCGGGACAGTTATGGCCCCCTTTTCTGTATATCAGGCCATTGTGTGTATAAAACTGGGGACCTACTTTGGAAGGATCTTCTTGATCCGATGATGTATGCCAAGCTTCACAAAGAGTGAGATCTTCTTTCTGTGCCGCTTTGAAATTGCGGTTGGTATCCCATATGAAGTCTTCGGATTTTGTGAAAAGATTTGTCGATGGGCTTGTCTCTTTTCTTCTCGCCTCTGTTTACGACTTTTACCTTGTTTGGGGGAGGCCAAACCTGACTGTCTATCTGAGAGAATGGTGCAGTGCTCCACAATCCGTCACCCTCGTCCCAGGTTTCTTGCACCAATGAGCTAAGATGTGGATAATCGCTTCCCACACTCAGATGCTCTGGTAGGCTTGGTATGAGACTTACTTTAAGGGGTACTACTGATAGATCTTGATGATGGATGTATACTTCTACTACGGGGTATCTTTTGCTGTCTCCGTGAACACACTGTATACTCACTGTGTCTTTAGTTTCAAGTTTTTTATGGGGAAGAACTTGAGGTTGCATTACAATATGCAAATACTCAATACTCGGTGTCTACTGGAGCAGTAACAGGCACATTGTCAACTGATAAATCACAGTGAGAGGGAGGCTTCTTTCCTGAGGATTTGCCATACAAACCAGAGACATTTTTATTTCCGTAGGTTCCTCCTTTTGAGGACAGAACCTGGCAATGTGACCAAACCCTTCACACTAAAAACATTGCAAACTGGGTGGGGCAGGTCTAATGACTGTTCCCGGGATTATGATATTAGCTCACATGTCTTTTCAGGTACTGGATATGAAGGTTGGATAGGTCCTGAACGATTATGCCTTGAGCTGGTCTCTTCCTTCCCTTTCTGTACTTCTTGTGCATGACTATGCACTTCCTATTTCCACCGCTCTGTCTAACGTCAGCTGCGTATGTTGTCTCACCCACTTCTGTACTGGGAGTGAAGAGAAGTGAGATATTATTCAAGATACATTTCTCCGTTATCTTATCTTTGGAAGCACTATGGAGTTTTAACCAACAATCAGTCATATCTTTTACTTGGAAATACAAGGTTCTTGGGGCTTCTTGAGGCCCTTCTTTGATGTGTCTTGATTTCATTCTATAGATTTTGTCATCTACTCCCAATCTTTTGAGAATATTCCTTTTAAAGTCAGCATAAGGGTAGTTGCTTGTGGATTCGAGCCCTGGTAGGCCAACTGTAATTCCTCTGCTAACAAAGGGCCTAAATATTGTCCCCATCGATCGCGAGCAAAGCATTAGCTTGTGCCATTTGCTCAAAATGAATGAAGAAGAAATCAGGGTCTTCTCTGTTAACATATTTTTGCAGGACTACAGAGGGTAATGCGGTGTGTCCTCTTTGCTGGACCAAGGTATCAGCCAACCTACTGAGGGCAGTCATGTGGGTAGTGAATTGGGTTGTCAGGGCTTTATGAATGGATAAACGATCCCCTGCTGCTGCGTTGAGAAACTTTTCCATGACCCGTTCCAACTTCTCAGGGCTTTCGGCCATACGGTTTCCCACAGCCTCCATACTTCCTGATCCCACTTCTGACACCACGTGTAGGAGGCTGGGACTGATTTATAAGCGAGGATGCTTGGTTTGTTTCGCAATTGTGTCTTAAACATATATATGTGGCTGGGTGGATTCCTCTGAAAATGATGAAGAGTTGGTAATCTCTTCTGCATTTTCCTTCTTAGGTCTTCTGAAGTGGAAGGACCCCAGCAATCTTGGATGTAGAGGAAAAGGCAGTGGTAAGAATTTTATTCAGGTAATACCCAATGATGGTCCTGTCACCATTCTCCACAGCGCTCAAAGGAACATAAGGGAAAGGAGTGCAAAAAGATAGCCAAGGGAATAAAAGGAAGACTAAAGGGCTTGATTAAAATAGAAGAGGAGGAGATGAACAGATAAACTCTCGGTTTTCCTTTGGGAGCATAGGCTGCCCCTTTTCTTTATCTTAGGTTTTCTTATAGATACTTTATTTCAGAGAATCGAAATACAGGAACTAGGTGTTTTCATCATTTGCCCGACAAAATAATCCAGAAACTTGTTTTGTGTTCTTCTACATCCACCCCGCTGCCTGGTGGGGGATGTAGTTTTAATATGATGGCCTTAAATACTTTCTATACCTCAATCATAATGAGGATCCCCTTCCTTATAAGTAAAAGCCTTCCGGAGTGCACCCATTCCCTCCCAATTCCACCACCCTCCTGGTGACATCCCCCAAAGATTGGGCTACCGGATACTCACACGGTCTGCCAGAACTCTCCAGAGAGCACTCCTTGGTCCAGACGTCATCGCCCTCAGCCTTCTGGGTGCTTCTGTTGTGGTTCTCTCACTCGACGGTTGCCTTGCTTGCCTCCTGGGTGGTTGGTGTCCTCTGTGGCTCCACTGCGTCTTCCTGGGGTCCTCTGCTTCCCGGGTTCCTCTGACTTCCTGGATCTCTCTGTTCCTCCAGTCAGCACCCCTTCCTCTCTTCTTACTATCATTTTCTCCGGCCTAGTCTTCTTGGATTGGTTCAACCCTGTTATGGTCCCACCTGCCTGTTTAAAGAGATATTGATATTTGTTTGCTTGGTTTGCGGCAGGTCGGGCTGTTTTAACCCTTCTGTCTTTACTTTTATATGTATTCAGATGTCGCAGGAGCTGACTGCATGGTCACTGCGGTATACTACTGGCAAAGGGGGGATCCCAAGGATTAATCCTCTCAAACGTCTCCTCTACGCCAGCTTCATAGAGTCTTTGTATTAGAGTGTAATGGTCAACTGTGACAAAAGCAGCTGTGAGGTCCAAGAGAAGTAGTGTAGCAACCCCATTCAGGTCAACTGTGTTCTTAAGGTCATCACAGATGGCAATGAGGGCAGAATCTGTGCCTCTTCTTTGATGGAATCCTGTTTGGAAGTTTGAAAGTATGGAATTATCATCAGTGAATTATGACATCTCAGTTGCTGCTCTTTTTATCAGTTTGCCCAGGAAAGGTCCATTTGTCTTTGGTCTGCAGTTTTCTGGGTTAAGCGGTTCCATGTTTGTTTTCTTTAGTAATAGGCGTTTGTATGACTTATTTTAGGCCTTCTAGAAATATTCCCGTAGTTAAGGAATTGTTGATGATTCTTCTTACTGGTGTGGCAGCTGAGGTCGTTAGAAGAATTTTCTTGATGGTTTGTGGTGGGCATGGGGTCATAGAGGCTGAGGGCAGACCTATCTGTTTTGACCAAGTCTATAAATTCATTGTTATCTTTCTAATGTCATTGTTCTGTTAGTTTCAATGCTTATATTTTGGATCTAGAATTGTGGGGACTTGGGAGCTGACTGCCTTGCCTGAAGGCAGGTACTGAGCTGTCTTCCTAGTAAATCTTAAAACCTTTCTCCTGGACTCACTGGAATAATTATAATTACATTCCAAGATACCCACAGAACAAGAATGCTATCATCCCTTGAAAGAACACCCTTGTATTATTGGAATATAACTCTCCATGGTACATATTAATATGCTTTGAATTTTCTCTCTCTCTTCGAAGAGTGCAGCAACTATTCACCTGATGTTTTAAAATTGCCTGTATCTGTGCTAGGTGCAATCCTTATTGCACTCTCACCACTTATACTCCACTCAGCTTAATATATAGTTTGAAACAGCTCTCACAACCACATAACCTCTTACCTGGGCACTAGTTCCTTTAACAGACCACCCTCTGCCTCACTAATTCTACCAACTAAGACCACGATCTACAATAGACGACTCCACCCTAACCTGACTACAGTGACCATACCACCACTGACTTAAACAGGAGGTAAGTGGTATGAAGGTCCAGCATCTAGTATGCATGAACTGTTGACCTGGGTCAGACCACAACTCTATCCCTTTTTTCCCTCTTTGAATTACTAGGACATCTCTTCTCCACTTACCGTTATTTATCCGACTATATTTAAATATGAAGTAAGGGTAATCTCAAGACATGTCTGAGCTTACTTGCAATACTAACCTTGATTGCACAGTTACCATAGGTTTGCTTTTCACCTTCTACTACTAATTTCTCTAGGTCAGACCACTTATTTAGTCTTGTGTTTTTCTGTTAGTTACCAGATATCTTTCTCCATTGACCGTATCTTTCCAGACACAAATATGAGGACACATTTTCTCCATTGAACATCACAAATCCTTATAACTGCTAAGTCAGAACTCTGCCCTTCGTTTCTTCCTTACTTTCCTTTGTCATAAACACTTCCTTATAATGGTTCTCATTTACTATAACAGAACTATGGCAATTGCAACTTCTTTGCAATTTTGGAACCTTTCAGGTTTTTCCTGATGTCCCAAACTGATCAAGCATTTGGACCCATTCAGAGTAACATAAATGGAGAGGTAGACACGAACTTCCCAGCCCATGTCTTCTTTCTCTTGTCAGTTTTACCGTCAGACCTGCTAGTTTACCTTGCATATCCCAGTGTCCATCCTACTGGAATGCAACCACCATCCAGCTGCCTATTGTAAATTTAATAAGAGAATAAGTTGAATAGTGCATTGAAGCGTGACTACGCAGATCTCTAGATACAAGTGTGGCATTTTGATTAACAACTATCATACATTATATGCCACTTCTTCCAAATATCTCACTTCTTGAGGAATCGCCTTTAGTATAGAAATCTTTTTTCAGGAATATCATTAAAAACTCTTGCCACCTGAGGAACAACATTTAAATCCCTGCTTTTCGCTGACATGTTCACAAAGATATGGCATGCTCCCAACAGTCACAGGCACGAGCGTCAGCTCACATCCAGATGATTTTCTTCTTTCGCCTTAAATGCACAAAGTGCCTAAAGCACAGTTTGCAGTGTACACAGAAGGGGGTGATTGGCACATGGATCTCTTAGACAGTCCATTTAACATGACTTCATTAATTTTTTTGTTCATTAATTTACCTTATGGTTTTTGTCTACTTCTGAACTCGTATTAATTTTCCTCATTTTTGTATATCTGATTTCTTTGTTGTATAAATGAACGCTTTGTTGTTGTGAAAACTTTTACCTGCTTCAAAAAGCCCCAGTTCATCATCCTACACATGGGGCGAAACACAGGTTGGCTGGCTTAACCGTTCATACACAGATCTTATCCAAATAAACCACTGATATTGCAATGCAGGCAATGATTTCAATTGTTTCATTGAATACTGCCGATCTATCTCATTAGAAATGATCACATAATTTTATGCTGTCTACCCTGTTCTCCTAAAACTGATCCTTTACATATAGTAAAGGGGCATAGCCCAACTCTCACAGTGAGATAGTCTCAACTCCATGTTAGATCAATTAATAAATATCAGGCAGTGCCAGGGTTTTCACACCCTCTATGATAGAATCAAAAGATCTTTGATGCCTCCAATTTAATCACAGATATTGTGGCAAGATTCCCAGGCAGTATCCATGATTCCTTTAGACAGATATTTAATTACTAATTTCTATCACATTTACTAAAATATATATGATCCACATTGTCACCCAGTACATTTGGTACTGGACTTGACTTTTTATATAGGGGACATTCAAGGCCGGACTGTGAATGCAAAACCAACCCCCTGTACCAAAAAGGGACCCCAACAGTCCAAAACCGGACCCCACCCTTCCGGCCCACTGGTAAAATGCCCAGTACCTGCTACGGCCAGTCCGGCCCTGGGGACAGTGCTTATGATTTGCGTTCATGGATCTGTGATATAAAGGACACATTGACAGCTCAAAAGTCCTTTTTGCCATCTCCCTACAGTATACACCTGAGACAAACTGTAAGAAAGATAATAAGAACATGTGCAATCTTACTCAATATTGCAACACATACAGGCTTACCAATAATCATTCCTGAGACAGATTCGGAGGATAAGGTTCAATAACAACCAGCACATCACACCCAGGATGGTTCAAGGGCAGTAGAAGGCAGAGCAGGTTGTGCCAACATAGCTAATCATTATTTTTAGGGTAAGTGTAATGTTAAACTGTGAATTTCAAAAAATACAAAAGAAATGTTTGCACTGCAAACAACATGTACCTTTATTTTCAGGTAGGCATATTTATGCTTAAACATAGATCTTCAACAGCCTTTACCTTCTTTCTCCTTCACAAATTCCTTTACTTCTATAAA
This sequence comes from Triturus cristatus, assembly GCF_964204655.1. Taxonomy (NCBI): domain Eukaryota; kingdom Metazoa; phylum Chordata; class Amphibia; order Caudata; family Salamandridae; genus Triturus; species Triturus cristatus. The sequence continues at coordinate 615,267,192 of NC_140588.1, read as the reverse complement.
ATGAAAATTCTGATATTAGTACATAACAGAAATCGCAGACATTTACAAAGTTTTAATGTTTGAATTGACCACAGCCGGCAGGGTGTCTTTCAGATGTTGTTGACCCTACACTTTCTCCAACTGCACCAAGAATATTACTTTGATGCAGGTTCATAGCCTCTGCCACAGTAATGCTGCTAAAACTGGACAGCTCATCACTTTCCCTAGCCTCGACGGACACCCAAGTTTCAATTTGCTGTATTTGCAAATGTTCTAATGCATTTGTCACCTATAAAATGTCCCGTGCATCATCCCCTTCCTAGTGGGCCATTTGTGTCTGCCGTTTGGCAGTGCAGGAAATAAGGTTGAAGTTACCAGGGCAAGGCGATTTATAGAGTGACTCAATCTATCTACAAAATAATTATGTTGCCTACACCTTTGAGTTACATTTTCCTGATTTAATTGGTCATATAAATTATTCATTACCTCTGTCATACTGTCTTTGTCATCCACGGACTTTGGCTTTCCTTTATACTATTAGCCAAATGTCGCAATCCTTTTTTGATGCTTCTTTCGATGCCCACCAATTTTGTATTTATGTTTTTTATTTGTATATGTTTTATGCACTGGATCCTCAACATTAAGGCCTCTAAACCTCCTAACAACTCTCCAATCTCTCCAATATTGCCAGTGGGAATAGCGCAGGTTGATTGTCGCCTAAGAACACTGAGATGTCACAAACTACTTCTCCAGCGGAGCTGTCTTGGCCTCACTGATGGTTCTTTCATTTGTGTGTGTGCCCGGCTCCAGACTCCTTCAACAGATTGTGTACACGTGCTAACTCAAGGAGCGGAACAGTGTGGCTGAGGTTGTGAATTCCAAGAGTCTCATTCATTGTCTTCATCACTGACCACTTCGGTGTCTTTGTGTCCCTTGCTTTCAGATTATGACCTCTTTGTGCAGGGATGTCTAGTTAAAAATGCAGTTACTGTTACTTTGATGGTATATGTAAGATATGCATATCATGGGCTATACATTTTGCTTTTGTAAGACTTTGCTTGCTATGATGAACTACATCTCCCATAATGCATACTAAAGTCAAATGAAAATGTGTAATATAGATTTTGAAATACACCTTAGACTTTTATTTTGAACTTTTATTGCTAAACATTTACATAGTACTAAATGTGCAATTTATGGAATATAGTTTAGGAAAATGGACCTGATATGTTTTATACTTAACTTAAGATATTTCTGCAGCAGCAGGTGTGTCTGTTTTGCTGAATACAGTCACGCTTTCAGGATCCAGGGTTGACTCAATCAACTTCTTAAGAGGGGTTGGTGGGGGTTGAGAGAGGGTCCTTCTACTGTTGCATGGGCCTTACTTAACTGGATTTCCATCTTCTTGTTGGTCTATGATCGTACATTACTCTATTGTTTTTGGATTTCCTCAATGTCCTCCGTGTGACCCCCACAGAGTTAATCCTCTCAAGTATAGATGCCCAAATTTTCCTTTTATGTGGATTTGGAACAGAAGGTGATGATTTGCCAAATAAGTCATCATGATGTGCAACACTCTCTTCAGTAAGAATCTCCAATTCTTTTTCTGAGAATTTCAATTTTTTTTTTCCAGACTCCTGCATCCTTCTTTGGGTCTTGTCGAGACATTTTACTGGTTTCCATGGGTGCATGCTCAAAATATGGAGGATTTAGGTGGATTTCAAAATCACTCTCCAACTAAGTGCTCTCAAGTCTTTTTACTAAAGATGTAGGGGCAGATCCACAAGAAACTAACGCAGCGCGGTGCCGCAAGTCATTTTGCCTGCGTCATGGGGAGTTTGTTTTTGTGCAGGAAATAGAACCTTCCTGCACAAAAACAATCAATTGAGGTGATTTCCTCTTCCAATGTGTGCTGTAGAATGCAGCGCGCATTGAAAAAGGAAACAAACAAGGAGAAATTAAAACATTTCTTATTTTTGCACCTCGCTACGCCACCCCTAGGGTGGCATAGCATTCGGACGCATTTCCATATTTACGATTTCTCGTAAATCTGAAAATGCATCAGTGGACATGAGTGTTGCATGGGATCACCAACAGCAACACCCATGTCACGCCCCTAACACACAAAGTGTTGGGTGAACAGGGGCGATATTTACAAGCACAGGTGAAGTCACGCAGGGTGACTTTACCTGTTCTTGTAAATATCACTTAGCAGGCTTTGCCACCGGTGCGTCATGCAACGTGATCCCCCGGTGGGGTAAGGGGCTTGTAAATCTGCCCCGAAGTGTACTACTTCCTGTTTGTGAGGTCATTATTCACTGCCACCAAAGCGACATTTGGCAACGACAAATGCGAATCATACTAAATTGGTAAAGGTTTAGCTAACACTATGGTACATAGCAAAAAGTTGCATACATCTAACCCTTTATCTCTTAACTATTTTGCATTGTCTCATGTTTTCCAAACTCCTGTCAACTTCCTCAGTAACTCATTCTCAGCTAAGCCTTGAGCTAGAGCATGCTACCAAGGGGAGATCAGGAGCTCTATAATGAACCTTCAATTTGCCTCTGTGGCTACCTGATTTCCAGGTCAGTAAAAGGTCTGGCTCCCGTCATTAAGCCTTCAACTTATTTTTCACTCCTATTTGGCCTCTTTCTGGCCTTCCGCGCTAGGGTGCACCTGATAATTAAAGAGCCATTAAGAAAATTGAACTGGGCATTATGCAAAGAAATGATGGTCAATTATCTTACTTCAAATAACTCTCGATATTTCTTTAGTTTTGGAAACCTATGGAAGATACAAAACTGCCACTGCAACATCTTCACTAGGTCAATGTATGCACTTTTTGTGGGCACAGCATCCACCGTTTCCAAACCGGAAGATCTCGCTGCCTTCCTTGTCATCAGATCAGGAGGTGACAGGTTGATAAAGGGGGTCGAAAACCGAATTGTCTTGTCAGGAACTGTGACGTGAGATACAACCCAGCGCCACCACTGTTGACAAAGCATTCTCGGGGGCACCGCAGGTTCTGATTCATTTGCAGTGATTTATGCTCTTGATTGTACTTACTAATGCTGAGAATCCATCAGTTGTTTGTGTGAAATAGGGAGTTAGGGGCGTTGGCAATGGTTGTCTCCATTGTAGTGCAGTGGGAGTCTGGTCTGCAGGGCAAACATGAACCCCTGCCAAAGATGTGTTTAATGGGTGCTCACAGGTCATTGTCCACTGGCACAAGACACCGGTCCCACTTACTGCCAGGGTTGCAGCGTGCTCGTTGTTTTAATGTTATCATCATCTAGCACTGTCTTGATCTGACGGGGGCCAGAAAGGTACACACGAGTAACAGGTTCATTAAAGAGAACACCTATTTTGTTAGAGGACATTACAAAATATAGTCAGTTTGGTTCCATTGCTGCAAATCTCGACGCGGTATTAATAAACGTGACATTATAGACACGTCTATTTCAGTTCTGGTTCGTCTTCCTGCCTCTTTCTGGCGGATAACGAAGGAAGGACCACGCCTGAATGGCAGCGATAGAGACTCACAGGATTTCTTGCTAAACCCCAGCCCTGGAAGAAATCACAGGACGAGGTCTAGACATTTCCATGAGAGCAAGAAATGAGAGGGCCCCGTCCTATTGTTCGCTTGGAATAGCTTTATGGCGTCCTCCAAGTTTACCTTAGATCTGTTCTTTCCCTTTCTTGCACCACAAGGTAGAGGAGAAGGGAGCGGCGGAGAGGGTGCAGAGTGAAAAGCTTGTTTGCATCCAGGCTTAAAGGCCCAGATTACCCATAGGTTTGCCCTGGGTATCATACACTTCAAAGTATCAGAAAGTTATGCAAATGCGTTCATGCGCAAATGCTATTTTGCACCAAAAGTTGACCAGTTGCAGCACTGAAACGAGTTTCCACTAACCCCTTTTAATTTATGCAAAGGAGGCATGTTTGGGGTGGGACAGCAAAACGTTTTAGGTTTAACACAAAAACAGATATACTGAAGGGCTGTGATGTGGCTTTGCGCCAAATCCCAATGCCAAGGACAACTAGGCCAAGCACGGGACCTATCACCTTACCAATCTAGGTGGAACTTGTTTTGACACTAAAGAACATAGCTCACATGTCTTACTCATGTGATGTGCTGCTCTACACATAACAATTGTACTGTGGTGTACCTCCAGCACAAATCCAATGATAGACACTGCTGGCTCACCTTTGTCCCTTAGAGCCAGGCTGGGCGTTACACAGAAGCCTCAGGCTTTCCTCGTTCAAGCTCTAGTGATGCCAGCATTGCTGGATGGCTTCTGCTAACTCTGTTGCTGCACTGTTTCCTGTCCTTTGTGTTCAAGAGTCCTCCAGGTATCTTTGCAGTGCTTTGTTGATTGAAGGAGATCAAATCTGGGTCATGTCAGTCATTTACTTGCACATTTGTCCCATTACCATGAGCCCGCTGTCTGACGTTGTAGGGTACATAGGGGAGATCAAGGCTGAGGTGGATTGGTTTGCCGTCCTACTAGCTCCCTACTGTCAAGCGCCTTTATGTACCCGTGTCCACTTTCAGGCAGGAGGAGCATCCGCTGATGTTTTTGAAAAGGGCTGACCATTGGCAGCGGGTTGGTGGGGGATGCCAGGCCGCAGGCTGGTGGCAATGTGCTAGGTGTGAGTGCTGCCTGTCACCCAAGCAGTCAAGAGAGGACGATGCCCATTTCTGCATCTATCGCTGGCCATCAGCAGAGGCATTTGATCCTGAAGCAAAGAACCCAAGGACCCAAGGGGTCAGCCCACTAGAACTGAGATGAAATGAGGTGCAATTCATGAAAACACTCACACTGCCCAGCATTATGAGTTGCCAGGAGCATTTAATGAAAACTGATAGCTACACAGTACTCTGTCCTGACAACGATGACTGAGACTTGACATGCTGCTGTCTTGACTGCTCTCCTTGAGGAGGCTGCCATCTCAAGAGAAACATATTTTCTAGAAGAAAATCTATGAAAAAGTACACACTTGCACGTGGCCGCAGAATTCTCACAATTGCCCATTTATACTTCACCAATACCTGCATATTGGCTCCAGGATCGGGGTAAGTAGGTTGGACAGTTGCATCAATACAAAACTGCACAAATCAGTCACATACAGAAACCTCTGTGTTTGTCTTGGTTTTTTATGGCATGACTAAGGCTTATAAAGATGAAAGATATGCCTTTCTGAGGTCCGGGCTCAGTTTATCGTGAAAACGACCTGGATTTACCCTTAATACCGACTGGAAAGAACAGCAGCGCATCCAAACAAACCCCATTTAATATAACAGAAGAGCGATATTTTTAAACAATTGGCTAGATTTTAAATGCCCTTAGCCACAGCAGACCCAGATGTCAGCCTTCTACATCAGGCAGGGATGCCCTGCTCCTTTATTAGCACTTCAATGTAGCAGACGTGAAACTAAAACTACACTCAACAACAAGGAAGCAAATGTATGCAGGCAATCTGTGTGTCTGGTGTGCTGGATAATAAGGCAGCGAGGGCACAGACTACTATAGCATGGGCGCTGCGAATGTCATGTAAATTACACTTGAATTCCAAAATTCAATTATCTCCACACTGCTCAGGCAAATAAATAAATTCATGTCTGAATATATTATGCCTACCCATCTCACCCTTTCCTCTTCAAAATTAAAACAGCTGCAGCAAAATATGCACCCTAAACTTAAAGCATTCGGCCATCTATTCATCTGGTGCAGGAGAATCTCTGAGCCGCGGAATATCTATGTACTTCCTGCTAAGTGAGATTCCTCAATGATGCAATCGTGAGGAAAGTTAATGTTGCAGAAAAAGTACATGGAGTTTTGTATTTTCTTTTCTTGTTTCATGACAGTTTGGTGGTGATTGAAGGCTCCAGGGCTTTTTTTAAACCAGTGCTACAGTGCCACAACCTTCTTATTCAGAGGCTGATCCAGCTGGTTTATATTTAGTTGCTAAAGCCCCTGCAGGAGAACAAAGCTAACAGCATGGAAATAGGTGTAGTTAAAAAGACAAAACCCTTAACATTAGTTACAAATGAGAGGACTATTGACAGACCCTCTAACTCAATGTGGGGCACAGACTCTAAGTTGCTTTGCACACAACATGATGGATTTTTCAAGAATCCCTTTAACTTTTTAAAAACTCCAAACATTAATATTTTAAAACGTTCCATGACTTTTTTCAGCATTTTGCATTTGCTAACATCTCATATTCACTGTGTACCATTGCGTTTCATCTTTGGTGCAGAACATTACAAGCGTCAAAATAAACACATCTGTTTGCCCTATACTCTGGGGCCAGATTTACTTTGATTTTGCATCGCGTTGCGTCACGTTTGTGGGGCAGCCCCACGCAAAATATTATTTGGCCTTTTACTAAGTAAGGCAAAGCCTCTTCACCTGGTTTAGTAAATACAAAGTAACACAAGGCTGCGCCTAGCTGACTGAGCTTACTTTCATTTTTTCTAGCTTTAACCCATTGCTGCATTTAACCCCTTCCCCGCTCATGACGGAACCGTTCCGTCATGAGCCACGGTTGCCGTGTGCTCATGACGGAACGGTTCCGTCATGCCACGACTGTTGGCGGCCGCTCCGCCCACGCGGCGCTGTTTCCCCACCTGTGCGGGGGGACAACGCAACTGGGCGGAGTCATGACGGAACCGTTCCGTCATGAGCACAGCTCAACCGTGGCTCATGACGGAGCGGCTCCGTCATGAGCACAGCGCCACCGCGCTGCCCCCCGCACTCCCCAGCACCGCGGCGGAATTCCCGCCGCGGCGAAGGGGTTAAAGGTACACCCGCCGCGGAGCAGTTCTTTTTTTTGGCCTCTTAATTATGCATATTCTGAGGATTACTTGTGGTCAAAACCATAATTAACCACCAAAATGGCCAGATCCACCAATTTTTGATTTCACCAATAAAAGGAAAAGAATACAAACTCAATGGGTGGGCGCCCCTCCTGTGCCCTCCCAAAATAAAAGTAACTACACCAAAGTAAATAAACACTGGAAATAGTCTTTAAAACACAGCATTTACCATACAATGCCTTTACAAGCATCCTTTACCACCACGCAATGCCTTTACTATGCATTGCCTTTACCACACAAGTCTTTATCACACAATGCCTTTACCATGCATGCCTTCACAAGGAAATGGTAAGTATATATCAGGTAAGTATATACCTGAGACATACAAGAGACTTGTGTGGACATGTGTGGATAGGCACTTTTTAATTCAATTTTGTTAATGATTACACTTGGGTACACTGATGCATTTAAAAAACGAAAATCTAAAAAATACAACAAAATAGAAAAGTAAAAAAAATGGAAACTAAGTGTATAACTATAAATGGTAAATGCTTTGTTTCAATTTATCATTGGTATAAAAGTATAACAATGAATTTTCATGTACCATAGCCTACATACCTTGTTAGTATGTCTTCTATGTCCACCAGGTCATGTGATTGATCGTACTTTGAATTACTTTATTAGTCATTGTAGTAAATCAGCTCGCTGTGTGAACAAGTCAGGGGATCCTGCCGAAACACGTTACAGCCCTGATATTTGCCAAATAAAAAGCTTATTTTCACTGAAACGGCACCGCATGAGTCTGGCTAGATGATTGTCTATGTTGGAAGTGTTGGAGGATATATATATATATCATATATATATATATATTCAATGAAAAAACCATAGGTTTCACACATGTTATAGTTAGCTGGACATTTCACTCGTAAAAAACCAATGAAATTCCCCCGTTATAGTTAGTTCAGCTAACTATAACTCGCGCGCCCGCAATGCACTACTGATGACGTCACACATTACATCACTCATGACATGGTCAGTGACATCACTCATGACATCACTGATGACATCTCAAATGACATCACTGATGTCATCATCCAGTGAATGTGTGTTTTTCTGAAAATTAAATATGTTTAATATATGTATATCTCAAGGTCGATGGAAGAATAAATGAGTATATACGTGTCTAAATTGATGAATTTTTTTTGAAAAATTGATTGTATTACTGACTGATTAAGTGTATCTTTGTGAATACATGGCTTAGTGAGCAATGTTTAAATATGTAAATATCTGTATCAGTCTCTCACTTTGTGTATAAGTGGCTGCATGGGTTGGTGAGTAGCTACATGGGTGTCTATATAGGTTATTAGTTGGTTTTTTGAGTCTCAGTATGAGTGTCTGAGTGTCTTCATGGTGCAGTGGGGGGTATTACGTAGTGCATAGATGCATGAATAAGTGACTCACTGTTTGTATGTGTTGAAGACAGCATGTGTGCAGGACTGTATGGGTAGATGAGTGTGTGCATGGGTGTGTTAGTGAGTGAATGACTGTCTCAATAGTGTCTTCATAAGTAACTACATATGTTTTAAACTAGTATATGTGACTATTGGTGTTTATAAGTGAGTATATGTGAGAGTGAGAGATTGGAAGAGTTCCTGTATGAATAAGTATGTGTTTCTATAAGTGATTGTTTAAAAGACTAAGTATGTGTAAGTTTCTGTAAAAGTAAGTGTGGTGGTGTGTGTATAACTGTATATGCAAGTAAATGGATGTTTGATTCTTTATTAGCATGAGTGACTATGTGTGAGTAACTCTATGGATGAGTGGCATTGTGTTACAGGATGTTTAGTTGTATGAGTACATATGATGTGTGAGTACATGTATGAGTGACTGTATAGGACTGTTGGTGGATGAGTGGATGTGTATGTGGATCTTAGAATTACTGAATAGGTTGTTGTAACTGGTATTGGTATGTCCATTTTTTTGAAAATGTCAGTCTCTTTTTTTGAATGTTTGTATCAAAGGTTATATTTGGGTGAGAGGAGGTCTACCACTCTGTCACAAGGATGATGTCATCAGTGATGTCATTTGAGATGTCATCAGTGATGTCATGAGTGATGTCACTGACCATGTCATGAGTGATGTAATATGTGACGTCATCAGTAGTGCATTGCGGGCGCGCGAGTTATAGTTAGCTGAACTAACTATAACGGGGGAATTTCATTGGTTTTTTACGAGTGAAATGTCCAGCTAACTATAACATGTGTGAAACCTATGGTTTTTTCATTGAATTTCTAAGGTTTTTTAAATGCTAATTCCTAACTATAACGTGTGTGAAACCCATGGTTTTTTCAGTGAATTTGCAAGGTTTTTTAAATGCTAATTCCTAACTATAACGTGAGTGAAACCCATGGTTTTTTCAGTGAATTTGCAAGGTTTTTTAAATGCTATTTTTTTTTTTTCTTCTTCTTTTTTTTTTTTACATATTTTTATTTTAATTGTCTATCCTTTTTTAAAGACTATGGTTAAATTTTAAAAATTCTACAATATGTTTTTATTTTACCATTTTTTTATAATAAAGAAGTAAAATGTATTAGTATTACATATTTGTTTTTTTTTTTTTTTTTTTTTACCGTGCGCGTACGGTAAGCGCACGTCTTGCTGTAATTACGTTAGATTTCTACGCTGTTTGCGTTCATTTACGCAATTTGCGTAGACGCACGTCACGCGCGCACAGCGCGTAACGCGTACGCTGCACGCGCACGTTACGCGGAAGTGAAGGGGCGTGCCTGTTTTGCGCATGCGCGCGAGCGTTTGTCTTTTTTACGCGCATGCGTACTTTTGCCGTAAGCGCACCGTAAGCGTACGGTGGGTCATGTGATCATGAAACACAACTTTTGATTGGTTGAAACTACTTTCAGTTCTAGAACTCTCCTACACCACACCCATTCCCCTCATTTCTGCTTGTGATCCCTTAGGAGAAGGAGCTGGGTTGTCTTTGTGATACGATGGCAGAACAGCAGAGCCCTTCTGAGAGTGAGGCTAGCAGCACTACCTTGAGGCAGAGAGTGAGGAAACAAAAGACCTCTTTCATATGGGAGTATTTTTCTTTTCCAGAGGGCCAGCAAAAGGTAAATGCACCCTTAGTGACTTGTAAGCTGTGTGGCCGTGTAAGAGGGAATCCCGACAGGAAGTATTCCTTCGGGAATCACACCATGTTGAGACACCTTAAGGATGTACACAGAAGGACACATGCTCGACTTACTGAAGGTAACCCTTCAGTAAATCAACAAAGCACATCCACAGCAGCTCAGCCTGGACCATCATCTGCAGTGCCGAGTCCTTCTTCTGCAGGTCAGGTGAGCCCTTCATCTGTGGGGGAGCATCTCCTTTTTCTTCTCCTCAGGAAATTAACCCTCGGTTTCTGAGGGTTGAATTACGGTGCGCCACTTGTCATGATCTAATTTGTTATAGGGAGACCAGTATTTCCCTAGTAAACAATAAAATAGATCAGCACACTTGTCGTACCGTCTAATATTCCCATTCTTTCTTTCCTCTGTCCCTGCATGAACACAACGGCTCTTTTAAGAGCCAACCTTACCTTTCATCTATTTTTTATATATGTTTTTAAAACTTTTTTTTGTTTTTTTTTTTACCGTACGCGTACGGTACGCGTAATTTTTTATTTTTTTTTAAAAAACACTAAAAATCAATTATCACATTACAAGGTCCTTGAGAGACTACAATGAAAAACTGAAAATGTAATTGTGGAGAAGTGGAAAAAAAGGACCATGATATTTTTGACTTACCATACCCACTCAAAAAAATATTTATTCATTTGAATTTTTTTTTAATTGCTTTAAAAATGGTTCTAGTTTTCGAAAATTTTCTATCTCAATCTGAAAAAAAAGAAAAAAGTATTAATATTTAATAAAACATTGTATAATACAGTACACGTATTTACATATTTTTCAAAAAAATATTTGCCTTTTTTTGCTGTTTTCAGAATATATTGCATTTCACTATAAATTGTGAAAGCAATTGCATTCATCATTTAACAGCGGGCAAAAAAAAATTTACAATCTCAAAGATTGTTTTAAAACAGCCCACAATCTCTTTTTGCATAAACATAACTTTATAGAAATGCATAATATTCTTTAAAAATTTCATCTAATATCAATACTTATTTCTTTAAAATACCGTCTGATATTTTTGTTTCAGAAGTATAATCACAAAAATATATCTCACATAACTCCACAATACATCTGGTTCCATTTCCTTTAGGCCAAATAGTAATTTTAAAATTCTTTTTTGATTAAATTTCCAATGTTAATCCAATAAAAATCTAAAGTTTAAATTGTACAGATCTCACCGATTCTCTGTAACATTTTGGTTTCCGAAAGATTTATTATTAATTAAATAAGTCCACAATAGAATTGTTTACCTTTCCGCATGGCCAAATAGTAAACTAAAAAACTTTTTTGAATAAATTTCCAATGGCAATCCAATAACATTCCAAAATTTAAATTGTGCAGATGTTACCGATTTTTACAAAATTTTTGGTTTTCCAAAGTTTCATTTAAAATTGAAAAAGTCCACATTACAATTGGTTACCTTTCCATTAGGCCAAATGGTAATTTGTAAAATCATTTTTTTTTTAAATTCCACTGGTAATCCAATAAAATGGTAAAATTGTTTTGTCCAGATGTTGCCAAATCTCTCTAAAATTTAGGTTTCAGGAAGATTAGATAGGAATTTGCTAAATCAAAAGGCAAACATTGCTTAAAAATCAACTGGGAATCATTACACAGTGTCCAGCCTTTTTCACATTTAAGATAAACTGTGTAATGTCCAGAAGTTACAGTAGGTCCATCATGGAAAATTATTGCAACTGTTACAAAAGTTTTTCCTGAAATTGATAATTGCTGTCCTGTAAACTTCTTTATTAAAGTATCTAATTTTGAACCATCAGCTTTACAGCGTTGCATCATTAAAATTACATACTGTCCGTATTCTTTTAAAATTAACGTTGAAAACATGTCAGATTGACACTCACTGCATTCCATGCTATGATTAGCATCTTTAACTAATTTAGCAAAAGTGACTGTTTTACTTTCTGGCAATGTTAAATAAATAAACCTTTCAGAATCAACATTATAGCCACATATATTATAACAGTTTTCACAACTATGTTCCCATTTATAAGAGAGACCAAATACATTTTTAATGGGAACCCCTTCTTCTTCCAGTACCTGAAGAAAAAACATCAAGAATTCCTGTGCGTCTTGCTGTACATTTTGAGAAAACTGTGTTCGTCCTGAACATACATCTAAAAGTTTTCTAATTTCAGTAGCACTTTCTATTTGAGTTTTATCATTACTCAGCTTTTGAAAAAGGAGACTCAACTCAGAACAGAATCTTTTTCCCTGATTTACTATTATCTGCTCTTGCACACTTTCCAGATAAAATGCAACATTCAGCACTACATTAGCGTAGCAGTTGACACCAGAGCTATTTTCAAAATGACATCCTAAAACCTCTTCCACACTGTCCTTTTTCTTTTTGCTTGCAGTCACATCACTATCTTTTTGTTTTCTCTTCTGTACACCCTCATTACAGATATTCTCAAATCTCCTTTTACGACAAACTACACGTTTCTCCAACACAGGATACTGACCTAAATGAGGAGCATAGCTTCTTCTTAATCTATTATACTCCTTTACACAATTTGCATCAGCACTAACTTTTGAGTCATCAAAGTCTATCATGAATAAACCTGATAATGTTTTCACTCGTGACAAAGCAACATATGCCATACCTTCTTTGAACACAGTTGAACCAATGTTCACAAATGCACAATCTACAGTCAATCCTTGAGACTTGTGAATAGTTACAGCATATGCTAGAGAAAACGGAAACTGCTTCCTACGTACATATAAGTCTTTCACAAGCATGAAACGAACTGAACAACGACAAATGTCTTTAACTTCTTCTATCTGATCAAATTTTATTTTTAAACATTCAATTCCTTCTTTTTTCTGATAATTAATAAAACCCACAACTCTTCCCATAGCTCCATTAACTAAACCTTTTTCAACATCCAAATTTCTCCTTAAAAATACTCTACAGTTCATGCAAACATATAGATTTTTTGGAAATGTTCTTCTCTAGTGAATCCAATTTATTTTTCAGTGTGCCTGTTAATGTGATAGTAATTCTTCCATCCTCAATTTTGTCCACTGCTTCCAATTTCCTGATATCTTCCTTTTCCAATTTTAAAAGCCCCTCATTGAATATTGAGCATTCACGTAGAGTTGGCATTAAGCAGATGACACTTTTCTTTTCTGCAATGTTCTTGTATATCTTCTCTGCAACTATTTCTTCCTTTGGAAATAAATTATGTAGCAGCCGACTCTGTAATGCTTTTTTGCCAACTTCTGTGAGTAGTCCAATCCTGATATCTTTCAGAATACTTCCATATTCTTCATCGTTTGCTTGCCTCATATTAGTAGTAAGTTCCTTGTACTCAAAGAAGGACCAAATATTTGCATTACCGATGCTTCCCAATGACTTCTTTGTGTCTTCATGTGTCACAGTATTAAACACTGGTTGTCCTTTAACTGGAGTAAGTTGCAAAAGATCTCCAAAAACTATGACGTGTTTTCCTCCAAATAACACGTCATAGTCTGTCTTCAGAATTTGCTGCATTCTTAAATGCACAAAGACAAGCATTAAGTTTGATACCATGCTCACCTCATCAATAATGAGAACTTGCATCTTCTTCAATACTCTTGATACTTCCAAGCATGCTTCTCCAGTTAGCTTGTTCTATTGTATTTTGTTCTCATGCTCCACTGGTAACATTAGCAAACGATGTAAAGTGATTCCTTTTATGTTATATGCTGCTAACCCAGTTGGAGCAGTAACCACACAAGACAAAGTAGAATCCGTTTTTTGCTGTACGTAGCTTCTGATGACTTTTATAAGGAAACTTTTTCCAGTTCCAGCTTGTCCGCTTACATACATCCTGATTGGATGAAATGATGTGCATGAGCACTCTTTTTTTTCATGTAGAAATCCGTGATCAATTTTGTTTCTGATCTCTTCATAAATTTGTTGCTGCTCTTCGTTCAGTTGTCTTTCCAAATTTTGTAAGTCTATAAATTCTTCTTGAGCTTGATTCATAGCTGTTTCCACTTCATTCATGGCTATTGATGCTTCATTTTCAACGATTGGTTGTCCTAGGGGATCTTGACTGAGTGTTCCTGAACTTTGGCTGTCCTGAGAACTGTCTCTAGCTATTTCTGCTGCAATTGTAGTTTCCTGTTCAATTTCTTCATTTAACATTTGCAGATAAGTTGAGAATGTACTGCATTGTATGCTGTCTTTGCAAGCATTAAAAGAATCTTCATAGCTTTGAAATTCTCCCAGTAGTTCATCCTCTGTACGCCATGGTTTAAACAGCTGTAAAAGAGCCAAGTGGTAAAATTCCTTTTTGTCAGTAGTGTCGCAACTCAGCTTCCTGTGATTTATCAAACTTCCTTTTGTTTGCTTCACCAAACATCCTTCCTCACCAATGACTTTATATTTTCCATTGTTGATGTCTTCTGTGGCTTTCCGTGAATAAATGTAGTTCTGCAGCACTTCATAGAGACACATGTTCTCCAGATGATGACTTCTCTTGGGATAATATGTGTCCAACATGTTTGATTTCAAAATATCTGTACTTTCTGGGTCATTCTCGGCCAAATATTCAATTTCTCCAACAGATTTCAGTACCCGATTTCTCATTGCTGCAAGGCCTAAACTTGCCCAAATTATTCTTCTTGATTTCGAGTAGAGACTTGCAGAAGATAACCTATCTGAACATTCGTAGGATCCAATTTCTCGATGTGATAACATCTTTAAACTGAAACTGGATAGCTTCTTACTGACAGTCTTCTCGTGAGAAATCTCTTCCCACATTTCTTTCAATTCAGTTTTTTCTGATTTAGTAATGTAAGACGTTACATATCGAGCAACAGCAATGGAATTGTCAGCTACATACTGTATATCCATGTTAGCATTCCACATGGATAAAATGACTGGGTTGTAGTCATTTATATTTTTTGATTCTTCTTTTCTTTTTAGGTTGTAGGTATTCTTAGGTGATTTTCTTGTAATAGTATGTCTCACAGCTGACATAAAACTGTTTACTCTTCCTTTTGAAAGAACAGGTCTAGGAAATCCAAATCGACATTTAGTGTAGTATTTATCTTTGCTCTTGTATTTCCGTCGACAGTATTTTCCACACCGATGACTTTGGAAACGTAAAACTTGCTCCTTTAACTTTTTATCTTCTGTGCTTTTTGGTATAGCACATGTTGCATATACTTCAATGTAAGATAACACTGCTTCATCAGCATCTGTTCCAAACTTTGGGGCATCCTTGATCCACAACAGCATATGAATATGAGGAGCACCTCTTGCCTGGTACTCTTTTCTCCAAAAGAAATCCACTACTTCTCCTAGAGGTGGATTTTTTTTATTGCAGATGAACGACATCATAGCCTCAAATCTATGATAACCGGATCCAATGAGCACAGTTCTGCTGCTGTCTTGTATTCGATGTTTTTAATGTTTGAATTTGCCTCTCGTAGAAAATCCAGTAAATCATCCCAAGCGTACTCAGCACAGCTTAGGGTAACGAACCATGTTGGTGTTCCTAAATTCCGTAACATGCATTTTAATTCACCATGACGTCGGTACCAATATTCATTTGTCCCACGCTGACAAGCCATCAGATTGATCAGTTGTGTTTCCAAATGATCATCTCGGTGCTGCACTTTTTCCATAAAATCCTTAGCAGACACATTTTGTAAATGTACTCCACTTTTTAAAATGTGATTTACTGCATAAGACAGTGCAGACAAGTCGCTTTCAAATAAAAGATGGAACAAATAAGGAATACTTTGTCGAAATCTGGGATCTTCAGCATATAGTCTTGTAGTCCGATACTCAGAAGCTGGAATCTGTTCTGGACGTTCATCGTATCGTCCTCCTTTTCCTTTAGGAAACAGCTGGGGAAAACATCGAGCTTCCAAGCTCTCCTCCCATACACTCACGGGAGTTCCTTTTGCTTTCTTCATCTGAAACAGATCAATATTGTCTCCCATAACTTCTTTTGAATGAAGAGGATGTATGCTAAAATGTTCATAAATTTCTTCTTCCTTTGACTTGTCCACTTTTTCAATTTGTCCAGTTGGTGTTTCTGTGTCTTCTTGTAAATCTTCTTCTTCTTCTTCTTCTTCTTCTATATAAATTGATTCATACCATTTGTTATTCCTTTTCAAATACAAATTTGCTCTTTGTACTTTCCGTACATCTACCAGCTCCTGCCAAATCTTCTTATTCTTTGTAGGTACACCATTAACCAGAATAATTAATGGTTCAGTTTCCAAAGTATCCGCATCAATAGTTTCCATATTTTTTTTCAAATCCAAGGGCAAATACACCACTCTACCTTTTAAACCTCTCAGTAAATCTGAAGGAGGTAATTTACCAGTTTTGGGCTCCATACGTACTATGGTCTGGAACGGATGAACACATTGAATGAGTATAGACTCATATGTATTTAATTCAGAAAGTTCAGCAGGAATTGCATCCAATTCTAAATTATTATGTACAGCTCTGGTCGGCATTCTATTTTCTTCTAACTTATTATAACAGTATTTACAAATACGCTGAACTTCACCCAATTCAAAACAATTTTCAAGAAATATATATGTGGCAAAATCCTTCCACTTATAATTATCTTCATTTTCACTTTTTCTATAGAGATCAACATACCTGGTTTGTTTTCTATAATGAGTTCTGCGGCAACAAATACAAGTAATATTTGGTCTTTCATTAGAGATTATTGCAAATTTTGTTATGTGATCATTAAATGTCTTACTTACAGAGGGTTCTACATTCTCTTCCACTTCTTCCTCATTTACTGTGTCCTTTTCTGCACTGTTTTGTTCAGGACCAAAGTAACAAAACTGAATTTCATCAACAACCTTCTCTACATCTGATACCGATCCACGGAACAGAGCCCTATTCAATTCATCTAACTTTATTGCTGGACTTTTAGCAAAATACAACCGTCTCACAAACTTTCTCATTTCAGTATGATGAACAGCCAGCATCCTAAAATGATGGAAAACACTAATACACACTTTTCTAGATAGACAAGCCAGAGAATGACCCTGCAAACCAGTATTCTCTCTCACTCTGCATGGATCCAGACTTTGAAGCACCTTAATCTTCTGTTTTACACTTTTTTTTACTATATTCTCTTAGAAACTCACGAAATTTATCAATAGATTCTGGTGTCAACTGCATGCAGCAAACTATTACTTTGAAAATAGCTCTCTTCATTAAAAAAAGGTTCACTAATTGAACTATGCATCCATTTTCCTAAAAACACTTTACAAAAGTTTGTTCTGTTCCCTACTCTTTTCCTTTTGCTTTGTGATTTCAGTACATTAACCATTTTATCTAATGTACGCATCCTATTCAAAATTAAAATGAATAGTTTCCTTTTTAATTCTAATGCCTTTGCTGCAATGGCTTCAATTTCTTTTTTTCTCTTATAAAACGTAGCCTTTTGCTTATATTTCTTCACATCCTTTATCAAATTGGACATAACTCTTCTCTGAAACATTTTTCTACGTATCTCTTTAAACACTGTTTTTCTGTTTAAGTTTATCTTTTTAGTTGCAAAAGGTATATTTGCATTAACTAAATTCTCAATTTTTTCCTCTCCTTTTCTATTGAAAACATTTTTTCCAGTACAGACATTTTGTACATTTTTCCTTTTTTTGAATATGTTCTTTAAAAAATCTTTTGTTTGCTTACCAGAAGATTTTTTCTTTTTCCCAACATGAGCATCTCCAACTAACTTAGGTCCTCCAGTTGTCTTCAAATATAGGTTTTTTTGTGGTCTTTCTTTATTCTGGATTTTGTAGGCATCTTAAATTTTGTTCACTGCTCTTCAGCAATACCTGAAAAAAACTAAAAAAAAATTCCATTATTTAATTTAAATATATCACTACATTTTTTATGTTCTTTAGAAATCTTAAAAAACTATAAACCCCTTTCCTATAAATGAAAATCACAATAACACCTTCACAAATTAAATTTCTAAAAATAATTCCTGTGTGCACACAAAGTCATGCTTTGAAATTAGGCAGAAAACTGCTTTTTCAGACCAGCACCATGTGTAACCTGCGTGACTGCCTACACTCCAGCAAGGGCAACCAGCCTTAGTGATGCTGAATGTATTTGCATTACTGACTGAAACCTCAAACCCCACTCGCTTGTGAATACTGTGCATGATTCCACAGGGTAAGGAGCTGGGTGTGTGCTAAGAGTCTGCTTCTGCACCAAAAAATGGCTCCCCCTTTCCATCTAATGCAACTGTGAAATCACCAGAGCAATACGCAATAAATCTCTGCCTGTAATTCCTATATGCACACAGAGTCATGTTTTCACATTAGTCACAAAACGAAATTTCTTTGCCATTTTGAAAGCACACTTACTACTCTTTTTTTTGGCAAGTGATAAACACTTTTACAGACTGACACATTATGAATCCACTTTTCAGATTCTTAAAAAAGCACATGTCCAAACCGCTTTTTCAGACCAGCACCATGTGTAACCTGGTTGACTGCCTACACTCCAGCAAGGGCAACCAGCCTTAGTGATGCTGAATGTATTTGCATTACTGACTGAAACCTCAAACCCCACTCGCTTGTGAATACTGTGCATGATTCCACAGGGTAAGCAGCTGGGTGTGTGCTAAGAGTCTGCTTCTCCACCAAAAAATGGCTCCCCCTTTCCATCTAATGCAACTGTGAAATCACCAGAGCAATACGCAATAAATCTCTGCCTGTAATTCCTATATGCACACAGAGTCATGTTTTCACATTAGTCACAAAACGAAATTTCTTTGCCATTTTGAAAGCACACTTACTACTCTTTTTTTTGGCAAGTGATAAACACTTTTACAGACTGACACATTATGAATCCATTTTTCAGATTCTTAAAAAAGCACATGTCCAAACTGCTTTTTCAGACCAGCACCATGTGTAACCTGGTTGACTGCCTACACTCCAGCAAGGGCAACCAGCCTTAGTGATGCTGAATGTATTTGCATTACTGACTGAAACCTCAAACCACACTCGCTTGTGAATACTGTGCATGATTCCACAGGGTAAGCAGCTGGGTGTGTGCTAAGAGTCTGCTTCTCCACCAAAAAATGGCTCCCCCTTTCCATCTAATGCAACTGTGAAATCACCAGAGCAATACGCAATAAATCTCTGCCTGTAATTCCTATATGCACACAGAGTCATGTTTTCACATTAGTCACAAAACGAAATTTCTTTGCCATTTTGAAAGCACACTTACTACTCTTTTTTTTGGCAAGTGATAAACACTTTTACAGACTGACACATTATGAATCCATTTTTCAGATTCTTAAAAAAGCACATGTCCAAACTGCTTTTTCAGACCAGCACCATGTGTAACCTGGTTGACTGCCTACACTCCAGCAAGGGCAACCAGCCTTAGTGATGCTGAATGTATTTGCATTACTGACTGAAACCTCAAACCCCACTCGCTTGTGAATACTGTGCATGATTCCACAGGGTACGCAGCTGGGTGTGTGCTAAGAGTCTGCTTCTGCACCAAAAAATGGCTCCCCCTTTCCATCTAATGCAACTGTGAAATCACCAGAGCAATACGCAATAAATCTCTGCCTGTAATTCCTATATGCACAC
Source organism: Triturus cristatus (assembly GCF_964204655.1). Lineage (NCBI taxonomy): Eukaryota > Metazoa > Chordata > Amphibia > Caudata > Salamandridae > Triturus > Triturus cristatus. The sequence continues at coordinate 615,247,587 of NC_140588.1, read as the reverse complement.
AGAGTCATGTTTTCACATTAGTCACAAAACGAAATTTCTTTGCCATTTTGAAAGTACACTTACTACTCTTTTTTTTGGCAAGTGATAAACACTTTTACAGACTGACACATTATGAATCCATTTTTCAGATTCTTAAAAAAGCACATGTTCAAACTGCTTTTTCAGACCAGCACCATGTGTAACCTGGTTGACTGCCTACACTCCAGCAAGGGCAACCAGCCTTAGTGATGCTGAATGTATTTGCATTACTGACTGAAACCTCAAACCCCACTCGCTTGTGAATACTGTGCATGATTCCACAGGGTAAGCAGCTGGGTGTGTGCTAAGAGTCTGCTTCTCCACCAAAAAATGGCTCCCCCTTTCCATCTAATGCAACTGTGAAATCACCAGAGCAATACGCAATAAATCTCTGCCTGTAATTCCTATATGCACACAGAGTCATGTTTTCACATTAGTCACAAAACAAAATTTCTTTGCCATTTTGAAAGTACACTTACTACTCTTTTTTTTGGCAAGTGATAAACACTTTTACAGACTGACACATTATGAATCCATTTTTCAGATTCTTAAAAAAGCACATGTCCAAACTGCTTTTTCAGACCAGCACCATGTGTAACCTGGTTGACTGCCTACACTCCAGCAAGGGCAACCAGCCTTAGTGATGGTGTATGTATTTGCATTACTGACTGAAACCTCAAACCCCACTCGCTTGTGAATACTGTGCATGATTCCACAGGGTAAGCAGCTGGGTGTGTGCTAAGAGTCTGCTTCTCCACCAAAAAATGGCTCCCCCTTTCCATCTAATGCAACAGTGAAATCACCAGAGCAATACGCAATAAATCTCTGCCTGTAATTCCTATATGCACACAGAGTCATGTTTTCACATGAGTCACAAAACGAAATTCCTTTGCCATTTTGAAAGCACACTTACTACTCTTTTTTTTGGCAAGTGATAAACACTTTTACAGACTGACACATTATGAATCCACTTTTCATATTCTTAAAAAAGCACATGTCCAAACTGCTTTTTCAGACCAGCACCATGTGTAACCTGGTTGACTGCCTACACTCCAGCAAGGGCAACCAGCCTTAGTGATGCTGAATGTATTTGCATTACTGACTGAAACCTCAAACCCCACTCGCTTGTGAATACTGTGCATGATTCCACAGGGTAAGCAGCTGGGTGTGTGCTAAGAGTCTGCTTCTCCACCAAAAAATGGCTCCCCCTTTCCATCTAATGCAACTGTGAAATCACCAGAGCAATACGCAATAAATCTCTGCCTGTAATTCCTATATGCACACAGAGTCATGTTTTCACATTAGTCACAAAACGAAATTTCTTTGCCATTTTGAAAGCACACTTACTACTCTTTTTTTTGGCAAGTGATAAACACTTTTACAGACTGACACATTATGAATCCACTTTTCATATTCTTAAAAAAGCACATGTCCAAACTGCTTTTTCAGACCAGCACCATGTGTAACCTGGTTGACTGCCTACACTCCAGCAAGGGCAACCAGCCTTAGTGATGCTGAATGTATTTGCATTACTGACTGAAACCTCAAACCCCACTCGCTTGTGAATACTGTGCATGATTCCACAGGGTAAGCAGCTGGGTGTGTGCTAAGAGTCTGCTTCTGCACCAAAAAATGGCTCCCCCTTTCCATCTAATGCAACTGTGAAATCACCAGAGCAATACGCAATAAATCTCTGCCTGTAATTCCTATATGCACACAGAGTCATGTTTTCACATTAGTCACAAAACGAAATTTCTTTGCCATTTTGAAAGCACACTTACTACTCTTTTTTTTGGCAAGTGATAAACACTTTTACAGACTGACACATTATGAATCCACTTTTCAGATTCTTAAAAAAGCACATGTCCAAACTGCTTTTTCAGACCAGCACCATGTGTAACCTGGTTGACTGCCTACACTCCAGCAAGGGCAACCAGCCTTAGTGATGCTGAATGTATTTGCATTCTGACTGAAACCTCAAACCCACTCGCTTGTGAATACTGTGCATGATTCCACAGGGTAAGCAGCTGGGTGTGTGCTAAGAGTCTGCTTCTGCACCAAAAAATGGCTCCCCCTTTCCATCTAATGCAACTGTGAAATCACCAGAGCAATACGCAATAAATCTCTGCCTGTAATTCCTATATGCACACAGAGTCATGTTTTCACATTAGTCACAAAACGAAATTTCTTTGCCATTTTGAAAGCACACTTACTACTCTTTTTTTTGGCAAGTGATAAACACTTTTACAGACTGACACATTATGAATCCACTTTTCAGATTCTTAAAAAAGCACATGTCCAAACTGCTTTTTCAGAACAGCACCATGTGTAACCTGGTTGACTGCCTACACTCCAGCAAGGGCAACCAGCCTTACTGATGCAGTATGTATTTGCATTACTGAGTCCAACCTTAAATCCTTAAAGTATTCTTTATTTTTACCAGTACACCTTAATTTATCGTGAAAACATAGTCCATATTATTTTACATGTTCCTCACATTTAAATTTCTCCCAAAACAGAAAATAATAAACACAACTTCAACAAAAGGAATTCCATTTCTATTATTCATTTCTTAATTTACCATATACATCCCCTCTCGAACTCTAAACTCACCTTTAAAATTAGTTAGCTGTGAAAGAAATGTGGCACTCAAACAGCAGATTATCAGAGCCAGGATCTCTGTTCTTTACACCTCTCTCCTCTCAGCAGAACCAGATAATGGCAAACTTTCCCTCTCTTTTTCCACACATATACATGTAAATATCAAATCTCAGTGCTTCCCCCTTTTTTTCAAATGTAATCACACATTTCTATTGGTTGAAAACCAACCCTTTTCCAAAAGTACCCTTCCCCCAACTTGACTTCTGCCTAGTACCCTTCCCCCAACTTGACTTCTGCCTGCTACCATAGCAACAGCTCATGGAACACTGCTGTGTGGAGTTAGGTCAGAAGTTCGCCAAACAATGTTTCAATTCCACAGAGTAAGAGTGCTTGACTTTTCTAACCTAACAGCAAATCCATAGTACTGTTCTTTGGTAACACATTTTTCTGTACCAATACAAAACATGCTTCTATTAATTTACACATACAGCCTAGTTTTTATTTCAGAATGGTATGAAACAGCCAATCAGTTCTTTTTTTAATGAAAAAAATATGTATGCCTCCATTTCCAAACTGTCTTTCATTTCTTTTTACCATTCTACTGAATTACACCTCCTGAGTGCATCCAGTTCTCCTTTGAAGATGTTCACAGTGTGGATTGTAGGGCACAGCTATGTCTTCTGGAGTGAAAAGTTTGCAGAGAAAACAGGTATGGTGAGAGACCTTGCTTTGCCAAATGTAGACATTAAATGGATTGGTCAGAGAGGGTTAAAGTGGCACCAATTGATGCCATTGGTGAAATCCTTCATGCAAATCCAACACCCTGACCTCATAATAGTGCACTGTGGTGGCAATGACCTAGGCACTTTGACTGGGGTAGGTCTGGAAATGCTTATGAAGGACACCTTTGCACAACTGTTTTCACTTTTCCCTAAAACTGCCTTTGTGTTTTCTAACATATGCCAAAGGCAAAAATGGAACTGGTCCAATCATTTCTGTCCGCAGATTGACAAAGCAAGAAAGCACGTCAACAAATCTGTTTCTGCTTTCCTCCGTGACTATGGTATGGGTTCCATTTACCACAACAACTTGCGTTACGACATGCAAGACATTTATAGAGGAGATGGTGTGCACTTCAATGATGAAGGGAACAGAGTCTTCCTCTTGAACCTTAGACTCTGCATCGGTACTTACTTGTAGGTACCACTAAAAAATCACTTCATAAACACAACGGCTCTTTTTAGAGCCCCCTAATATCTAAACACTTAAATCTGCATTTCGTTTCATTTTTTATTTTTTTTTTCTACCGTACGCGTACGGTAAGCTTACCGTACGCGTACCCCGCGATTTTTTTTAAAATCAATAAATGTTTTCTTTGTACTTTTCTGTCCTTCTTTGACCCCCTTACAAATGTTAGGGGGTCTGTAACTCTCCTCCTTGCCCCCTTTCCAAGATATCATTCTTTTTTTTTCTGAGTGAAACACACGAAATGGCGGCTGCCGCTTCCTGGTTTCGACCGATTCGAATGTTTACTAAGATCTAAGAGCCAATCAGAATCGCGCTCGCGCACGCCACCGTACGCGTACGGTAAGCGTACCGTAAGCGCACCGTAAGCTGGCTCAGATATATATATTGATTTAAAGGCTATTTTCTCAGAATCTACTGAACAGATTTACACCAAACCTACAAAAGGCACTTCCTTGACCTGAGGACTACCTCTCTGCCAAATTTCAAGTAATTCTGTTCAGCCGTTCGGGCTGTAGCTGTGTCTAAAGGTCCTATGGAAAAATGCATGGGAAAAACGCGTTTTGGGACCCCCCTTTTATCTCAGCCCCCGCTTGACGAACCCCCCGAGACTTTCAGGGTAGGAGCGGAGCGTAGCGCCCCACCTATTTTGAAAAATTCGCGAGGATTCGTCAACCGGCGCAAAAGTTATGCAAAATAGAATGTTGCGGATTTCCTATGGAAACGTGGTCCTAACTATAACTACCTACTGGCGACCGCCAGTAGGTAATATATATATATATATATATATATATATATATATATATATATATTCACAGAGAAAACCATAGGTTTCAGGGGCGTTATAGTTAGCTGGACTTTTCACTCGTACAAAACCATTGAAATTCCCCCGTTATAGTTAGTTCAGCTAACTATAACTCGCGCGCCCGCAATGCACTGCTGATGATGTCACATATTACATAACTCATGACATGGTCAGTGACATCACTCATGACATCACTGATGACATCTCAAATGACATCACTGATGACATCATCCAGTGAATGTGTGTTTTTCTGAAAATTACATATGTTTTATATATGTATATCTCAAGGCCGATGGAAGAATAAATGGGTATATAAGTGTCTAAATGGATGATTTGTTTTTGAAAAATTGATTGTATAACTGACTGATTGAGTGTATCTTAGTGAATACATGGCTTAGTGAGTAATGTTTAAATATGTAAATATCTGTATCAGTCTCTCAGTTTGTGTATAAGTGGCTGCATGGGTTGGTGAGTAGCTACATGAGTGTCTATATAGGTTATTAGTTGGTTTTTTGATTATCAGTCTGAGTGTCTGAGTGTCTGTATGGTTCGGTGGGGGGTATTACGTAGTACATAGGTGCATGAATGAGTGACTCACTGTTTGTATGTGTTGAAGACAGCATGTGTGCAGGACTGTATGGGTGGATGAGTGTGTGCATGGGTGTGTTAGTGAGTGAATGACTGTCTCAATAGTGTCTTTATGAGTAACTACATATGTTTTAAACTAGTATATGTGACTATTGGTGTATATAAGTGAGTATATGTGAGAGTGAGAGATTGAAAGAGTTCCTGTATGAATAAGTATGTGTTTCTATAAGTGATTGTTTAAAAGACTAAGTATGTGTAAGTTTCTGTAGAAGTAAGTGTGGTGGTGTGTGTATAACTGTATATGCAAGTAAATGGATGTTTGATCCTTTATTAGAATGAGTGACTATGTGTGTGAATAACTCTATGGATGAGTGGCGTTGTGTAACAGGATGTATAGGTGTATGAGTACATATGATGAGTGAGTACATATATGAGTGACTGTATAGGACTGTTGGTGAATGAGTGGATGTGTATGTGGATCTTAGAATTACTGAATAGGTTGTTGTAACTGATATTGGTATGTCCATTGTTTTGAAAATTTTAGTTTCTATTTTTGAATGTGTGTATCAAAGGTTATATTAGGGGGAGAGGAGGTCTGCCACTCAATCACAAGGATGATGTCATCAGTGATATCATTTTAGATGTTATCAGTGATGTCATGAGTGATGTCACTGACCATGTCATGAGCGATGTAATATGTGACGTCATCAGCAGTGCATTGCGGGCGCGCGAGTTATAGTTAGCTGAACTAACTATAACAGGGGAATTTCAATGGTTTTGTAGGAGTGAAAAGTACAGCTAACTATAACGCCCCTGAAACCTATGGTTTTTTCAGTGAATTTCTAAGGTTTTTTAAATGCTAATTCCTAACTATAACGTGCCTGAAACCTATGTTTTTTTCAGTGAATTTCAAAGGTTTTTTAAATGCTAATTTCTAACTATGCCTACAGAGATAGGACATGTGAAGAAAGAAGAAAAAACGCACAGAAAGAAAACAAGCATTTGCAATGCAATACGTCTCGCATTTATAAGAGTTTGAGCTATTGGCATTGTAAAATTACAATGCCTTTTATTTATGTTTTGGTTTTAAAACAAATAAAAGGCATTGTCATTTGAATTTGTAGCTTTATTCGAGATAAAAACTCATAAAAGCATAAGGCATACATTGCATATAAACAGTCTCTTGTAAAAACTTTTTGTTTAAAAATGAATGAAAAACATTAAAATACATCCGTGATACTGAAGATCATAAAATTATTTAGCCAATATAAGAGCAGAGTGGCAAAATTTCCATAACTAGTAGAGCGGACAATGGTCTAAAGTCTTTTCTCCTATACTACCATTAGACAAGAGATTTCTTTCTGATGGCCCAAGCCCATCCCAGATATTTGGCAACTGCCACAGCAATGAATGTTGAAGGGCTGGTACAAATAATCCTTAGAGCAGTGTCACTCGCTCTTGTGCCCAGCTGTTTACACATAGCCTTCAACCAAACACGTCGGGGGACTGAATAGGCCTCGCACACAAAGAGAAAGTGGGCAATCGTCTCAGACCTTACTTTACAAACTGGGCAGACTTGAGAGCTACCCTTTGCCCATTTTCCAATTAGTGATCTGATTGGGAGAGACCCCACTCTAAGCTGGAAGTATAATTTCCTATCCAGGGGTTTGGTGATAATATCCCAGTAGGGCTCTAAAAAAGGAGAAGCTTTTACTTCAAGGAATTTACAATGTCAGTAGCATAAACTCGCATAAAAGCAGTGTGCGGCGTGCAGCAGTGTGCGGCGTGCAGCAGTGTTTTGTGTAGCGGTGTGAGGCATGCAGCACTGTGTGGCGTGCAGCAGTGTGCTGCGTGCAGCAGTGTAGCAGTGAGTAATGCAGCAGTGTGTGGCGTGCAGCAGTGTGTGGCGTGCAGCAGTGTGCGGCGTGCAGCAGTGTGTGGCATGCAGCAGTGTGTGGCGTGCAGCAGTGTGCGGCGTGCAGCAGTGTGCGGCGTGCAGCAGTGTGTGGCGTGCAGCTGTGTGTGGCATGCAGCAGTGTGCGGCGTGCAGCAGTGTGCGGCGTGCAGCAGTGTGCGGCATGCAGCAGTGTTTCGTGTAGCAGTGTGAGGCGTGCAGCAGTGTGAAGCATGCAGCAGTGTGCGGCGTGCAGCAGTGTGCGGCATGCAGCAGCGTGTGGAGTGCAGCAGTGTGTGGCGTGCAGCAGTGTGCGGTGTGCAGCAGTGTGCGGCATGCAGCAGTGTGCGGCGTGTAGCAGTGTGCGGCGTGCAGCAGTGTGCTGCGTGCAGCAGTGTGGCGTGCAACAGTGTGGCGTGCAGCAGTGTGTGGCGTGCAGCGGCATGCAGCAGTGTGTGGCGTGCAGCAGTGTGTGGCGTGCAGCAGTGTGTGACGTGCAGCAGTGTGTGGTGTGCATGCTTCTGGAAATATGCATATAATATTGAATTACATCATATGGTGTATGACTTTGTATAAAAAAGGGAAATCCTATAATAAAGAAATTGAAAGCAAATCATATATTAATTCTTCAGGCATTTATGCCAAGTTTAGTCATAAAATCTTAACACAAGAACTACCGGATTGTCCCTTTATTTATTAGATTTTTGTCAGTTGACTATGTAATGAAAGCAAAAATCAAAACTAAAATCGAAAGAAAATCCTTCGTTTTTATTACATTATACATTCTCGAGATACTCTTTCCAACATCTACATATCTAAGTAGCCGTTTCTGGTTTACTGCTGGCATCATGCCTCGCTAATTAAACTATTGGCCTTTATTTGGAATTCTAAAGTATAGCTTTGAAAAAAATAGCATGTCTGCTCAAAGTTTATGACATCCCGCCTGCTTCTTCCGTTCTCCACGCTATCCTGTTGTCACCCGCCCTTGTCCTAATCGTCACTAAGGATAAAGGGAAACAATGTAATTTAAAATTGAAGAGAGAAAGAGATCTATCCACCTATCTGTTTGTGTATGTGTGAGCAGCAGCTTGTGACACACATGCACGTATAAATCAATGAAAAGCTGCCAACCAATTGAAATGTTAACTCTTTTCAGTGTGAAAGGTTTATTTAGATATGTTAAAATAATTCTGCCATCCATCTTCTGCGCTCTTAGGTTTTTCTGAACTTGGCAGCTTTCTATAAGAAGTTGAACAAAGATGGCGAAGAGGGGCTTTCGGCGGCATTTGCATTTTATAGCACCTATTTCTATGCCATACTGAGCTATTCTACATAGAGATGAGACGGTCTTTCAAACGCCTCTGCTGTATTTGCATTTGGTAAAACAGCCTTAATGATGTGTTGAGAGGCGCCCCCCTGCCATTGTTGAAGCCGCCGTGTGGGACCCTGCTAAGTGAATGAGGGGTGGGAGATCAGCATACACAATTTATTGTGTCTAAAGCCACCCTTTCCTGAGACACAGCCCTGGAGACAGAGAATGTTGATTTCAAGGAAGTCCAGCGGCCTTTCGATCTGGGCAGCATTTGGTAAAACAAAGTACAAATGTTATGAAACATTTACATATTCCGAAGCATTTAATCCATCGTGCAAGCCTCTCATTGCACGCGGACGGAATGTTTTAAAAATGCTCTCAGGCGTAGCACATGACACTGTTTGAACTTCATGTGTTTACTACACAAGCTGCTAGTCATACACCTCATTTTAATAACTCAAACGGCAGCGTCTGTCAATTAATTGGTAATGGAATCTGCCCACATTTCATCATTATATGGGCGTGGCTCTGTTCTGAGCTTGTAAACATCGCTTAATTTTTGTTAAATAACGATTACACGATTCTTCGCTGTTTTTTTCTTTACAAATATTGAAAAGTACTTTTTAATCAGAGAAGGCATCATTTTCAAAGCTGTGAAAAAGTAAACACCTCACACCGCATGATACGAATTAGTATTAATTCCTTTGGTTTTCTTGATTAAACTCGGTAGACAGAGGTGCAACTAGAGCCAAGTTTGTGGGGGAGGGGGGTAAGAAAAACAAGCCGAGGTGACAAGAAGGGCTGGGCGAGAAGGGAGGGGGGAATGCCAGCATCAAAGGAGCCTGAAGCTGACGAAAAGGGAGGGGGAGAAGGGAGGAGGGAGTGCGAGCAGCAGCTGTGCACGTGCACGTCATCGTGCACTCAAGCTTTAGGCCTGCCAAATCATGTGGGCAGCACTTTTCAAAGCCCACTTACAAAATGTCTCAAAGAGACAGCTGCGCTGTCTCAGCGAGACCTAAAAAAGAAATGCAGAAAGAAGCAACAGAAGTCCTCAAAGATGAAGAAAAGTGCAGAAAGAAGGATAACGTGCAGAAAGAACAAACAGAAGAGCAGAAAGAAGCCTTGTTGCAAAATCATCCTGTACCCTCAACTTTTTCAGACGGATACTGGTGGTAACTGAGTCTGACTAACCAGTCCTAGAGCCAGTAAAAGACACTCAGAATACAGAACACCTACATACCCTAGGGAAACTATGCGTTGGGGTCCCCCTGTGATCAGCGTGACCTCCTCTGTAAACCCCTAGTATATAATAGGGCAGGGGATTAAAACTACCTCTTAAAACGCACCACAGGGCGTGTTTGCACATGTCACCTCAGGCCCCGTCCCCTCACTTCCCCACTGTGTAAACACGCCCTGTGGCCGTTTTAAGTTGGGAGATTAAGTCCCTTTGAATCCCGAGGGTCCCTATGGTCCAACTAGACCACTAGGTACCTCCAGTAAGCGCCACAGAGCTGCGTTGCAGAGAGATGTAAATAGGAGCACGGCCTAGACCTCCTCTCTGCAACGCAGCGCAGTGGCGCTTACTGGAAGCACCTGGTGGGCTAGTTGGCCCCCAGGGTCCCTCAGGATTGAAGGGGAATTATTTCCCCAACTTAAAACGCGCCACAGGGCTTGTTTGCACATGTTAACTCAGGCCCCGTCGCCTCCCTTCACCACTGTGTAAACACGCCCTGTGGCCATTTTTAGTTGGGAGATTAAGTTCATTTGAATCCTGAGGGTCCCTAGGGTCCAACTAGCCCACTAGGTACCTCCAGTAAGCGCGACAGAGCTGTGTTGCAGAGAGGTGTAAAAAGTGGAACGGCCTGGACCACCTCTCTGCAACGCAGCTCAGTGGCACTTACTGGGAGCACCTGGTGGGCTAGATAGCCCCCAGGGGCCCTCAGGATTGAAGGGGAATTATTTCCCCAACTTAAAACGCACCTCAGGCCCCGTGCCCTCCCTTCCCCACTGTGTAAACACGCCCTGTGGCCGTTTTTTAAGTTTGGAGATTAAGTCCCCTTGAATTCTGAGGATGCCTAGGGGCAAAATAGCCCACTAGGTACGTCCAGTAAGCACCATTGCAGAGAGGTGTAAAAAGGGGCACGGCCTGCACCACCTCTCTGCAACGCAGAGCAGTGGCGCTTACTGGAAGCACCTGGTGGGCTAGTTGGCCCCCAGGGTCCCTCAGGATTGAAAGGGAATTATTTCCCCAACTTAAAATGCGTCACAGGGTGTGTTTGCACACTTCACCTCAGGCCCCGTCCCCTCCCTTCACCACTGTGTAAACGCACCCTGTGGCCGCTCTAAGTTGAGAGATTAAGTCCCCTTGAATCCTAAGGTTCCCTAGGGTCAAACTAGCCCACTAGGTACCTCCAGTAAGCGCTACAGAGCTGCGTTGCATAGAGGTGTAAAAAGGGGTGTGGCCTCAGAACACCTGTCTGCAACGCAGCTCCCTGGCGCATACTGGAGATACCTGTTGGGCTAGGTCGCCCTCAGGGACCCTCAGTATTGAAGGGGAATTAATTCCCCAACTTACAACTGGCCAGGGGGCGCGTTTGCAGAGTGCTGCAAGGAGGGGGCGTGGCCTCCGGCGCGATGCCGGTCTTTTATTTATTTTATTTTTTCAAGAAGGAGGGCTGTGTGGCCCCCCTTATTTTTCTAATTTACTGGCCCTGGGGACCCCATCTCCCAGGGCCTGCACCCTAATATTTTTGATTAAAAAAAAATGTGGCCCTCCCAAGGCCTTAATCAGCCCCCGGGACCCCAACCCCCGGGTCATGGCCATTTTTTTTTTATTCTTTAGGAGGGGGCTGCGTTGCCCCCCTCCTCAGGCCACTTATGGCTCCGGGGACCCCATCCCCCGGGGCCAGCCTTTGTTCTTTATTATTTTTAAAAAAATATATATTTATGGAAAAGCCTAGGACATGCTGGACAAACCGTATGTACCTATCACCATGACGATTTGCGTGATATTCATTAAAAGGTGACTATGTATAGAATGAATCCACATGGAATGTATTTACACCGCTAGTGAAGCTCTGATGTGTCTGACGCCCTACCGTGCCTAATCCCGGCGCCCCCGCCGGTGGGTACTCTCCAAGTAGATACCCTTGTCGTTTATTTATACAAACATGGGTAGCTATTGACGGGCGCATTTAATATACATCCACCGACAGATGTGTAATACTTTTTATTTTACTCTCTGGAAAGGAGACGAACCTCACTTGAGAGTCACAGCGTGCTCCTGGCTGAGCCCAATGCTGTGTTACACCCACCAGTGCCCGCCGAGTGCCTCACACCTCTGTGTTGTATTCCACCAGCTAGTGCGTATGCTATGACACTCTCTAGCCCATGTGCACTGTAACACCACCCCGTGAATATGTCATGCCACACTTGCCTTCGCCCGGGTTATAACGTGCCTTCCTCGATGCCTATGTTATAAAGCACAATCTGGGATCCATATCTTTGTCACAGTGCATATGCAACGTTACACTCCCCAGCACATATTTTATATTACAACTTTAGAGACTAGTTAGGTTACACAACACTGCCCTGTGCATATTACACTCCAAGGCGCATATCGCATAGCACGCGCTAGTGCCTGTGCTATCTTGCGCTCTCCAATGAATCTGTCATTGTGCACAATGTATTGCATATTATATTTCAGACCCCGGTTCATCTTACATCACACTTTTTGGTGCATAGTTTATACCATGTACTATATCTAGTTTTCATTTTCAATCGTGCTCTCAGGACTATGTTCTATATAACACTGCGTCCACCTACCCTTTTCACGGGCATTACATTTTGCGATGGGGGGTGGAGGGTCAGGGGGTGTTTCTGCCAAGTGAGCCCGGAGTCATAGTCAAAAACGTCCTTTTCTTCCTGAATAAAAGTGAGATTATGCTGCATACTTGTTCATATTTTAAGTAGTTTGCATAGAAACCCATTTTAAAAACAATAACGTTCCTAATACCCACCTTCTCTGAACAGTTAGCTTGCTGCCCCATCCACCTCCTCCCTATCCTCTGTTGTCTGAATCCATGGACTAGCCTCCTCCCTCCTGCCATGCATAGTCTGATGTGCTGCCACTGCCCTCCATTTAGCATGATGTACCAGTCCACTCCTCCTGCCCTCCATTGCCCAATTCTATGGCCCATCATTGACCTCCTGCTTAGCCTCTGTGCTTAGCTTGCTGCCCCTATTCTCCTTCCCCCTGCCCTCCGATGTCTTTGTGCATGCCCCTGCTCCATCCTTTTTGCCCACCATGTTCCATGGACCTGCCACTCCTATCTACTCTGAGTGTTCTGTTGAGCTGCCACTCCCCTTCCACCTGCCTAGCAATGTCAGATGACTGTAACCTGTCCCTGCCACCTCCACCCTGCCTGTTCACATGCCATGCCCCTATCCCCTATCCCCTTCCTCCTGTCCTCCATGGTCCATTTTACTGCCACACCCTTCTGCCCTCCCTGGTCTGTTGTGCTGCAATTGCTCCTCCTGCCTGCCCCGCGCAGTCTGTTGTGAGGCCCTTTCCCCTGAACTCTCTTGTCTGTGCCCAGGTCCTGACTCTCCCTTCTATCCTCCATGATCCTTTGTGCATGCCCCTGCACCCTCCTTCTTGCCCATCATAGCCATTGTGCTGCCAATAACCCTCCCGCTTGCCATGCATGGTCTTCTGTGCTGCCATGGCCCCTCCCACCTTCCCTGTGTGGTCAGATAGCTGCCCCTGACCCCCTCCCACCTTCCCTCCATGGTCTGTGTGTATGCCATCATAGTCTCATTAGTTGCTCTCCATGGTGTGTCTTGTTTCTAGTGCCCATCCTGCCTGACCTCCATGGTCATCTTGCTGCTCCTGCCCTGCTCCCTTTCCCCTAGCCCTCTGTTTCCATGTGCAGACCCCTATTTCCTCCCTCCTGGCTTGTCTGTTCCATTGTAATGCCCCTGATCTGTCCCTCCTGCCCTTTATGGTCTGTTATGCTGCAGCTTTCTCTCCTGTCTGTCCATTATGGTCAGCTAGCTACCATTACCTCTTTCCCCTCTGTTCTCTGTTGTCCATGTGCATGGTCCTGTCCCCTCCCTATTGCTTTCTATGGATTGTTGTGCTGCACTCCCGTCCCGCATGCGCTGTGTGGTGTATTGTGCTGCTGCAAACCCTGATGCCTGCCCTGTAGGGTCAGTTTGGTGCACCACTCCATGTCCCTCCTGTCCTCTGTTATCCGAGTCCATGTCCCTACCCCAATTCCTCCTGCCTACCATGATCCAATGTACCATACTTGCAAACATTTTGAACTTGGTAAGAGGGAGATTTTGAAAAAAAACTGGGGTATTGATTTTCCCCTTTGAGTTACATTGAAAAAGAGGAGATTGTAGATAGGAGACAGATCAAATAAAGCCCATTTGAGCTTAAAAACATTGGACGTTTCTTGGCTGAAACGGGTCTGTTGGCATGTATGGTTGTACTACCACTGCCTCTTCCTTCTGCCCACAATGGTCTATTATATTGCCACAGCCTCTCTTGCCAGACCTGTTTTGTTGGTTTGTTGCCCCTGCCCCCCTTTCCACTGCCCTCCGTAGTCTGTTGTGCTGCCACTGCCCTTCCTGCCTGCCCAGTGTGGTCAAATTGTTGCATCTGCACTCTCCTACCTGCCTTCAATTTTCAGAGTCCGTGCCCCTGGCCTCTGCCTCTCAACAGTATCCCAATGAACAAGTAGATTGCTAACATTCTATACTTATTACAAAAGTGTGGAACGCCTGACGTCATCTTGATGTAATCAAAACTGTAATACCTAGAGTATTTCCTTTAGAAATTACATATATGAGAGGGTCTTATTTGAATCAAAATTATGGTTGGTGCTCTAAAAAACTAAAATGAGGACATATTTTCTGAGTTTTCAAATAGCGACAAAGAACTTTTAAATTATTTGTAATCTTTATGTTTTTTTATCCAGTTGACCATTTGATTAAATGTTGCACCTAGGGGAGAGGATGTGGTGTTACTTCCAGAGCTGCAGACTTTGCAACTGGGGAACCAGGTTGGAGTTTCTGCTTCAGCTCAACATTCTGTGATTCTGGTCAAATCACTTAATCTCCCCATGTCTACAACCAAAATGAATTTGATCTTGTGTGATGTAACCAACGCTCATGTAAAGCACTCCAATACCTGACAAGTCTGCACTATATAAAACTGCAAATACACAAGAAATAAGTGTTTTGCACACTTCTGTCATTGGGCTACATGTGGGCTACATCTGGGTGATATTTGTGCTGCATTTGGGCTCTTTTGTCTCTGGTGGCCATCTTGGGAGATTTATTTGTAATTAAGTTTCCTAATTTCCTCATTTACTGCAGTCTCCTCAGTAGGAAATGCTTTCAGTTTTTTATTTTGATTCCTTCAAGAAGGTATTCAGATATGTCACAATTTGCCATACATTCTGAATGTTAGCACTCTAGTTGCTCATTAGATCACTGTAGTAAAGCTACTGCTCACCACGGAAGTCTGCTGCTGGTATTAAAAGTGCTTGTTTCAGTCTGCATATCAGAATTTTTTAATGAAATAGAAGAGGATTTGAGAAGTCACTCAAAATGTGTCCTAATTTTTCTTTCTTCAGCACTAATCATAATTTCTATGGCAAAATGAACCCCCTCATTGTGTTCATTTTTAAATTAAATGTTTTAAGTGTTACCAGTTTATTCCAATCAAGATGGCTTCAGGTGTGCCATACTTTTGTCATAAGTAAGACAGTAAGCGCTCAAGTTGTTCTTAAGAACACTCTGGGACATTCTGTCATTGGGCTATACTTGGGCTACATCTGGGTGATATTTGGGCTACATTTGGGCTCTTTTGTCTCTGGTGGCCATCTTGGTAGATTTATTTTTTATGAAGTTTCCTAATTTCCTCATTTACTGCAGTCTCCTCAGTGGGAATACTTTCAGTTTTTTATTTTGGTTCCATCAAGAAGGCATTTAGATGTGTCACACATTTGCCATAAATTCTGAATGTTAGCACTCTAGTTGCTCATTAGATCACTTTAGTAAAACTACTGCTCACCAGGGAAGTCTGCTGCTGGTATTCAAAGTGCATGTTTCAGTCTGCATGTCAGAATTTTTTCATGAAATAGAAGAGGATTTGAGAAGTCAAAATGCGCCCTAATTTTTCTTTCTGTAGAACTAATCATAATTTCTATGGCAAAATGAACCCCCTTATTTTGTTCCTTTGTAAATTAAATGTTTTAAGTGTTACCACTTTATTCCAATCAAGATGGCTTCAGGTGTGCCATACTTTTGTCATAAGTAAGACTGTTAGAGCTCTAGTTGTTCGTCAGAACACTCTGGGACATTCTGTCATTGGGCTATACTTGGGCTACATCTGGGTGATATTTGTGCTACATTTGGGCTCTTTTGTCTCTGGTGGCCATTTTGGGAGACTTATTTGTTATGATGTTTCCTAATTTCCACATTTACTACAGTCTCCTCAGTAGGAAATACTTTCAGTTTTTTACTTTGATTCCATCAAGAAGGCATTCAGATGTGTCACACATTTGACATAAATTCAGAATGTTAGCACTCTAGTTGCCTATTAGATCACTGTAGTAAAGCTACTGCTCACCAAGGAAGTCTGCTGCTGGTATTGAAAGTGCATGTTTCAGTCTGCATGTCAGAATTTTTTAATGAAATAGAAGAGGATTTGAGAAGTCACTCAAAATGTGCCCTAATTTTTCTTTCTGCAGCACTAATCATACTTTCTATGGCAAAATGAACCCCCTCATTTTGTTCCTTTTTAAATTAAATGTTTTAAGAGTTACCACTTTATTCCAACCAAGATGGCTTCAGGTGTGCTATACGTTTGTCATAAGTAGGACTGTTAGCGCTCTAGTTGTTCTTTAGAACACTCTGGGAAGCTGCAGTAGAATACAAAGGAATCAACTGACAGTCTCTGCCCTTGTTGGATGTACATGTTTTACTGAGAATGTCAGACTTCATTCTCACATGACTGAGAAAGATAATTTGAATTTACAGAAAATATGCTCTCAGTTTAGCTTATAGATCACCTTCCAAACCTCTGTGGGAAAAGCATGAGAAAATAGTTTTCTCTCAAACATGAATCATGATATCACAGCAGAAGGCTTTTTCACATGGTAAAATCACCTTAGAACACACCATAATTCCTAAAATGAGTATGGTACCATCAACAAATGATTTATAATGTAACTAAAGTCTTAAAACCTTCTATTAACTGCAATGCTTTTTAATGAGGTGCTATCATGTATATTGGTCCCAAGATGGCTGCTAACACTTCTTGGATGAAGTGCTGACAGCCAATCAGATCTCCGCCCAGATATATATGTGATTTTACTTTTGATTTTCTCAGGAACTACTGAACGGATTTACACCATTTAAGCAAAAGGCACGAGTCTGAACTGAGGACTACCTCTTTGACAAATGTGGTGTAATTCCGCTCAGCACTTCGGGCTGTAGCTGCGTCAACAGGTCCTATGGGAAAATGCATGTGGAAAACGCGTTTTGGGACCCCCCTTTTTTCTCGGCCCCCGCTTGACGAATCACCGTGAAATTTTCAGGATAGGAGCAGACCGGAGCTGGCCAAACGTTTGGAAAATTTCGTGAAGATTCATCAATCGACGCCAACGTTATTCCAAATAGAATGTTGCGGATTTCCTATGGAAAATAGGTCCTCACTATAACTACCTACTGGCGACTGCCAGTAGGTAATATATATATATAGCCTGCTGAATAAACGAGTAAAAATACATGTCGTGTGTGGCATCTTCACTGGGAGAGCAGTTTTCAATGGATATATATATATATATATATATATATATTATCTACTGGCGGTCGCCAGTAGATAGTTATAGTTAGGACCGTGTTTCCATAGGAAATCCGCAACATTCTATTTGGAATAACTTTGGCGCCGGTTGAAGAATCCTCGCGAATTTTTCAAAACTAATGGGACGCTACGCTCCGCTCCTACCCTGAAAGTCTCGGGGGGATTCGTCAAGCGGGGGCTGAGAAAAAAGGGGGGTCCCAAAACGCGTTTTCCCCATGCATTTTCCCATAGGACCTTTAGTCCGAGCTACAGCACGAACGGCTGAACAGAATTACTTGAAATTGGGCAGAGAGGTAGTCCTCAGGTCAGGGATGTGCCTTTTGCAGGTCTGGTGTAAATCTGTTCAGTAGGTCCTGAGAAAATAGCATTTAAATCAATATATATATCTGTAAGCGCGCTCCGTGCGCTTACGGTAAGCTTACCATACGCGTACGGTTCCCGTGCGCGAGCTCAATTCTGATTGGTGGTTACATGACTGTAAATATTCGAATCGGTCGAAATCAGAAAGTATCGGCCGCCATTTTCTGTCTCTCGCACTGAAAAACAAAGGTTGATAACATGAAAAGAGGGCAACGAAGAGAGTTGCAGACCCCCTAGCATTCGTCAGGGGGTTCACGAAGGACCAAACAGTATGAAAAATAAATTTAATAATTAAAAAAAAAATCGCGGTGTGCGCGTACGGTAAGCTTACCGTACGCGTATGGTAAAAAAAAAAAAAAAAAAAAAGAATTAACAATCACATTTAATATATAAATCTAAGGACCCCCAAGGGAGAAAAAAACAATTGATATTTTGTAAAAAATGGCGAGGCGTGCACGGTACGAAATGCGGAACGTGGGCGCTCGGTGCGCGAAGCGGACCGAGTGCCCACAGCGCGTGCACGGTGCGCGAAGCGCACCGTGCGCGCAAAAATTAAAAATAAATACATAACTTAGCATTTAAAAAACCGTACAAATTCACTGAAAAAACCATAGGTTTCACACACGTTATAGTTAGGAATTAGCATTTAAAAAACCTTGCAAATTCACTTAAAAAACCATAGGTTTCACACAAGTTATAGTTAGCTGTACATTTCACTCGTAAAAAACCAATGAAATTCCACGTTATAGTTAGATCAGGTAACTATAACTTGCGCGACCGCAATGCACAATGTGTCATTTCAGATGTCATCATTGATGTCATGAGTGATGTCACTGACCATGTCATAAGTGATGTAATATGTGACGTCATCAGCAGTTTATTGTGGGCGCGCAAGTTATAGTTACCTGATCTAACTATAACGTGGAATTTCATTGGTTTTTTACGAGTGAAATGTACAGCTAACTATAACTTGTGTGAAACCTATGGTTTTTTAAGTGAATTTGCAAGGTTTTTTTAAATGCTAATTCCTAACTATAACGTGTGTGAAACCTATGCTTTTTTCAGTGAATATATATATGTATATATATATGTATATATATATATATATATATAAACAACAGAGAGTTGTCCCCTCAGTAGAAGCCACACAGCCAAAGATACGTTTTTAGCGGCTTATTTGGGAAGAACTGACGCTGCACAGTGAAGACAAACATCAGGAATCTGTGTCAATAATGCCGACGCGTTTCGTGCGCTGTGCGCACTTCTTCATGGCTTGACAAAGTGAGAACGGCAAGTAAGTTCACGACACCTGTATTTAATTGTGATACAAGCCCATGTGGGCGGAGACAGTCCAACTGCCTGATGGTCGCTGTAGTGCCTGCTGATGTATTCACAGTGGAATCTTTGCCGATATTCACAAGTAACATATAATAAAATCCCTCGTGGGTCGACGAAGGTTTCCATCAGGGCAGCGACACCATCTTACTCTCCTCCCCGCGCCTTCTGCTTCCTATGCTGACGTCCGTTGGCGCCAGCACACGGGCCACGAAAACATGGCAGGGCTTCCACCATGGCAGGACTGGCCACATCAAATAAACAACAGGGAGTTGTCCCCTCAGTAGAAGCCACACAGCAAAAGGTAAGTTTTTAGCGGTTTATTTGGGGAGAGCTGACGCTGCACAGTGAAGACAAACATCAGGAATCTGTGTCAATAATGCCGACGCTTTTCCTGCACTGTGCGCACTTCTTCATGGCTTGACAAAGTGAGAACTGCAAGTAAGTTCAGGACACCTGTATTTAATTGCGATACAAGCCCATGTGGGCGAAAATAGTCCAACTGCCTGATGGTCGCTGTAGTGCCTGCTGATGTATTCACAGTGGAATCTTTGCCGATATTCACAAGTAATCTCATGTATGTATGTATATATTTATAGTTAGGACCTAGTTTCCATAGGAAGAGCATTTTTTGTTTTGCTTATAACTTTGGCATCGTTTGATGAATCTTCATGAAATTTTCCAAACTAATTCTTTGTTCATATCAGCTCCTATGTGGGAAGTTTGGGGGTGATTCGTCAAGGGGGGGGTCGAGAAAAAAGGGGGGTCCCAAAACGTGTTTTCTCCATGTTAATTTCCATAGGAAACTTTAGACAAGACTACAGGTCCAACGGGTGAACGGAATTGCCCCAATTTGGCAGGGAGAAGGGTCTTGGTCTAGAAAGCACACTTTTGTTTATTTGGTGTAAATCCGTTCAGCAGTTTTGGAGAAATATCGAAATTTACAGAAATCGATATTTGGGAATTCTACCATCTGATTGGCTGAGGTGTTACGAGCACGAGCTTGCTGCTTATTGGTTGTGAGCGCTGCGAGCGGTTGCAACTAGGAAGTGTTGGCTGCCATTTTGTGATTCCATTGAAGTGAGTAAGGGGGAAAAAGGGCGAAAAGAGTAGGAAACAGGAGGATAGGAGCACTGTAACCTCTGTGGGGGAGTGCGAAGTGAAGTAGTCACACCTACCGGTCTGAAAATGCGGTGTTGCTCAGAGTGACACGGTGCTGAGATGAGATGCTGCTACAGTCGGGTATGAAACCTAGAGCCTAAACCGGGAGGTCATTGCTGTAAAGTGATGTGCTCTGGTGTTTGGAGGATACCTGTGGAAGTAGTGTTAGTAGGCCTTTATACCATACAGGGAGTGGGAAGCGAACTACTGAGCTCTACCGTGCGTTTATATAATACCGGAAGTGGAAAGCGAAGTACTATACCTACCGGTGTGAAGACTCGGGGATTAAACCGTGAGTTCATTTCTGTAAAGTGATGTGCTCTGTGTACTACTTCAATGTAAGTCATAGTACAATGTTAGTATGTAATGATACTATAATGTAAGTATGTAATGTTAGAATGTAGGGCTGTCATGAGGGGAATCTTGGAGAGTTTGTACACGGTGCTGGAGAAGACGGATGCCTTGGTGTCTGGTCCTGTTGGTGGCTGATTAAGCTGTCTTTCTTTCCTGCAATAAATCTACTTATCGGATCCACTGCTGGACATTTATGTTTGCTATTACAGGGTGGGAGCATTGCTTGCATCCTGTGATAGTAAATTCTTGTCTGCCTCGTTGAAGCGAGAGGAGGAAAACCTTGTATCGTTTCAATAAAGCAGAACCGGATGGTAAAAATGGAGAAAAATAAAATGAAGCACGGTCTCACCCGTTCATTTAAATAAGCCCACTGGTGGGTAATGTTCCGGGGCCAATCCTATTATTATATTGCGGGGTCTCTGCAGCACAGGGGATCTTAATCTCACATGTAAATTAGGCGCGGGAGGGCACAGAGACGTTTCACAGACTAGGGGATCGACACCTCCCCGGGTATTGTTTTTATGAATTGTTGTGGGGGCTTCGAGGTCTGTTGGTTTATATTTGGTAGGAGCACCGGAAAATTAAACAAAATTTCCCTTATAACCTACTATCAACTGCCGATTTTCACAATAAACTACAAAGAAGTGTTGTCAGAAAAAGAAGACCCATACACTCAGTTATTTATTGGTAAAAAAAAATAACTTTCATTAACACAACACAAATAAATGGAAATGTAACTTTATTCGAACAACAGTAAAACATGAAAGAAGTGGGTGGGACTCCTCCGGAAGCAGAGTACAAAACCTGCAAGATAAAAAAGAAACATAAGTCTATGAGAAAAAGAAAGGTAGTGAGAATGAATGGAGGAAAGTGAGAATGGGACAGAGAACGAGTGGGTGGAAGGGAGAAGGGGAGGGAGAGTGAAAAGAACAGAAGGAGGCCGGCCTACTGCACCCAGCCCTCACTGTTCACCTCCCGTCACCTGTGTGTCTGGGTTTCTGGGGTCCGCGAGAAACAGTGCGGTCCAGCAAGTCCTTAAAATGAAACAGAGATATGAATGAGGCCAGAGATTACATTATTATCTATGGCAACATCTCTTGCCTGCACCTGTGCACCCAGGCTGCTGCACCCCAGCCCCTTTCTCCGCTCTGTGCTCAATTGCAGCTCCTGAGCGCCGAGGCTTGACTGCGCACCTGCCACAACCGGTGTGTCCATGGACGTGCCGGTGCGAGATCCAACTCCAGGGTGCCGCTATCAGGGTGGCCCAGCAGGTCTCCTGTCGGGGACCGGGTCTTGATACCATGGTGGAAGGCGTCAGAATGCCCAGGGCATCATCACGGGGTGAGCACCCGCTCCGCTTATTTTGGCTCCACTAACCCACTGTCTGAAAAGGGAGAAAAAATATAATGTTGGAAACGTCCTGAGGTAAATGAAGGTTTCTTTTAACATTAATAGACAACACCAGTTGAGTGCATCCTTCCTTCTTGAAGTATGATCTTTGAACTGTTAGTGGTAATCGTGGTTCAAAGAGGAGTTGGAGTGCATGAACATACACAAGGTTAAATAATAATATGTTATGCCAACGTTAACATACAAAGGAACAGAGCGCATGATAGAAGCATAATGTGCACGTGTAATGCAGTGGTGCAAGACTGTGTGCATGTACACCTAGTAATCAGCTCACTACAGTGCCCCAAAAGCCAACGCCACGTGTCTGTAGGGCAGCGCTGCCCGCTGGCTCAGGCCTACAGTACGGTCCAGCAGGTCCTTAAAATGAGACAGAGATGTGACTGAATGAGGTCAGAGATCACATCGGTACGCAGGGTAACATCGGTTGTTCGCACCTTTGCACACAGGCTGATGCATCCCACCCCTCCTGCAGCACTGCGCTCAAAACGTGTCTGTAGGGCAGCTCTGCCCGCTGGCTCAGGCCTACAGTACGGTCCAGCAGGTCCTTAAAATGAGACGGACATGTGACTGAATGAGGTCAGAGAACACATTATTAAGCAGGGCAATATCGCTTGTTTGTACCTGCACACCCAGGCTGATGCACCCCACCCCTCCCGCAGCATCGCGCTCAATTTCAGTCCCTGTGCACCCAGGCCTCACTGCTTACCTGCTGTCATTGGTTGTGTGTCCAAACACGACGGGCAGCAGTGTTCACAATTCAGGTGCACTGTTGATTGCGACGATGGTGTACGCCTTATGGATTCCTTTTTTTATTGCGCATTGTGATATGCAAGGTGGATGCGGCCATATCACCTGAGGCAGTGTAGAAGAACTGGGACATGTGGCGTTGTCGTCGTTATCCTATTTATACCTACTCAAAGTGGGCTGGGCTTGCGTACGCCAGGTGAGCGTAGGGGTGTGAATAATAGCTCCGGGGACCTGGGCGTTGTTCAGTTCCTGCCTGGCCAGGAAGTGTACTTATGTGTGTTTCTGTTGCAGTTTTGACGTCACAGAATGCGCAATTTACATTAATGTAGCATGTACCGGGAGGGCGGCAACTATCGCTAATGAGATGCTGTTCGAAAACATTGAATGGCCAACATCACATGTTGTTTTCAAGGTTGTGGATAAGCGCAAACACTCATGTCAATGGTGTGCAGCATTATTGAAAGTGTTGCTATCGCGAAGCGCACATATGTGAATGTGCTCGGATGGAGGGAGGATCAGCAGTGAGGCTACGTCATAAATAGTGATAACGTTCATTATAGTCAAGCAATGCATGCCAAACATGAATCTGAAAGTCTCACATATGACACACTACTATAATGGTAAAGCCTGACAACAGAGAATACAGCAATACAAATGTACACATTACTGTTTACTGTTTGCCACATGTGATCTAGGAAGTGCACTCTGCCCGTGGCTGATGATACCCCTTTGGGCCAGCAATGCCCAGGCCGAAAGGCAGCACAATAATGTGCACACACACACACCTGGGGCATCGTGTAACAAACATTTGATTTTTGATGTAACGTTTGAGATGCATGGCCATCACACGTGGAAGGCCAATGTACAGACCATGAATATTGATCAAGATGATTGTTGCATGTTGTGTGTAGTAGAAGATATGTGTACACAGCAAAAAAGCTCTCTAAGCAGAAGGGGTGTGTC
This sequence comes from Triturus cristatus, assembly GCF_964204655.1. NCBI lineage: Eukaryota > Metazoa > Chordata > Amphibia > Caudata > Salamandridae > Triturus > Triturus cristatus. The sequence goes on along the minus strand of NC_140588.1, from coordinate 615,223,913 downwards.
TCATCAAACGTTCTAGAGAGAATGACTAAAATGGGTGGGGTCCTCCAACTGTTACAATGGGAAATGTCATGAACTAATCAAATTCTTTTTTTTAAGGTCACATGGCAATTGCGCACCTAGGGCGCAAGGAGGCCGATCCTGGCAAGATTTTGAGAAAATATATTTATCATAATATAAGTTTATTACAGTTAGAAATATATAAATGTTTAAAATATTTTAGATTATCGCTTGCTCTCATATACAGTTTAAAGTTATTTAGATATAGTTTTGAGACATAAAAAAAAAAGAGGGAATGGCATACCCGGCGCGACACCATACCTCTATGACGTAACACAGGGCCTGGCAGCGTGCACTCATCGCATACGCAACGCGCAGCGGGCGTGACCCCATACGTACATGACGTAACGCATGGCTTGGTACTGCGTACCCGTCGGACACCTATGTAGCAGCTGGCGCGAACTCATACTTATATGATGTTGCGCGGGACGCGGTGCCACGAATCCTTCGGATCCGAAATGCGCATCCTTTACGAGTTTAGCAATATGGCGGATAGGATTCGCATGGTGATGGACCTTGGTACACTACCGGTATGGGAGTTGAGTTTTCTCCCAAAAAAAAAGATATACATATTTTTGGGGAAGATATAAAACATTACGTAATTTTTAAAGTAAAAAAAAAAGAAGTATAATAGAGTTCCAAAATATTACAAAAAAAATAGAAAAAAATTAGGTTTTATAAACATTAAAAGATGAAATTAACATTTAAAAAACCTTCGAAATTCACTGAAAAAAACCATAGGTTTTACAGACGTTATAGTTAGGAACTAGCATTTAAAAAACCTTTGAAATTCACTAAAATAAACATAGGTTTTAGGGACGTTGGACATTTGACTCATATAAAACCAGAGAAATTCGCCTGTTATAGTTAGTTGAGCTAACTATAACTTGCGCGCCCACAATGCACTGCTGATGATGTCACATATTACATCACTCATGACATGGTCAGTGACATCACCACTCATGACATCACTGATGACATCCCAAATGACATCATCCACGAGATAATCTGATGCACATACTGATGCCCTAATATAAACTTTGATACACCCATTCTAAAATGCAGACTACGATTTTTGAAACTATACACACAACAATGCCATATACTACATACCACTCACTGTTTCCTAGGTCTACACACACATCCAGTCACTTATACATGTAGTTACTCATCAATACTGTAGTATAATATGCACTCATACATCTATACATGCAGTCACACTCCGCCGCTCATCCATAGAGTTACTCACACACCTAGTCAGTAATGCAAAGAATCAATCACATATCCATTTACTCATGTATACAGTTATACACACCAAGTCCGTTATTTATAGACACACCATATTGTATTGTATTGTATTGCATTGTATTGTATTGTATTGCAGGTCTCTAAGCGCTACCAGAGGGAGTACCTATCCATGCCAGTGGGGAAATGTCAGCTGTTAAATAATGCCCCAGGCTTCTGAAAAAAAAACAGTCTTTAGCTTCTTCCTAAAAGGGAGGAGGGTCTCTTCCTTGCGTAGATTTTCCGGCAGATTATTCAAAATCTGGGGGATTGCTGTTGAGAAAGCTCTTCTTCCCATAGAGGACAGGCTGAAATAGGGACAGACCAGTAAACTGGCCTCCGCTGACCGGAGCACCCTACGAGGGATGTAGTTAGCTAGGTGGCCTTTAATATATCATGGGGCTTGGCCATACATGGCTTTATGCGCAATGCAGAGACCTTTAAACTTAGTTCTCAGCCTGACCGGGATCCAATGCAGCTGGCGTAGCAGAGAAGTGGCGTGAGCTCGTCTTGGCATTCTGAAGATTAGTCTGGCAGCATCATTCATAGTAACCTGTAATCTGGCCAACAGTTGTCGCGGGAGGCCAATATACAGGGAATTACCGTAATCCAGACGCGACAGTATCATAGCTGAGACTGCCAGTCTGAGTGTGGAAAAGGTGAGAAGAGGGGCCAGTTTCCACAGTTGTCTCAGCAGGCCAACAAATATACCCACTACTGTCGACACCTGTTGTATCATGGAGAGCTTGGCATCAATTTTGATGCCCAAGCTTTTCACGGCCAAGGCCAATTCCGGATAGGGGCCAAGTTCTTGTGGCCAAAAGAGATAGTTCCAGGGATTGGAGTCTGTAGTGACGGCCAGTAGCTCAGTCTTATTGGGATTGATTTTAAGGGAATTGGTCATCATCCAGTTGACAGTGAATTTTCAAATATTTTGCATCCTTGAATGGGCAGTCGACGAGCTGTCAATCTGGATGATAATTTGGGTGTCGTCAGCATTGTTATCAATCCAGCACTCCATCTGGTTTAATGCAGCTATCAGGGGCTGGAGGTAGGCGTTAAAAAGGAGGGGTGACAGTGCCGAGCCCTGTGGTACCCCACATGAGAGTGTACCTGAATCGGACACAAAATCTGATAGCTAAACTCTCTGTGAGCGATCCTTAAGAAAAGATGTAAGCCAGGCAAGGGTCGTGAACCGGATTCCCAGATCCGAGATCCGCAACAATAAACGGTCATGGTTGACCTTGTCAAATGCCACGGATAGGTCCAGTAAAACCAAGGCACATGGCTTTTCCTTGTCTGCCCTCAATCTTAGTTCATCCAGCATGGACAGCATAATCAATTCCATGCTATGGTGAGCCCTGAACCCTGCCTGATTAAATTCTAAGAGGTGGTTGTCCTCAAGATAGTGTGAGAGGGAATATAGTACGTGCTGTTCTAATACTTTAGCAAGGAAGGGCAGCTGGGAGATTGGTCTGATTTTTTTTTAATTCTTAGTATCTGCCCCAGGTCTTTTTAGGAGCGGGATGACATGGGCCTCCTTAAAGTTAGCAGAGACGTGCCCTGCTTCCAGGGACCGATTAAGAAGCGAGAGCACCTCGCTATCAATTCCAGGGAGGGCCACCTTGAAGATCTTTGGCGGACATGGGTCTGCCAGTGCTCCTGATTTTACCCGTCCTATTAAGAGTGACATGGAATCCTTCATGAGCAGAGGGAAAGTGGTTAGTGGATTATCGAACGTAGGGGGCCGGAAGGTAGGTCCTGCGAAGCAGGAGAATGTCGGGGTGCGATAAATTTCCATCAAAAGGTTCTTTATTTTCCAAGTAAAAAAGGACTGAAATTTATAGCAGTCTTCCTCACAGAAGGAGGGCTTCTGTCCCTTATCCTTTCTTAACTCATTCAGGATCCGGAAGGTATCCTTTTGTGGGTTAACTGCTGCTGCAATCTTTGCTTCGTAAAAATTCTGCTTTCCTTGACAGAATTGCCTTTTTGTAGGTTGCGAATATTGACACATAATCTGCCCGGGCGCTAGGTTCATAAGCTTTCCGCCAGGCTCTCTCACACTGGTGAAGTGTTTGTTTCATTTTCTAAGAACATCATTGAACCAGGGGGCCCCTTTACCTTTGTCCCTTGTTCTTTCCCTGCGGGCTGGAGCTACCGTGTCAATGGCATTCCTAAGCCTTATCGATAGGGTGGAACTATCATCATCAAGGTCTCCCTGTAATGTCCTTGAAGAGGCAGAATTGTGTAGGGTGGTGACCAGGTCATCAGCTCTGATCTTATTCCAACTCCATAGTACTTTCCACTCCGGTGGAGGATTCGCTATTGGGTTGGTAAGGGAGAGTTGGCCATGGATTATGTAATGGTCCGACCAAGAGCAGGTAGTGATAACTATGGGGCTGGTAAGCGGGTGGGATGACCAAACCAGATCCAGTGTATGGCCCTTCTCGTGAGTGGGCCCGTCCACTAATTGGCGGAATTCTAAGGAGATCAGCGCCTCTTCTACCTGTTTTGCCTGACTATCTTTGGGCGTTTGCTCCCAGTGGAAGTTAAAATCCCCCATCACCACCAACCCTTGGTACCGTGAGCAGAGGTCGTGCACTAATTCCAGAAAGAGTTCCATGAACCTGGTTTACCAGACAATCCGTCGGGGAACAGAACTTAACCCCCAATACATCAGCACCCTCGATGCTTTCTGTACAAAGAGTCTCTGCCTTTAGTAGGTGGTTGTAAAGGATTGCAAACCCCCCCTCTGGAGCTGCCGGGTCTGTTATGATGGAGAGCTGCGTAATTCGGTGGAAGCGTGGCTACCAGATCCGGGGTTGAGGACTCTTCCAACCAAGTTTCAGTGACACCTAAAATGTCCAGATTATCATCTTGAAGGAGCGAGAAAACCTTGAGTCTGTGGTTCTGCAATGAGCGTGTGTTAAGAGTGGCAAAGCTAAGTCCTCGAGGGCTAAAAGGCTGGGACGGCCTGGGGAGGGGTGTGGTATGGTTTAACCTCCTCATACTTGATTGTGAGCTCAGCAGCCCTTCCAGCCGAAGTGTAGCTGTTACCTTGTTATTAAGTGGTAGCATACCTTGATTTAGGGACAGGAGCTCCTTCATAGAGTACATTAGGCGGGGGCCAGGGGCCCTGGCCCCTGGTTCTGGTCGGGTGTGGACGGGCGCAGACTGGCTTGCCTTCGGCGTGCCTGGGGCGCGCCAGCTGCGCGCGTGCGCTGCACGCTTGCTCCAGCTTGGGTTTTAAGGCCAGGGACTCCTCCCACCCACCACTGAGCCCTGCTGTGCAGCAGCTGCCTATTCCAAGCACTAGACCGTGGCAGTAACCGGAAGTGCTATTGCGGAAGTGAGGGGGCGCTGGGAGCGAGATGAAGCAGTCACGAGTGCAAAGTAAAAATCACAATTACACAGGTAAATGTTAAAAGCTTTAAAAATGCCAGCAGTTAAAAATTAGCAGCGTTTTCTCAGCAAGTGAAGCGGCGTTCTGAGCAGCCCACCACAAGTATAAGCACACCCGTCTGTTTCCATATCACTTATTTATAGAGATACTAACACATATTTACTGTCTTATACAATTACTGATACAAGCAGACACTCATTTATACACAAACTCTTCAAATAACTTACTCTCATGTAGTCATTTATATACTCCAACACTCACATTTAGTGCCTTATAACATATGTAGTTAGTCACAAATATACCACTGAGACATTCATTCACTCACCAACACACCCATACACACAGTAAGACATCCATACCGTCCTTCCCAGATGCGCTTTTGAATCCGTATAACCAGTGATTCACCCACTCAGACCTCTATGCACAGAGTCATACAGCCCCCCACCCACCCATACAGACATTCAGGGACACATACTGATACTCAAACAACAAATCAATAACCCATATAGATACTCATGTAGCTATTCAGCAACCCATGCAGTTGCTTACACACCAACTGAGAGACTAACACAGACTTTCACACAGTGTAGTCACCAACCCATGCATTCAGTAAGACACGTTCAATCCTCACTTATACAGTCAGTCACACACCTACTAAATAATCCCTTCAGGCACTTGTAAATGCATTCATTCTTCAATACACCGTGGCATAGATATATATGAAAAATATTTAAACTTTACAGAAACACACATTCACTGGATGATGCCATCAGTGATGTCATCAGTGATGTCATTTGAGATGTCATCAGTGATGTCATCAGTGATGTCACTGACCATGTCAAGAGTGATGTAATATGTGACATCATCAGCAGTGCATTGCGGGCACATGAGTTATAGTTAGCTCAACTAACTATAACAGGCGAATTTCTCTGGTTTTATATGAGTCAAATGTCCAACTAACTGTAACGTCCCTGTAACCTATGTTTCTTTTAGTGAATTTCAAAGGTTTTTTAAATGCTAAATCCTAACTATAACCTATGGTTTACTTCAGTATATATATATATATATATATTCACTGAAAAAACCATAGGTTTCACACACGTTATAGTTAGGAATTAGTATTTAAAAAACCTTGCAAATTTACTTAAAAAACATAGGTTTCACACATGTTATAGTTAGCTGGACATTTCACTCGTGAAAAACCATTGAAATTCCCCAGTTATAGTTAGTGCAGGCAACTATAACTCACGCGACCGCAATCCTCTGCTGATGACGTCAGATATTACATCACTGTATTTAGACACTTATTTACCCATGTCTTCTTCCATTAATTTTTAGCTATACATATATTACAAATATTTTTTTTTCAGAAAGACACATATGTCATCAGTGATGTAATATCTGACGTCATCAGCAGAGGATTGCGGTCGCGTGAGTTATAGTTGCCTGCACTAACTATAACAGGGGAATTTCAATGGTTTTTCACGAGTGAAATGTCCAGCTAACTATAACATGTGTGAAACCTATGGTTTTTTAAGTGAATTTGCAAGGTTTTTTAAATGCTAATTCCTAACTATAACGTGTGTGAAACCTATGGTTTTTTCAGTGAATTTGTACGGTATTTTAAATGCTAAGTTATGTATTTTTTTAAGGTTTTTCACCGTGCGCGTACCGTACGCGCACGGTGCGCTTTGCGCGCCCTGCACGCGCTGTGGGCGCACGATGCGCTTAGCGCACCGCGCGCCCACGTTACACAGTTTGCGGAATTTTTCCATTTCTACCGTACGCGCACGCTACGCGTACTCTGCGATTTTTCGCCAAAAAATTTAAGGACATTTTTGCCGTTGGGGGTCCTTCTGGGACCCCCTGACAAAGGCTAGGGGGTCAGGAACTGTCCACCCTGCCCCCTTTTCACGTTCTCCACCTTTGTTTTTCACCCCCTCAGACTGCGAGAGACAAAATGGCGGTCGACACTTCCTGGTTTCGACCGATTCGAATGTTTACTAAGATCTAACAACCAATCAGAATCGGCAGCGTGCACGTACGGTAAGTTTTATCGTAAGTTTTATCGTACGCGCACGGAGCGCACCTATAGATATATATATGCTTTTAAATGCTATTTTCTCAGGAAATACTGAACAGATTTACAAAAGGCACATCCCTGATCTGAGGACTACCTCTCTGCCAAATTTAAAGTAATTCTGTTCAGCCGTTCGGGCTGTAGCTTGGACTAAAGGTCCTATGGAAAAATGCATGGGGAAAATGCGTTTTGGGACCCCCCTTTTTTCTCAGCCCCCGCTTGACGAATCCCCCCGAGACTTTCAGGGAAGGAGCGGAGCGCCCCACCTATTTTGAAAATTTCGCGAGGATTCGTCAATCGGCGCCAAAGTTATTCCAAATAGAATGTTGCGGATTTCCTCTAGAAACACGATCCTAACTATAACTATCTACTGGCGACTGCCAGTAGATTATATATATATATACATATATATATATATATATATATATATATATATATATATATATATATATATATATATATATATGTCCTCCAACTGTGTATCCCTTTGCTTGGAGACGCACTCAATGAACCAAGCAGGACGCCAACATTTCTAATGAAGTCCTTTATTTAAAGCACAACCGGCATCTTGTTTCAAAACTGCTTTCATTGCCCTCGTTGCCCTACGCGTTTCAGTGCTCCTGCACCTTGATCACGGGCTGGCAAGGCAGGATTACGGCGGATTCATGTTGAAGTCAAGTCTCCATTTTTAAACAGCATTTACCTGCCCCCTGGTGGGCGGGCTCCGGTGCCAATCACAAGGCATGCTGGGACTTGAAGTATTTTCACATGTTAATTATTCCCTCCAGTGGGATTCCACCGTGTCCCGTTCATTTTGTTACTAAATACCCTCCAGTGGGTCTTTGAAAGAGAAACCGGTTGCCAATGTCGCTCAAAACTTGTCATTCTGCTCGTGCTGAGGTTCCAGTACCTCGCAGCAGCCCATCACCTTTCGACGGCGGTGCGATCTCCACGACCAAGGACTGGCCGTTATGAATGTCCTCCAACTGTGTATCCCTTTGCTTGGAGACGCACTCAATGAACCAAGCAGGACGCCAACATTTCTAATGAAGTCCTTTATTTAAAGCACAACCGGCATCTTGTTTCAAAACTGCTTTCATTGCCCTCGTTGCCCTACGCGTTTCAGTGCTCCTGCACCTTGATCACGGGCTGGCAAGGCAGGATTACGGCGGATTCATGTTGAAGTCAAGTCTCCATTTTTAAACAGCATTTACCTGCCCCCTGGTGGGCGGGCTCCGGTGCCAATCACAAGGCATGCTGGGACTTGAAGTATTTTCACATGTTAATTATTCCCTCCAGTGGGATTCCACCGTGTCCCGTTCATTTTGTTACTAAATACCCTCCAGTGGGTCTTTGAAAGAGAAACCGGTTGCCAATGTCGCTCAAAACTTGTCATTCTGCTCGTGCTGAGGTTCCAGTACCTCGCAGCAGCCCATCACCTTTCGACGGCGGTGCGATCTCCACGACCAAGGACTGGCCGTTATGAATGTCCTCCAACTGTGTATCCCTTTGCTTGGAGACGCACTCAATGAACCAAGCAGGACGCCAACATTTCTAATGAAGTCCTTTATTTAAAGCACAACCGGCATCTTGTTTCAAAACTGCTTTCATTGCCCTCGTTGCCCTACGCGTTTCAGTGCTCCTGCACCTTGATCATGGGCTGGCAAGGCAGGATTACGGCGGATTCATGTTGAAGTCAAGTCTCCATTTTTAAACAGCATTTACCTGCCCCCTGGTGGGCGGGCTCCGGTGCCAATCACAAGGCATGCTGGGACTTGAAGTATTTTCACATGTTAATTATTCCCTCCAGTGGGATTCCACCGTGTCCCGTTCATTTTGTTACTAAATACCCTCCAGTGGGTCTTTGAAAGAGAAACCGGTTGCCAATGTCGCTCAAAACTTGTCATTCTGCTCATATATATAGATATAGATATAGATATAGATATAGATATAGATATAGATATAGATATTCACTGAAAAAACCATGGGTTTCACACACGTTATAGTTAGGAATTAGCATTTAAAAAACCTTAGAAATTCAATGAAAAAAACAAAGGTTTCACACATGTTATAGTTAGCTGGACATTTCACTCGTAAAAAACCATTGAAATTCCCCCGTTATAGTTAGTTCAGCTAACTATAACTCGCACGCCCGCAATGCACTACTGATGACGTCACATATTACATCACTCATGACATGGTCAGTGACATCACTCATGACATCAATGATGACATCTCAAATGACATCACTGATGACATCATCCAGTGAATGTGTGTTTTTCTGAAAATTAAATATGTTTAATATATGTATATCTCAAGGTCGATGGAAGAATAAATGAGTATTTAAGTGTCTAAATTGATGATTTGTTTTTGAAAAATTGATTGTGTAACTGACTGATTAAGTGTATCTTTATGAATACATGGCTAAGTGAGTAATGTTTAAATGTGTAAATACCTGTATCAGTCTCTCACTTTGTATATAAGTGGCTGCATGGGTTGGTGAGTAGCTACATGAGTGTCTATATAGGTTATTAGTTGGTTTTTTGAGTATCAGTATGAGTGTCTGAGTGTCTTCATGGTTCGGTGGGGGTTATTATGTAGTGCATAGGTGCATGAATGAGTGACTCACTGTTTGTATGTGTTGAAGACAGCATGTGTGTAGGACCGTATGGGTGGATGAGTGTGTGTATGGGTGTGTTAGTGAGTGAATGACTGTCTCAATAGTGTCTTTATGAGTAACTACATATGTTTTAAACTAGTATATATGACTATTGGTGTATATAAGTAAGTATATGTGCGAGTGAGAGATTGGAAGAGTGCCTGTATGAATAAGTATGTGTTTCTATAAGTGATTATTTAAAAGACTAAGTATGTGTAAGTTTCTGTAAAAGTAAGTGTGGTGATGTGTGTATAACTGTATATGCAGGTAAATGGATGTTTGATTCTTTATTAGCATGAGTGACTATGTGTGAGTAACTCTATGAATGAGTGGCATTGTGTTACAGGATGTTTAGGTGTATGAGTACATATGATGTGTGAGTACATGTATGAGTGACTGTATAGGATTGTTGGTGGATGAGTGGATGTGTATGTGGATCTTAGAATTACTGAATAGGTTGTTGTAACTGTTATTGGTATGTCCATTTTTTGAAAATTTCAGTCTCTATTTTTAAATGTGTGTATCAAAGGTTATATTAGGGTGAGAGGAGGTCTACCACTCTATCACAAGGATGATGTCATCAGTGATGTCATTTGAGATGTCATCAGTGATGTCATGAGTGATGTCACTGACCATGTCATGAGTGATGTAATATGTGACGTCATCAGTAGTGCATTGCGGGCGCGCGAGTTATAGTTAGCTGAACTAACTATAACGGGGGAATTTCAATGGTTTTTTACTAGTGAAATGTCCAGCTAACTATAACATGTGTGAAACCTTTGGTTTTTTCATTGAATTTCTAAGGTTTTTTAAATGCTAATTCCTAACTATAACGTGTGTGAAACCCATGGTTTTTTCAGTGAATTTCAAAGGTTTTTTAAATGCTAATTCCTAACTATAACGTGTGTGAAACCCATGGTTTTTTCAGTGAATTTGCAAGGTTTTTTAAATGCTAATTTTTTTTTTTTCTTCTTTTTTTTTAACATATTTTTATTTTAATTTTCTATCCTTTTTTAAAGACTATGGTTAAATTTTAAAAATTGTACAATATGTTTTTATTTTACATTTTTTTTAAAATAAACAGGTAAAATTTATTAGCAATACATTTTTTCCTTTTTTTTAAATTTTTTTTTTAGTGCGCGTACGGTAAGCTTACGGTAAGCGTACGGTTTACGCAATGTCCGTAATTTATCTACGCTGTTTGCGTATAGTTACGCAATTTGCGTAGCCGCGCGTACTGCGCGTGGGGCGCGTACGCGTGTACGCTACACGCGCACGTTACGCGGAAGTGTTGGGGAGTGACTGTTATGCGCATGCGCGCGAGCGCGTGTCTTTTTTACGCGCATGCGTACTTTTGCCGTAAGCGCACCGTAAGCGTACGGTGGGTCATGTGATCATGAAACACAACTTTTGATTGGTTGAAACTACTTTCAGTTCTAGAACTCTCCTACACCACACCCATTCCCCTCATTTCTGCTTGTGATCCCTTAGGAGAAGGAGCTGGGTTGTCTTTGTGATACGATGGCAGAACAGCAGAGCTCTTCTGAGAGTGAGGCTAGCAGCACTACCTTGAGGCAGAGAGCGAGGAAACAAAAGACCTCTTACGTATGGGAGTATTTTTCTTTTCCAGAAGGCCAGCAAAAGGTAAATGCACCCTTAGCGACTTGTAAGCTGTGTAAGCGTGTACTTTCACGAGGGAATCCTGACAGGAAGTATTCCTTTGGGAATCACACCATGATGAGACACCTTAAGGATGTACACAGAAGGACACATGCTCACTTACTGAAGGTAACCCTTCAGTAAATCAACCAAGCACATCCACAGCAGCTCAGCCTGGACCATCATCTGCAGTGCCGAGTCCTTCTTCTGCAGGTCAGGTGAGCCCTTCATCTGTGGGGGGAGCATCTCCTTTTTCTGGTCCTCTGGAAATTAACCCTCGGTTTGCGAGGGTTGAAGTACGGTGCGCCACTTGTCATGATCTAATTAGTTATAGGGAGACCAGTATTTCCCTAGTGAACAGTAAAATAGATCAGCACACTTGTCGTACCATCTAATATTCCCAATCTTTCTTTCCTCTGTCCCTGCATGAACACAACGGCTCTTTTAAGAGCCAACCTTACCTTTCATCTATTTTTTATATATGTTTTTAAAAACTTTTTTTTTTTTTTTTTTTACCGTACGCGTAATTTTTTTTTTTTTTTTTAAAACACTAAAAATCAATTATCACATTACAAGGTCCTTGAGAGACTACAATTAAAAACTGAAAATGTGATTGTAGAGAAGTGGAAAAAAGGGACCATGATATTATTGACTTACCATACCCACTCAAAAAAATATTTATTCATTTACATTTATTTTAATTGCTTTAAAAATGGTTCTAGTTTTCGAAAATTTTCTATCTCAATCTGAAAAAAAAGAAAAAAGTATTAATATTTAATAAAACATTTTATAATACAGTACACATATTTACATATTTTTCAAAAAATATTTTTGCCTTTTTTTTTGCTGTTTTCAGAATATATTGCATTTCACTATAAATTGTGAAAGCAATTGCATTCATCATTTAACAGCAGGCAAAAAAAAAATTAACAATCTCAAAGATTGTTTTAAAAAAGCCCACAATCTCTTTTTGCATAAACATAACTTTATAGAAATGCATAATATTCTTAAAAAATATCATCTAATATCAATACTTATTTCTTTAAAATACCGTCTGATATTTTTGTTTCAGAAGTATAATCACAATAATATATCTCAAATAACTCCACAATACATCGGGTTCCATTTCCTTTAGGCCAAATAGTAATTTTAAAATTCTTTTTTGGTTAAATTTCCAATGGTAATCCAATAAAAATCTAAAGTTTAAATTGTACAGATGTCACCGATTCTCTGTAACATTTTGGTTTCCGAAAGATTTATTAATAATTAAATAAGTCCACAATAAAATTGTTTACCTTTCCGCATGGCCAAATAGTAATTTTAAAAATCTTTTTTGAAAACATTTCCAATGGCAATCCAATAACATTCCAAAATTTAAATTGTGCAGATGTTACCGATTTTTTCTAAATTTTTGGTTTTCCAAAGTTTCCTTAAAAAATGGAAAAATTCCACATTACAATTGGTTACCTTTCCATTAGGCCAAATGATAATTTGTTAAATCTTTTTATTTGTAAATTCCAAATGGTAATCCAATAAAATGGTAAAATTGTTTTGTCCAGATGTTGCCAAATCTCTCTAAAATTTAGGTTTCAGGAAGATTAGATAGGAATTTGCTAAATCAAAAGGCAAACGTTGCTTAAAAATCAATTGGGAATCATTACACAGTGTCCAGCCTTTTTCACATTTAAGATAAACTGTGTAATGACCAGAAGTTACAGTAGGTCCATCATGGAAAATTATTGCAACTGTTACAAAAGTTTTTCCTGAAATTGATAATTGCTGTCCTGTAAACTTCTTTATTAAAGTATCCAATTTTGAACCATCAGCTCTACATCGTTGCATCATTAAAATTACATACTGTCCGTATTCCTTTAAAATTAACGTTGAAAACATGTCAGATTTACACTCACCGCATTGCATGCTATGATTAGCATCTTTAACTAATTTAGCAAAAGTGACTGTTTTACTCTCTGGCAATGTTAAATAAATAAACCTTTCATTATCAACATTAGAGCCACATATATTATAACAGTTTTCACAACTATGTTCCCATTTATAAGAGAGACCAAATACATTTTCGATGGGAACCCCTTCTTCTTCCAGTACCTGAAGAAAATACATCAAGAATTCCTGTGCGTCTTGCTGTACATTTTGAGAAAACTGTGTTCGTCCTGAACATACATCTAAAAGTTTTCTAATTTCAGTAGCACTTTCTATTTGAGTTTTATCATTACTCAGCTTTTCAAAAAGGAGACTCAGCACAGAACAGAATCTTTTTCCCTGATTTACTATTATCTGCTCTTGCAAACTTTCCTGATAAAATGCAACATTCAGCACTACATTAGCGTAGCAGTTGACACCAGAGCTATTTTCAAAATGACATCCTACAACCTGTTCTTCATTTTCCTTATTCTTTTTGCTTGCAATTACATCACTCCTCTTTTTTTTCCTCCTCTCTACATCTTCATTACAGATATTCTCATTTCTCCTTTTACGAGAAACTACACGTTTCTCCAACACAGGATACTGACCTAAATGAGGAGCATAGCTTCTTCTTAATCTATTATACTCCTTTACACAATTTGTATCAGCACTAACTTTTGAATCATCAAAGTCTATCATGAATAAACCTGATAATGTTTTCACTCGTGACAAAGCAACATATGCCATACCTTCTTTGAACACAGTTGAACCAATGTTCACAAATGCACAATCTACAGTCAATCCTTGAGACTTGTGAATAGTTACAGCATATGCTAGCGAAAACGGAAACTGCTTCCTACGTACATATAAGTCTTTCACAAGCATGAAACGAACTGAACAACGACAAATTTCTTTAACTTCTTCTATCTGATCAAATTTTATTTTTAAAAATTCAATTCCATCTTTTTTCTGATAATTAATAAAACCCACAACTCTTCCCATAGCTCCATTAACTAAACCTTTTTCAACATCCAAATTTCTCCTTAAAAATACTCTACAGTTCATGCAAACATATAGATTTTTTTCTAATCCAGCTGTTTTGGAAATGTTCTTCTCTATTGAATCCAATTTATTTTTCAGTGTGCCTGTTAATGTGACAGTAATTCTTCCATCCTCAATTTTGTCCACTGCTTCCAATTTCCTGATATCTTCCTTTTCCAATTTCAAAAGCTCCTCATTGAATATTGAGCATTCACGTAGAGTTGGCATTAAGCAGATGACACTTTTGTTTTCTGCAATGTTCTTGTATATCTTCTCTGCAACTATTTCTTCCTTTGGAAATAAATTATGTAGCAGCCGACTCTGTAATGCTTTTTTGCCAGCTTCAGTGAGTAGTCCAATTCTGATATCTTTCAGAATACTTCCATATTCTTCATCGTTTGCTTGCCTCATATTAGTAGTAAGTTCCTTGTACTCAAAGAAGGACCAAATATTTGTATTACCGATGCTTCCCAATGACTTCTTCGTGTCTTCATGTGTCACAGTATTAAACACTGGTTGTCCTTTAACTGGAGTAAGTTGCAAAAGATCTCCAAAAACTATGACGTGTTTTCCTCCAAATAACACGTCATGGTCTGTCTTCAGAATTTGCTGCATTCTTAAATGCACAAAGGCAAGCATTAAGTTTGATACCATGCTCACCTCATCAATAATGAGAACTTGCATCTTCTTCAATACTCTTGAAACTTCCAAGCATGCTTCTCCAGTTAGCTTGTTGTATTGTATTTTGTTCTCATGCTCCACTGGTAACATTAGCAAACGATGTAAAGTGATTCCTTTTATGTTATATGCTGCTAACCCAGTTGGAGCAGTAACCACACAAGACAAAGTAGAATCCGTTTTTTGCTGTAGGTAGCTTCTGATGACTTTTATTAGGAAACTTTTTCCAGTTCCAGCTTGTCCGCTTACATACATCCTGATTGGATGAAATGATCTGCATGAGCACTCTTTTTTTTCATGTAGAAATCCGTGATCAATTTTGTTTCTGATCTCTTCATAAATTTGTTGCTGCTCTTCGTTCAGTTGTCTTTCCAAATTTTGTAAGTCTATAAATTCTTCTTGAGCTTGATTCATAGCCGTTTCCACTTCATTCATGGCTATTGATGCTTCATTTTCAACGATTGGTTGTCCTAGGGGATCTTGACTGAGTGTTCCTGAACTTTGGCTGTCCTGAGAACTGTCTCTAGCTATTTCTGCTGCAATTGTAGTTTCCTGTTCAATTTCTTCATTTAACATTTGCAGATAAGTTGTGAATGTATTGCATTGTATGCTGTCTTTGCAAGCATTAAAAGAATCTTCATAGCTTTGAAATTCTCCCAGTAGTTCATGCTCTGTACGCCATGGTTTAAACAGCTGTAAACGAGCCAAGTAGTAAAATTCCTTTTTGTCAGTAGTGTCGCAACTCAGCTTCCGGTGATTTATCAAACTTCCTTTTGTTTGCTTCACCAAACATCCTTCCTCACCAATGACTTTATATTTTCCATTGTTGATGTCTTCTGCGGCTTTCCGTGAATAAATGTAGTTCTGCAGCACTTCATAGAGACACATGTTCTCTAGATGAAGACTTCTCTTGGGATAATATGTGTCCAACATGTTTGATTTCAAAATATCTGTACTTTCTGGGTCATTCTCGGCCAAATATTCAATTTCTCCAACAGATTTCAGTACCCGATTTCTCATTGCTGCAAGGCCTAAACTTGCCCAAATTATTCTTCTTGATTTCGAGTAGAGACTTGCAGAAGATAACCTATCTGAACATTCGTAGGATCCAATTTCTCGATGCGATAACATCTTCAAACTGAAACTGTACAGCTTCTTACTGACAGTTTTCTCGTGAGAAATCTCTTCCCACATTTCCTTCAATTCTGTTTTTTCTGATTTCGTAATGTAAGACGTTACATATCGAGCAACAGCAATGGAATTGTCAGCTACATACTGTATATCCATGTTAGCGTTCCACATGGATAAAATCACTGGGTTGTAGTCATTTATATTTTTTGATTCTCCTTTTCTTTTAAGGTTGTAGGTATTCTTAGGTGATTTTCTTGTGATAGTATGTCTCACAGATGACATAAAACTGTTAACTCTTCCATTTGAAAGAACAGGTCTAGGAAATCCAAATCGACATTTAGTGTAGTATTTATCTTTGCTCTTGTATTTCCGTCGACAGTATTTTCCACACCGATGACTTTGGAAACGTAAAACTTGCTCCTTTAACTTTTTCTCTTCTGTGCTTTTTGGTATAGCACATGTTGCATATTCTTCAATGTAAGATAACACTGCTTCATCAGTATCTGTTCCAAACTTTGGGGCATCCTTGATCCACAACAGCATATGAATATGAGGAGCACCTCTTGCCTGGTACTCTTTTCTCCAAAAGAAATCCACTACTTCTCCTAGAGGTGGATTTTTTTTATTGCAGATGAAGGACATCATAGCCTCAAATCTATGATTGAAATATCTGCAAACATTAACCGGATCCAATGAGCACAGTTCTCCTGCTGTCTTGTATTCGATGTTTTTAATGTTTGAATTTGCCTCTCGTAGAAAATCCAGTAAATCATCCCAAGCGTACTCGGCACAGCTTAGGGTAACGAACCATGTTGGTGTTCCTAAATTCCGTAACATGCATTTTAATTCACCATGGCGTCGGTACCAATATTCATTTGTCCCACGCTGACAAGCCATCAGATTGATCAGTTGTGTTTCCAAATGATCATCTCGGTGCTGCACTTTCTCCATAAAATCCTTAGCAGACACATTTTGCAAATGTACTCCACTTTTTAAAATGTGATTTACTGCATAAGACAATGCAGACAAGTCGCTTTCAAATAAAAGATGGAACAAATAAGGAATACTTTGTCGAAATCTGGGATCTTCAGCATATAGTCTTGTAGTCCGATACTCAGAAGCTGGAATCTGTTCCGGACGTTCATCGTATCGTCCTCCTTTTCCTTTAGGAAACAGCTGGGGAAAACATCGAGCTTCCAAGCTCTCCTCCCAAACACTCACGGGAGTTCCTTTTGCTTTCTTCATCTGAAATAGATCAATATTGTCTCCCATAACTTCTTTTGAATGAGGAGGATGTATGCTAAAATGTTCATAAATTTCTTCTTCCTTTGACTTGTCCACTTTTTCAATTTGTCCAGTTGGTGTTTCTGTGTCTTCTTGTAAATCTTCTTCTTCTTCTTCTTCTTCTATATAAATTGATTCATACCATTTGTTAAACCTTTTCAAATACAAATTTGCTCTTTGTACTTTCCGTACATCTACCAGCTCCTGCCAAATCTTCTTATTCTTTGTAGGTACACCATTAACCAGAATAATTAATGGTTCAGTTTCCAAAGTATCCGCATCAATAGTTTCCATATTTTTTTTCAAATCCAAGGGCAAATACACCACTCTACCTTTTAAACCTCTCAGTAAATCTGAAGGAGGTAATTTACCAGTTTTGGGCTCCATACGTACTATGGTCTGGAACGGATGAACACATTGAATGAGTATAGACTCATATGTATTTAATTCAGAAAGTTCAGCAGGAATAGCATCCAATTCTAAATTATTATGTACAGCTCTGGTCGGCATTCTATTTTCCTCTAACTTGTTGTAACAGTATTTACAAATACGCTGATCTTCACCCAAAACAATTTTCAAGAAATATATATGTGGCAAAATCCTTCACTTATAATTATCTTCATTTTCACTCTTTCTGTAGAGATCAACATCCCTAGTTTGTTTTCTATAATGAGTTCTGCGGCAACAAATACAAGTAATATTTGGTCTTTCATTAGAGATTATTGCAAATTTTGTTATGTGATCATTAAATGTCTTACTTACAGAGGGTTCTACATTCTCTTCCACTTCTTCCTCATTTACTGTGTCCTTCTCTGCACTGTTTTGTTCAGGACCAAAGTAACAAAACTGAATTTCATCAACAACCTTCTCTACATCTGATACCGTTCCACGGAACAGAGCCATATTCAATTCATCTAACTTTATTGCTGGACTTTTAGCAAAATACAACCGTCTCACAAACTTTCTCATTTCAGTATGATGAACAGCCAGCATCCTAAAATGATGGAAAACACTATTACACACTTTTCTAGATAGACAAGCCAGAGAATGACCCTGCAAACCAGTATTCTCTCTCACTCTGCATGGATCCAGACTTTGAAGCACCTTAATCTTCTGTTTTACACTTTTTTTACTATATTCTCTTAGAAACTCACGAAATGTATCAATAGATTCCTGACGCACAGTGCAAATACTACTACAATTCCAAGTGTACACTGGGGCTTTAGGACGTCTCCCCATAGCCTCATCCGCCATCACTTGTACCTCATCTCTTGGAACCATTATCTCCTTCTCCATTATGCAACCATTTTTCACTTCATAAGCAAGACCTCTGGTGTCAACTGCATGCAGCAAACTATTACTTTGAAAATAACTCTCTTCATTAAAAAAAGGTTCACTACTTGAACTATGCATCCATTTTCCTAAAAACACTTTAGAAAAGTTTGTTCTGTTCACTACTCTTTTCCTTTTGCTATGTGATTTCAGTACATTAACCATTTTGTCTAATGTACGCATCCTATTCAAAATTAAAATGAATAGTTTCCTTTTTAATTCTAATGCCTTTGCTGCAATGGCTTCAATTTCTTTTTTTCTCTTATAAAACTTAGCCTTTTGCTTATATTTCTTCACATCCTTTATCAAATTGGACATAACTCTTCTCTGAAACATTTTTCTACGTATCTCTTTAAACGCTGTTTTTCTGTTTAAGTTAATCTTTTTAGTTGCAGAAGGTATATTTGCATTAACTAAATTCTCAATTTTTTCCTGTCCTTTTCGATTGAAATCATTCTTTCCAGTACAGACATTTTGTACATTTTTCCTTTTTTTGAATATGTTCTTTAGAAAATTTTTTGTCTGCTTACCAGAAGATTTTTTCTTTTTCCCAACATGAGCATCTTCAACTAACTTAGGTCCTCCAGTTGTCTTCAAATATAGGTTTTTTTGTGGTCTTTTTTTACTCTGGATTTTGTAGGCATCTTAAATTTTGTTCACTGCTCTTCAGCAATACCTGAAAAAAACTAAAAAAAAATTCCTTTATTTTATTTAAATATATTACTACATTTGTTTTCACATTAGTCACAAAACGAAATTTCTTTGCCAATTTGAAAGCACACTTACTACTCTTTTTTTTGGCAAGTGATAATCACTTTTACAGACTGACACATTATGAATCCACTTTTCAGATTTTTTAAAAAGCACATGTCCAAACTGCTTTTTCAGACCAGCACCGTTTGTAACCTGGGTGACTGCCTACACTCCAGCAAGGGCAACCAGCCTTAGTGATGCTGAATGTATTTGCATTACTGACTGAAACCTCAAACCCCACTCGCTTGTGAATACTGTGCATGATTCCACATGGTAAGCAGCTGGGTGTGTGCTAAGAGTCTGCTTCTGCACCAAAAAATGGCTCCCCCTTTCCTTCTAATGCAACTGTGAAATCACCAGAGCAATACGCAATAAATCTCTGCCTGTAATTTCTCTTTGCACACAGAGTCATGTTTTCACATTAGTCACAAAACGAAATTTCTTTGCCAATTTGAAAGCACACTTACTACTCTTTTTTTGGCAAGTGATAATCACTTTTACAGACTGACACATTATGAATCCACTTTTCAGATTTTTTAAAAAGCACATGTCCAAACTGCTTTTTCAGACCAGCACCATTTGTAACCTGGGTGACTGCCTACACTCCAGCAAGGGCAACCAGCCTTAGTGATGCTGAATGTATTTGCATTACTGACTGAAACCTCAAACCCCACTCGCTTGTGAATACTATGCATGATTCCACATGGTAAGCAGCTGGGTGTGTGCTAAGAGTCTGCTTCTGCACCAAAAAATGGCTCCCCCTTTCCTTCTAATGCAGCTGTGAAATCACCAGAGCAATACGCAATAAATCTCTGCCTGTAATTTCTCTTTGCACACAGAGTCATGTTTTCACATTAGTCACAAAACGAAATTTCTTTGCCAATTTGAAAGCACACTTACTACTCTTTTTTTTGGCAAGTGATAATCACTTTTACAGACTGACACATTATGAATCCACTTTTCAGATTTTTTAAAAAGCACATGTCCAAACTGCTTTTTCAGACCAGCACCATGTGTAACCTGGGTGACTGCCTACACTCCAGCAAGGGCAACCAGCCTTAGTGATGCTGAATGTATTTGCATTACTGACTGAAACCTCAAACCCCACTCGCTTGTGAATACTGTGCATGATTCCACATGGTAAGCAGCTGGGTGTGTGCTAAGAGTCTGCTTCTGCACCAAAAAATGGCTCCCCATTTCCTTCTAATGCAACTGTGAAATCACCAGAGCAATACGCAATAAATCTCTGCCTGTAATTTCTCTTTGCACACAGAGTCATGTTTTCACATTAGTCACAAAACGAAATTTCTTTGCCAATTTGAAAGCACACTTACTACTCTTTTTTTTGGCAAGTGATAATCACTTTTACAGACTGACACATTATGAATCCACTTTTCAGATTTTTTAAAAAGCACATGTCCAAACTGCTTTTTCAGACCAGCACCATTTGTAACCTGGGTGACTGCCTACACTCCAGCAAGGGCAACCAGCCTTACTGATGCTGAATGTATTTGCATTACTGACTGAAACCTCAAACCCCACTCGCTTGTGAATACTGTGCATGATTCCACATGGTAAGCAGCTGGGTGTGTGCTAAGAGTCTGCTTCTGCACCAAAAAATGGCTCCCCCTTTCCTTGTCTGCCTGTAATTTCTCTTTGCACACAGTCATGTTTTCACATTAGTCACAAAACGAAATTTCTTTGCCAATTTGAAAGCACACTTACTACTCTTTTTTTTGGCAAGTGATAATCACTTTTACAGACTGACACATTATGAATCCACTTTTCAGATTTTTTAAAAAGCACATGTCCAAACTGCTTTTTCAGACCAGCACCATTTGTAACCTGGGTGACTGCCTACACTCCAGCAAGGGCAACCAGCCTTAGTGATGCTGAATGTATTTGCATTACTGACTGAAACCTCAAACCCCACTCGCTTGTGAATACTGTGCATGATTCCACATGGTAAGCAGCTGGGTGTGTGCTAAGAGTCTGCTTCTGCACCAAAAAATGGCTCCCCCTTTCCTTCTAATGCAACTGTGAAATCACCAGAGCAATACGCAATAAATCTCTGCCTGTAATTCCTATTTGCACACAGAGTCATGTTTTCACATTAGTCACAAAACGAAATTTCTTTGCCAATTTGAAAGCACACTTACTACTCTCTTTTTTGGCAAGTGATAATCACTTTTACAGACTGACACATTATGAATCCACTTTTCAGATTTTTTAAAAAGCACATGTCCAAACTGCTTTTTCAGACCAGCACCATTTGTAACCTGGGTGACTGCCTACACTCCAGCAAGGGCAACCAGCCTTAGTGATGCAGAATGTATTTGCATTACTGACTGAAACCTCAAACCCCACTCGCTTGTGAATACTGTGCATGATTCCACATGGTAAGCAGCTGGGTGTGTGCTAAGAGTCTGCTTCTGCACCAAAAAATGGCTCCCCCTTTCCATCTAATGCAACTGTGAAATCACCAGAGCAATACGCAATAAATCTCTGCCTGTAATTCCTATTTGCACACAGAGTCATGTTTTCACATTAGGCCCTTAAATGAAATTTCTTTGCCAATTTGAAAGCACACTTACTACTCTTTTATTTGGCAAGTGATAATCACTTTTACAGACTGACACATTATGAATCCACTTTTCAGATTTTTTAAAAAGCACATGTCCAAACTGCTTTTTCAGACCAGCACCATTTGTAACCTGGGTGACTGCCTACACTCCAGCAAGGGCAACCAGCCTTAGTGATGCTGAATGTATTTGCATTACTGACTGAAACCTCAAACCCCACTCGCTTGTGAATACTGTGCATGATTCCACATGGTAAGCAGCTGGGTGTGTGCTAAGAGTCTGCTTCTGCACCAAAAAATGGCTCCCCCTTTCCTTGTCTGCCTGTAATTTCTCTTTGCACACAGTCATGTTTTCACATTAGTCACAAAACGAAATTTCTTTGCCAATTTGAAAGCACACTTACTACTCTTTTTTTTGGCAAGTGATAATCACTTTTACAGACTGACACATTATGAATCCACTTTTCAGATTTTTTAAAAAGCACATGTCCAAACTGCTTTTTCAGACCAGCACCATTTGTAACCTGGGTGACTGCCTACACTCCAGCAAGGGCAACCAGCCTTAGTGATGCTGAATGTATTTGCATTACTGACTGAAACCTCAAACCCCACTCGCTTGTGAATACTGTGCATGATTCCACATGGTAAGCAGCTGGGTGTGTGCTAAGAGTCTGCTTCTGCAACAAAAAATGGCTCCCCCTTTCCTTCTAATGCAACTGTGAAATCACCAGAGCAATACGCAATAAATCTCTGCCTGTAATTCCTATTTGCACACAGAGTCATGTTTTCACATTAGTCACAAAACGAAATTTCTTTGCCAATTTGAAAGCACACTTACTACTCTCTTTTTTGGCAAGTGTTAATCACTTTTACAGACTGACACATTATGAATCCACTTTTCAGATTTTTTAAAAAGCACATGTCCAAACTGCTTTTTCAGCCCAGCACCATTTGTAACCTGGGTGACTGCCTACACTCCAGCAAGGGCAACCAGCCTTAGTGATGCTGAATGTATTTGCATTACTGACTGAAACCTCAAACCCCACTCGCTTGTGAATACTGTGCATGATTCCACATGGTAAGCAGCTGGGTGTGTGCTAAGAGTCTGCTTCTGCACCAAAAAATGGCTCCCCCTTTCCATCTAATGCAACTGTGAAATCACCAGAGCAATACGCAATAAATCTCTGCCTGTAATTCCTATTTGCACACAGAGTCATGTTTTCACATTAGGCCCTTAAATGAAATTTCTTTGCCAATTTGAAAGCACACTTACTACTCTTTTATTTGGCAAGTGATAATCACTTTTACAGACTGACACATTATGAATCCACTTTTCAGATTTTTTAAAAAGCACATGTCCAAACTGCTTTTTCAGACCAGCACCATTTGTAACCCGGGTGACTGCCTACACTCCAGCAAGGGCAACCAGCCTTAGTGATGCTGAATGTATTTGCATTACTGACTGAAACCTCAAACCCCACTCGCTTGTGAATACTGTGCATGATTCCACATGGTAAGCAGCTGGGTGTGTGCTAAGAGTCTGCTTCTGCACCAAAAAATGGCTCCCCCTTTCCATCTAATGCAACTGTGAAATCACCAGAGCAATACGCAATAAATCTCTGTCTATAATTCCTCTTTGCACACAGAGTCATGTTTTCACATTAGTCACAAAACGAAATTTCTTTGCCAATTTGAAAGCACACTTACTGCTCTTTTTTTTGGCAAGTGATAAACACTTTTACAGACTGACACATTATGAATCCACTTTTCAGATTCTTAAAAAAGCACATGTCCAAACTGCTTTTTCAGACCAGCACCATTTGTAACCTGGATGACTGCCTACACTCCAGCAAGGGCAACCAGCCTTAGTGATGCTGAATGTATTTGCATTACTGACTGAAACCTCAAACCCCACTCGCTTGTGAATACTGTGCATGATTCCACATGGTAAGCAGCTGGGTGTGTGCTAAGAGTCTGCTTCTGCACCAAAAAATGGCTCCCCCTTTCCATCTAATGCAACTGTGAAATCACCAGAGCAATACGCAATAAATCTCTGTCTATAATTCCTCTTTGCACACAGAGTCATGTTTTCACATTAGTCACAAAACGAAATTTCTTTGCCAATTTGAAAGCACACTTACTGCTCTTTTATTTGGCAAGTGATAATCACTTTTACAGACTGACACATTATGAATCCACTTTTCAGATTTTTTAAAAAGCACATGTCCAAACTGCTTTTTCAGACCAGCACCATTTGTAACCCGGGTGACTGCCTACACTCCAGCAAGGGCAACCAGCCTTAGTGATGCTGAATGTATTTGCATTACTGACTGAAACCTCAAACCCCACTCGCTTGTGAATACTGTGCATGATTCCACATGGTAAGCAGCTGGGTGTGTGCTAAGAGTCTGCTTCTGCACCAAAAAATGGCTCCCCCTTTCCATCTAATGCAACTGTGAAATCACCAGAGCAATACGCAATAAATCTCTGTCTATAATTCCTCTTTGCACACAGAGTCATGTTTTCACATTAGTCACAAAACGAAATTTCTTTGCCAATTTGAAAGCACACTTACTGCTCTTTTTTTTGGCAAGTGATAAACACTTTTACAGACTGACACATTATGAATCCACTTTTCAGATTCTTAAAAAAGCACATGTCCAAACTGCTTTTTCAGACCAGCACCATTTGTAACCTGGATGACTGCCTACACTCCAGCAAGGGCAACCAGCCTTAGTGATGCTGAATGTATTTGCATTACTGACTGAAACCTCAAACCCCACTCGCTTGTGAATACTGTGCATGATTCCACATGGTAAGCAGCTGGGTGTGTGCTAAGAGTCTGCTTCTGCACCAAAAAATGGCTCCCCCTTTCCATCTTTTTTAAGTTCAAAAGAGTTTTATTGAGCAATGAAAAGGTAAATGCAATACAAGATATCAATTGGGGAGATAGGGAGGGAAAAAAAAAAAAGGGGGAGGAAGGAGGAGGGGAGTGGGATTACAAATGAAACATATAAGAGAAATTGCATATGGAAACAATGAACATGGGCATTGAAAGAAATAAAGAAATTGTGTCAATCCTGATCAAACAGTAAATTACAAAGAGCATGAAAATGAAACAACAAGGTAAAATATGCAGAACATGAGAAAGGGTATCATGGGGGCTTGGGAACTTCTTGTTGGGCAGGCAATGGAAGGGAAGAACGAGCAGCACATTTATCTAAATATAGCGCAATGGGGAGCCATAAGTCTGCACGTTTAGCTGCCAAGTGAATAGGGAAGACAAATGCATTATCAAGTCTATGATTATAACAGACATTGTACCACCACGCTTTAAAGGAAATGTTAGATGCATTTTTCCAATTGACAGTAATCTGTTGAAAAGCAACAGCCAATAGCAGATCAACAATGCGAGCAGATGTGTCTACATTATCCCAGCTAGTAGACAAACTGCCCAGGAAAAGATGAACAAGGGAAAAGGGGATGCTGGTCTGAAAAATAACATTGATTTGGGCCCACACCTGTAACCAAAAGTCATGTACATGCTTGCAGAGAAATAGCATGTGTGGTAGGGTAGCATTAGGAGCATCACAAGACCAACACTTGTCTGGGGTAGTGGGAAATCGCTTATGTAGTGTAGAAGGGGTGTGAAGTAGCCTGTTATAAATAAAAAATAGGGATTGTGTCAACGAAGCCGCTCTGGAAGTTTTGCGCAATTTTGTCCAAATTTTGTCCCATAAGGAAATCGGCCAATCCATCCCAAGGTCATCTTCCCACTGAAGTTCAACCTTGGATTTAGGCCTGAGTGACTCGGGTGTATGAAGGTATTTATAAAGAAGAGATGCCTTGGGGGCAGTGCGGAGGAGAGAGTGAAGTCGAACAGCAGGGGTGATAGGGATAGGGGGAGGAGAAGGAGAAGCCGAAAGTGGTAGATAAATCTCCAAAACAGCAGCCTTGAGGAGAAAATACTTAGAGAAAAAGGATTTGGGTAAGCAAAAGGAGGAACACAGGTCAGAGAAAGAAACAAAAGTGGAACCAGAAAAGAGTTGCGAAATCCAAATCAAACCACGGGATCTCCATGATTTCCAGTAAAAGGGCTTATTACCAATTAGGAGATATTTATTATGCCAGATAGTGGAAGAGATAAAATCAGCCACGGTCACAGGGGGGCCGGGAGCAGCAGATAATAGAAGCTTAAGAGTGTACTTGTGGATAGGAGTGGGAGTCGACGAAGGCTTACGAGAAAAAGTAAGATATTCTGCAAAAGAGAAGGGGGAAAGTAAAGTACGCTCAACCTTAAGCCACAGGGGGCAAGGGGAGGTGGAATCTTGTAACCAAAGGGAAGCTTGACGCAATAAAAAGGCCTTCTGGTATGCAGGGAAGTCGGGAAAATTAACACCACCTTCAGAAGCTGGACGTATGAGCCTAGCCCGAGACATTCTTGGTTTTTTGGAATTCCATAAAAACGAAGATAATGTTGAGTTAATCTTAGTAAAAAATGTCACTGGGATAGGGAGTGGAATATTGGAGAGTGTATATAGAATAATAGGAGATATCATAATTTTGATAGTGTCGAGGCGTCCCCACCAGGAGAGGTATAAAGGATGCCATCTTGTCGTGAGGTCTGCAATTTTCTGTGAGCATTTGGACATACACATAGAGATAGTGTCTGAAATTGAGGGAGTAATATATAAACCTAGATATTTAGGGCCTCATGTAGGTAGCATACCAGTTACCACTTCTAAAATACCGAACGATACCGAATCGGTATTTTAGAAGTGGTAACTCGTATGTAGGTAATGAGTCGGTATTTTTTACCGATTCGTTACAATTCGGTAATTACCGAATCGGTATTTACCGATTCGGTAATGAGGCATACCTTCCCATTGAGGGGAAGGTATGCCTCATTACCGAATCGGTAAATACCGATTCGGTAATGGTGGAGAACATGCAAGGGTGGCAGGGTGTCACATTGACACCCTGTTGCACCCCTGATTCGGCCATGTGTGCACATGTGGCACACATACATGCCCTAAGGGCATGTATGTATGCCACATTGCACACTGCTACGCGCTTCAAAATGCCCATACACAACCATTAATTATTTACCACCAACTATTAGTTGGTGGTAAATACCGACTCTTAAACACACCCACACACTCCCCCTACATCTCGATTTTGGTTTCGGAATTTACCGAATCGGTAAAATTACCGATTCGGAAAAGTTACCGATTCGGTAACATTACCGATTCGGTATTATTACCGATTCGGTAATTTTTCCGATTCGGTAAATTCCGAAACCAAAAATTGTCCCCCTACATACCAATAGCCAAAATACCGGTCGGTAACGGTATAATTACCGAAAATCGGCCGTTACCGACCGGTATTTGGCTACCTACATGAGGCCCTTAATGTGGGACGGACTCCAGGTGAATCGAGATTCAATAAATTCTTGTTTGAAAGTAAATTTGGTTAGGGGAAGGATCTCACATTTATCGTGGTTAAGTTTATATCCAGAGATAGAGGAAAACGTTCTTACTTCAGTCATGAAAGCAGGGATGGATTCTGCAGGTTTAGAAAGAAAGAGTAATATGTCATCTGCATATGCAGCGAGTTTAACATGCAAATCTGCAATCTGGAAGCCATGAATGGCAGGGTTTTGACGCAACCTGGAAAGGAAGGGCTCCAAAGCAAGGTTGAAAAGAAAAGGGGATAAAGGGCAGCCTTGGCGAACGCCTCTGCCTAGGTCAAAAAAAGGTGAAATTTGACCATTAGCAAAGACTGCTGCTTTAGGATGAGAATATAACAGGGAAACTAAAGAGATAAATCTAGGACCGAAACCAAACCAAGTGAGGGTGTGGAAGAGATAGCACCATTCAACACGATCAAAAGCCTTTTCGGCGTCAAGGGCAATCGCTGCAAGTGAGTGCTGATATTGGGAGGACTTTGATAGGATATTAAATAAGAGTCTAGTATTGTCCGTAATGTACCGGCCCTTAACAAACCCAGATTGCTCCTCTCCTAGTAGTTCGGGGAGAAGGTGGTCCAATCGAATCGCCAATGTTTTAGCGAAGAGTTTGTAATCAATATTGACTAGAGATATGGGCCTGTAATTTTTGCAGTGTTGGGTATCCTTTCCGGGTTTAGGTATGAGGCAAATATGGGCATCAGAGAAAGTTCCTGAGGAGGCACCACGAGAAATAAAAGTACGCAATAAAGAGTGAAGTCATGGGATTAGGAGTTTAGAGAAGTGAAGGTAGAATTCGACAGTAAAACCATCAGGCCCTGGGGCCTTGTTGGGTTTGAGGTGTTGCAATGCAGTGAGTAGTTCCTGTTGTGTGACTTCTGATTCTAAGGAGGAAAGATCTGGAGGGAAGTCAGCTGGTGTATGAATGGTGGAGAAGAAATGGTCAAGGGAGCTAGGGGTGGGTTGGGTTTCAGAGGTATACAAAGTTTCATAGAAACGTGAAAATTCAGCAAGAATATCAACATCAGTATGCTTTAAATTATCATCAGAGTCATAGATAGATTCAATATTTAGCTTATTGTGCTTAATCTTCAAATAATTAGCTAGGAGCTTTCCAGCCTTGTTCCTACCCCCCGTAGAATTTAGCAGTAGATTTCAGCAGGTACAAAGAGGCATCTTCTGTAGACTTCTCATTAAACTTGATTTTTGCTGCAATGAGGGCTGTCAAGCTATCAGGAGAGTGTGAGGTAAAATACGCATGTTCCAGTGTTTTAATGTCGGAAAGGAGATTTTTGGTAAATCTTCGGGCGTTTTTACGTTTGTTCGCAACATAACTTATAATAAAGTCACGTGCTGCTGCTTTAAAAGCATCCCAAATAGTATGATCAGGGAGGGTATCATCATCATTGAGGAGGAAAAATTCATCAAAAAAGGAAGTAAAGGTGGCTGTAAATTTGGGATCTGTGAGGAGGGAATTATTGAAACGCCATCTCCTAGGGCCAATAGTTTTAGGGAGTACATCAACACTAGTGAGGACGGGGGCATGGTCAGAGAGCAAAATCGGGCCTATCTCAGAGTGTAGGAGTGACTGAGCGAGGTTATGGGAAAGAAAGATGTAGTCAAGTCGTGACTGGGAACGGTGACAGGGAGAATAAAAAGTATACTCCCGCAGCTTTGGATTGGAGAGGCGCCAGGAATCTACAAGTTTGTGTTGTGAAATCGCATGGCTAAACAGCTTGTGGGGCTTGTTGGGGACATAAGGGGCTTTGGACTCTCTATCGATAAAGGGATCAAGGGGTTGATTACAATCCCCCGCCAGGATAAAGTTGTGATCCATAAATTTAGTTAGAAGTGGAGAAAAATCAGCCCAAAAAGAAGGTTCGCCTGTGGTAGGACCATATACATTGAGAAGAGAGACTTGAACACCTCTAAGGGACAACTTAGCGTAGACCCAACGACCAGAGGTATCCGACTCATGAGTGATGACCTGTAGGGGAAGAGACTTACGACAAAGGACTGCCACACCATTGCGCTTGCCATCGCCTTGTGAGAAAAACAATTCACCCACCCAACCACGCTTAAGCTTAACAGATTCAACCTCAGTTAAATGCGTTTCTTGAAGGAATGCAATATCGACATTCAATTTGGCAAGATGTGTCAGAATCCGTTGACGCTTAATCGGAGAGTTAATACCCTTCACATTCCATGACATAATATTCAATGACATGTTATCAACTTATTTATAAAAAATGTACATGACAAATCCAATGAAAAATAAGCCCATAAAGAGTAGAAAGTCGAGAAGGAGAAAAAAAGAAGAGTTGGTAGAAACATAGTGAAGACAAGAGAAGCAAACAAGTGACCATAAATATGAGCCATATCAAGAAAAGGAGAATAGAATGCAACAACGTCGTACGTGACCCAGAAAGCTAGGAGTAAAAAAGAAGTAGAGAGAAACATGGAAGCAGGAGGACAGGAGATGCAATTCCTATAAAAGAGAAGTGCAAAAGCAGTAGCAGAAGACAAAGATTATAAAAGGAAAACAGAGATACTGAAATAAGGAGCTAGAAAGGGGAAGTAGATTGAAAAGCGAGTATAGCAAGAGAAAAGAAGAATGCAATCCTCAAAAGAGCAACGAGTATCGTTCAATAATAATAAATCAACGTGAAAATATGTGGACAGAAAAACAAACGTAAGAGGAGATAAAGGGGAAGGGAAAGGAGAAAAACCAACAGATATGCCGGAAGGGTAAATAAGGAGATGGAGGAAAAACATACCTACATAGAGAAGATACGAGAAAGGGTGGAGGGAGGAAGGAACCACAAAGGTGAGGCAGCACATCAAGGAGTAACGAGGCTGGGGTCGGGAGACATCTTCAAAACACGGGGATAAACTCCTGTAAGACGAAAAAAGGAAAACAAAGGGTTAAAATGTGCAGGAAGTCAAGATGGAACTATGACTGAACCCGAAGATCAGGGAGCAGCCATAATGTTAAGCAATAAAAGGAACCTTAACGTCGCCATCTGAAGACGCAGAGAAATACAGGCGAGCTATAGCAACAGGATAATCTAAGGAAAAACAACATAACATGCAAAGCCATATAAGAATTATAAAAACAATATTCATCCGAAGGCAGAGGATGACGGTCTGGAGGCATCCATAGCAGAGGAGCGGTGTGCATTGATGAAACTTTGTAGGCGCACTGGGTCCTCATAGGTTGTAGTCTTGTTGTTGTGGGTGACCTTGAATAGACACGGGTGATAGAGGCCATACCGCGCCCCCATCGCCCGCAAATCA
Organism: Triturus cristatus; assembly: GCF_964204655.1. Taxonomy (NCBI): domain Eukaryota; kingdom Metazoa; phylum Chordata; class Amphibia; order Caudata; family Salamandridae; genus Triturus; species Triturus cristatus. Next base: position 615,193,284 of record NC_140588.1, on the reverse strand, counting down.
GCTCTTAAATTCAGAAAAGCCTTTCGCCGAGCAGCAGTTGCCTTGGCATAATCCTGTGCGAAGAACAGGGACGAACCAGACCAGGTTAAATTCGGAAGGGATTTGGCCGCCGCTAAGACCAGCAGAAGATCAGTGTACTCCAGAAAATAGATGATAACCCCTCTAGGTTTCTGAGCGGGGGATGTAGAAGAAGGCGGTCGGCCCAACCTGTGAGCACGTTGAATGTTAAGGGTCTTATCTTGTGCCAAGTGTAAGAGTTTGGGAAGGAACGACTTGAAGAAGGCGATTGGGTCAGACCCTTCAAGCCCTTCAGCCAGGCCATAAATGCGAAGGTTGTTGCGCCGATTCCTGTTTTCTAACTGCTCCACTTGCTGTTGAAGATCTGTGACCTGTGACCTCAGGTGGGAAACTACAGAGGATGTCTCTTGGAACGACTGAACAGACTTTTCAATCGACGTTACCCTCGTTTCCATTTGCGACCAGTTATCCGTAAGAACCTGGAGTTTGGTATTGGTCTCTTCCATGAAGGGGCGTAAGGATCTTATCTCGTCTAACAATAATTCCATGGAAACTGGCCCGGAGTGCTTTGGAGGTGAGAGAGAACTTGACTTGAGTCTTTTCGTGTTAGACTTAGAGTTATCATGTGGGTTCCTGGGGGGATCCATTGATGCCTCTGAGCCAGATGAATTAAGAGAATCTTCCAGTTGTGAGAAAGCAGAAAAAACTCTAGAATTTTTCACAATTTGAGGTTTGGTAGGACGAGGCATGCGTGGCGATGATGTAAGTCTACTCAGGTAGCAGAGCCGTGGAATATTGACAAAGTGCAGGACACAAGAAGCAAGGATGAGGGCAATATATGATGTAGCGAGACAAGAGCACGCTGATAACAGACTACTTCAAGCAGGGAATGTAGCCAACATCACAGCATCACAGATGACAGAACTCAAACGCCCGTTCAAAGAATATTAAAAAAGCGGAAAATCAGCAACCGCTTATTACACAGCATGAAGTGAGTCAGTCAAATTGAAGAAACCACAGTTAATGATTATGCTGACAGCAGAGAGCCACCTGGCAAATTCCAATGGAACTAGGCGTTAAATAGAAGGGAAGCCAAAAAGAATTCCATACAGGCAAGGCTATGTCTTGAAAAAATGGCATAGAAGCATGAAAGTACAAGTAAAGGCATTTCATCTGGTCTGTAACTGTGCTTTTTCCTTTTTCTTGAGAGGACGAGCGTTTAAGGATGCCAAGGTCACACACGAGAGTAATAAAGTGAAAAAACGGGTGAAACATGAGCCATTGTGATTTATGGACGCCAGGCAACAAAGCGCTGAGTAATTGGCAGAGAAATCACAGCGTAGAAGTCACAGCGTAGCGCGCGTCATTTGGCGGCTCAAAATGGCGGCCGCACCGGAAAAGATCCAGTCAGGACTTACGGAAGCCAGTGCATCGATGTAAGGCCACAAAAAACACTTCCTCAGCGATGCGCGTAGTCAAGACATCTTCCAACACATCTGCAGCTAAGTGTCTTCAGGAAAAACGAGCGGGAACCGGCTCGTCTCCCAAAACAGCCCCTAGGCCTCACATCAGCGCCGCCGTCACCCGCGGGCGCCAAGCCACGCCCCCCTCCCCCTTTCCATCTAATGCAACTGTGAAATCACCAGAGCAATACGCAATAAATCTCTGCCTGTAATTCCTATTTGCACACAGAGTCATGTTTTCACATTAGTCACAAAACGAAATTTCTTTGCCAATTTGAAAGCACACTTACTGCTCTTTTTTTTGGCAAGTGATAAACACTTTTACAGACTGACACTTTAGGAATCCACTTTTCAGATTTTTTAAAAAGCACATGTCCAAACTGCTTTTTCAGACCAGCACCATTTGTAATAACCCTGGGCGTAGTTCGCGTAGTCGCGCTTCGCGAAGCTTCGCGAAGATGTCATTGCACTACGCGACCTTCGCGAAGCTTCGCGAGCTTGCGTAGTTGCTTGTGGCAACCTGTTCGCGATGGCTTTTTCTTGTTCGCGAGCGCGGTAAGCATGTTCGGGGAACTGTTTGCATGCTCGGGGGATATATCTCGCGATCTTACCCATGCGGTCGCCAATGGGCGCGGCCATCTTGTTTTTATATAGTCCCGCCCGCTCGCGATGCCTTATTTCCTGTTCCGGGTCGCGGATAGCGTGTTCGCGATGTGCATTGACGTGTTCGGGAGCGCATTTTACTTGTTCGCGATAAATTGTACATGTTCGCGAGAAATATCGCGCGAACTTACCCACGCGGTCGCGAATGGGCGCGGCCATCTTGTTTTTCACTCTATGCCATGTTTCTGGGCCTACTTTTGTATCCTCCCTTTATCTCAGCAATCCTTTGTCTTTTAAGCCTTTTTCCTGACTTTTTTTAGTTATTATCTATCTCTCTGTTTGCCTCAGTTTATATTTTGCATTTTATTTCTACTTTTACTGTGTTTTTGTTACTTTTATAAAGTTCTTTCTATCTTCTTCCCCCTAACTTTTTTCCCCTTCTGACTTTTCTTTTCCGCCTCCCACCCACCCCAGAACCATGGCCAAGGGCACACCAAGTCCCAAGGGCAAGGGACCTGCAGGCGCAGAGAAGCGCCGCCTGCCTTGCGGCAGAATGCGTCCTGCAGGGGTGCAGGCCCGGCAACTGTTTGGGGAGGAGGAGGTGGCGGCTCTTGTTTTTTTCATCCAGCGCCTCCTCCCCTTGACCTTGGCAGCAGGCGGCAGGCCCGGCTCCGGGTACGCTACCCAGGAGCGGCACCGTCGGTGGGCGAAGGTGCGCCGGGCCGTGTTCCGGTGCACTGGGATCCGGCGCACCCACAACCAGCTAGCTCACCGGTGGTCCGACATCCTGGACCGGGAGCAGGACCTGTTGGACCTGCTAGGTGTCGAGGTCATCGGGCTTGGTGAGTAACTGATTGTGTATATTAAATTAGATGAACAACAAGATTACTGCTGCGTGCCAAGCGTTGCTGGTATTACGTTCCAAAAAGCAAAATGTTCTTTGATTTAAGGACCCAGGTTCCCGGTGGTACTCTTACTTGTTTGCAACGTAGTTTGCGCTAGCTTGTGCTGATGCTGATTATGTAAGAGTTTACTTTACAGAACTGAAGTTAGGTAATGCGATTTGCTAGAGAGACTCTAGTCCTTCCATTGTCCTACTGTGAAATAGTGGTGGATGGATATTGGATACTAGGTTTAGTTTGTTAGTAGTAGTTACTAATTGTTTTATGCGGTCTGCGTGACGCATCCTCTGTCACTGAGTGCTGCTTACCCCAGTCCTCCGTCGAACCTTTTGTACTTTGTTTAGTGTGTGGTAGGCTTAGCATGGTCAGTCAGTAGCAGAACTAGATCAGCATTATGCAACAAACCCACAATTTGTTGTATGTATGCACTAATGTATGCAACTATGCATGTGTCCTCCATCTCATCATCTATGCATTTGATGGCTGAAAAAAATTCAAGTGCAGACTTAGTGAACAATTGGCCCGTCTGGAATAGGTGGTGTAGGTCAGGTGGTACTTACTAGGCTTTGTTAGTATTTGGAATCAGAATGATCAAGGAACACTGGATTGTTCATAAATAAGTAGACGATCCGTAAATGCACTAGGAAGCAGCCAGTAGTCGATCCATCTGATTAGATAGGGCAATTTTATTGCACTTGTTGTTTCCTAAAATGTTCTTTGACTTATTGTTTTTCCAAATGATTTATTATTTTTCTCACAGCACTCCTTAATGTTGGTCTCTTTCTGTATTATATTTTACATGATCATCAGCACCACCCAGGGGCAAGAAGACGGGGTCGGAGTCGGCGGGGGAACCCCAGGACCTCTCCTCTACTGAGGCTCCTGCAGCTGGCCCCAGTAAGTCCTCCATTGGTTAGATTGACATTTATATTTCCCTAAATGTTATGTTACTGCATCTTTTTTTTCCCAAACTCTAAATTATGGTTCCACTTTCTGAATCTTTTTTACAAAAGCTTACTTCTTTGACCTTGACTATCTGTTTACTAATTCTGTTTATCCCTGCCTCGAAGTTGCTTCTAACTCCCTCTGCTATGACTCTCTGTGCTACTAATACTACTACTACTACTATTACTATTATTACTCTGTGTGTAGCGAAGCTTGCACAGTTGCCCACTCTTTAATAGACGGTTTTCTTTGCAACAATTAAACTCTGATTGACCAATAGCTCTAGCCACTGGGTCCTGTCCTTTGGTTGTCCTCTTCAAGTCTTCTCAATGTTGAGGCTTTGACAATTACCACAAACAAAATTCCCAACCAGATATTTGACTAGTATTTTTGATCGGATAGTACATGATACTACTATTGTCTATGATTCTGCAGAGCCACAAACAGAACTATGCACAACAAAATAGGATGGTGGTGATGGGAGGTTGGATCTTACTGATCACACCTCAGTCAGAAAAACCCAGGATCCCCTAACAGACTAGCTATAGTGTCTCACATTAGGGTCCCACTCCCGACCCCCCCACGAAGACGATACACAATGTTGATGATGACGGAGACAGAGACAATCCAGAACATAATAACAAACACCATTTTGCTCACACACTTGTGTAAGTCCACTCCACCACACCAAATACCACAGAGTCTATGTGTAAGTTCAAAAGGTTTATTTGAAACAAGTATCAAACTCTGTACATCGTTAATATGAAATTTAATTTACGACAGCCATAGTCAATAAGCCAGCAAAAAGCCTAACATTAAAACAGTAAACATTTACAAGTGCATGATTGACAACAAGAACAAGAGCCAAGATCTTTATAATTGTGGAAGATCCCTCACCGTAGAACGTAGAAATACTGGTTACATCATCTTGCATCCACTATGCTCTGTAAATCTCTGGTTTGTAGAAGGGAATCTTTCGCCTATGATATATGAGAAAAACACTGCGAGTTAGCCGTTAGATAGTATACTGGTGAATGATGCTAGCATTTTGCAGTCATGCCAAAAAGTGTAACATGTATGTGTGATGGCTAAGCAATATAAACTAAACAAAGTCAATATGTTGTTTTTTTTTCGACCTCTTCACTTGTACGCAACAGTCAAGCGGCCTTAAAGGCATCTACTGCACATCAATACGCTGGCAGGTATAATATGCACCAAAAGAGTAGTAGTCGACATGATGAATCTAAAAGGGTTACTCATGGCTCAGGCTAACTTTCAAAAGAGTAGAGTAGGACTAGATGACCCTCGGAAGTGGAACCATATCCTACTAGTGTCTGTCTACTGACTGTACTTACTGTCTAGTGCTGATGTATGTTGCATCGCATTAACTTTTTGTTCAATGTTCCAAGTGAACACTTAAAATAGGGGGAGGTTTACAGGCATCTAAAAAATTTGATGCTTTTTTCTAGGCACACTACCATCCACCAGTGCCGTCGGGGCCAGCGATGCGGCCATTCCGGAGGGGGCAGGCGAACTGGCGGCACCTGCAGGAGACACAGGGCCCAGGGGGGATCCAGCAGCAGTGGCCGGCGGCGGTGAGTTATATTCATTACTTCTTGACATTACAGCTAGATGGAACTGTGTTCACTATTTCACTGTACTGTGCGACAATATACAACGGTTGAAGAAGACACCCTTTACGTAGCATTACCAGCGTGAGTAGAGTAACCAATGGCCTCTTCTATTTGATTCCAAAATCAGCTGTGAATGTTTTATGGAGAAGACAAACTCAGATCAGATGACCTTCATGGATGTGTTGAACATAGAGGGAAAGCACTAAGGGTGGAAGGACGGGCGAGATAAACAATATGACTGACCGGCAGAGAAGGATATGTTGTTGGAAGCATGTATAGGAGTCTGATAGTAATAAGATCAGATGCATGGGTTGTTGAAGGATGGGTGGAAGGTGAAAGAATGCCTGCCTGGGTGGGCGACACAGTATGGGTGGATAGTACTAGATAGCAAGAATCAGCGGTGTTTTTGGTTCAAACTCAAAGCCAAGGCAAGGAAGGAAGGAGCAGAAGCATGGGTGTTTGTTGGTGAAACCAACTAAGGTTTGTTAAGAGATATATACAAAAGGATAGACGTTTACTTTAATGGATGTATGCCTGGATGTACTATCACCAAGAGACAGTATAGGTGGAAAGTGTCCCTGGAGATTCTTACCTTGAAGAAAATGTAACAGAAACTGCGCGACAGTAGCAAAGCCTAGAGGAATCAAGGTAGTATTATGAGCATACAGTACACTTGCAGTAGTTTGCAAGCACGTCATATATTATCAAGCGGAAACCCCTTCCTCCCACTCTGGGGACCACTCCCTACCTATTATTATTAATGTATTTTCGATTGGGGCAGCCAGCCTGCAAAGGGTGGCCTATCTCTTGTTTAATGTTTATGTATATTGGTTACACAAGCAATGAAAGCAATGTACCCTCTGCAGTAGCGGTTGGTGGTGGGATTGTTGGCGGGCGGCGACATGGGGAGGGGACGGGTGGGTGGCACTGGCGAGTAAACTGTGTATTACTGTTACGGCCAAATACAGGTAATCAACATAAAAATAAATTAAACTATTTTCAAGGTGCGCACTGCACCGCCGAATGCGATGCAGTGTGTGCTACTGTGTGCAGCAATGTTTTTTTTTTATGTATTCTTTAATTACCTGTGAATGTCCTTAATCCATCGTTTACTATCCCCACCCTGCACCTTCCCACGTCACCGACCGGCAGCACTCCCACCACCGACCGCTACCGACCTGATGTCGTATATCGTATTAGCACTAGCAGCATCTATAATATGAATTTAAGCAATGATCGTTGGATCCGATAAATAAATAATCAGCCTTTTTGTAGTACCCATGGTAGGGTGTAAGTGAAATTGTGCATGCCATTTGCCCTCATGTAACAGAGTATGACCAGTGCCAACGGCCGTAAGGCGTCAGACAAAAAGATGAGCTACCCCACCTGCAGACAGTAGTAGTAAATAAAAGTAACGTGAGTCTGCATCATCATGTGGCTCATATCTGTTTCTCTTGGGTGCAAGCTTAGCTGATGGACCTGGCATGCCGCCTACAACAAGGTTATGTAATTGGGCTAAACTACAGATAAGAACAGCACGACTGGTGTACCGCAGTACATACATAGTACGATTATATTTATAAATAATGTCTGAAACGGTCACAAATGTTAGAGTCCAAGGAAGTAGGATTAGAGATACTTACCCCAGCACCAAATCCCAAATGTTATGAACTGTGCTTGCTAGTGATACTGTGACACTATGTGTTGAATGATTAGTGTTCCTGTTTTGCTAAGAGTATTGGCTCCAACATGTTCTTTTTCTTTTTTGATATAGATGATACTCCTTCCCAAAAACCATCAAGGAAGGAGTTGGCCGCTAGGGCCCGGCGCCGGAAACTGGAGGCCATCTGCGAGCATTATCGCCGGCTGGTGGCTCAGGAGGAGGAGGAGGAGGAGGCGGCTGAAGCTGCAGCCTCCTCCAATGCCCCGGGCCCCAGTCAGGCCCGGCCTCCACTTTCACGGCGCCGTGGTCCGGCATTTGCCCGCCGCCGCGCCTCGATTTCCAGCACTGCTGCCCCCCACCCTGGAAGCAACTTTAGGGCATTTCGCCGCCAGCTGCTCCGCCGGATGGCCCGCTGGGAGGAGAACATGGAGGAGCGGGTCAAGATCCTGGTGGATAAACACCTTAAGGCCCGCCGACAGTAGAGGACCTCGTCGTTTGCCCCTTTTTTAATTCCTTTTGTTGGTGGGTGGGTTTGTGGGCGTTGGGGATTTCAACGGACATTGGGACTTTGGACTTTCGTTTCGTTGGGGTTAGGGAGGGGGGTGGGTTAGGTCAGAGCGGGATAGTTTATTTTTGTTAGGGGATATTAAAAATATACTTACTATTTATTTATATGATGTTAATGTTTTTTGTGGTGGGTTACAGTTTTCCGAATTCAATGTAAGTTACATGGTTGTTTACTTTGTTTCCGTGCTGCTGCATGCCCACAGCCAGTGTTTGATTTAAAAGATCTGCCGATTTTGTAACACACAAACCGATAGATGCAGTACCCCTCACTGAGTTATTTTTAATTGTCATAGTACTGTCAGTCTCTCCTCCTAGTCCATACCTCCCACCAAACTCTTACCTGTGATTGATGATGAAGTTCGGCACACTGATGGCTGCATGGTTGGTTTCTCAAATTGACGGAGTAGATGCCATTATAGTGGTGGTAGTAGTAGACACTGGCAATAGCGTTTGAAAAAAGAAAGAGAAAGTCACTTGACTGAGACTCAGGGAGGAGGAGTGGAACAGAACACAAAGTAAACTACAGCATGGGTGGTCAAGCAGAAGAAGATCCTTGCCCTGCCTTAGTTGAAATTGAATTACTGTTGCTTTCACCACATCTGCCCCAGCAAGCGTGTGATCAATTGGTGTACATAGTCATCACATCACACCTCAATATAAATCACACAGCCCGGGGGAAGAGGGTTAGGGATTGATGATTGGATGGGAAGTGGGGTTTTGGGAAAGGTTTGAGAAAGAAAAACAGACAATATGCATGGACACAACAAAAGTAAAACACAATCTTGTAAGACGACCATGATCCATTATCAAAGAAATCAAAGTATGAAGTGAGAGAAAGCAAATGCATGCATGCTGAGGAGGATAACTTGATGGTTAATGAGATAATGAGTTGTACTATAACTACTATGACCCAATGAGACAGTACAGTCAGGGACGAAATTGAAATTTGCCTTGCCTGTCTGACGCCCTCAGAGCTCAGACCGAACCCAATTGCCTGCTCTACCGGGCTTACTTTCATTTTTCAAGCTAGCTAAGGAAACTAAAAAAAAGTTGGATCAATTAACAAACAAACCACAACACACAGTCGTAATGATTAAAGAGAAAAAAGCAAGCAAATAAATGTAAAGACGAATGATGATACTAAAGTTACTGTATTATCCTGGTCCAAATGAGGAGTTGCATCATTCTCGTCATTCTTCTTGGTCCTCCCTTCCATGGACACTCCGCACATCAATCTTGGGTATCACTGCCTGCCTGATGCGTATTGGTAAGGTACGTGTGAGTCGTTTCTCCCACTGTAGCACAGGGTAAAGGGCCGGCCAGCCTGTAAGTGTAGATGGAAAAACAAACGGGGTATTGAAAAATTACAGCCTTTACAACAATAAACTCAATTACAGTGGAGTGCAAGACAACACTCTGGAGAGAACACTTTCAGACTGAGGCAGCTTGGATAGGCTACATAGTGTGTCTACTCTACAGCAAGCATTAAGGTACAACAACAACGGGACAGGATTCAGGAGCCAGCACAGCCACAGGACAGGAGAACCGCGGCACAGGCCAGGCACCCTACCCCTTACTTACATTTTGACCGAGCCAGAGAAATGTCAAATGCACTGCAGCAACCTAGAATTTTCCCAATGAAGTGACTAAATCAATGCGCCACTGTCCGTCATACCACTACACTCTACTCCAGTCCACACCACTACAAGGACATCTAGCCTAGGTCTGCTGTGGTTCTTGTTCAAACTTTTTACCTTTTATGTCAGCCCATCAAACGCCGTTATTCCATACATTTTCTCCAATCCAACTGACTGTGTGCAAAGATAGTATGCTCAGCATCCTCAATGATGGTGACCGTGTGGTACGTATTCTCCAACACCAACTCAGTCTGTAGTGACTGATTAAGTTTATAATATATTCCATATTACCAAATTGCAACGGATATTGGCCGGCACCTGCAGTGGTAGGAGTACAATGTGGTCATTATTAAACAGCAAGGAAACATTAACTGTCACCACACCTGAGTCACTTGTACTTTGTCGGTAAACTAGTATAGTTCTACTTCATGGCATGCACAATTCTTCGTAGTGAGCCAGCATCCAATGCAATGCATGCCACCATCATTCACAATAATCACTCATTACCTGTCTTTGTGTTCTCTTTGGCTGTCTGATCTGATGCCTGCCTAGCCTTCTGCCAGTCAGTGATGAGTTTCTTTCGGATTGGAAACAAAATGGAATATAGGTGGAGTCACGTTTCACTTCTTATGGAGGGACTGTTAGAGGCAACATGTATTGTACTATTCTCCATCTCCATCCAATGTCTGACTTGCTTGAAATGTACTTAGGGAGAGTACGGAACATGGAGCAGGACCCTGAGGAGTGGAGTGAACAGTTATGCACAGACGTGCAACTCCAATAGGGAAATAAAAAAAGGAGACTGTTGATGGCATTGTTGTGAATGTAGATTTTGAACCAGAAAAACAGATACACACAGTCACACACAAATAAAGGAAGGGAGAACAATTTGAAAGCCTAGTTGTCAGGGAAGAGGAGCTCGTCCTCAAACTCTGGTGGTTCGGACAGCAGTACGTCTAACAATCCACTACTTATGTCATCAAAGTCACTCTCCTCTTCCTCCTGTGATTCACGTATTTTGTACTCTGGTGGTATAAAGTGTTGATTCATTTTGATCATGGTTAACCTCTCAACACTTTTGGGCGAGAGACTGGTCCTTTTGACAGTAACAATGGCACCAGCAGCACTGAAAACACGCTCTGAAGAGACACTTGCAACAGGGCAAGCCACATACTTTATCGCCAGCCTGCTGAGCACTGGCCATTGGCTTCTTTTCCCATACCAATACACCAATGGGCTTTGCTCCATGTAGACCTCTGTTGTGTCATCTAGATAGGCCTGAACCATCCGCTCAATGTTCAGGGGTGATCCGATTTCCTGGGCCTCTTTTGCCTTTGCATCAGTCATTGATGTGCAATACCCTTTCCGTAGAAACCAATCCCCTGCCGTTTTTGGAAATGTGCCTGATGATCCTGTTGGTGCTGTTGATGTTATTGCTGCTGGCAGTGTTGACTGCTGGGAGGCAAACGCACTGCTCTTGGCTTCTGAAGTAGAACTTCGTTCTGGGTGCCCTGCAGTACTTTTTCTGACCTGGAGGGGCGGGCCTTTAATGAAGATCCTTTCGTTTTCAAACTCAGTGGCTTCCTTAGCTATCCAAGTTTTGTACTGGGCAACATTCAATTCTGAAAAAGGAATGACTTCATTACTGCGCAGCAATAATTTGTAACGTGGATCCAAAATTGAGGCAGTAATGTAATGTGGATCTGACAGAATGTTATTTTGAAGCCTTGTATTGTGAGATAAGCGAGCGGATAAGGTGTCTGCCAAAGAATGTGCTTCTACTTTGTCATCCACATCTGCGTACATTTCTGCCACATCCTTCAGCTGTTGCTCTAGCATGTACAACAATGGGATAGCTTGGCCCATAGTACAGTCCTCCCGGCTCACTTCACGGGTGAAGACCTCAAAAGGAAGTAGCATCTCTGTCAGGCTTTTGACAAGGTCCCATTGGGTCATCTCAACTCTCATGCCTTTCACTGTAGGATCCCCTGACCTTTTCATGACATAAGCATTAAGTGGTATATACTGCTCAAACAGACGCTCAAGCATGTAATACGTTGAGTTCCAACGTGTTGGCACCTCTTGGATGAGTGCTTTGACTGGCATTTTATGCTCACGTTGAATCACCCTCAGCTCCTTCCGGGCTTTAAAAGAATGGTTGAAATGTGTGCATATTCTTCTGCAGGTGGTCAGTAAGCTGCTGACTTTGCTTTCATTTTTCAGAAAGTCTTGCACAACAATGTTAATGCAGTGTGCCAAACATGGCACCCTGAAATACCCACCATCTTTCATGGCCCGAACTACATTACTGCCATTGTCCGTGGCAACAAAACCAATGGTAAGACCTCTTGGTCGCAGCCACTCCGACACCTTGCTGTTAAACTCATCCAAAATGTTAGCAGCAGTATGAGATTTCTCCATTGCAAACATGGCTACAGTTGCATGTTTGCGAGTGTCTTTAAAAATCTCAGCGGTGTCAACAACGCCGTCAGATATCTTATCTTTAACACCCGAAAAAGAGACCCAGTGTGCAGTGATGCACATGTAATCAGTGGCTTGGCAACTGGTCCACATGTCTGTTGTCAGGTGTATACTCTGAACAGCACTCTGTTTTAAGGCTTTTCCAAGCAATTCCAGCACGTCGTGATGTAGTGCTGGAACAGCAACTCTTGCAAAATAGTAGCGGCTGGGAACTTTCCATTTTGGGCAGATGGTGGTCACAAACTCAAGAAAACCCACCCCTTCAACAAAAGAAAAAGGGAGAAGGTCCAGTGCTAACATTTTTGCCAGCTTAGCATTGTACAAACGTGCTATTGGGTGATTGCGTTCGTACTGCCCCTCCGGCCTACTAAACATGCTAAGAATGGTAGGCTGCATGGTATTCCTTCCTGTGGTCGACTTCGCACTTTTTGGCCCAGCTGTACTCCTTGGTGTCTCAGGCTGGCTCTTACTCTTGTGCCAATGAGATGTGGCTGAGGATGTGGGCGTTACCACTGCAGTGCTGGGGACAGGGCTACTTTGTCTACCACTAGCACAGAGAATGTCTCCCTCTTCTTCCTGTTCCACCGTGAGCGGACTTTCTACTCGTTTATGCCCAACAGCAATGGTTCCAGTTTTGATGAGCCTAAGGTGCTCCTCCCACTGGATTGCGTGGTGTTTTTTCAGATGGGTCATTTGGCCTCCGGTACCATAGTTTGTACCAAGCTTTCCACGGCTAACAGAGGAATGACAAACGGAGCATACAGCAATGTTCTCCTCCTTTGGGCTAACCGTAAAGTAGTCCCACACTGGGGAGCTTAACTTTTGTCTCCTGCTGGAGGTGCCACTCCCACTTCCAATGCCGGATGAACTGGAGGGTGTGTGTTGAATTTGACTCTGTGCAGGACCACTACCTACTTCTGCTGAGGTGGTGCTTGTTGTGCTGGATGTAGGACGCTGCCGGCCCTTTGCTAATGTAAATATGGAAGCTGGAGGTCGTGTTGGTGTTACCTGTGTTGGAGGTATGCGTGCTACATCCCTCGCATCCATTTTGGATAATGTAAAAATGTTGCTCTCCATCTCCTCAGGCCCGGGAGTGATGTTTGTGATGACTGGCTCATCATCATCATCATCATCAACCTGCTCTTCTACATCAACATCCATAAGTGTAAGGCTTTCTGGAACCTTCCTTTTGCCATGCCTGCTCTTGTGATGTGTTTCCCTCTCAGACTCACTTTGTGGCTTCCAAGTGACATCTAGATCATCAGAAGGGGGGCTTGGTGAAGAACTTGATGTACTAACCCTCCTTTTCCTTGCTGGGGATTTAAAAGCCAATGCAACTTCTAAAGGAGTGGCTTCCTCTTCTTCCTCTGCATGAGGCTCAATTTCCTGAACTGCCCCTACTTCAGGAGGAACAGCTACTATTGCGGGCGGTAGCTGCGGCTGTTGACCACTTATCTGCTGTGTTGATGATGTTCCCTCCTGCGTGGATTGTGTACTACTTTGAGATAGCGATAAGTTTAGTTCAGGCTCAGCATCACTGCTTTCTACCATAAGGCTGGCTACCTCTTCCACACTCATCTGCTTGGGCATGGGTTGGTGGGTTGGGCCCACTGATGTGGAGGTGCTGCCCCCAGCTTGCCCCCCCGACACCGCTGCTGCAGGCCTCATTTTTGGTGAACCAAAAAAGGTTTTGGGAGGCACACCAGACTTAAGTGACACTTCCTTCTTCTTCTGTTCCTTCTTCTCCATGGCAACTTTCTTGGTACCGGAGGACCTGCTACCTGCTTTCTTTGGGGGCATCTTCAACAGATGTCAAAACAGCACTCAGTTGCACAAGTTGCAGAGATGCCTGGTCAGGTCACTGACACGTCACGTTGTGTACACTACAGCAGCAGGACGTCGGTCTGGCACCACAACAGTGGATGATGATGACACACCTCTGTCTTTTGTGCACCTAAAAGCAAAAAGCCAGAAGAACATCAGTCAAAAGATCCATAATATAATATATAATTTATTAGTGTCTCGTGGGTTGTCATCACAATTATTAAATTTCATGCAGTCAGTGAACAACATCAACAGTATAGCCAGCCATTAAGAGACTGACAAGGCCAGGGATCCTTTTGTATTTGTACTGTGTAGTGTACACTTAGGAAGAAGAATAGCAAGGGAAAAAAACCCGCCGTGATGATTGCTGAGTTGTACCCCTGGGCCTACTGTACGACTAGGCCACAATTTTGGACGCCTATGGCAAAGGCACAATGCATGCCTTCCTAAAATGGCCGCCACACACATGCCCAGCCCCCCCACCACAATAACACACAAAAAGTGATTGGAAAGGACAGGAAGAGGAAGTTGTAGTGTCTGTGGAACTTAATCCCTCTCATAAAAATGTTTTCCAGACAAATAACAGCTTCTCCCTGCTCCAAACCTACAGCTCAATGACAGCCTGAGGAGTTTTTTGTGCAGAAATGCACAAAAAAGCGTTTTCGAGAAGGGTCTATGTTGCTCGCGAGATATTGTTTGCCAGATTGCAAAAGCTGCGTGTTCGGGATCGCGAACTGTACAAAAAGGCTTTCTCGCGTGCGCGAACACGCATATTGCGAGCGCAAAAATGACGAAAACTGTAAGTCCGCGTTGTCGCGCTGTGCAGAGTTACCGAAAGTTCGCGAGCTGAATCCCTTGCCTTACATGCAGGCCAAAATAGCCCAATTTGTTTAGCACACACCCAAAAAATGCTATTGCACCCCAAACACACCTTTTGCAACAAAATCCAAAGCCATCCATGGAGCAAAGGAAAATCACCAGACAACACCAACTGTACATGTAAAATCACGCACCACAGCTTGGAGGCTGACTACCTCTGGGCCTAGTGGAAGACTACTAGGCCACAAGCTTGGAACCGGATGGCAAAAGCAAGCACACTGCTTGGATGGCTTCACAAAATGGCCGCCACACACCCACAACAACCACAAGAAATGGGAGACAGTCAATGGACGCCTATGGCAAAGGCACAATGCATGCCTTCCTAAAATGGCCGTTCGCGAGCTGAATCCCTTGCCTTACATGCAGGCCAAAATAGCCCAATTTGTTTAGCACACACCCAAAAAATGCTATTGCACCCCAAACACACCTTTTGCAACAAAATCCAAAGCCATCCATGGAGTAAAGGAAAATCACCAGACAACACCAACTGTACATGTAAAATCACGCACCACAGCTTGGAGGCTGACTACCTCTGGGCCTAGTGGAAGACTACTAGGCCACAAGCTTGGAACCGGATGGCAAAAGCAAGCACACTGCTTGGATGGCTTCACAAAATGGCCGCCACACACCCACAACAACCACAAGAAATGGGAGACAGTCAATGGACGCCTATGGCAAAGGCACAATGCATGCCTTCCCAAAATGGCCGCCACACACATGCCCAGCCCCCCCACCACAATAACACACAAGAAAGTGATTGGAAAGGACAGGAAGAGGAAGTTGGAGTGTCTGTGGAACTTAATCCCTCTCATAAAAATGGTTTCCAGACAAATAACAGCTTCTCCCTGCTCCAAACCTACAGCTCAATGACAGCCTGAGGAGTTTTTTGTGCAGAAATGCACAAAAAAGCGTTTTCGAGAAGGGTCTATGTTGCTCGCGAGATATTGTTTGCCAGATTGCAAAAGCTGCGTGTTCGGGATCGCGAACTGTACAAAAAGGCTTTCTCGCGTGCGCGGACACGCATATTGCGAGCGCAAAAATGACGAAAACTGTAAGTCCGCGTTGTCGCGCTGTGCAGAGTTACCGAAAGTTCGCGAGCTGAATCCCTTGCCTTACATGCAGGCCAAAATAGCCCAATTTGTTTAGCACACACCCAAAAAATGCTATTGCACCCCAAACACACCTTTTGCAACAAAATCCAAAGCCATCCATGGAGCAAAGGAAAATCACCAGACAACACCAACTGTACATGTAAAATCACGCACCACAGCTTGGAGGCTGACTACCTCTGGGCCTAGTGGAAGACTACTAGGCCACAAGCTTGGAACCGGATGGCAAAAGCAAGCACACTGCTTGGATGGCTTCACAAAATGGCCGCCACACACCCACAACAACCACAAGAAATGGGAGACAGTCAATGGACGCCTATGGCAAAGGCACAATGCATGCCTTCCTAAAATGGCCGTTCGCGAGCTGAATCCCTTGCCTTACATGCAGGCCAAAATAGCCCAATTTGTTTAGCACACACCCAAAAAATGCTATTGCACCCCAAACACACCTTTTGCAACAAAATCCAAAGCCATCCATGGAGTAAAGGAAAATCACCAGACAACACCAACTGTACATGTAAAATCACGCACCACAGCTTGGAGGCTGACTACCTCTGGGCCTAGTGGAAGACTACTAGGCCACAAGCTTGGAACCGGATGGCAAAAGCAAGCACACTGCTTGGATGGCTTCACAAAATGGCCGCCACACACCCACAACAACCACAAGAAATGGGAGACAGTCAATGGACGCCTATGGCAAAGGCACAATGCATGCCTTCCTAAAATGGCCGTTCGCGAGCTGAATCCCTTGCCTTACATGCAGGCCAAAATAGCCCAATTTGTTTAGCACACACCCAAAAAATGCTATTGCACCCCAAACACACCTTTTGCAACAAAATCCAAAGCCATCCATGGAGTAAAGGAAAATCACCAGACAACACCAACTGTACATGTAAAATCACGCACCACAGCTTGGAGGCTGACTACCTCTGGGCCTAGTGGAAGACTACTAGGCCACAAGCTTGGAACCGGATGGCAAAAGCAAGCACACTGCTTGGATGGCTTCACAAAATGGCCGCCACACACCCACAACAACCACAAGAAATGGGAGACAGTCAATGGACGCCTATGGCAAAGGCACAATGCATGCCTTCCCAAAATGGCCGCCACACACATGCCCAGCCCCCCCACCACAATAACACACAAGAAAGTGATTGGAAAGGACAGGAAGAGGAAGTTGGAGTGTCTGTGGAACTTAATCCCTCTCATAAAAATGGTTTCCAGACAAATAACAGCTTCTCCCTGCTCCAAACCTACAGCTCAATGACAGCCTGAGGAGTTTTTTGTGCAGAAATGCACAAAAAAGCGTTTTCGAGAAGGGTCTATGTTGCTCGCGAGATATTGTTTGCCAGATTGCAAAAGCTGCGTGTTCGGGATCGCGAACTGTACAAAAAGGCTTTCTCGCGTGCGCGAACACGCATATTGCGAGCGCAAAAATGACGAAAACTGTAAGTCCGCGTTGTCGCGCTGTGCAGAGTTACCGAAAGTTCGCGAGCTGAATCCCTTGCCTTAAATGCAGGCCAAAATAGCCCAATTTGTTTAGCACACACCCAAAAAATGCTATTGCACCCCAAACACACCTTTTGCAACAAAATCCAAAGCCATCCGTGGAGTAAAGGAAAATCACCAGACAACACCAACTGTACATTCAAAATCACGCACCACAGCTTGGAGGCTGACTACCTCTGGGCCTAGTGGAAGACTAGTAGGCCACAAGCACACACATCCAACAAAGGTAAATCACACACACACACCAACAGTGAAATACACCACAGCCACGTTTAGCATTTCAATCCTATGCCATCCATGCCCTACATGATGTAGAAATTCTACAGACACCACAAAACATGGACCTATGGGTACCCTACTGGCTGAAATTGCAGAGAAAAACAACTAGGCCCATATTGAAAGTAGTACAGGCCACCCACCACAACAATAATTTTTTAAAACAATAAAAATCCCAGAAAAATGTAGGTACAAACAAGCCCCAATGAAACAATCACACCAATTCTCCAACTTACTTGTCGTCAATTAAATCTCAAATCAAAAATTCCTCAAATAAATCCAAAAAAATGGTGTGATGCAGCAGACAGACACAAAAAGTGATCCTTCCAGCTCCAAATCCAAATGAAAGTGAACAACACATGCACAAAGCACGTGGGAGGAGCCTGCTGGACAGGAACAGGAAGTTGCAGTGTCAGGGGCACTTCCTTCCTCTTGAAAAAAAAGTGTTAAAAAAATTAAAGGACTCTTTCTTACACAAAGACTACAGCAAGATCACAATCTGAGGAGTTTTCTGAGCAAAATGAACATTTTAGAGAAGGTTTTATGAAGCTCGCGAGATATTCTTTGCCAGATTGCAGTTTTTCCATGTTCGGGATCGCGATCTTACCAAAACAGCCGCCGGAAGTCAGTTCGCGCGCACCAATGACGTGTTCGGGGGCGCACACTCTCGCGGGCTTGGGCAGCCATAGTACAAATCTCGTGGCGCTCGCAAACAGACAGAAAAGCAAGTTGGCGATCGCAGAATCAAGGTAAGACATTACCGCGCGCGCGAGAATGAATATTGAGCGCACGAGGAAGCAAATTTACTACGCTACGCGCTAGATTGCGTAGCAATCTGCAACTTCGCGCTCTACGCGAAGCGCGAAGTTACCAAAACTTCGCAAGCTCCGCGAACGGAGCGTAGTTCAACGCCCAGGCTTAATTTGTAACCTGGGTGACTGCCTACACTCCAGCAAGGACAACCAGCCTTAGTGATGCTGAATGTATTTGCATTACTGACTGAAACCTCAAACCCCACTCGCTTGTGAATACTGTGCATGATTCCACATGGTAAGCAGCTGGGTGTGTGCTAAGAGTCTGCTTCTGCACCAAAAAATGGCTCCCCCTTTCCATCTAATGCAACTGTGAAATCACCAGAGCAATACGCAATAAATCTCTGCCTGTAATTCCTATTTGCACACAGAGTCATGTTTTCACATTAGGCCCTTAAACGAAATTTCTTTGCCAATTTGAAAGCACACTTACTACTCTTTTTTTTGGCAAGTGATAAACACTTTTACAGACTGACACATTATGAATCCACTTTTCAGATTTTTTAAAAAGCACATGTCCAAACTGCTTTTTCAGACCAGCACCATTTGTAACCTGGGTGACTGCCTACACTCCAGCAAGGGCAACCAGCCTTAGTGATGCTGAATGTATTTGCATTACTGACTGAAACCTCAAACCCCACTCGCTTGTGAATACTGTGCATGATTCCACATGGTAAGCAGCTGGGTGTGTGCTAAGAGTCTGCTTCTGCACCAAAAAATGGCTCCCCCTTTCCATCTAATGCAACTGTGAAATCACCAGAGCAATACGCAATAAATCTCTGCCTGTAATTCCTATTTGCACACAGAGTCATGTTTTCACATTAGTCACAAAACGAAATTTCTTTGCCAATTTGAAAGCACACTTACTGCTCTTTTTTTTGGCAAGTGATAAACACTTTTACAGACTGACACATTATGAATCCACTTTTCAGATTTTTTAAAAAGCACATGTCCAAACTGCTTTTCAGACCAGCACCATTTGTAACCTGGGTGACTGCCTACACTCCAGCAAGGGCAACCAGCCTTAGTGATGCTGAATGTATTTGCATTACTGACTGAAACCTCAAACCCCACTCGCTTGTGAATACTGTGCATGATTCCACATGGTAAGCAGCTGGGTGTGTGCTAAGAGTCTGCTTCTGCACCAAAAAATGGCTCCCCCTTTCCATCTAATGCAACTGTGAAATCACCAGAGCAATACGCAATAAATCTCTGCCTATAATTCCTCTTTGCACACAGAGTCATGTTTTCACATTAGTCACAAAACGAAATTTCTTTGCCAATTTGAAAGCACACTTACTGCTCTTTTTTTTGGCAAGTGATAATCACTTTTACAGACTGACACATTATGAATCCACTTTTCAGATTTTTTAAAAAGCACATGTCCAAACTGCTTTTTCAGACCAGCACCATTTGTAACCTGGGTGACTGCCTACACTCCAGCAAGGGCAACCAGCCTTAGTGATGCTGAATGTATTTGCATTACTGAGTCCAACCTCAAACCCTTAAACTATTCTTTTTTTATACCAGTACACCTTAATTTATTGTGAAAACATAGTCCATATTATTTTACTTGTTCCTCACATTTAAATTTCTCCCAAAACAGAAAATAATAAACACAACTTCAACAAAAAGAATTGCATTTCTATTATTCATTTCTTAATTTACCATAAACATCCCCTCTCAAACTCTAAACTCACCTTTAAAATTAGTTAGTTGTGAAAGAAATGTGGCACTCAAACAGCAGATTATCAGAGCCAGGATCTCTGTTCTTTACACCTCTCTCCTCTCAGCAGAACCAGATAATGGCAAACTTTCCCTCTCTTTTTCCACATATATACATGTTAATTTCAAATCTCAGTGCTTCCCCCTTTTTTTCAAATGTAATCACACATTTCTATTGGTTGAAAACCAACCCTTTTCCAAAAGTACCCTTCCCCCAACTTGACTTCTGCCTAGTACCCTTCCCCCAACTTGACTTCTGCCTGCTACCATAGCAACAGCTCATGGAACACTGCTGTGTGGAGTTAGGTCAGAAGTTCGCCAAACAATGTTTCAATTCCACAGAGTAAGAGTGCTTGACTTTTCTAACCTAACAGCAAATCCATAGTACTGTTCTTTGGTAACACATTTTTCTGTACCAATACAAAACATGCTTCTATAAATTTACACATACAGCCGAGTTTTTAGTGTAGAATGGTATGAAACAGCCAATCAGTTCTTTTTTAAAAAAAAAAATATGTATGCCTCCATTTCCAAACTGTCTTTCATTTCTTTTTACCATTCTACTGAAATACACCTCCTGAGTGCATCCAGATCTCCTTTGAAGATGTTCACAGTGTGGATTGTAGGACACAGCTATGTCTTCTGGAGTGAAACGTTTGCAGAGAAAACAGGTATGGTGAGAGACCTTGCTTTGCCAAATGTAGACATTAAATGGATTGGTCAGAGAGGGTTAAAGTGGCACCAATTGATGCCATTGGTGAAATCCTTCATGCAAAACCAACACCCTGACCTCATAATAGTGCACTGCGGTGGCAATGACCTAGGCACTTTGACTGGGGTAGGTCTGGAAATGCTTATGAAGGACACCTTTGCACAACTGTTTTCACTTTTCCCTAAAACTGCCTTTGTGTTTTCTAACATATGCCAAAGGCAAAAATGGAACTGGTCCAATCATTTCTGTCCACAGATTGACAAAGCAAGAAAGCACATCAACAAATATGTTTCTGCTTTCCTCCGTGACTATGGTATGGGTTCCATTTACCACAACAACTTGCGTTACGACATGCAAGACATTTATAGAGGAGATGGTGTGCACTTCAATGATGAAGGGAACAGAGTCTTCCTCTTGAACCTTAGACTCTGCATCGGTACTTACTTGTAGGTACCACTTAAAAATCACTTCATAAACACAACGGCTCTTTTTAGAGCCCCCTAATATCTAAACACTTAAATCTGCATTTCATTTCTTTTTTTTTTTTTTTTTACCGTACGCTTACCGTACGCGTTCCCCGCGATTTTTTTTAAAATCAATAAATGTTTTCTTTGTACTTTTCTGTCCTTCTTTGACCCCCTTACAAATGTTAGGGGGTCTGTAACTCTCCTCCTTGCCCCCTTTTCTTGTTATCACTCTTTTTTTTCTGAGTGAAACACACGAAATGGCGGCCGCCGCTTCCTGGTTTCGGCCGATTCGAATGTTTACTAAGATCTAAGAGCCAATCAGAATCGTGCTCGCACACGCCACCGTACGCGTACGGTAATCATACCGTAAGCGCACCGTAAGCTGGCTCAGATATATATATTGATTTAAAGGCTATTTTCTCAGAATCTACTGAACAGATTTACACCAAACCTACAAAAGGCACTTCCTTGACCTGAGGACTACCTCTCTGCCAAATTTCTAGTAATTCTGTTCAGCCGTTCGGGCTGTAGCCCTGTCTAAAGGTCCTAAGGAAAAATGCATGGGAAAAACGCGTTTTGGGACCCCCCTTTTATCTCAGCCCCCGCTTGACGAATCCTCCCGAGACTTTCAGGGAAGGAGCGGAGCGTAGCGCCCCACCTATTTTAAAAAAATTCGCGAGGATTCGTCGACCGGCGCCAAAGTTATTCAAAATAGAATGTTGCGGATTTCCTATGGAAATGTGGTCCTAACTACAACTACCTACTGGCGACTGCCAGTAGGTAATATATATATATATATATATATATATATATATATATATATATATTACCTACTGGCAGTCGCCAGTAGGTAGTTATAGTTAGGACCTATTTTCCATAGGAAATCAGCAACATTCTATTCCCAATAAGTCTGGCGCTGGTTGACGAATCTTCGCGAAACTTTCCAAACTTTTGGCCAGCTCCGGTCCGCTCCTATCCTGAAAGTTTCGTGGTGATTTGTCAAGCGGGGGCCGAGAAAAAAGGGGGGTCCCAAACGCGTTTTCCCCATGCAATTTTCCATAGGACCTGTTGACGCAGCTACAGCCCGAACTGCTGAATGGAATTACACCAAATTTGGCAAAGATGTAGTCCTCAGTTCAGACTCATGCCTTTTGCATAAATGGTGTAAATCTGTTCAGTAGTTCCTGAGAAAATTAGACTAAAAAAGGTAGATATATCTATGGCCTCGGAGGATCCGCACACCCTAAGCGCACCCTCCCTGAACCAAGCGCGCACCCTCCCGATCACATGCTGAATGCTAATTGGCTGTCAAGTGTCTGTCTACATTCGAAACCAGGAACTGTTGGCAGCCATTTTGTGCCTCGGTAGAAGCGAGGCTGAAGAAGTAGGGGGAATAAGTGTTTAAAACATATAAAGGGGGCAGGGTAGAAATACTCTGACCCTCTAATGTTGCTTAGGGTCCCAGAAGGACCCCCTGGGGCCCCCTTTTTAAAAAAAAAAAATCAGCGAAATGCGCGCAGGGTGCGTGGATCCGGCCGGAAAAAAAACAAAACCCAAAGCGCGGGCTTCCGCGCTTTGTTAATAATTAGCCCCCGGGTGGGCCAAATCCCAGGGGCAAAATGGTTATACATTAATAGGGGGAGGGGGGCTGCATGGCCCCCCTCCTGGAGCCCTTGAGGGCCCTGGGGACCGCCACCCCCCAGGGCCGGCTCCTACAGTGTCCTGGGGTGCCCACCCAAAGGACACTGTTGTTTGCTATGAGAGGACGGGAGTCTCCCGCCCTCCCATAGCAAACTTTGTTAGGATTTTGAAAGAGAGAGCAGGGAAACCTGCTCTCGCTTTCAAAATCCAAACGATATTGCTTTTCCACACGGGGAGCTGCATGTCAGCAGCTCCCCATGTGGAAAAGCAATGCTGGCTCCCGAAGGAAGCGGGGAGCCGGCTGGGACCGTGGGGGCGTTGGGGCTCCCCCCACGGTCTCCAACGTTTTTTTATAAGCCCCGGGGGATGGGGTCCCCGGGGATAATAAAAATTAGTGATAGGGGCTATATTTTTTTTTACGGTAAACTTAAGAGTCGCGCATCCTAACGCGTTGGGTGCACGGTTCCTCTCGCGTTGGGTGCGCGGTTCCTAACGCGTTGGGTGCGCAGATCCAAGGAAAAAAAACTGAATTTTTTTTTAGATAAACATCTAGCTTAAGTGTTTTGTTCTTGAGTGGCTCTAAAAAGAGCCGTTGTGTTCATTGAGAGTTTTTGGTACTTATAAGTAAGTACCTATACAGAGTCTAAAGTTGTTGAGGGAGACTCTGTTTCCTTCATCAGTAAAGTGTACTCATCTCTCCTATACATGTCTTGCATATGAAAGCGCAGATTGTTATTGTAAATGGACCCCATTCTATAGTCTCGGAGAAAAGCAGAAACAGATTTATTCACGTTTCCTAGCTTTCTCAATTTGTGGACAAAAATGATTGGACCAGTTTCACTTCTGCCATTGGCATATGTTAGAATACACAAAGACAGTTTTGGGAAAAAGAGAAAACAATTCTGCAAAGGTGTCCTTCATAAGCATTTCCAGACCTACCCCAGTCAAAGTGCCTAGGTCATTGCCACCACAGTGCACTATTATGAGGTCAGGGTGTTGGATATTCATAAAGGTTTTTACCAATGGCATCAATTGGTGCCACTTTAACCCTCTCTGTCCAATCCATTTAATGTCTACATTTGGCAAACCTAGGTCTTTGTGAATGCCTTTGTTTTCTGCATACTTTTGGCTCCAGAAAATATAGCTGTGTCCCACAATCGACAATCTAAGCATCTTGAAGGGAGGTCTGGATGCACTCAGATGGACTCTGTAAATGAAATGGCAGTTTGAAAAGTAAGATTTTTCTAAAATGGTGGCTAAGATGCAGTTTTGAAAAAAGACAAGAAATCATTGGTTGTTTAACAACCTTCTACACTGAAAGGTAGGGTGCATGTTTCTGTTTTTTAAACGCATGATTCTTATTGGTTAACAAAAAGTGCGTGAAAGGAACATTATATATGATAAGCTGATATGTTGAAAAGTCAAGCACACTTGCTGTTTTGATTAGCAATATTGTGTGCTGAACTTGTGACCTGTGTGCTCAGTTCAGTGTTCCATGTCCTGTTGCTATGGTAACAGGCAGAAGGCAGATTGGGGGTAGGGTTCAAATTTATGTTATTTGGAAAGGGTTGAAATGTTTAACCAATAGAAATGTGTGTTTGCTTTTGAATTTATGTGGGAAGGAATGTGATTTGATGTTTACATGTATATATATGGAAAATGAGAGGGAAAATTTGCCATTCTTTAGTTTTGCTGAGAGTTGCACAGTGCAGACATTCTGTATGAGAAAATCTGGTGTGTGACTGATATACTTCTTGATCTACAAAACAACTTGAAAGGTGAGTTATTTAATTGTGAGGGGATGTATGTAGACTATTTTGATTTTATTCAGACTAATGTATTTCTCCTGCTAAAGTGCAGGGAGTACTTTTTTTGTCTACAATCTTATTGACAGTGTGTGTGCATGTAGAAACCATTCTGTGATAAGCATTTGTGTTTTTCATGTGTTTGCAGACAGATAACTGTGCTGTTTTTATATTTTGGTACAATTAGAAATCAGTAATTGTTTATGAATTTGCAAACTGAGTCATGTTTCTACACTAAAATGTAGTACTCGTAGATTAAGAAATGTGTTTTGGTAAACTCCTAGGGATAGTGTTGTTTGTCTAGAATCACACTGTGAGTCTGTGTGCATTTGGGTAACCATTGTGAGAGAAGCATTTGGTAACATCATGTATTTGCTGACAGATGACTGTTTTAAAACCTGTCATGTTTTAGTAGCATTAGAAGCCAGTCTTTGCTTATGCATTGATAAAATGAGTCAGGCATTGACAGTAAAGTGCAGTACTGAAATCTGTAGATTGTGTGCAGTACTCTTATCTCTTCCAGATTAGTGAATGAGTTTTGGTAAACTCGTAGGGATAGTGTTGCTTGTCTAGAATCACACTGTGAGTCTGTGTGTATTTGGGAACCACTGTGAGAGAAGCATTTGGTAACATTATGTATTTGCTGACAGATAAGTGTTTTAAAACCTGTCATGTTGTCAAGTTTTAGTAGCATTAGAAGCCAGTCTTTGCTTATGCTTTGATTAAATGAGTTAGGCTTTGACACTAAACTGGAGTCCTGAAATATGTAGATTGTGTTCAGTCCCCTTACTCCTTCCACAGTAGTGGATGAGTTTTGGTAAACTCCTAGGGATAGTGTTGCTTGTATAGAATCACACTGTGAGTCTGTGTGCATTTGGGAACCACTGTGAGAGAAGCATTTGGTAACATCATGTATTTGCTGACAGATAACTGTTTTAAAACCTGTCATGTTGTCAAGTTTTAGTAGCATTAGAAGCCAGTCTTTGCTTATGCATTGATAAAATGAGTTAGGCTTTGACACTAAAGTGCAGTACTTAAATATGTAGATTGTGTACAGTCCCTTTACCCCTTCCACAGTAGTGATTGAGTGTTGGTAAACTCCAAGAGATAGTGTTGCTTGTCTAGAATCACACTGTGAGTTAGTGTGAATTTGGGAACCACTGTGACAGAAGCATTTGGTAACATTATGTATTTGCTGAGAGATAACTGTTTTAAAGCCTGTCATGTTGTCAAGTTTTAGTAGCATTAGAAGCCAGTCTTTGCATATGCATTGATAAAATGAGTCAGGCTTTGACACTAAAGTGCAGTACTTAAATATGTCGATTGTGTGCAGTACCCTTACCTCTTCTAGACTAGTGAATGAGTTTTGGTAAACTCCTAGGATAGTGTTGCTTGTCTAAAATCACACTGTGAGTCTGTGTGCATTTGGGTAAGGATTGTGAGAGAAGTATTTGCTAACATTATGTATTTGCTGACAGATAAGTGTTTTAAAACCTGTCATGTTGTCAAGTTTTAGTAGCATTAGAAACCAGTCTTTGCTTATGCTTTGATTAAATGAGTCAGGCATTGACACTAAAGTGGAGTCCTGAAATATGTAGATTGTGTGCAGTCCCCTTACACCTTCCATAGTAGTGAATGAGTTTTGGTAAACTCCTAGGGATAGTGTTGCTTGTATAGAATCACACTGTGAGTCTGTGTGCATTTGGGAACCACTGTGAGAGAAGCATTTGGGAACATCATGTATTTGCTAACAGATAACTGTTTTAAAACCTGCCATGTTGTCAAGTTTTAGTAGCATTAGAAGCCAGTCGTTGCTTATAGATTGATAAAATGAGTCAGGCTTTGACACTAAAGTGCAGTACTTAAATATGTAGATTGTGTACAGTACTCTTACCCCTTCTACACTAGTGAATGAGTTTTGGTAAACTCCTAGGATAGTGTTGCTTGCCTAAAATCACACTGTGAGTCTGTGTGCATTTGGGTATGGATTATGAGAGAAGGATTTGGTAACATCGTGTATTTGCTGACAGATAACTGTTTTAAAACCTGTCTTGTTGTCAAGTTTTAGTAGCATTAGAAGCCAGTCTTTGCTTATGCTTTGATAAAATGAGTTAGGTTTTGACACTAAAGTGCAGTACTTAAATATGTAGATTGTGTGCAGTCCCCTTACCCCTTGCACAGTAGTGAATGAGTTTTGGTAAACTCCTAGGGATAGTGTTGCTTGTCTAGAATCACACTATGACACTGTGAGTCTGTGTGCATTTGGGAACCACTGTGAGAGAAGCATTTGGTAACATCATGTATTTGCTGACAGATAACTGTTTTACAACCTGTCATGTTGTCAAGTTTTAGTAGCATTAGAAGCCAGTCTTTGCTTATGGATTGATAAAATGTGTCAGGCTTTGACACTAAAGTGCAGTACTTAAATATGTAGATTGTGTACAGTACTCTTACCCCTTCTACACTAGTGAATGTGTTTTGGTAAACTCCTAGGATAGTGTTGCTTGCCTAAAATCACACTGTGAGTCTGTGTGCATTTGGGTAAGGATTGTGAGAGAAGCATTTGGTAACATCATGTATTTGCTGACAGATAACTGTTTTAAAACCTGTCATGTTGTCAAGTTTTAGTAGCATTAGAAGCCAGTCATTGCTTATGCAATGATAACATGAGTCAGGCATTGACAGTAAAGTGTAGTACTGAAATATGTAGGTTGTGTACAGTACCCTTACCCCTTCCACAGTAGTTAATGAGTATTGGTAAACTCCTAGGGATAGTGTTGCTCGTCTAGAATCACACTGTGAGTCTGTGTGCATTTGGGAAGCACTGTGAGAGAAGCATTTGGGTACTTCATATGTTTGAATATGCATAACTGCTTAAAAACTTTCCTGCTCTCAAGTTTTGTTAGAATTAGAAGGCAGTCATTGCTTATGTAATCACCCAGGAAGTGTCCTTGCAATACTGTAAACATTCAGTTAATATTCAAGTAGTAACTAAGTGAGGCAGGTCTTAGCACATGCATTGATTCAAATGCTTATCCACTATGCATGCAGTCCTCTAACCAGCTACACAGTTCTCTTTCACACCTTTAATTCCACAGTCAGTATTCATACACTTCAAGCAAACACTCTGTTACTCCTCATGTACTCCTCTAGTGACCCATTCAGTAGCATATACTAAACCATTAATTTTGCCAAAACCCAAACACTTATAAATTCACTCAGGCACTCTCTTTGTAGTACTCTTATCATTCAGTCAGTATCCAAGTACTCATGCAACGACCCATGCCATACAACATGGACTGCTTGAAACCCCTATGCAGTATGCATACAGGTCTCAAGTCACCTACACACTTGTCTTTCACTTCTTTAATTAACTAGTCAGTATCTATATACTTCAATAAACATCTTGTCACTCATCTTGCACTCATCCAGTGACTGATCCAGTACCATGTACTAATCTTTTTACTGTGCCAAAACTGAAAAACTTAACAGTTTTACCCAGGCACTCTTCTAGCAGTAGTCTAATGATTCAGTCAGTTTCCAGGTACTCATGCAGTGAACCATGCATTACCACATAGAGGGCTGCAAATGTCTATGCAGTATGCATGCAGTCTTCTAACACACTATACACGTGTCTTTAATAGCTTCAATTCCCCAGTGAGTATCCATGTACTTTCAGCAAACATCCTGTCACTCCCCTTGCAGTGTTCCAGTGACTTATTCAGCACCATGTAGTAAAGCATTCACCGCACCAAAACTGAAACACTTGTAAATTCATCCAGGTACGCTTCTTGCAATAGTCTAATCATTCAGTCAGTACCTAAGTACTAATGGAGTGAGGCAGGCCTTACCACATGGATTGATTCAAATGTGTTTCCAGTATGCATGGAGGCCTGTAACTACCAACACAATTGCCTTTCAGACATTCAATTTCTCTGTCAGTATCTATAAACTCCAATAAACACTCTGTCACTTTAATTGCACACCTCCACTGACTCATTTGGCAGTAAGTACTAACCTATTCACTGCACTATAATCCAAAATCTTAAAAAGATTCACTGAGTCACTCTTTTTTGTAGTACTCTAATGATCCAGTCAGTAATCAGGTAGTTTTGCAGTGATCCAAGTGTTACTCTATGGACTGTTTCAAACGTCTCTCCATTATGGATGTAGGTCTCTAGCCACCTACATACTTGTCTTTCACACCTTCAATATCCCAGATAGTATTCATACAGTTCCCGCAAATACTCTCTCACTCTCCTTATACTTCTCCAGTGACCCATTCAGCACCATGTACTAATCCATTCACTGCACCGAAAGGCAACCACTTATACATTCACCCAGGTAGTCTCCTTGCAGTGCTTTAATCATTCAGTCAGTACCCAAGTACTCATGCAGTGAGCCAGCCCTTAGCACATGAATTGCTTCAAACGTCTATCCAGTATGCATGCAGTCTTCTAACCACCTACACACTTGTCTTTCACACCTTTAATTCCCCACTCAGTATACATACAGTGCAGCAAACATCCTATCACTCCCCTTGTACTCATCCAGTGACCCATTCAGCACCATGTACTAATCCATTCACTGCGCCAAAACTGAACGATTTATAAATTCACCCAGGCTCTCTCCTTGCAGTACTCTAATCATTCAGTCAGTACCCAAGTACTCATGCAGTGAGCCAGGCCTTAGCACATGAATTGCTTCAAATGCCTATCCACTATGCATGCAGTCCTCTAACCACCTACACACTTGTGTTTTACACCTTCAATTCCCTAGTCAGTATTCATACACTTCTAGCAAATACTCTGTCACTCCTCTTGGAGTCCTCTAGTGACCCATTCAGCACCATGGAGTAATCCAGTCACTTTGCCAAACCCCGAACACTTATAAACTCACCCAGGCACTCTTCTTGCAGTACTCGAATCATTTAATCAGTATCCAAATAGTATTGGAGTGAGACAGGCCTTAACATATGGATGGATTGAAACATGTGTCCAGTATGCATGTAGGTCACTAATCACCTACACACTTGTCTTTCACACCATCAATATCCATGTCAGTATTCATACACTTCTAGGAAACACCCTGTCACACACCCAGTTTGTTTCCTAATAGTATTGTAATCATTCAGTCAGTTAGCATGTACTCTTTTAGTGAGGTAGGCTTTAGGGCATGAACTGCTTCAAAGTAGTATGCACTATGCTTGTTGTGTTTTAACCATCGTCACACTTGTGCTCCATGGCTATAGTTTCTTAGTCAGTTTTTATATAAAATGTGTTTTTACAGTAATAGAATAGTATGAATTTGAAAGTTATTAATATACTTTTATTTGTGATTCTTTTTTACAGATACTGTTTTTCGACGTTAAAATAGAGAAATCATGCCTGAAAAAAAAAGAAAAAGAAAAAGAACAGAGACAGGAGAATTACTTGAAGAAACGTCAACCACAAGTATTGAATGTACAAGATAATGTGCCTAAAAAGAAAAAATCTTTTGGTATGATCACAAAGCAATTTATTAAAAATGTTTGTAGGAGGAAACATAATGTACAGAACGCTGAATCCACTGAGAATATTTCAACTACAAAAAAAATTCAAAATAAAAGGAAAAGCAAAAAAACAAATGTTCAGTCAAAGGAGACAAAGTGTGCTAAAAGAAGGCAAAATCAGTATGAGGAATTACGAAAAAAAAATATTTTACAAGAGAGTAGTACATAATTTGCTGAAAGATGTGAAAAAATATAAAAAGAGAGCTTTATTTTATAAAAAGAAGAAGCATATTGAAAACATTGTTGAAAAGGCTTTAGAAGTAAAAAGGAAACTATTCATTTTAGTATTTAACAGAATTCAATCACTAGATAAACCAATCAATTTAATGAAGGCCAAAAGTAGGAGGAAAAGAGTAATTAATAGAAAAAAAATGTGTGATGTTTTTTTGGGAGAATGGAAACACAGTTCCAGTTCAGAGCCTTTCTTTAATGAAGAGAGTTATTTACAGAGCAAATAGTTACTGTTTGCAGTTGACACCAGTGGTAGAGGTTGCGAAGTTAGAGATGGTTGTCCAATTGAGAAGGAGAAAATGTATACATGGGATTGCAGTAGTATTTGTAGTGTACGACAGGAATCTATTGATAAATTACGTAGTTTTTTACGAGCATATACTAAAAAAAGTGTTAAACAAAAGATTAAGGTGTTGCAAGGACTAGACCCTTGCCTTGCAGAGTGAGAAAAAATACTGTTTTGCAAGGTCATTCTCTGGCTTGTCTTTCTAGGAAAGTTTGTGAAAGTGTTTTTCGCCATTTCAGGAAGCTGGCAGTACATCATACTCAAATGTGGAAGTTAGTGAGAAGATTTTATTATGCGAAAAGTCCAGCACTAAAGTTAAATGAGTTGAACAGTGCTCTTTTACGTGGCTCAGTATCAGATGTGAAGAAGGTTTGTGAGGATATTGATTTTTGTTACTTTGGTCCTCAGCAAGAAAGTGGAGAAACTGTGACATTAGTAGAAGATGTGCTGTACCCAATAGCAAAGAACATAAAAACTTAAAACAACAAGTCTTACGATTCCAAAGCCATCGATGTGGAAAATACTGTCGACGAAAGTACAAGTCAAAGGATAAGTTCTATACCAAATGTCGTTTTGGATTTCCACGTCCTGTATTATCCGAAGGAAGAGTGAACAGTTTTATGTCAGCTATGCGACATACCATCATAAGAAAGTCTCTGAAAAATACCTACAACTTAAAAAGAAGTGAAGAATCAAAATACATAAATGACTAGAATCCAGTTATTTTATCCATGTGAAATGCTAACATGGATATTCAGTATGTTGCGGACAATTCCATTGCTGTTGCTAAGGTATGTAACGTCCTACATTACTAAATCAGAAAAGACGGAATTGAAAGAAATGTGGGAAGAGATTTCTCACGAGAAGACTCTAAGTAAGAAATTATACAGTTTCAGTTTGAAGATGTTATCGCATCATGAAATTGGAGCATATGTATCTACAGATACCCGTGCACACATACAAAATTACAAAAGGCAAGGTCAATGCATTAGAACAGAGGTAAGCCGAATCCAACGTAGATATCAAGTCTTCTTTAATAAGTTGTGCACATGAAGCAAGCCGACACGTGTTTCATCAGAGAAAGAGTCTCTGAATCTTCAGGGCTGGGAAAGATACAAAGTCATATCTAAGAACATAGTCAACATTCAAAACGCATGTTCTCATAAAACAGATCGAAACCCTGTGCTAGTAGAGACCAAACTAGAAAAGGAAAGAGAACATAGTTATTGTGCAAGATACTCTTTCATATTTACAAAGAGAGGAAAAGGCACTCTGTGTACTTTTTCTACTCCATGTAAATACAACCTCATCATACGCACCACTTTGCGTTGAAAGGCTGTTCTATATGTGTTGTGTATGATTGCACTGAATACTCATAGAACAAGACACATCTCCAGATTTATCAGAAATCATAAATCTCGATATGTGTGTGAATGCTGCACCATACTCTAATTGGTGTACGGAAGAAGAACAAGGAGAATTGTTTTCTTTTCTCCTCATTTTTAAATCTTCAATGCATGCTAAAATGTTCAGCATACATTGAAGGAGAAAAATGCGTTTATTGATTGTTTTTGTGCAGGAAGGTGTGTCTTTCTGCACAAAAACAAACAGCACATGACACAGATATCCTTGCACTATGGTGCAAGGGTGCCTGTGTAACCACATGGCTGCAATTTAAGGCAGGAAAGTTAGTTGTTACAAGAACTTTTTTTCTTCTTTTTTTTTACATTTTTTTGGTTTTTCTTGAAAAAAAAGGAAAAAACAGAACTGGAGGTACAAAACAATGAACTTCAGGGTAAAATTTTTTACAAAAGTAAAATAAAACTGATGACTTTCTTGCATCCTGCAAATTAAGTCAATAGACTGCTCTTCGTAGCATAGCACTGCATTTCACTTCAAGCAGAGTACTTTCAGTGTGGCAAACTGAGGAGGGATGTCCAAGTGTTGGTCCGATGGATGGACGCGGGAAGTACTTGGCTCTGATGATGTCTGTGAAGGTCCAGGAAGAACTCTCATTCTTCGGCACTCTTCACGTGCCAAGTTTATTGGATGCATGGTTTTGAGATGTTTTTTCATGCTGGCTGTACCACATGAGTACTTCTTTTCTGGATCGCCATGGGAGAGCACTCTTTGACATATCTTGCATGTCACTTTGGTGGCATTGGTCTTCGATTGCCCCTCTGGAAAAGTACAAAATTTCCAGACGATGGATGAATATCTTTCCGGGCGTGGTGCTTCAGCCAGAAATTCATCTCCAGAAGAATGTTGAGATGCTGGAGATCCCTCCAGCCCTGAAGCCATTGTTTTGTAAAAAAGTTTGAACTAAGTGAAAACTTAGTAAAAAAAAGCTTCTTCTCTGCAAAGAGATGCTCCTCCAAAGAAGGTCTAAGAAGAATGATTGAAATGGGTGGGGTCTTTCAATAGTTAGAACAGGAAGTGTAATGAACCAATCAAATCTCTCTTTTTCAGGTCACATGGGATCCGAGCACCGTGCCCATAGGCAGCACGCACCCAGCACGCATCCGCGAAATTGAATTTAAAAAGAATATAGGATTAAATGTAAAAATATATTACTTTTATGAGTAGTTTAGAGTTTGTCACATGAAATACATATATATATAAGTTTTTTTAAAAGGAAAATATTTTGCGTGTCTTGCTCGCACATGACGCATCGCGGAAGCGCGCCAGCGTCGCGTAACGTGCATCGTACGAGTTGCGTATAGGCTTGGAGTCGCATACCGGTCGCATTGTAATCGCGCACTAAACACGTACCCAACGCTTACCGTACGCGGATGCTTTCGCGTACGGGTCGTGAAGTGTGCGCATAGGGTGCACGTATCCCCCAAAAATTGAAAAAAATAAATAAAATTTTGAAAATATAGTTTAAAAAATATTTTTAAAAAATATTAAAATATATTTTAAAACATTAACAATTTTTTTTTAAAAACCCAATAAAAACAAATAATATTTTTTAATTTTTAAAAGAATTCATTGAAAAAAATACGTTAAAAAAAGGTGATAAAAATGAATATTCAAAAAACATAATTAAAGGAATTGACAGACTGAAATAGAAAAATTTAAAAATCCAATGAAAATCATTAAACATCATAGCTTTAGTGATAAATTATAGATATGAATTAGCATTTAAAAAACCTTTGAAATTCACTGAAAAAACCATAGGTTTCATACACGTTATAGTTAGGAATTGGCATTTAAAAAGCCTTAGAAATTCACTGAAAAAACCATAGGTTTCAGGGGTGTTATAGTTAGCTGGACATTTCCCTCGTACAAAACCATTGAAATTCCCCCGTTATAGTTAGTTCAGCTAACTATAACTCACGCCCCCGCAATGCACTGCTGATGACGTCACATATTACGTCACTCATGGCATGGTCAGTGACATCACTGATGACATCACTGATGGCATCTCAAATGACATCACTGATGACATCACTGATGATGTCATCCATGTGATAAATTAGTGCATCTTCTCACACCCTAATATAACCTTTGATACACCGAGTCAAAATTTCAGACGCCCATTCTCAAAACCATAGATACTCCAATACCAATAACTGCATACCCACTCATTGACTCTTAGGTCTACACACAGCTCCACTCACTCACCTCTACAGTCAAACATAATTACAGTCACTCAGTACAGGACTATCATATGCAATTATACACCTATATAGACACTCAGACACCGCCAATCATCCATAGACGTACTCACACACCTAATCAGTCATGCAAATAATTAATCACACTCCAATTTACTCACCTATACAGTTATACACACAAAAGTGCACTTACTCATAAAAATACCACCACATTCTGAAGCTCTTATACAATTACTGATACAAGCACACACTCATCCATACAGCCACTCTCACAATCACACACGCTCACATATAGACAGTTATATACTCTTACACACATATACACTGCGTTTCACATATGTAGTTACTGACACATGTACAACTGAGATATACATTCAATCACTAACACACCCATACATACACTCACCCAACCATACAGTCCATCACAGTTGCACTCTTATAACCATGCACCCATAGAATCACCCACTCACACATCTATGCACAGAGTCACACACACCCTACCCACAGAAACACTCAGGCACCCATACAGATACTCAGACAACCAATCAAT
Organism: Triturus cristatus; assembly: GCF_964204655.1. Classification (NCBI taxonomy): domain Eukaryota; kingdom Metazoa; phylum Chordata; class Amphibia; order Caudata; family Salamandridae; genus Triturus; species Triturus cristatus. The sequence goes on along the minus strand of NC_140588.1, from coordinate 615,158,374 downwards.
AACCCATATGGACACTAATATAGCTATTCACAAAACCATGCAGCCACTTATACACCAACAGACAGACACATACAGACATTCACACAGTTTAGTCACTAGTCTGCAGTAAGATACATTTAATGACTCACTTATAGAGTCAGTTACGCACTTAGAAAATCATCCATTCACACACTTGTACACCCACTCATTCTTCAACAGGGCTTTCCCTATATATATTAAACATATTAAAACTTTACAGAAACACAGACTCACTGGATGACGTCATCAGTGATGTCATCAGTGATGTCATTTGAGATGTCATGAGTGATGTCATGAGTGATGTCACTGACCATGTCATGAGTGATGTAATATGTGACGTCATCAGCAGTGGATTGCGGGGGCGCGAGTTATAGTTAGCTGAACTAACTATAACGGGGGAATTTCAATGGTTTTGTACAAGGGAAATGTCCAGCTAACTATAACACCCCTGAAACCTATGTTTTTTTCAGTGAATTTCTATGGTTTTTTAAATGCCAATTCCTAACTATAACGTGCATGAAACCTATGGTTTTTTCAGTGAATATATACAAATTTGTAAAGTTTCAGATTTACTACATGAACAACTGAAAGACCCATTTAAGGTCACATGCTAACTGTTGGAAATTGAAGTTTCTGGTCGGCAAAGTATACACCCTGTCTAAGCAGGAGTCACAATCCTAGTCAGGGTAAGTTAGATACACATGTTAAATTACCCTGTGCTCACCCTCTGGTTACTTGGAACAAACAGTCAGACTTAACTTAAGAGTAAATGTGTAAAGTATTTGTGCAACACTTGAATTACAGCAAACAAGTCAGAGCCTGTGTCCAAAGGAAGGTACCTGGGAGTGACCCCTATGCCATGATCTCCCTTAGTTAGGAGGTAGACTCAGAGGGTAAGTAGGTGATCCCTGAGTGTGGGAGTTTGTCACTTCAACCAGGTGGGAGTGAATGGCATCCCAGTCACTGTTCTGATGCCACCGTGGCTAGCCGGACCCTGATTGTGGAAAAGCTAGTTTACCCATAGCAGTACACCGATCAAGTGTGTAGGGTGACTCCTGCCCTTGAGTTGGACTTTTGACGCCCTATGCCTCTGGTATGCCAACAGTGGGGTGGGAAGGTGACTCAGAGGAGGGTCACAGATGATCATAGATTGTATTCTGTGAAATTAGTGTCAGGGCAACTGGGAGGTGTGTCTGCAACAGGTGCCCTAACCATTCAATTGAATCTGAAGAGCCCACCCCTGTCCCCTGTTCAGCTTAAGGGTACAGACCCTGGTTTGAGTGACCAGTATTAGAATACCACCCCTCAACTGGTGTGAGGTGAAGTGGAAAACGTGTGCATGACACCTGTGGCTACTGTCCCTCACTTTGAGAAACCACAGAAGGTATTAAGCCCTGGATGGCCTGTGGCCTGGCTCCTGTCACATCCAGCTGTCAGTGCCCTCTGTTGGTTGTTGTCCTTGTGATCAGAGTTTTCCCCTGGGTTGGGGACAAAATCAGACCCAAGGGCTGGAATGGGACACATCATACTGTTGGACATGGTGGTATTGTCTGCCTACTGGGATGCATCTGTGAGCAAAGTAAGGCTAGGTGCTGCACAGACTGGGTCTGCAGGTGAGAAGATTTTTCCATGGGTCAGGTCAGTGGGCCCAGAGAGTGTAGACAGAGGATCCAACTGGGTTCAGAGAGGCATAGAACTGACAGATGCCCTGCATTAGCAGGCTAATGGCCATGTTTTATCGCCCTAAGCAGGGAAGTCCATCAAGTTATTGATTAGTCTACTGTGGCTTTAGGCAGGAGTGAGGTTGTGTTGGATATGGCCCTTTCTGCAGGGTACTCCCACAACTTTTGCCTTCTTCCTCCCCTTTTTGCTGAATTCATTTTTGTTGGTTTTAGGATTCTGAGCACTTTCCCACTGCTAGCCCATGCTAAAGTGAATTTTCAAATGTACTCTAAACCTGCTAACATTGGTTTATCCCCAATTGGCATATTTGATTTACTTGTAAATCCCTAGTAAAATGCACTGTCTGTGCCCAGGGCCTGTAAATTAAAAACTACTAGTCAGTCTGCAGAACTGATTGTGCAAACATGGCTCAGGCCTGCCACTGCAAATCCCATGTGCGCAGGTTTAAACCGCCCTTTTCACCTGGGTAGTTAGCAAACTTGCCAGGCTCAGACCTTCCCGTGTACTACATATACATCACCCCTAAGGTAGGCCCTAGGCTGCCCCATGGGCAAGGTGCAGTATTTTTAAAAGGTAGAACATGTACCTTTGAGTTTTACATGTCCTGCTAATGAAAAACTGCTAAATTAATTTTTCACTACTTCAAGGCCTGTCTCTCCTGTAGTTTAGCATTGTGATTGCCTTAAAACATCTTTTAAGTGTCATTTCTAATGCATTGCGATTGCCTTAAAACATCTTTTAAGTGTCATTTCTAATTGGGGAAAGATAAAGATTTTGAGTTTTGTGTCTTTGGACTCACAATTTAAAGTCCCTACTTATGGTGAAGCCAAAAAGCAGTTGGAGAACCGTTTGTCCAAGAATGTAGAGAACAGGACGAGTCCTTCTCACTCGCAGGCAAAAAGCTATAGACAGCAGGCCAACACAGCAGAGCAGGTAGCAAATGTCCTTGGTTCAAGCAAAGTTCTGATATGATGGTGTCAGGGGTCCAGTAGTTATACCCAAATGTGCCTTTGAAGCGGGGGAAACATCAAAGAGGCCTTTGAAGATTACAAGGTTCCTGCCTTTCCTGTCCTGGCTTCAGACTCTCTACAGGGGGTATGCAGCTCTTGTGTGGGGACAGGCACAGCCCTATTCAGGTGCAAGTGTCAGCTCCTCCCCCCCAAGGTACCTCAGGAATGCCCAACAATCTGGTGATGGATTATCAGGATGCAAATGTCACACCCCATCTCCCTTTGTGTGAGTGTCTAGAGGGAATGCACAAGCCAAGCTATCAGCCACCCAGACGTGTATTCCAAGTCAGGCAGAGGCACACAATGGTTAAAGTAAGATAATCCCAACTTGTTCGACCATTTCGTTTTGCGTGCCTCTAATTACAATTAGAGACTCTCAAAATGAAATGTACTACTGTGTCTCAGACATATTAGCAATTTCCGTGGGGTTGCAATGGACCTGCCTCATCAATATTCGTGAGGCAGGTTGCCATTTGCCACCCATCGGGAATGGGCAATAGCAGAGGGATGGTGGCCTGCTGGGGACAGCATACCACCATGTCTGTAATTGCTTTTAAATAAAGCAACTTTTTTTTCTTTGAAATGCAGCCCGTTTTCCTTAAAGGAAAATGGCATACATGTTCTAAAAGTAAAATTAAGTGTTTCTGTTTACTCTCCTCCACTGTACTCTATGATAATCCACTTGATGATGTATGATAATCCACTTGACGATACTCCACTCTATGACACTCTACTTTACCCTACTCCACTGTAAAAGACTCTATTCTATCACAGACTATGAGATCCTACTCCACTGTTCGACACTCCCGTCCACTGTAAAACATGCTGCTCCAGTCTATGATACTTGACTTCACTATATGAGATACCATGCCATTACTCTATACAGCACTTTGCTACTTGTACGATACACCACTACACTCTGCTCTAATCCATCTATTCCAATTTACAATACTCCACTCTATGACAATGGACTTTAAAACACTGTCTTCCACTGTACTGTATGACATTCCACGTAACAACCCTCCACTTGCAACACTGGACTCTACGATTTGAAACACTTTTTATCAAAAATTTAAAAAACACCACAATTCAATAAAAAACCAAAGGTTGAAGCTTAGTTATAGTTAGGAAAACATTTTTTTAGGCCTGGGTGTAAAATTTTTCTCCACTTGCAGAATTTGCAAGCTTTGCCCAGGCCTACATTTTTCCCCCACAGAAACCAAGCTTCAACTACACAAACTTTAAAAAAAATTCGACAGTTATAGTTATGACTTAAATGTACAATTTATAGAGCGCCTTCAAATTATTATAAGTAGCTCACCTCATTACACACTCTTTTCAGCTTGCTAACCAGGCTACACTAACTAATGGGTCAATGCTTGCCTGTATTGTCTAAAATACTTTGAGCATTGTTGGTTGGTTATAAATAATTAGTTTATTAACAAAAATTAAAATTACATTAGAAAACACTGTTAACATGCAGTTATTTTTACAAATTAAACCCGAAAAACATGGAAATTCACAAGGTATGGTTAGAACCGCAATCCATATCTTGCGCTCCAGCCAGACAATCCAAAATATGGGTTATATTTGGGCACTGAAATATTTTTGGGAGCACCACACAATATCCATTATGCATGGGAGTCACTTAACTGACTAGTGTTCCCACTTTGAAAATTGTTCCAGCCCCACTGTTCTTAAAATGTTAATGATTACAAAATGTTGAGACCTAGATTATTTACCTTGTGTTTTTGTGTCCTATGAAAGTGTAAAATTTCTTTTGAACGCTCTTCAATGCTGCAGGACATGTTTTGCATTCTATTTTTTTGTCTTTCTGCAAATTCTACCCTCATTTTTATTGCAATCTCTTACTATATTCAAGTTCTTTTACCATAATGCTGATTTCCAAACATTGTGCACTTGCCTAATAATATTTTATTTTGTAAAATCGTAATAAACACTTCGGTTAACATTAAAAAGTAAACAAACTAATTCTGATAGCCTCAGCACATTGCATATTCAACAATGAGTTTGTATGTATCTTTATTCATGGTCCAATTTTTCCTAATGTCTCTTCCTACACTCACGACAGACATGGCAACATGTACCTAACAGCATGAAATTACCAGTGGTGGCTCCTCAATTAAGGCGGAAAAATAAACTGATGATAAAACATGTTATTATCGTTTACATTTCCTTGCTATGGGCATGATGCCGATTCAAGGGTGGAGCGGGCTGGGCCATGCTGATTGACACTGGGAGGCTGCGAGGAGAAGTGTTACGCACTGCTACAAGTGCACATGTCTATTTGGCTGGCCATTTTAGGCCAGCCAAACAGACATGCGCGCTTAGGTTTCTCCAACCGTGGAGAAACAGCACAGACTACCGGTGCCTGAGCGAGCGTCAAACCTACGCAGCTATCATGCTAGGTGTAGCATGAGAGCAGCATCTGGATTGAATGGGGAGTCTGTGATGTGTCCCACGGTCTGCTGGGAGCAGGAGAGCAGAGAAGCACCATTGGCGGGAGGCAGCCAGCAGCATCAGATAAATCTTTTATTTATTTATTTTTACCCCCGCTCCCATCCTGTGTTCCTCCCACACACCCCCGTACCCTCTCCACCCGCCTCACCGCTTTTTATTTGTTTCAGCCGCCACTGGAAATTACATCACAATTTATAGTGACGTAGAAAAGCAAATTCTCGAAATTGAAAACATTTTCATGTTATTAGGTGAGCAGAATATGCTGGTGTTAGGTAAAGCTATAAACATTTACAAAAATCCTAGCATGGTAAAAAAGGAAGTTATATAAGGGAAAACAATAGTAAAATTTGCTAGAATATACTCCTGGAGATGGAAGACACATTCTGCTGTAAAAATACCATCTTTTTTTCTTTGTTTTCTAAGCGATTATAATCCTTAACAGACTATAAGCATACTGTGTCCCAATAAAAAACATATTTGGTTAGAAGTATTATCTTTTTTACAGGCTTTAGGAAAGAAGATAAAAAGCAATTTGCATTGCCATGTCGGCCAGGTCTAACATAATGACGGATAATATTTGGATGAATGTGCTTTTAATGCTACTTGATGCGCTCTGAATGAGGCTTAGTTTGTCCTCTGCTAACACAACCTAACAAAGAGCTCTTTAAAGAGCAATGTCAATCGTTAAGTGCAAAACCAGCAGTAATATATGGAAGGTAAAGTTTTTAAAAGCTTTACAGTTTTGAAAATGATTATCTATGCATATCAATCTGATTAAGTGTAAGAACAGTGAGTTGATAAAAGTAGGATGCAATTAAGGCAGACTCTAAAGACAGTCTGCACAAGCAGGAGCCATTCAGATACCTTGCTCATTGGTCCTTTCGACAGCAAAGTCGGTGGCTGCCAGAACCTCATCTATGATTTTATGACACTTGATTGTGTTTATCATCTCATATTCCCATGTACCTCTAAGAGATGAAAATAACTCTCTTCGTTTCTGTCCTCTTTTGAGGAAAGATAGTAAACGTCCTAAAGGTATGGGTTCCTGAAATCGGGGACTAGCAGACTTCTCCTGATGGGACCAGATTGCAAATCATAAACCCATACATCACTGAAAAAGATAGAACAGGACTTTGGCATGGTAATAAAACCAAATGAAGTTTGATACTGGAAAAGGAAACGTACATCAGTAGAAAATAACACCAAATTAATGTTATTGGATTAACACTGTAGGTTTATTTTACGGGATAGATGTTATTCATCACATATGGCATATAACAATGCACTGGGGTACGTTATTCATCAAGTGTAATAAATACCACCTATAACAAGTTGTTGGGGGAAAGCATGCAGATTTTGATGTTTAACACAAAATCAGTCTGATACAGTAAATACTGTATGGTGTTCCTCTGTTAAATTTCAATAGGTTTGATCTGCCGAAATTTAATGAAGGTTGAGTTATTTAATGCATATGATAATTCTCAACATGTAATTCCAACCCTTATGTAAACAGGGTTTTAGGCCGAGACAGAATTTAACAAGCAACTCTACTTAGGCACTACATGAATAATAAAGGCATTTGCTGAGCCACCTAATGTGTGAGAAGAGAACACTGATGATGTCTGAGATTTATCTCTTCTGTGTTTGGTGTGTAGGCAAAGCATGTTACTGAACGTGTGAGGAGAGTTGTACTGCTACTTCTTTTGCTTTGCAAGTAGTGTGTGCCAGGAGAGTTGTACGTCTGTTTCTTCTATTGTACCTGATGCACGTGCAAGAACAGATGTACGATTGCTTCATTTGCTGTACCTCTCCCGTGTGCAAGAACAGATGTACGATTGCTTCATTTGCTGTACCTCTCCCGTGTGCAAGAACAGATGTGCGATTGCTTCATTTGCTGTACCTCTCCCGTGTGCAAGGACAGATGTACGATTGCTTCATTTGCTGTACCTCTCCCGTGTGCAAGGACAGATGTACGATTGCTTCATTTGCTGTACCTCTCCCGTGTGCAAGAACAGATGTACGATTGCTTCATTTGCTGTACCTCTCCCGTGTGCAAGAACAGATGTACGATTGCTTCATTTGCTGTACCTCTCCCGTGTGCAAGAACAGATGTGCGATTGCTTCATTTGCTGTACCTCTCCCGTGTGCAAGAACAGATGTGCGATTGCTTCATTTGCTGTACCTCTCCCGTGTGCAAGGACAGATGTACGATTGCTTCATTTGCTGTACCTCTCCCGTGTGCAAGAACAGATGTACGATTGCTTCTTTCGCTTCACCTGTTCCCTGAGCGAGGAGAGTCATACCGCCATTTCTTTTGCTTTCCCTGTTGCCTGTGTGAGGAAAGTTGTACTGCTGTTTATTTTGTGGGGAGTGTCGTACGGCCGCTTCTTTTTCTTTACCTGTTGCTTGTGCTAGGAGAGTTTCTTGACTGCTTTGTTCGTTTCACCTAATCAGTGTGCGAGGAGAGTTGTACCACTGCTTGTTACCCAGGGTCTTAAGAGGTATGGAAATGGTAGGGTCTACAAAAGGGATTTGGCCAAAGACTACTCTCCAAGAGGTGTGCCCTGCATAATTAAAGGTGTTTATTAAAATGTAAAATAAAATCCTATGCTTCACATAGCACTTTTGCTGAGGATTTGGGAGAGAGCAACTACCTGCAGGGAAAGTCGCTGCTAGAGCCACAGTATAAATTGATACTTGTAAATTGATACTTGTATAGTGCACTACTCACCCGCAAGGGTCTCAAGGCGCTTGTACAAATACCGCTGTGGAACCCATCCTGGCTTTCCCTGTGAGGCGTCCACTCCTGGGCACCCCCAAGGTGGAGGCCAGGCATCCTTAGCGTTGTGGGGGCCGTTGTGGAGATTAAGCAAGCTATTGCCCAGAGTTGCAGAGTGGGACTCCATGATTGGAATGGCACCGAGGAGAGAATTATCAGGTCCGTGGAATTTTTGAGCCCAAGACCCACCGAGGCGGGGAATTGAACGCTGGTCCCGGGCTAGATCTCTGCATCAGGGTCTGCCACTCTAATCATTGAGCCACACTTCTCCACTGAGCCACACTTCTCCACAGTATGAGACTTTTGAATGGAAAAACAGGAACATTGTAATGATTTTACACAGGGCAGTAGGAGGAAGCAGCTTTCTCCCGGGCCCTATACACCACGCCCCCAAGCCTAATAGGAACAACATTTCCCTTGTCTGCAGCACCTATTGAGACTACAGCAGTGCTTGATTCTGTCTATAGTTTAACACAGCAAATTAAATCTTACCCATTCTCTGCGTTCAAAGCAGCTTTAATTTAATGAATTAACAGTCACACTCAGCCCTGAGTGCCTGTTGCTGGTATATGGGGGTGAGCAAAGTAGGTCTGGCCTGTGGGGCAATCTACCAGTAGCAGAAGGACTGGTCTGACAGGTCAGTGGGATGGGTTTTGTGGGCTGCTTGTGGTCTGTTTTATGGTCTGGAGAGCTGTCTTTTTGCAGTTGATTTCTGTGATATTATCACAACCATTGCTTAGGGCAAGTACACATGCATGCAGTCTCCCAACCCCTTGCAAATCAGCCATACAGCGTGTATCTGTAAGCTCACAGCTGCTCTGATTTGCAAATGTGGGGTTTTCTAGCTATCTAATTCGCTAAGGGGGCCACGTTTATTTTGATGCTCGACTCTATTTTATGTCACAGTCCAACCCTGGCGCTGAGAAGGGAGACAGAGGTTCTGTCTTCTGTGATACCATGACTGTGGGCTCAAAACTGTTACAAGAGGAAAACAGGTCTGTGGAAAGAGAGTGGATGAGAGAGAGGAAATAAAATTATTTTGCATTATAATGAAAAAATCGGTGAGTGGGATGTTTCTTGTAGTGCTGTAGTGAATATGCTTCTAACCCCCAACCCATTCGAGCCCCTCTTTGTTTGTTGCTGATGGGATTGAACTACTTGACATGACTTCTTCCCTTTAAAGAAGGAATCCTCCGCCCTCAGTCTTAGCAAAAAATGTTTGCTCATTCTAACAGCTTACTGTAGGAGAGAAATACATGCTCTCACGTCTTTACAAGTGTGCAGAACTACAGGGTTTATGGATATTAGTGAACTCAATGAAAATACATTTAGTATTTTGCAGTGAGCAGCATTAATAGTTTGTGGATAGAGACATGCAAGGCCAGTGCTTGCATTGTAAGGGGGGAAGGACTGCAGAAAATACAGGTTATGGCCTGGTACCAATGGTTAAAGCGGCAGACCCTGAAGCAGAGTTCTGGCCAGGGACCATGGTTCGATTCCCGCCTCGGCGGGGCTCGGGCTCAATTTCCTCGGACCTGTCTATTCTCGCCTCGGTACCTATTCTAATCACGGGCCACACGCTGCAACTCTGGGCAATAGCTTGCTTAGCCTCCACACTGGCCCCAACAGCGCTAAGGATGCCTGGCTTCACCCTGGGGGCGCCCAGGAGTGGACACTTCACAGGGAAAGCCAGGAGGGGTTCCACAGCGGTATGAGTATCAGCGCCAGGAAACCGCAAAGGCGACACCGCAAGGTGGCCGTCTGGTGACAGTGCGCTCTATAAGTACCTTGACATTTACATTTACATTTTACCAGCACTAGGCAGAATTAACGGCAGTGTCAAAGTCTGTATATTGTAGTGATATAGCGCTTCAAACCCTTATCTAGGTGCTAAAGAACATGCATTTTTTTTTGTCTGCATATGTGTCCACTGATATTTATGCTGGTGGGTGGGTGAGTGTGTGTGTGTGTGTTTCTCTGTGTGATGGATGTGAACTTGAGAAAGACATACGCTACCAGTTTTGTTGAGTCTATAATTGTAAAGGCAAGCATGCCTTTAATTTTAGTTTCTTCACTTTGAAAAAATCCTCCAGTTCAATGTGAATTAATGAAGAGAATACATTTTCATGACATCTTTGGTACATCTCCCTTTCACCTATTTCAACATGTTGGTGTATGGTCGTTTGTCCACTTTCACAGTTATCAATGCCCAGTTCACTGGTATGCCTATTTCTTGCAGGAAGGAGTACTTAAATCACAAGAAACCTCTGACTGTTGAAGACGCTGAGGATCGCACAGTGCCCAGCCTGCCACCGAAGCCTTGGAAGGTGAAGTGGGATGCTTAAATATGCCACTGTATGCAGGTACATGCTAAATTGACTGTGTTCCTCAGCCATCTCATTTAGTTTTCTGCATGCAAGAAGAAATCTGCTTTGCGTCGTGATTGGTATGTGGGAGAACAAAAGATGGTCTGATGGCAAAGAATATGATACACATGTTAGCAGCTCTAAAGTTGAGCCAGAAATTCTTTTGTGAGCATAAGGACCAACTGGGGTTTCTGAATCATGATTTTAGAGACTGTGCTATGGCTCAGTAGTTGCATATTTCTAACAAAATAAACCACTGCAACAGCACAGGTAATTTTGAGTGGCATGCACACATTTTATTTCACAAATGGAGAAGTGGCATTTGCACCAGTACCACCCAAGCATCTCTCCCCTTTTAGGCCTGACACTTCTTGAAGTAGGAAGGGTGGTCCGGGAAATCAGCAATATGTTAGCAGCTTCCAGATCTGATATTTGCAAGACTGTACTTCCATTTAGATTTAAAACCTCTGTTAAAAACAAATAGGAGCTCTCAAGTCAACCTATGAAATACAAGTAACCTATCAATTTGATTTTTTTATTGAATCCTGTTTGCAGTAGATTGACTTTTATTATGTATTCCAGACTACAAATACCGGAATGCAAAGGAAAACAGAAATAGAAAATCTGCTTCAACAAACAAAAAGCAACTCTAGGTTAATATAACATTGCATGGATGTGGAATTATGCAGAGTCGGGAATAATTGCAGTCTGCTATCATTGTTACTTATGTTCAAACCTAGTTGGACATCAGTAAGGTGCTGTTCATTGTACAATAGTGTATTGTATATTGCACAACACTGGCAGTAGGCACTTGGTAAGAAAATATTTGGGCGCTGGCATTTATTTTAAAACAGTAAGCACTGCAAGCTTCACATCCAGCTCAGTAACCTCAAGAGAGACAGAACTCATAAGAAGAACACTATTTTGCCTGCTGTATAACCAGCTGCTGTTGAAGGATTTACAGCTAATACTGTCAACCAGCTTTTACATACCCAATCATGAATGCAACACACACCAGTGTTTAATTTGAGCCGGTGGTATCTGGTGACAGTCTGCCGCATGGTGGTTTGTTTGTCTGATTTAGAGTGAGCACAACAACAGTTATTTACTAATTCCCTATATGTTAAGAATTACTAATACCTTCGGCCATGCTAATCTCATAGGTTTGGGGAATAGTCTGAATTGTCACACTTATAGGAGTGTGGTGGTTAGCAGCTAGTTTAGTACTTTTATTGGCAGCGCTAGCTGGGGCAATGGGTGGTGTAGGCTGCAGTGGCTGCCTGGAGGGCCTTGTCATTTAACTTTATACAAATTAAGCACTGGCACACACAGACTTCAACATACAGCATAACAAAAAGCACACCACATAGTAAACAAAAAGACAGACCGCAGACACAAAAGTAAGTCATCATGGTTACACCAAATAGACAGATGCCAAGCATACTAAGCATATAGTACACAGGTCACGACAACGATACATACACAAAACACACACATATCATGCACAGCTATATTTTCAGCTGCAATTTGTCTCTCCTCCTAACTTATGCAGGTCCAGAAAGTGCTCTTATGTAGAATGAGTTATTAATGCTTCATTGTTATTGTTTATGCACCATACCTCAATTTTCAGTGAGCCTCTACTGTCAGAAAGGAATCAATTAATAGCTAGGTGTGTATCAGTCTTGACCCCCAGCACCCACAGGTCACCGAGAAAATCACTTTCACGCATGTTTTGCACCACATACAGTGGCTAAGGCTTTTTTTAATACTGATAAGTCTAGTCAATGGTTGAACCAGCAGTGGTGTAAACAAAATTGCTTTCCCCATCCAACAAAAAATGCCCATCAAAGCACAGGATTCTTTTATGAGAGCCATTTCAGAGGAACTGGCTTTCTAGCAAATGTTATTGAACATTAATCTAGGACTGCAAAGTGCACTATTTGACCCACTTGAAGAAGGCAGGTGCACTTGCTCAGTCTTACTTTTGATCATTTTCCATGCAGTAGAGGAAATGGGCAGCAACATCGGTAGAAGTTGGAACACTTGAGAAGGAAATGGGTGGCGTCCTACAAAAAAGTTTGGGAACTTTACCATATTTATTTCTAACAAATCAAGCACTGTTCGACTGCTTTGTGAAACAAACCTCAAACTGTTTCTTTAATTTTCAATTGATCAGTGAAACTGCTCATGCATGGCTATTTAGAAGAATTACAAAAACAACAGTTGATGGACAGAATGCAGAACAATGTCATACATTTACCCCAGTACAGAGCTCTGGGCCTAAGTCCATCATTTTTTTGCTCACCATACCGTTCCAGTTTAAACCCAGCCATATGCAAATCAGTCTTGACCAAGTGCCTCATGGGAACAGCCCAGCCCAAACTGCCAAGCCAGGTCCTCCCTGGACTGGAAACAAGCATCCTAGGACCGGTTTCGGGGTTTCACTCCTCTTTAGCCAGGATAGCTTGATTCCAGTGGCATGGAGAGCAAGTGACCCACATCTGGGCATACCCTTCTCACTCAGGGTGACAAATGCAAAAACAACAGTTGATGGACAGAATGCAGAACAATGTTATACATTCACCCCAGTACAGCGATCTGGGCCTAAATCCATTGTTTTTTTGCTCACCATGCCGTTCCAGTTTGAACCCAGCCATATGCAAATTAGTCTTGACCCTGTGCCTCATGGGAACAGTCCAGCCCGAACTGCCAAGCCAGGTCCTCCCTGGACTGGAAACAAGCATCCTAGGACCGGTTTCGGGGTTTCCCCCCTCTTCAGCCAGGACAGCTTGATTCCAGTGGCATGGAGAGCAAGGGACCCACGTCTGGGCATACCTGGTGCACTTAGGGCGAGAAAGCAGGGTCAAGACTGATTTTCATATGGCCATGTCTGAACTGGGGTGGCGTGGTGAGCAAAATAACGATGGATTAAACCCTGATCTGTGACTGGGGTGAATGTTTTGCCAATGTGCAACATTCCGTTCATCATCTTGTGTGTTTTTCTATTTAGAAGAATTTGCCTGATGTGGGGATATTCATAATGCTGCATGCATTACTTTATGACACATATTAATGCTTGTTTTGAGTTTCAATTTTCCCTTTTTTGAAAAAGGGTCTCCTTCTTAAAATGCAATTTCAGTTTTTTTTTTTCAATTTATATTTCCCAATACACTTTTACATCCCTGCGACACTTTTTCTATCACCAAATCACTCGTACATCTGTATCTCTTTGGTACTTTGAGTGGTCTTAGGATGAGATAAGTAGTTTATAAGCAAACAATGCCATCACATGAGTCACAAAGGCTAATACAGTGACACAGTGGGGCCTACACTGAAAGTAGGAAACTGACACAGGGGCACCAAGAATGACTCAGGGGTTACAATGGGCCTCCAACACTGTCCTCCAACTCTGTCACTAGCACACTGACAAAGGAAAAACAACAATAACATGGGGGCATTGATGTGGCTACTGTGAGAAATAGGCACAGGGACACTAGCAAAAAGGTACTGTCAGTAAGATAATGCGTCAGGCAAATCAACATGGACACTTGGGCACTGGAACAGGGGTACCAAATGAGGACCATCAATAAGAACATGGAAACAGTGACATTGGGACACAGACATGGCACATAAACACGAATGCTAAGCCACCAACACAGGGCAGTTATGCTGGGACACTGACACAAGAATGCCAGGGCACAAGGATATTGACACTAAACAGTGGGACATAATATTAGACTGTGACATCATATACTGACGCAGTGACACTGACTGGGGAACACATCATTAGTATATCTGTGAATGCTGGCAGAGGTTACTGATGCATGGACATTGACATGGAGACACTGCCATTGGGACAAGGACACTAGAACACTGACCAGTGGCACCAACAATATCATGGGGATGTTGGCAATGTGGCACTGGAAGTCATTCATTGACAAGAGTCACAAATATTGACACTGGGACACATTAGAACATTAACACACTGGCACCTCAGTGATGCTGACTCAAGGGTATTTTCACTAGAACAGTACCACTGGGAAACAGATAATGGAGCACCAACATGGTGATATTAACTTGGGAACAAAGACACTCGCACAATCATTGATGCTAGCAGTGGCGGCTATCTGTTATAATATATGGTGTGGCACGATGACACCAAACTCACCATAAATGACGCACTTCTCCTCCCCGGCATGGCACTTCTCTCCCCGTGCCCACGAGCAGGAATGGAAGGACTTCCTTCCTGCTCAGTGGAACATGAATCCAGCCAATCCTGGAGATGCGCTCATCAGTGTGAGAGCAGCTCCAGGATTGGTGGGAGCAGGCTAACCCAGGCCTCATTTTGAGGCTGAGGGCCTCTGCCAGCAATTCCCCGTCTGTTTTACAGCCCGGGGATTGTTGGGTCTACAGTGCGCATGTCAGACTGGCCGTAGGTAGCCATCTGGCCAACCCGACATGCGCACTGCAAGGGGCAGCAGTAATCCTGCAATAACAGGATTCAGCCCTGCCCCCTGCCTCACATACATAATGTACACAACCCGATCTGGTGGCAAAATAAAATAACATTATTATGCCATTTATTTTTCGCTCCTACGCTCACAGCATGCTGGGCGACCCCCTTCTGCTCTTGTTGAGGAGCAGCTGCTGGATGCTGGTCCAATGCCATGGGGCAGTTACAACGGGAGATTGCCCTAGGGATTTTAAAATATAAACACTTAGATATTTAAGCTTGAACATAACACCAATTGATACAAGGGCACTTACTGGGTGGACGGGACACTCAGGTACTGACCTGTGGTTGCTGAGATAGGTCACTGATACTGGGATATGGACACAAGGGCATTGATATGGGGGCACACACATATCAATCAATCAACATTTGTAGAGCATAGCACCATCACACCTGGGGGTATCTGGGCATGGTATCTGGGTGCTGGGGTGCGAGTTCTCCGTCGAAAAGCCAGGTCTTGAGGAAACGGTAGGAAGAGGGACGTAGGGTCAAATATACAGAAATGTACAGTGACACTGACATGGACATTGGGCACTGATAATCTGCCAATGCGTTACTTCCCGGAAACTCTGTTTGGGTACAGACAGACACTAGGAAAAGTGGCCACTTACACAGAAACACTGAAACTAAAATGGCACATTGAAATTGATATACTGACATGGGCACATGGACAATGACACAGAAAAGGTGACAGGGTAACAATGATACTGGAAAACCAGTGCCAGGGAACTGCCACTGGGACATGGGTAGATGGGGAACCAGGGACACTGACATTGATACGGGCTCACTCATGATGTGAGAAAAATAAAGGGACACATATGCAGTAACAGTGTCATAGGGACACTAATAACATTGGAATACTAAGTCATAGATACTACATGCAAAGAGGTCATGAACAACAAGCATGGATGTACTGATACTTGGTCATTGGCATTAAAGCACTAACACGGGTAAATTTTTGCATAGACCGAGACACTGGAACGCCAACACAAGAACACTGTGAGGAATATATTGACAAAGGTGAAAAGATATAAATACTGACAATGGAACACTTGCATAGCAATAGGGCAGTCCATCACTGCCACTGAGAGACAGCCACATTTATTGAGTGGCACTGACACTTGAAATTTGACACTTGGATAATGACACTGACAGGGATATTACCACTGGGAAACTAATGTAGGGACACAAAGGCAGTTAAAGGGAAACATGTGGACATTGGGGCACCGACACCGGTTATGAGATATTGACATTTGAACACTGATGTTGAGATACTGAAAGACAGGCTTACACTAAAATCATAATATTGACACTGTAGTTCTCACAGTTGGGAAACAGAGCTACACAGACACGGAGACACTGACACAGGCACTAAATCTAACACAAGATCACTGACACTGAAGCACTCATGCGTGGATACAAATATAGGAAGACACACCAGAGATCACACACACTCAGACTACAGACAAGAATAAGCAAGTCTAAGGTTCCATCTAAACAACATTCTTTAACAGCACCAAGAAGGCATAGGGATAGCAAGTGCTGAACATCAGCAATCCTTCCTAACATTCTTTTGTGAGATAATATGGAAGCCTGGTAGCGGTGGCCCCTCTGTCCTGCCTAAAATATACCCGCATTTCTGCCTGTTGCAGTCTGTGTTGACAGACTACAACTTTGGTTTCTAGAAATAGTGAAGGCACATGCTTTCTACTGTCACAGTCCTGTGGAGTTTCGATGAGAACCGACCTGCTGCATGTGGAGGTTGCTGAATACTAAGGCCGTAAAGTCTTGATTCCGCCGCATGCCTCTTTCTTCCATCACCCTACACTTTCTAGCTTGTTTCTTACTCTTGCAGGATCTTCTTCATCCCTGTGTTCTGTCTTTATCAAAATGTTCTGATATTTCTATGCCTTCTTCCTTTCTTTCTTTTCTACCCATCTTGCTTTTGGTCGGGATCAAAATTTAATGATCAAAAATAAGTCAAGTTCCCAAAAGATAAGTGCCAGTGCCCGCAAACTGAAACCAACTACACAAATTAAGTAATGGTCACAAGGCCCTGAAACAATGACTGGGCAGCTACCTAGCAGGTTCCTGCTGCTTTGAGTTGTAGAAGTGACCTATCATCACACTCACCCCCTCAACTATCCACATGGTCCCCCAACATCCTATGCTTACCTTTTATAACTCTTCTACTGACTGTTCCATTGAGATCTCTCTTGCTGAAGAGGATTTTGAACTCCCTTAAAAACCCATTCAATTATTGTCAATTGTTGTTCAGAAAATGTATCTAGAAACACTGGATGTGCCTTACTCTTCCCCAAAGGTGTCTTGAGGGAAGGGACACAGACCCATGCATAATTGCAATTACACACTATTTAGTTTTCTGCAATTTTGCAATACGTGTGCGGAAAATACCCTTTAACACAGATTTAATTAACATTTCGCTGTGTTCTTGCTCAGTGTACCATAAAAGGTACCATTTGTTATTTATTATAACAAATAGCAGGAAATTTAGAATAATGGTAACACTTTAGAAAAACTGCAAAATATGCTGCATTCTCTGCAATCTCACTATATTGTGCCTTTAATTAAACAAATTCTGTGGAATCCAAACCAATATCAAACATTGATAACCGAAACCCTTCTGTAGTTATTCCTTCGGGCCATGTCCCCCTTAACATCTACCCCTGGCTATTGGATTACCTTTTCCCAAGCTGTATACAGTCCATGAGCGAAGGTAGAGAGCAATGGCCTACCTATACTGTACTTCTGCTGTACACAAAGTAACCTTTACCTGTTAAATCTGTTTTGGATGAGTGAAGCTGAAACAGACACTGCTCATGCTGTCCCTGGTATATGTTAGAAAAATACTTTTACGGTTGTTTATCTGAAACCTACTAGACGCTGTATAGAAAGTGTTCAGCGCACATGTGAAGATTGCACAGCATATTTCCATGCTGTACCTTTAAGCATATAATTGAAGACTGCAAACAAATGAAGTATAGTACAATAAACAGTTTATAATAGAGGTTGGAACTGGGAGCTTAGAGGAAAATGGTGAACAGAGCGGGTGATATACAGGGATGCTCAGTAGAATACCAGGAGGTAAGGAATGGTGGGCATAGGGCAGGGTGCAGATTGATACTCAGAGGATACAACAGCAGTGAGGGTGTTAGAAATTGGGTTACCAGATGACTTGGTTGTGAGCCCTGGTCAAGGAGCAAGTGAAATCTTGTCATGGTAAGCCACACGCAAACCCCAAATTAATCTTTGCTTACCCCCGTTATAGCTTGGCACAGAGCAGTCAGGCTTAAATTAGAGGCAGTGTTAAAGTATTTTTGCAACACTTCAAACTGTATGACAGTGAAAACACCACACTTCAAGGATCCTACACTGGATTAGAAATATTAAGGTTAATTTAATTTGAAAAAAATAGAGCAAAATGACAAACATTCAATTAGTAGGACCGAAGATATTGAATTAGAAAGGTTTTGGAAAAAATAGCACCAAAAAGGGTAAAGTGGCAGCTGTGGAAATCTGGTAATGTCAGACCAGGGCAAAGTCACAAGTTCAGGCCAACCGCGATGGAGCCCAGACCGGCTACAGGACCCATCCAGGCCCGCTGAACAGAATACCTTAAACCCTGGTTTGTGTAGTGTTGCATGAAGCTGTGTTGATGATGCATCTCTCAGCTGAGGCAATGCATCAGTTCCCAGTCACAGGGAGGCTGCGGTCCGAGGTGTTGTTGCATCAGCATCGAGAATCCCATTGACAAGGGCTTGTGAGGTGAAGTCTGGAGTCGGGGATACATTGCGCAGTCGGGGCGATGCACAGTTTCCTACGAGCTGCATGTCTGCGATGCAGAATTTGGCATCAAGGCTTCTGCTGATGAGAGATGCGAGGACCTGCACCAGGGATGTGTCAAGCAGTGGCAGTTGTGAAGGCAATGCGGGATGCAGCGTCGATGTGAGTCTTTGCGATAGGGTCAATCCACACAGCAGTGGAGAAGAGTCGATTCTGCTCTGGGTTTCATCACACAGCCCTTTGTGTAGAGACAAGACACAGCCTATTCAGGTATAAGTGAGGCTGGGTTGAGCCCCCCCAACCTGCCAGTGGCGGCTCTTCCTGTGACAACTAAGCTGTCTAGAAGGAATACACAAAGCCCAACTACACCCAGTTGTGTGACCAGACACAGGCTGAAGGCACCAAATGAGTCATTTTCTGAATTGTAATTTAAAATCTGACTTCGCCATAAGTTAGGATTTAAAATTAGGATTTCAGAGACACCAAACATGAAGCAGTTACCTCTTCCCATCTGGAAATTACACTTTTGAAATGTAATAACGGCAACTCCAATGTTATCCTCTGTGAGAGATAGGTCTTGCAGTAGTGACAAACAAATGTAAAAGTCTTTCACTACCAGTACATGTAAAACCTAAAAGTATATACACAAATGTCTAAATATACTGCTCCCTGTTTCTAGGGCCATCCAGGACCTAACTTAAGGGTGACCTATATGCATTGAAAAGGAAGGTTTGACCTGGAAAAAGGTTTATTTTGTCAGGTCAACATGGCAGGTTAAAGCTGCACACATAGGCTCTGCAATGGCAGGCCTGAGACATGTTTAAAGGGCTACTTAAGCGGGTGGCAAAATCAGAAGTGCAGGCCCACTAGTAGCATTAAATTTACAGGCCCATGGCAGATGTAGTGCTCATTAGTAGGGACTTATAGGTACATTTAATTTAGCAATTGAATATTTGCCAATATTAACATTTTTAGGAAGAGAGCACAAGCGCTTTAGCACTGTTTAGCAGTCGTAAAGTGCGAAGAGCCCTAAGGCCTGCAAAACAAAGTCAGCAAAAACAGGAGATCTAAAGGCAAAAAGGTTAGGATAAAACCACACCAACGATGTCATGTTTAACAGAGGTTTATTTTGACGCTATGCTATTTGAAAGAGTGTGTCCTATTTGGACTGGTATAGGTTAGCATACTATGGGTACTCCGCATAAATCTTATTGGGTTGTCTTATCCTTTCTGCAATTCCTTATTTCCAGTATGGTGATGCTTCTGCTTGATGTTGTGTTTGTATTCCACAGGAAGTCTTGACCATAGCTGTTGGGTTTTCAAATGCAATATATGCTGGTAGATGGAACCACTGTCAGAGTTGGTTTGCCATGTTTATTAAGGTCCTAAATGAGATGAGCTTATGTATATAAAACAATCTTCAAAGATGTTAAGTGGGTTTCTGGGATGCAGGCTAGGAAGCCAGTGGCTTAATGGAAATAGAATTGAACTATCATCTATACAAACAATTTGAAAGCATCTTCTGGAAGGACAAGTTTCAGCTTGTGGAGTCAGCTGGTACCACTTATTGATCATGATATTGTCAGCTATGACTGTAGAGTGGGCAATCCTTAGCATGACTTGTAGTGTGTGTTGATTGTGATTCCTGGTAGATTTGACAAGCCATTTATGGATATTTGTGTAGGGTCTGCATGTATTGTGTGTGAATGTATGTAGATGAGTGACGAATAAGATGATGTGGGAAGCTTTCGAAGGAAGTCATATGTCAAAGCTAAAGTGAAGTGATGTGCTTTGAATTGTAGGTACAAAAGGGGGTGGTGATGGACGGAGTATCAAAACCAATCAAACACTCAATGTATTGTAGGTGGCATACATTCTAATCCTTGACAATTTCAGAAGCTCTGGCAAAACCATATATGTGTTGTCATTGTTTGTATCTGTGCTGGGCTAGAGACACCTGGGTAATGGTAACCTCATTATGTCAGTGTCCCTGATGTGCTCTTTTGCTGGTCTGCCCCAACTCAGGCATGACATCGGAGCTACGCATGAGTTGGGCAAAAGGTCTCAGACATTTGAATTTGGTGAGGATGGTGGACAGCCTGCTGTTCAAATGACGTTTTTGCCATGGGTGTTTTAGGGCTTTCCTATGTTTGTGGCATCTTCTGTAGTGTGATACTGTGTGTGTGTGTGTCTGCATGAGCATGTGTTTATGTAGGATAAGTACTACCTGCATTTGTGAAACTGGTACAGGTGCTGAATATGATTGGCACAGAGAGTGCTGCCAGCAGGCTGAGCACCAGTGGCGGCTCCTCCACTAAGGCAGAAGAGCATTGCCCCACTGCTTGACTGCAAGCTGAATACAAAAAATAAAATGATAACAACGTTTGTGTTTATCATTTTTTTCTTCTGTATTCAGCTTGCAGCTGAAGCCAGGGGGGCGGGGTTTGGCTCCCTGTGTCACAGGGTAGGAGTGGTGGCTGCACCTAAAGTGCGCATGATGGTTTGGCCGGCCGTCTCGGGCACCCGCAGTGAAGCTCTTCCCAAGCCCAGCTGGTTTGGCTATCTTAGTAGATCTAAAGAAAAAGAGTTTCAAGACTCTCTCTTTGAAGGGCCGGATACACAACCTTTCTGACTTGAAATGCAAACATTTAAGCAGAGAGAGACAGTTTTACTAATGTTGTTCATGCAGCACAGTGCAGTAACCACATTTGTTGTATGGTGTTGCACAAGGGGGAATACACAATACAAAGCCCTTTCTACTAAGTTTGACCTGCTGCTGGAGTCATACCCTCTGCTGGAACACAAAAAGGCTGCCTTGCACAGTGCACAGCCTCACACTACAGCTCAGAGGTAAGTTTGCATGCCTAGTATAGTATTTGTACTAGAAGCATGCCCTTCCAGCACAGATTTCTATGTCTAGACAATCACAGAAGAATGCCATGCATGAGTTGTGTGCTGTGCACTGGACAATATATGCAAAGTGTTTTTTTTCAGAAATAAATATTTTCTAATTATTATATGCATCATGGAGGAGTAAGTTTGTAATGCAAAGTCTGGTTTGGCTATCTTAGTAGATTGGCCTTTGCATCAAATCCTATGGGTATTTGGGCTGAAATGCCCGATCAGCCTCTTGATGCAAAGGTGTGCAAAACAGCACTAAGAGGTTTTTGCAATGAGAAAAAAAGACCTTTCCAGTTGAAAACCCTCTTTCAGATGGATAGTAAACACCGTTGGGAGATTTTGTATCACTTTAGACTGGCGCATGGCCATAGTGAACACATTTGCTCAGTGAAGGGAGTGCCCACCACTCCCCCACCAGCAGTGTCATCCCCTGGATCCGCCCCAAAGACGCATCAGAGTCCTCGGGGTGGGTCCAGGGGATTAAAATAAAACGATAGTAGAATGGGTTTAAAACCCGTTTTATTATTGTTTTATTTGCTGGTGGTGACGGAGTGGTGGTAGGGTGGCGCTCCTCCACTAATGGAACAGCCGCCGCTGATTATCCATCTACTAAATGTCAAACAGCCTTATCTCAATCCTTATTGCAAAAAGAAACATTTCGATAATTTCTAAACTGTCTGACCAGTTGCTAAATTCTGAGCCTGATCTCAGAAGCCTGTGGGTCGGGATAAATATCTGGGTCCCTAGTCTCTAAAAGCAGAGTGTGACATTGGCCACCTCACACCTTCAAAAGCTTTTTGGAAACTAGGCTTTGGACTGGGTATGTATGTTTCATAAATGCAAATTCCCCGTCAAAAAGCAAAAGGAACACACTAGAAAAATATGCCTCCTTTAGATTACTGTTTCAGAAGTTACATCTCTTGATGCCGTGATTCCGCACTGAGATCCTCGTTTTGAGAGCTCCACTAACATCGATTTGGGAGCACACAGGGATTTTGACTTATGGCAGGATTCCAACTGGAGCATTATTTTGCCCTTCTCACTGCAAAAATGTTTCTAGGTAAAATGTGGTGGAATTTGCGCAAGGAAAATTCTTCAAGTTCCGGGTTTTGCACCTCAGAATATGGGAAAGCATGTGGTACACCGCCTTATTCCTCGTTTCAAGGTGTGGAACTTGGATAAATAATACTGACCCTTTAAATGCAGCATATGGTGGTCCCAGATGAAGAAATGCCACCCCAAATAACAGAGTTCTTCAAATGAGGGCCTGAGTGGGCGGTACAACTTACTGTACTGTAGGATATTTGTCTGTTAAGACCTAGATTGTTGTTTGTTTTGAGTCGAAGCAGGGTCTGTAGTACACTAAAAGAATCCTAGGCATCTTCATAGGGCGCAAAGAGCTACAGGAAACTAGATTGCTCAGGAAAAGGGCATGCAGCAATATTGGTCTCTGAATACTGCATCTGCAAAGGAAAGAATGAGAATACAAATTAGAAATCTAACATAGTTCACAGTCAAACCCACTAGGGATCCTGTGGCAGTAAGGAAAAATGATATCCTTACCTTATAAGAATGCGTAGAATCTCATCAAACCATGCCGTGCCGAAATTGTGAGTTTTGCAAGTAATTTGCTAATTCTAGCTTTAGGTCGAGGAAGGAACAGAATTACTCAGCTCCAAGTAGAAGGTCCTGAAAGTGGAAATACTTTAGTCCAGGACCCATACATTTATGTGGGGGAGTGGCTGAAACCGAAGGGCAGGGGAGTAGTGAAGGATGGTGTCCTGAAGGATGGAGTCACATAGTGCAGAGTGTGCCCCTGCACAATGACCAACTCTGTCAAATAAATTGACAATGATAACTTTGTGAGGGCACTGCAGTTGTGGCTCAAATTAATTGACTGCATTTCATTAAGCTTAAAGGGTTCAAGACAGAGCCTTCTATATATAGGTGTATGTATCCAGCAACATCTCAGGGTGTAACACAGGTACCATATCGCAAGTAGTTAATGCACTGATTTGAGCTATCTGTGTGTATAATCTCTAAGTAATCTCTGACCACATGCCAATGTGCTAGTGCCAGTCCTTGGCAGGAAACCTGAAAGCTACAGGTTTTGACCCTAGTGAGAAAACATTATGGGTCTGGGCTCTTTTAAGAGAGCTCCATGTGTGATCTGCAGTTCGAGTACCAATCTTTGTAAACTAGCGTAGCAGTTAATGCATTTACTGATATGGTCTGTCTGCAATCCGAAAGGAATAACTTTAAATCCTTGTAAGATTTAACTTGAGGCTTTGTTCTTCTAGAGTCGATAAAATGAGTACTAGTGAGCCGCAGAGTGATTAACATTGATTATTAAGCTGCAAAATATAATTAAGTTTGCATTGTGCGCCTTATAGTTATTGTTATTGTAATTATGCCCACAGATACACCAACCACACACACATATACAGAAATCTGTACACCTAGACCTTAAGATAGCAAAACATTATCATTTCTGGATTTATCAATGTCCCTACTTCGTGTATTTTGGCTTCTCCTGATGGTGTTTTGAGTCTGTAGAGGGGTGTGAACTCTTTGACATTCTACACCTGTAGCCAGACAGGTCTCACCTTGACCAAAAGCATGTCATGATTAGTGGGAGGTGGTGGGAGAGAAGGAGACTTTAATCCCCTCCATGCAGACTGCAGATCCACGCAACTCCGCATACACTGGGTGTGTGGGCCCCGCCTTTATAGGTCCCAGCATTGACACTCACAGGATTACAAAGGGGGGATTTGTCTGTCCTGCCTAGAAACAGTTTATATCAGAAGAATAGCTGCTGGAACTTGAATGTGCTATGGCTGCATTTCCCTGCTCCACTTTCTGTGACATCCCATCACCGTTTCTCCATCACTGCCTGAGCAGCAGGTTTGTCCCATTAAATATATAACTCCAACAATAAATATGAAAAGGCATAATTGAACGGCGAGAGCACTTATCCAGGTCATGAATGTCAGGTTGAGATGCGGTTATGAACAAATACCTGACAGCGACAGTTAACAATCTTATTCTGGTAAGCATGTGAGGAATGGAATTATGGAATGTATGGAAATAATCACATGAAAGCACGCGTCTATAAGCGTCCTACTATGTTCCTATGTCATTATAGTGTTTCCTGCTTCTGTTTTCCTTCACCTAATGGATTTTGGCGCCTTAACACCATGTACCAGTGCTGGTAGCACCTACGAAATCTCCAACAAAAAATGAACAAGGGAATAATGGTATTTTTGGTTGTACATTACAGAGTTTACTTGTTTAGTACGTTTGATGTCAGCTTGCATGGTCAGGCATCTGTGCCTTTCACCAATTCAATATCAATCCATCAGACCAATCAGTGTTCAGGAAAAAAACCACGGAGGAGGATCATTGGGTGTTCAAGGACTTTGAATCATCTGGAGTGCACGCAAGGCAAGCCTAAAATATGATCCCCAGCTACCTACAATCCCGGAAACGACTGAAAACTGATCTAGTCAAACTTGTCTTTTATTGAAATGAAAACAGCCCAGGGGCCTCGAGAGAAGAATTTGAGACACCATTGATCACCAGTAGGTCTGGATTCGAAATCCTTGAACCTTTCAATGGTGTTGTATTTTTCACCCTTTAAGCAAGCTCTCTGGTATAATAAAAAGGGGAAACACGCTTCTAAACACTTCTTAATTAATAAATGGATAGACTCTGTTTTGCTTAACGGGTGTTCCACATTTCTGCAATAGGCGTTCTTAAAACAGAGCAATATTAGAAATGATGTGTTGCTTTGACATTAACAATATCATGCCCTCTATCTGTTTTCTCTTGAAGTGGAGACATTTGTCTGGAGTATTTTCACACACCACTTCCTTGAGAGAGTCCTCAACTCAGCTTCAGGCCTATGCATTTTTGCGAGATATGAACCATGCATGGTCCCTGAACTTTTTTTGCTGGGGGCCCAGTCATTTTGGGTTACACCACTGCTCATACGTAATTACATTTAAAGCAGTATGTAGGAAAACAATTAGTTTCTTTTTTTTCAAGAACACTTGAAGGAGAAGCAAGATGGCGGTCACGTAGGTGGTCAATAGCAGAAGCACGCTGACCCATAGTTTTTTCAAACAAATGGATTAACCTGAAAAGACACCTATGGCCCTCGACGCCCTTCGCAGTTGCACCGGCACCCCTAGGGACTGCGCACGAGTGGCACTGATCTTGGGAAGTCTCTCTGGCCGTGCTGAATCACTCGGACTGCACTCTCTGCCAAGCTGCGGTATCGGCAACAGGAATGGGGCCCAAGAACATCAGGGGAGCTCAAAAGGGGAAGATTGCCAGCCCTCCCACGCAGGCTGCATCGGGCCCGGTGGAGCAGGGGGGTGAAAATGCAGGAGGACCGACTCCGCGACTAGGCAGATGACGCGTTCCATCTACCCAGGAAATGGAGTCAGAGAGGAGGGGGAGAGGCAGGGCAGCCGGCAATTCATGTCCGGCCAGTCCTACAGTGGTTGATCTACTGAAAGAGTCAGCCTTGAAACAGGACCTGCAGATGCGGGGAACACCCGGAGCAAGTGATTTGGAGAAGTCAGAGTCTGTGAAAAAAGCCCTCCAGATGCCAAAGGATGTGCCCAACCCCCGGACTCAGGAGGACAAAAAGTTGGCAGCAGGGCTCCCTACCACTTATCACGATGAAGGTATGGTGGCACCCCCTTTCACCCAGCCCTTGTTAAGGGAAAGGGAAAGGGGTGCTTAATTGTTCCCTTTACCGTGTTGGTAGAGGAGACCACCAATTGCGATGATACTGCACTAAATGCAGGTACTGGGCTCTCTGCAATTGGGTAGGGCCCGGCTAATAACCAGGCTTCAAGTTCCACACTGCTAGGACTACAGCTGGGGGAGGGGCAGAGACTGCAAATGTGACCCAGAAAAGGAGCTTAGCGCCTCCTTTTTTTCATTGTCCGATTGGGCTGAGTGGTCAGTGGATGGGTCTGACACCTCCTCCAATTATAGTGAGAATGACAGTGACCCAGAAGAGGGCAAAAGGGACTGTGGCCTGATAGCTCGCAAGATGGGCAAGAAGGCTGGCCAGCGAGATTCAGTGGGACCCTACTGGGCATAGGTTGCTCTGACTCCCCTACACTGGACGCTATTTATCAGGCAATTATTTGAATGCACTGTGAGGAAGCGCGCCAAGATAGCCGTTAGGCTCAGATTGCTTTAAGGAAAGTTCAAGGGGTGGTCAGAAAACGTACTAAGGTGTGCAATACCATCGGGGAACGCCTGACATACCTCGAAACTAGAATTCCGACGACTGAGACAGATCTTGCTGCTACTCGGGCACACCCAAGGAGGGTTTGAAGCCACGGGCTATTCTCATCTACCTCGGAAACATTCTCCTAAGAAAGGGTATTTTTGAGAAAGCAAGGCCCGAAGCAAAGCGCTCTAGTGGTGATGTCTCGTTCTTTGTTCAATCAGACTTTTGCCATGTCACGGGCGAGAGACAATGGCAGTTGAGGCAGCTGATTAAGCCCTTCCAAGACAAAAATGCAGGGGCTTATCTGGTAAAGCCCGCACGTCTAAAATTGGTCTGGGAGGGGGCATACTTGGTTCTTTGATTCTGAGGTCAAGGCGAAAGAGTTTCTAGATGGACTTAAGTCGTGAGAACTGTAGGGGATCAGGGGGTTAGTGTAGGTGTGGGGGGCAAAACAAAAATCTTACCCAGAGATGGATCTAAACGAACACAGTGTATTTATTTGTGTATTTCTGTACTTGGTAAAGTTGCAATTAAGAATAGTAAGGGGTTTTTCGAATATAGATTAGAACTATATCCTCGGTAAATGTGGGAGGGTGGAATGATAGGATGAAACAGTCAAGGGTGGCCGAGCTATGAGGTCAATTGCCCCTGACATTGTTTGCGTGCGGGAGACACATATCCTATGGGATTATAGGGAGTTGATTGCAATACGGGCCGATTAGGTGTAAGCTCTCAGACATGCATCGTAGGTGGGCACTGGTTGAGTTCATGGCAAAACTTAATCTGTGCAATACATGGGTCGAATCAAGATGACCCAAAGATATTTGAGGATCTCAAGGTCGAGCTAACATCTTGGCTTCACTCGCTGGTTATTTGTGGAGATCTCAACATTCATCAAACAGTTGAAACCCGGCGAGCCCAGCAATATCAGGGGAAAAAACCTTGAGTATACAGGGCTTTATTATCCCTTATGGACAGCCACGGCCTAGTAGAGACTTGGTACCACAAGCATCCTAACGATCCAGGCTATACCTACTACTCCTGCCCCCATAAGAAATATGTTCAACTCGATTATTTTCTAATAACAGCAGGCTTGTTAAGTAAAGCCGAAATTAGGAAGCTTCCGAAGGTAATCTCAGAACACAGTCCTTTGATTTTTGAGGTCAATCCAAGTGGCTGCCAAATGCCACCGCAAGTGGACATTCACTAGGAAATTGCTGGCAAATGTAGCCTTTGTCGACCATATCAGGAATTAGACGCAGGGGTATTTTGGTATCAATAGGTACAGCGCTTCTCGAGGTACAGTTTGGGACATCTTTAAGGCCGGCTGAAGGGGGGAGATCATTAGCTTTGTTGCCCAAGGGAGGAGACAGCTCCAGGATGAGAGAGAGAGGCTGTTGAGGAAACTTACAGAGGCTGAGCAAGAACATGTGACACAGATTGCACTTGGGCAAGGGGTGGCACAAACCCAGCCCAGAATCATTGCCCTAAAAGCAGAGAGTAAAAGCTGGCTAAGTCAGAGAATGGCTGAAGAAATTCAAACTAGTAAGAATGGAACATACGAGTATGGAGAAGCAGTCGGTAAAATGCTTGCACTGCGTACACGGCAGAAGGCAGCTAGAAGCATGATATCCACAATCAGGAAAGATGGGAGAACTTACACAGAGACTAGTGACATATTTCGTGTGCTACAAGAATTGTTCAGTCAATATATAAGGTAGATAGCGGTGTACCCCCCGGATATCTCTCATGTAGTGTCTGAGGTGGATCTCAGGGCTGTCCTAGACCGACCCGCCAGGGACAAACTAGAAGAAGAATTGTTAGACCTGGCGATTTCCGGTTGGCTGAGGCTTGCGCCAAAGCCAGGCAGAAACCACCAGTCTAGTCAGGGCAAGGACGTTACACGCCAAAGATAACCCCTGCTCACCCCCTTGGTAGCTTGGCACGAGCAGTCAGGCTTATCTCTGAGGCGATGTGTAAAGCGTTTGCGCGCGCACCCAGCAACAACACCCAAGGCCCACCACAAAGGAAACTCCACACAAGGTATTCTATAAAAATAACCTTTGTATTATACACAACACATTAGATAAAAACACCCACTTTACAATGTGCCAACAGGCACGGGCAGAATTTACAAGGGATTATGTACAAGACAGGGCCACCTGGACCACTGTCAGGAATTAGCACTTTTGGATAGTTAGCACATAAATATATAAAATCACTGTAGCAAAAAAAATAATATGTATAGCACACAACCAGTACTTACTGGTATCGGGGAAGTACCACCTACGTAACCCTAACTACTTTAGGAGACTGTCACGCAGGGAACTAGAACCTCACTAGCACCACCTGTACTAGGAGAAAGCAACAACCACCTACGTATTACAATACCTGTAGGGGTAAGAGAACGTTACACATGATGCAGGAAAACATTCAGAGGTGCAGAGCAAAGGAAACACATGATGCACGAAAACATTCAGAGGTGTAAAAGCAAGGGCACATGATGCATCAACACACATTCAGAGGTGCAAGGAAAGAACACACATGATGCATAAAACATTCAGAGGTGTAAAAGTAACAATTGCGCAAGACTCTACCTGAGCCACCACCTGTGGCAGTCCCTGGGCCAACTGGCCTTGTCCAGGCTAGGACGCTCTGTGTCCAGAATATTCAGGGCCCGGCTGCGCAAGCTGCGCAAGCTAGAACACCGAGGCCACCACCTAAACGTTGCAGCTGCCCACTAAGTGCTGGGCAGCTGGAAAATGAACTTCAGGCACTCTGCGTGCCTCTGGAGCCCTCTCTGGGCTCTGACCATTCAAAAATATGTCCTCTAGAGCCTTCGTGGCTCAGCACAACGTTGGAGCCTCACTGGGCTCAAACAACAATGCCCCCTCGAGCCTCGCAGGCTCTAGACAAGAAATGCCCCCGTAGTTGGAGTCACACTGGACTCTGAGTCACCATGCCCCGTCGTTGGAGCGTCAGCGCTCTGGACACTCAAGCCCCCAATACGTCAGAGTCCCACACGGGGGACTCGTGCACACTCTATGGCTCGCGCTCGAGAGCCAATGCCCCCAAACACATGCGTGGAGTCCCCAGCCCTCTGCACTTACCGGGCTGTCTTCAGGGGACTCCCGCGTCGTCTGCTCTTTCTGCTCGGGCGGACTCTTCTCCACGCGGAGGGGCAGGCACCGACAATGTGCCTCGCGCCCCCTCCGCACCCGCTCCTGCCGCACTCTTCTTTTCGTTCGAGTGCCCCGGGGCGCAGGGTAGGCTCCTGCCTGCTCCGGGGCCCCGAGCAGCCGCGATACTTCGTAGGAGGCGGGGTAGGCTCCCGCCCTCCTATTCTCAATTCCGGTTGTCCCGGAGGCCCGCCCTCGGCCCGCCTGACTTCCGGGTTTCCTCGGACCGGGCTGCAGCGGTGATCGGAACCCTCAGCAATAAGAGGGGTAGGCTCCCTCGTACACGCAATCCTCGGCGGGGTAGGCACCCGCCGCGACAATAAGCCAATAAGCGGGGTGGGCACCCGTAAGCTGAAACAAAGCGCTCACAGCGCTAGAAAGTCACGCACAGCGCTCCCAGCGCTGGAAAGCCCCACAAGCGCTCCCAGGCGCTACAAAGAGAGCCAGTCCAGGAAAACAGCGCGCCCAGCGCTACAAAGTCTAGGGAGCGCTCCCAGGCGCTATGGATCACCAAACAGGTCCAGCAAAGAGTCCTCAAAGAACAGGGGGCACAGGCTGGGCCCAGAGCCAGCACACAGGGCCCTCCAGCAGGGAGGCAGTCCCCAGTGGCGGTCTCTCCTGGCGCCCAGCAGCAGCAGGCCCCCCCTCAAGTGGACCCTGCAAGAGAACAACTTCTGTGGGGACACAGCCCCTTTTTATACATTACAAGGCCTTGTCTAAGGTGCAGGGAAGGGGCGAACCAGTTCCAGCAGGTTCCTGAGCACTTTGTTTTGCTCAGCCCCTCTCCCTATTCACTGGCAGGGCTAGGGTCATTAGACGCACCACAGGGGCCGGCGCCAGCATTGTGTGGGGGAATCCCTGTCCTATTCAGGACCCAGGTACACTCCTCCCCAGCCATCAGCATGCTAACTCCCCATTCACCACTGGGTGACTCCTCCTGACTCTGGGGAATTCCCTAGTCCGTCACCTGACCTCACCAGCCAATCACCAGACAAGCCACACATTTCAGACTGCACCCTGAAGTGCCCACTTCCAGAAGTGGCACTTCCACACCAGGTACATGCACGCCGCACACATCAACGCGCAGCATTCACTCCCACGAGTCCGCACATACCAAACACGGGCCTGCACACCCCACGCATCAGGAACTGCCGGGACACATACATTCCCCCATGCATTCCTATGGGAGGGCAGGCCACCCTCACAACACGCACGCACTTTACCCTGGGACACAGCGGTAAAGTGCGTCGAAGTCAATTAAATCACTAAACCAAGTCACAATATTAAGCAAAAAGTTTCGGGGTGAACCGGCCAGAAGGGCCAAGTCCAACACAACCCCCTTCCAGCCAAAACGCAGGGTAGACCAATCACCACCGTGATGGACTTCCCTGCTTGGGGCGATAGAACACGGACGCGGGCCCGCCACTGCCGGGACACCCGCCTGTTCTACGCCACGGTGAACCCATGTGGTTTCTCCTCAAACCATTCTCCGGACCAACTGGGCTACCCCACTGGTACTCCCAAGCTGCCCGCGGCCAAGACCAGGCCCTAGGCCACCCAGGTGCCACTGGTCCTTGCCTAACCACAGAGTGGGGGGTAGTAACCCCTGGCACATAGCAGCCATTCTCCACTCTACCCTTCATCAGGGCAGTTCTAAACTGCCACTGATCTTCCAGCCTAGGGCCCGTACCCTCAGGCTGACCAGAAGTCACGGGTGAGGCTCTCCTCCCCCTACCTCTTCTTCTAGGGTTCCGTCCTCTCCTCCTCTGAGAGGCACCCTCGTAACATACCTCACCAACCAGCTCAGGACCCCTCCCTGAGAACTGGTCTACCAACCTAGGGTTTAACCCCTCAGGTTGCACCGGGGTCAGAGGTGGGCTCTCCCACCCTCTGCACCCCCTTCCAGAGTCCTGCTCCCTACCAACTAGGGCGGTCCCTCTGGAAGAAGAACCGGTCAGGGCACCGGTTACAGTAGTCAGACCCTTCAGGTCAGGCTGCTCCTGAACCTGGCCTTCCAACCTCCGGTCTAAAACCTTCGGTGGAATAATTGCCTGGCACTCCAGGACTTCTGGGGACTTGCACACCATCCCCCCGAGAGTAACATATGCCCCATATGTTGCATGACCGTCTGCCTGGCGCAGATCTCCCGTCCCCTGTCCACCTGACAGTGCGCGAAGATCCCCCAGGCCAGACGTGTAGTCGCCATGGTCACTTCTAGGAGACTCAGCCCTCCCGGCTGGTCTCTGACCCACTGGCTCCTCCACCGGGGAACACAGCCCCATGCCACTCCTCTCGCTGGACCTCTGTACCCTCCCTACTGGAGCGGTACTGCCAGACACTAGAACCACAGGAGCCCTGTTTACAGGCGCTCCCGGTCCTCTACTCACTAGGTGATCCTCCTCAAATGGGCTAACAGGACAGCCTAGGTCCCCAACTTGGTGTTCCCTCCTGAAACCACCCAAGTCCTGAGGCAGGGTTTCGTACGTCTGGGGACCCTCAGTCACCCACTTACTCCCGCTCCACCGAGCCAGGCCGTAAGCCCCT
Source organism: Triturus cristatus (assembly GCF_964204655.1). Lineage (NCBI taxonomy): Eukaryota > Metazoa > Chordata > Amphibia > Caudata > Salamandridae > Triturus > Triturus cristatus. The sequence goes on along the minus strand of NC_140588.1, from coordinate 615,125,842 downwards.
ACACCCTCCTCGCTATACTGGGACCTAGCTGGGCTACACGGAGCCTCTTCCACCACGCTGGGCTGGAAGGTACCTGAACCACAACTTGAGTCACTCCCTAATGACTCCAGAGAACCTTTAGCGCTTTCCCAGCGCTCCGCTTCCTCTGCCAGCGCCCAAGGACAAAAGTAGTCATACCTCACCAGGTGCTGGCGCAACCCTGGAGAACAACTCCTGAGCATCTGCTCTTTGACAATCATTTTGAGCACTATATCCAAATCCTCTTCCGTGTTGACCTCCAGCCAGTCCCACAGTGCCTCATGACAGTCATCCACAAACAACCCCCACGGCTGGTGAGACGGTCTTCTACTGCCCCTGAACTTCAACCTATACTCCTCCTCTTGGGAAACAGGTACCAGACTCGGGGAACTGGGCGTGGGACTTGTCGCACGGGACTCTATTTCGCTGCCACCACTGGACTCAACCCTCCCTGGGGAGCCCAGAAAACTACGACTGCGCGCAGGCGATAATCTACTCTCCAGCACTGATTTCTCCCTGGCGAAGGCCCTCTCAGCCTCCGCCATCCTCTCCTGCGCTAAGACCCTCTCGGTCTCCAGCTTTTTCTCTGCCATCGTCAGCTGCGCCATCCCCCAGGCATGCTCTAACCTGAGCTTCTCCATGGCCAGCTGATGCTCCCTCTCTTCCCTCCTATCTACCCACTCCTCTGGGGACAGGGAAAGGGATGGGGTGCTGCTCCTGACACTGGACCCAGCAAGGGACTCCCTATCTATGGGGTCTCCACTCTCTACTGACGTCCCTGTCAGGTAACCTTCCTCCTCCTCAGATTCCTCAGGGCTCTCCTCAGACCCACCACCCTCTCGGCGTGCGGCCCGGGCCCTATCTTCCTCGCTGCGCTCTCGCTCCCACTCAACCTTTTGCCAAGTGATCAGGTTGTCCCTCAGTTTGGACTGGGTATCTAACTCACCCACCTCTATGTCCCTCTCCTCACAGAACCTTACCAGCTCCAACCTACTGTACCTAAACAGACCACAGAAGTTAAAAGCAGGCTCCATTTTGGCGGACGTTCCTGAGAAGAGTTCAACACAAGGAACCTGGGGGTCGGAGCTACACAGGAGTACACAATTCCCAAAAGGTTTCAGTGAGCTCTCTATCCTGGAGAACTCACACTCACTGTCTAATGCCCCACACACCATCCACACACAACCCTCCCCTCGGACTGGTAAGGCAGTTTCTACCACCCCTGATCCCTCAACCTGACCACCACGTGACACAGGTACCAAACTCTGGGCGCAGGGCGGGGGACAAATGTACTGGACACAATAACACAATGAGACCTTCAGAAGAAATAAAGGAACTTCAAAAACAATAATCCCTAAAATGTGGTTTATCTAATGCAGAGTTTTGTGGTGTAGCCAGTCGCTGCTGCGGTACAGCGCAAACGCAAGTCCAAATCCCACCGCTGATCACCAATGTTAGACCTGGCGATTTCCGGTTGGCTGAGGCTTGCGCCAAAGCCAGGCAGAAACCACCAGTCTAGTCAGGGCAAGGACGTTACACGCCAAAGATAACCCCTGCTCACCCCCTTGGTAGCTTGGCACGAGCAGTCAGGCTTATCTCTGAGGCGATGTGTAAAGCGTTTGCGCGCGCACCCAGCAACAACACCCAAGGCCCACCACAAAGGAAACTCCACACAAGGTATTCTATAAAAATAACCTTTGTATTATACACAACACATTAGATAAAAACACCCACTTTACAATGTGCCAACAGGCACGGGCAGAATTTACAAGGGATTATGTACAAGACAGGGCCACCTGGACCACTGTCAGGAATTAGCACTTTTGGATAGTTAGCACATAAATATATAAAATCACTGTAGCAAAAAAAATAATATGTATAGCACACAACCAGTACTTACTGGTATCGGGGAAGTACCACCTACGTAACCCTAACTACTTTAGGAGACTGTCACGCAGGGAACTAGAACCTCACTAGCACCACCTGTACTAGGAGAAAGCAACAACCACCTACGTATTACAATACCTGTAGGGGTAAGAGAACGTTACACATGATGCAGGAAAACATTCAGAGGTGCAGAGCAAAGGAAACACATGATGCACGAAAACATTCAGAGGTGTAAAAGCAAGGGCACATGATGCATCAACACACATTCAGAGGTGCAAGGAAAGAACACACATGATGCATAAAACATTCAGAGGTGTAAAAGTAACAATTGCGCAAGACTCTACCTGAGCCACCACCTGTGGCAGTCCCTGGGCCAACTGGCCTTGTCCAGGCTAGGACGCTCTGTGTCCAGAATATTCAGGGCCCGGCTGCGCAAGCTGCGCAAGCTAGAACACCGAGGCCACCACCTAAACGTTGCAGCTGCCCACTAAGTGCTGGGCAGCTGGAAAATGAACTTCAGGCACTCTGCGTGCCTCTGGAGCCCTCTCTGGGCTCTGACCATTCAAAAATATGTCCTCTAGAGCCTTCGTGGCTCAGCACAACGTTGGAGCCTCACTGGGCTCAAACAACAATGCCCCCTCGAGCCTCGCAGGCTCTAGACAAGAAATGCCCCCGTAGTTGGAGTCACACTGGACTCTGAGTCACCATGCCCCGTCGTTGGAGCGTCAGCGCTCTGGACACTCAAGCCCCCAATACGTCAGAGTCCCACACGGGGGACTCGTGCACACTCTATGGCTCGCGCTCGAGAGCCAATGCCCCCAAACACATGCGTGGAGTCCCCAGCCCTCTGCACTTACCGGGCTGTCTTCAGGGGACTCCCGCGTCGTCTGCTCTTTCTGCTCGGGCGGACTCTTCTCCACGCGGAGGGGCAGGCACCGACAATGTGCCTCGCGCCCCCTCCGCACCCGCTCCTGCCGCACTCTTCTTTTCGTTCGAGTGCCCCGGGGCGCAGGGTAGGCTCCTGCCTGCTCCGGGGCCCCGAGCAGCCGCGATACTTCGTAGGAGGCGGGGTAGGCTCCCGCCCTCCTATTCTCAATTCCGGTTGTCCCGGAGGCCCGCCCTCGGCCCGCCTGACTTCCGGGTTTCCTCGGACCGGGCTGCAGCGGTGATCGGAACCCTCAGCAATAAGAGGGGTAGGCTCCCTCGTACACGCAATCCTCGGCGGGGTAGGCACCCGCCGCGACAATAAGCCAATAAGCGGGGTGGGCACCCGTAAGCTGAAACAAAGCGCTCACAGCGCTAGAAAGTCACGCACAGCGCTCCCAGCGCTGGAAAGCCCCACAAGCGCTCCCAGGCGCTACAAAGAGAGCCAGTCCAGGAAAACAGCGCGCCCAGCGCTACAAAGTCTAGGGAGCGCTCCCAGGCGCTATGGATCACCAAACAGGTCCAGCAAAGAGTCCTCAAAGAACAGGGGGCACAGGCTGGGCCCAGAGCCAGCACACAGGGCCCTCCAGCAGGGAGGCAGTCCCCAGTGGCGGTCTCTCCTGGCGCCCAGCAGCAGCAGGCCCCCCCTCAAGTGGATCCTGCAAGAGAACAACTTCTGTGGGGACACAGCCCCTTTTTATACATTACAAGGCCTTGTCTAAGGTGCAGGGAAGGGGCGAACCAGTTCCAGCAGGTTCCTGAGCACTTTGTTTTGCTCAGCCCCTCTCCCTATTCACTGGCAGGGCTAGGGTCATTAGACGCACCACAGGGGCCGGCGCCAGCATTGTGTGGGGGAATCCCTGTCCTATTCAGGACCCAGGTACACTCCTCCCCAGCCATCAGCATGCTAACTCCCCATTCACCACTGGGTGACTCCTCCTGACTCTGGGGAATTCCCTAGTCCGTCACCTGACCTCACCAGCCAATCACCAGACAAGCCACACATTTCAGACTGCACCCTGAAGTGCCCACTTCCAGAAGTGGCACTTCCACACCAGGTACATGCACGCCGCACACATCAACGCGCAGCATTCACTCCCACGAGTCCGCACATACCAAACACGGGCCTGCACACCCCACGCATCAGGAACTGCCGGGACACATACATTCCCCCATGCATTCCTATGGGAGGGCAGGCCACCCTCACAACACGCACGCACTTTACCCTGGGACACAGCGGTAAAGTGCGTCGAAGTCAATTAAATCACTAAACCAAGTCACAATATTAAGCAAAAAGTTTCGGGGTGAACCGGCCAGAAGGGCCAAGTCCAACAAGAATTAACACTGGAAGAGGTCTTAGCAGCTTTACATTATCTACCTTCAGGGAAAGCTGCTGGCCCCGATAGAATACCTCTTGAATTTTATAAGATACTTCAATCCCAGCTAGCCCCTTTTTTGTGAGACCTGTTCCTGTGGGTACAAAACAATGGGTTTCGTCCAGTCTTGGGATGGTACCAATATTATTATATTCCACAAGAAGGGCAAAACCCTGGACAACCCAGCCTCGTCTAAGACAATATCACTGATAAACTCCAACACCAAGATGTATTCTAAAGTTCTAGCAGCTTGGCTAGGAATGGTCATAGCCCATTTAGTGTCACCCTGGCAGCATGGTTTTATACCCGGCAGAGGGACTACGAACCATATAAGGCGGTCGATAACCTTGTTCGACATTACAGATAAGACAGGGGGACAGATGGCTATGGCCCTCCTCGATGCCGAGAAGGCTACTGATCGATTGGACTGGAGGTTTTGATGGGGAATACTTAAATTAAAGTGTTTCATCCCCTGAATGATCACCGCTATTAAAGCTATGTATTCCAACCCGTATGCACGGTTCCAACTAATGGGGGAAGAGTCGGACATCATAAAAGTGTTGAGGGGGACCAGGCAGGGGTGCCCCTTTTTTTTTTCCATTCTGTTTGCTCTCTATATAAATCTATTGATTAAGAAGATTTTAAACAATCAGGGGACAAAAGCTGATTATCAGCAAAGGGTTGGAGACTAAGGTGCTCGCATTTGCTATTGACATTACCATTGTCACCACTGAGCCCGAAAAAGCAATCAGGGAAATGGAAGCTGTGGCCGGAGAATTTTGGTAAAGCCTCCCGCTATACTTGAAATAAAGGTAAAACACAAGTCATCTACACAGACAATCTTACCTTTCTAAACCCACAGAGCGTGGACACAGCTGTGTATCTTGGAGTTTGCATTAGCTCCTAAGTAGCTACAGTAGGCAGAATCAATTTTGATACCCTGGCCGAAAAAATATCTACAGACTTAAAATGTATAAATGGGCTTCATTTATCAACCATCGGTAGGAGTAATGTTTTAAAAAATGACTATGTTACCCAAGATTTTATACTTTTTTAGGTCACTACCAGTGGCCATAGACGAAGCAATATTGAAAACTCTGGACACCATATTCATAAATTTTATCTGGCAATATGGGAAGGTGAGGCGATCACTAAAGTATCTGTCTCTTCCACAGAGACGGGGTGGGCTATTCGTCCCCAATATCACATGCTACTATTGAGCGGCTCTCCAACAGCAAATGCGTAACTTATTTATTTCGGGAAATGACGAAAGGTCAAGTCAGGAAAGACTCAGCGCCCTTCCTACAATCTATGAACTTGCTCTAGGAAGAAAGGCTGGTGGGCTGGTGCTGCGGCAGCTAGAGGCGAGTTATCACAAGGAAGTCTGCCTCAAGGTAATACTCAATGCCTGGAAAATATGGAGCAAGGCTAGCCAAGTTATGAAGGTCTCGAAATATTGCAGATATACTCTACTGTGCCGCTCCTCCCTTTTTCCGCCTCTTTTTTATGATGTAATGGGCAGACAATGGGAGCAACGTGGCCTGACAGCAATAGTGGACTTGTATCACCTTGACCAGATATGCCCTTTTAATCATCTGCAGCAAGGGTTTTCTATCCCTGAAACTCAATATTTTAAATACATGCAGATTGAGGCATTCCTCAGCAATTCCAGGAAGGCCATATCCCTAGATAACATACGTCTTGTAAAAATAAGAAACATTTATAGCATTTTGCTGGACAGTCTGCCAGATGACCTCGGGACACGTGAGGCAAATTGGGCTAGGAAGCTTGGTGACCCTGACGCTGACATAGACAATGCAATAGCATTAGCCGCAATGATCTTCTCAGCAAGCCTGAAGGCGGAGCATTATAAAACGCTATTTAACCTGTGTTTTATCCCCTCCAAGATGTTTGAGTGGGGCAAGAGAACAAACGATAAGTGTCCTAGGTGTGGGGAAGGTCCGACCACACTGGTTCCTATGTTTTATGACTGCACCAGGCTACTAACTCTAAAGAAGGAGCTGGAGCTCTTTTGGGAAGGACTGATAGGGTGCAGGAGCAATCTTAGCCCAACCTTGATGATTCTAGGTCATGAGAGCAACGGTCGCTTGGATACTACCCAGATGTATTTTGTATTTGTATCTGTAGATGTTGCCAGGATTTTAATTGCCGCCAGGTTCAAGGACCCGGATCCCCCCCTTGTTTCAGATCTAGCTAGCTCGGTTGTTGGGTATATCCAATCAAGAGATGGCCCTATATGAACGCTGGGGAGGACAGGCCAGGAAGGTGGGGAAAAAAATCTGATCTCCCATTATGGACTGGAAGAACAATACTGATTGTGCATCAAAGCAGCTTGCTGGCTGTCTAAACAGCCGCCGGTATCTGACTTTTTGTAAATAAGAATTAAATGTATTAACTATACTGTTCTTATTGCCTTTCTTTTTGTAGGTCTCGCCTACACAGTGCGCATGCGCTGCATAGGAGGGGACCTCATGTAATCAATTCAGTTTTTGCCCTAAAAACGTGCATGCTTTGCATTGCTTAGAATGGCAACGCGTGCACGTTTGGCGATTGCCATGTGGGAGCGAGCGGCGCCATATGGTAGCAATAATCGCTCCTGGCGCTGCTCACTCCCAAAAGGGAAACGCTTTCACTTTTGCCGGCACTTTTTAAGGCGTGCGCTTGTTGCTTTGTTTTCAATGCCTTTTTTTAGGCGCGCGCGCTTGTTGCTTTGTTTTCAATGCACTTTTTTAGGTGCGCGCGCTTGTTATTTTTTAGGCACAGAAAGATTAAGTGATTTGTCTAGAATCACATGATATTGAGCCCACGCCAGGACTCGAATTTGATTCCCTAGTTCCCATGTAGGCGGCTCAGGCCATATCGCCAAATCCTCTTTCATTTAAAAGGGAGAGTAGTTTGGCACTTTTCAGCAGCAATACAATGAGAGTGCTGGCACATCTCAAGGGCAAACAGGTACAACGGTGAGTACCTGCTCCAATATATTTCCATTTATAACACTTGTTTTTGGGGTTTGGATGTTATAGTGCCCGTAAGTCAGTGATGTGACATCAGACGCCGGTCAAGCTGGAGTCGGCTGGACGTTCTCTCATGCCAGTTCCGATCCAAGAGAAGTGCGTCTTTTTTGGGGGAGTTTTATATACTACGAATTAGACCTGAGGGTATCAGAGCGGTTTACATTAGCACCTGTTGCCGTGCAGAGGGACAGATTCATTTGTTGTTTTAATGATTTGCCCAGAATCACAGGAAGTTGAGTGTCCCTGCCGAGACTCGAACCGGTTCCCCAGTTTCGAGGTCGACCTCTCTAGCCATTAGGCCACATCCTCTCCTCCTTGTCGCATTTCCTCTCTCTCACACTCCCTTTTGGTCTTGCTTTATTTTCCGCTCCCTTCACTCGCATTCCACCAGACCACATTTGCTCTCACCCCCCAGCCCCTCCTTCTTTGCTCCTAATTCATCTAGTCAGCCTCGGGACGCACAGTTGGAGCTCAGCCTGAGCCGTTGTTGCCCGCTGGCTGGGGGCAGAGGTCTTGAGCGGGGCTGAAAAAAACAGAGTTTCTGAGCAGATGTGCGTTGTCCAAAAGTCGGTGGGAGAACAGGCCACAGAGCAGACACGATGGGGACGTCACCTGAAAGCAAGAAGGGTGAGGAGCTGAAAGAGGAGGCTGTGTACCTGAAGAGGAAGATCACGTTGCTGTGGGCCATCTCCCTCACCATCAGCACCATCATCGGCAGCGGCATCTTCATGTCCCCCAAGGGGGTGCTGAAGAACTCGGGGAACATCGGCCTCTCCCTCCTTGTCTGGCTGGCCTGCGGGGTCCTCTCCATGTTTGGTAGGTGTATTTTGAACCCCTGTCATCAGGGCACTTTGTTTCCAGGCAGCGTCTTTCTTTCAAGAAAACGGGGGATTCTGGGAGCTGTAGTCTTGGTTTTAGCTCAGTTGCACTAATCAGACGGATAGTAGCCCTGGAGAGGAGACTGCATGTCTGAGTGACAAGCAGTGTCTGGTACCGATACCTGAAAGGCAGTAGAGAAACCTCGGCCCGTCTTATGCACATTCAGCACCAGCCTGTGCAAAGCCTTCACGTTTTGCTGTAGCCCCCCCCCCCCCCCGGTACCGTAAGACTCAGCCTCTGTTAACCGAAGAGGATAACACCAGCATGGCCCATCACGGATACCCCGAAACACTGAAAGGTACTGAAAGGTCACAGCCTGGACCCAGTACTTTCCCTGGAGAGTATGGTACCTCTCAGCATGGGTTGGAAAGTTGTCACTGAAATGATGTGGCTCTTTACAGCCTGAGTCCAGTACTTTCATTGGAGAGCACTGGTATCTCACCGATTCTGGGTAGGAATAAGATCTAGAGTCAATTATACATGTGCATTGCACTGAAATGTGTTTTATATTTTTTTAGTTTTTATACTGTCGACAGCATTTATAATATTTTGAGCACGCACAAGATAGTGCGGGTTTTACTAAACTTCTCCCAGGTTTGTTAACCCCTTCCCCGCTCATGACAGAACCACTCCGTCATGAGCCACGGGTGCGCTGTGCTCATGACGGAGTGGTTCCGTCATGCTGCGGCCGTTGGCGGTCGCTCCTCCCACGCGGCGCTAATTCCCCGCCTGTGCGGGCGATTAGCGCAGTGGGTGGAGTCATGACGGAACCACGCCGTCATGAGCACAGCTCACCCGTGACTCATGATGGCGTGGTTCCGTCATGAGCACAGCGGTGCCGTCAACCCCCCCAATCCCCCCCAGCGCTGCGGCAGAATTCGCGCCGCAGCGAAGGGGTTAATAAACATTGGAGAGCTGTTGACAAACAGTAGGCTAATATAGCCTTATTTAGGTATGAAATAATAATTATCCCTGTTCGATTTTGTAGTTTATTTCAGTAGCGGTCCGTGGAGGGAGTTCGGTGGTGCAGTGAGGCGGGGCGGGGAAATGTAAACACCGGAATATGGATGAACGGAGGTGAGTACACATTTAAATAAATAAAACGAATTTTGTTGGCGCGCGCTGCATCACATTTTGCGATGCAGCACGCGCAAAGGAATTCGTTTTATTTATTTAAATGTGTGCTTACCTCCGTTCATCCATATTCCGGTGTTTACATTTCCCCACCCTGCCCCTCCCCCGCCCCGCCTCACATGCCCCACCGAACTCCATCCACAGACCGCTACTGGTTTATTTTAGATAGAAATTCACATTTTAATACAAAACAGGATTAAAGGGGTACAGTACAGACATGAAGGGCTAAGGTGAACAGCAATCATTGGAAAATTATATGATGCCATAGTGCGCTACTGGACATATAGAACAGTGGTTGTGACAAAAGAGAGAAACATGGTTACGAAATGAATAAACTATTGAGAGGAAAATAAAACTACATTAAAAATATAGCAGTAAAACAATCCAAGTTGTACAAGCATTGGCATAGCCAATAGGTCTGGCCTATGAAGATGAGGGAAAAACAAATAGCAGAAATTCCACCCCTCCCTCCTCCTTTGGAATTCATGAGGGACTATTTTAAAACAATGAAAGGTGTTGCTGTCATTACACATTTAATTTGGAATCAACGGTTAATACAGGCAGAGCAATTTATTTGAATTGCACGGCTGCAAGCATGTTTTTTTAATATTGTCAGAGCTGGAGTTAGTGATTAAAAAATACTTCAGTTGCTAAAGCTTGCTTTTATTTCCTCTGCAACTATTATAGGAGATCTAGCCTTTGAAAGACCCCCACTAACGCTGTTCACCAAAAGGTGGTATCGTCCCTTTGTGCACATTACTATTAATGTTGTAATTAACATCATGTCAGAAGTCATGAATTATCAGGCCTGGCCTCCTATTTCAGCAGGGCACCGGAGGCAGTCAGATCTTTTGAGATCTTGCCTCAGCAGAGATTACTATGAAAGCTCATCTGCTCTCCGAATGGTCGCCATGAGGACAGCCATCAAACTGGCCAAGCACAAGGAGTGGGATTTCACAGCTGTCTGGCCGAGGGGGCGAAGTATTTTATGCTGAAAACTAAGTTGTACTCGCGGAGGAGCCAATTGGCAGCCAACACTATGTACATAGTACTCATGGCTGCAGGCTCACGGTCTGCACTCATTCACCTGAAACGCACTGAATGTACATTCTATAATTTATATGCAGTTACAGACAACTATCTGTGCTTCGACCTCTACACATCTGAGTTTATTGACGAATGTGCACTCACGCTCATGGCATCGCCGCATATGAGAAGACCATCAAACCTGCAGTGCACCCACTCTGTATCTTATGAATGTGCACCTGAAAATCTGATATCACGTGTACCACAATACACACACAGGGTTATCTAAACGTGCGCTCACATACCTGTGAGCTTGCATTCCCACAAGTCGCCACCACAACAAACCACTAACATGCAACCTAAGGGCATTGAATTTGGGCAAGACAGCCTCAGACTGAGGTACACTCTTAAGGTCACAGTCCTTAGGCTGCAGCCTCAAGCCAGGGCAGAATTAAGGTAGCAGTAAGTGACCGGCAGCTGAAAGCGCGCTGCTGCTAAAAATGTACATTTGCAGATGATTAACACTTGATCTCAAATGTGACACTTACTTGTGAGGCGAGCCATTCTGTTTATGGGCCGGCCGCCGCCTCCTCAGACTCCTTGCCTCTCCAAAGTCTCACTGCACTCCATTGGCAAATGTGCGCATATGGTGCGCTGCCCCCGCCAGGCATGGTCAGACTCAGGCTCAGCAGGCGCAGCAGCTGCTGTACAGTGGGCTGCAGCGGCCACTGCAGGTGGTCCATGAGGTTGGGTCCGGCAGTTGCTGGGGCTCCATTGATTAGGTCGAGCGTAAGCATTTGACCTCATGTATACTCTGTTATACTTCTCTGTGTGGGCATAAAGCCATCCCCATCTTTTGATTTGTTTGTTTCAGTGTCTTTTAAAACAAGCATTGGCATAGCCAATATGTCTCGCTTTTCGACCTTATAAGTGTTTAGCCATGCAACAGTTGATGTTGTTGCACCAAGGATATTGTGCTGCATAACTAAATACTTATAAGGTCCCAAAAGCGAGACCTATTGGCTATGCCAATGCTTGTTGTTATATTGCCATGTAACTATATATGTGTGATGCATGAATTTTGGATATGACTTTATCCATTTTTGCACAATCTATAATATCTAATTCACTGGGTAATCAATAAAAAAAAGGAAAATAATTCATTTTTCAGTATGCAATTCAATACCAATTGATGAAACTGAGAGTGTACTCTGGATTCCGTGATCCACAGTATGCTGTGTGATTGTAAATGTAGATCAACACTGTTACACAACGTCTTTAAATCTCTTCTGTACAATGGATCAGGAAGCACATGACTCATGCCTTACGCATGTACTGCTGCAGGACTGCCAGTGGTTTGTCTCTGCCAGTCACTTTGAAGTCTAGTAATACTGTTGGAGCTAATGTCACAATTCGTGGATTTTTTCCTGAGACCAATACTATGAGATATGCCAACGTTCCTACAAGAAATTAAGGATGTTCTTTGCCTTTTGGCTGGTACTCAATTTGATGTACAAACTGATTTCCTTGTATCCTTTGATGATGAATCACTCTACACCTGCATTCCACAGGAACAGTCCTTGTCAACCATAGAAAGTCTGTGAAGGACCAGATATCTGGATACTTTGATCCCAGAATCTTTCATAATGCAGCTTGCCAAACTAGCCATGAAAGAAAACATCTTTCAATTTTAAAATGACCTATATTTACAAATCTCAGGGACTTCAATGGGCAGTTCCTTCACTCCCAGTCTAGCAAACCTCTACATGCACTCCTTCAAGACAGAAGAAGTCTTCACACCGAACAACTCCTATCACTCTACCTTCTACAATGGAATCGCTATATTGATGACATTTTAGTCATTTGGAGAGGTAATGCTGATTCTATCACTGTCTTCCATCATTGCCTTAATTTGCGTAACCCTTTCTTCCATTTCTAGACCTATGCATATAATCCTTCGCTGTAACCCTACAGACTGAGCTATATAAGAAACCAATGGCCGGTAATGCCCTGCTTGCATTCACAACTTACCATCCCAAGTCCCTAATGGATAATTTGCCTTTTGGGCAGTTCCTCAGACTACGGCGAGATTCCTCAGACGTTCAGAGATATAAAACCCATGCAGCCAACTAATCTTCCCAGTTTTTGGATCGCCATTACCCACCGTCATCGGTACACAAATCAGCCAAAATAGCAAGAAACAATAAATGTGAAGTTCTGTAAGAGACACGACCACTGAAAGAGCCCTTTTAACGAGTGGTCTGTTTAAACACTTTCTGCAGTGCATAAGGTCTGATTAGGAAATCAATCAATAGGAATTGGCACATCCTAAATAAAGGAACCCAGTCCCTCCAGCAACCACTCTTTCCATTCAAAATGAGTGCCAACTAGAAAGACAAGTGGTGCTCACAAGGCCTAGAACTTTGAATGTGAATAAACAAAACAATGAATGTGACTCAATATTTTTTTAAGGGACAACAAAGCTGGGTCTTTTGACTATCTAGTGACAAACAAGGCCTTAATGATGGCATCACCTGGTTCGCACTGTCACAGACATGAAGTCATACATGTGACCTTAGGATGATGACAATCTGGAACGTATAATTTATTTGATGTTTTCCAGTCAGATATTATAGTGACATAATCATTACACTCTCTTAGATAGATATATACATTTACCATGAAGTGATGTGTACGCTTTAGTGGTTATATAAATGATACACATATGGTATCTTCAGCTTATACATTGATTATAACTGCTTCACCAAGTTATTCATACTGAGCAATTGCCAATACTCTAATCTTTCCTTACACTGCTCAGAACCATGTTTCCCAGTATGCCAGAACTCCCGTGGCATGAAAACAAGTTAACTCACTTGCTTTCTCTCCAACATGGGCACGTGACTACAATCCTAGCTCTTCAAGACTGCCATGTTGGGCAATCAAACGAAGGACTACAGTTCCCACTAATTTTGTAGCTCTCTAAATCAGCCTTTTGGTTGGCTCGTAAGAAAGGGGCATTGGCTTGAGACGTGATACTCTCCTGACTTCAACTAGGAAGGCGACATAAGAAACTCAGCTTGATGCCGTGAGTCATCACCTTCTTGCTAAGCGCAGCCTGCAATCTGGTCTCACAGGTATGTGCTAACAGCTGGGAGGCTTTGACTAAGACCACGTATTTTCTTAAACACGGCCTGTTACATGGTGGACAGTCATCTTTTTTACACGACGGTCAGGAATCTATCAGTCTCCCTTAAGAATACATATTTAGAGCTTAAGATGGACCCTTTATTCCCCAGGGTGGCCTTTATGCACCGTGTACCTGGGAACTGTGGCTGCGTCTCCATGGTCCGTACGGCCGGTGCTGAGCTAGTTGCCTATGCTGTCTGTTCATAAATAAGATGGGGATGATTCAGAGGTGTACTTCATCTGCGTTTCTCCATCACAGGGGTCACGGGCTATTTTCAGAAAGGTGCCTCTCTGTTAAGGGGTCATGAGGGATCTGATATATATCTTAAACTCTTTTTTTTTCCCGCCATATGAGATTTGATGCCTCATTCAACCTGTAGCACAAATCCAGGTTTCAAGAGATTTAATATATTTCTCATACTTTTTATCACCATATGAGATCTGTTGCCTGATTCTACCTGCAGCATCTAATACAGGTCTCCGTAACATATTAGCAATCCCTTTCAAAATTGCGACACTAGCATGCACTTTTTATTGCCCTCATACCTTATCAGAATGAATATGTGCTCTCACAATTTGTGCTTAACCATGATCCAAATTACACTGACACAATGGGGCAATGTATTTGGTCTGCAATTGAGTTACTTGTTTTAGTTCCCTGAGTAATTGATTTTCACCTGTCCTCTTAATTTTGTAGGACTTGCTACCACCATGAGTTTTGCTCCAAGGTAAATGGGGAGATAAATGCCAGGTAACATGCCATGGGGTGTATTTGCAGGTAAGTTAATACATCTTTGATGATAGTGCACAACATTTTAATGTATTGGCCCCCTGCAAGACGTGCTAATTGTTTTGTGTTCCAGGATTCTCCTAGCTCACATTTTCCCTGCACTCTACTCACCCTTTTTCTACACCACACATACCACACACTACCTCAGCTAGACCTACCAGTGCAAGGGGGTCGCCCTTCTCTGCACAGAGTCCTCAGACCAATAGGAAGAAGTTGGCACAGAAACTGGAATAGAAAATATAAAGTTTAATAAACCTCATGAGGTGGAACTACATTCACACAGCACCCTTCGGTATTGAGTGAAGTAGCACACTGAACAGAAAGAGCATGGTCCTTTTATACCCACACAGGGGCTGAAAAAAGGCGGTAGAAGTACACATGAGAAGAGTTATGCACATAGATGGTCATACAGAAACTGCACAGTCGACAAGTAGGAGGAGTTAACAGTTTGCCAATGCTTGTAAACACATCCTGACAGTTACATACTACTAACAGCTGTAAACTCAACTGGGCATGTGCGAAGGTAGAAGATACTAATTATAGTTTGTTTCTAGGCAGATTACAAGAGCAGTTAACACTAAACGAGGACAAAGCACATGGTGAGCACATGGCAAACAAAATGGCTGCCAGAAATACAAAATGGATTCCAGAAAATGGACAAGATAGCCTCTAAATACCAGATGGATTCCGCTAATGCTAATCCAATCGCAGCCAATTTACATTCTTCATCATCGGCCTAGATCACAGGTAATAGATATGCATCAAAGATCCCCTCGCTGGTCCCGTTGGGCTTTGCAGTGTTGGCCCAATGAGGAGCTGCCCAATGATGAAGCATGACATCCTTCAGGTGTGTGAGGGCTCTTGCTCCTATTAGGAGCATTCCCCGCATGTGCCCTTCCGGTTAGGACCACACTTCCATTCCTATCTCCCATCTCTTTATAGGAACAGCATACTTCTTGTTTTCACTTTGTGTATTTCTCCCAGACAATAAGACAAAGGCAGAATAGGTGTTGGCAAGGTGGGCCATCTCTGTTCGGATTAGGTGGGGAGCTGTCACCTACCACAGTTACACATCACATATATTCTGCATCAGCATATTCACAAAGGACTTCACACTTGTCTTTTGTGCCCCCAGACAAGCTGGGCCCAGGGCAAGGAGGAAGGACATTCCAAACACCTTTGGGTGTAAAAACCTCTAGAAACATCTACTGCTTCAAAGCTGCCACCAACAATAAATAGTGGGCCCTCATACCCATATCCTCCGAACACCTCTGGACCTGTGAAAGACTCAGAAGGACTGCTGTGCTGCTCTGCTGCAAGAAGGACTGTTACGCTGCTGCCCTGCTACTCTGCTGCCACACTGCCTGAGTGAAAAGAACTAAACCTGCATCTGATCCCAGGACCACCAGAGTGACTCTAAGCACTAAGTGGCTGGCATCCTGATCAGAGACTCAAGGACAGAAAAGGCTCCAACCACCTAGAACCTTGCACCTGGACTCTGCCTGCTATGAGTCCTGAGCCCGAAGTTGTGCTACCTCAGTCCTGAACCCTCGCAGAACTGACACAGCACAACTCATCTCCTCGCAACTCCGCATCGGAACCGCCACTGCATGGACCCATCCCCGATGCAGGACCTCTCAGCTCCTCGGAACCACTGCTGTGTGATGCATCCTTGGCATTGGACCTCGAATTTCAGCCTGCAGCTTCTTGGAACTGCTGCTGCATGATGCATCTTCGACGAAGAACCTTGTATTGTAGCCCAGTAGGTCCTCAGAACTGACACTGCAAAACATATCATCGAAGCAGAACCTTGCATTGCAGTGTTGCAGGGATTCTACAGAGTCACAAAATTATGTTTAGGATTATGTAACCTAGTATACAGGGAGACTGAGTCATCCTACCACCTGAGTACTCATGAGCCAGTGACCGGCTAGCTATAGTGTCTCACTTGTCCTTCTACTCACTCACAGAGGAACAAGTGATTAGACACCCCAGAGCAAAACACTCCCAACCCTCTCGGGAATCGTGCTTGCAGGACACACCCTTTTGCTCTCACACTCGTAATAGTCCACAATAAGTTCTGACAGAGACACAAGAAAAGTTTAAAATGTTTATTTTAACTATTGTGCTCTAGTATGCAGTATACGTGCCACAACAAGTAGGAAAATGACTAACACAAATACGGTTAGCATAGCAAGTAGTCATAAATGGAGCTGTCATTATATATACGGCAGTGTAACCTAACCTCCCTCCCCTTTTACAGAGGCAAAATTATTATATATCAGAACATCTCTAGGTGTTAGCAGCAGAACCTGTACCTCAGTATACACAGATGAAAGTTCTACATATCAGGTGCTGTCACAATCTTTTCCCTGTAAAGGTCCCTCTCTAAGTGTGTGTTACCTAAATGTGCATACCTATATGACAAAAGTATGTGTTCCCAAACAACAGCTGCATTTGCGTGTTTTGTCAAGGTACTAGGACCTGACCAGAACAGAATAACAAGGGGCATTGTTGTTCGACCTTGTCTACATGTTCAGACTAAATCCCAGGAAAGAACAGAACGCAAAAACAACAGTGTGTTCTGTGTGTAAGTACAGTGTGGCACAAAGAAAAATATGTCTGTAGAGTAATGTGCTCAAACTAAGGGACAGTCTGCAAAGTGCTCATGCTAACATAGGGAAAACGACAATGGGCCTGCACGGGACATATGACAGCAGCAGTTCCTCAGAACTGCTGATGCACAACATATTCTCAATGCAGGGCCTTGCATCTCAGCTTTGCATCTACTCGTAGCCTCTGCTGTACAACTCATCATCTACTTGGGATTTCGCTCTGTTTTGCAACCAGGATTTAAGGTACTTTTTTCAGTGGGCCTAACTTAGTTCCAGTATCCGGCCCGCACTCCATCACAGTTACCCTGAACAGGTAAATTTGTCCCATTCTGATGCGACCAGATAATCACCAGTTAGCGCTTTGTGCTTTGAACCACTATGTTTATCTAAATCTTTAAAATTGCATTTCTCTTGTTCTGATGATTGAGTTTTTGTGGTTTTGGTGTCAAATAATGTATTAGATGTTATCTATTTTTCTAAATATGGTGGAGGATTGTTCTTGTGTTGTGTTTTCACTTTATTGCTGGTTGAAGTGCTGCATAAATACTTTAGACTTTGCCTCCAAGTTAAGCCTGATTGCTTTGTGCCAAGCTACCAGAGGGTTGAGCACAGGTTAATTTGGGATTTGCTTGTGTTTCACCCTGACAAGAATCGGGGCTGCTGCTTGAGTAGGGTTTCACCCCCTCAGTCAGTGACTCAATTGCCTGCACATAACATAACATAACATAACATAACACAATATAACTTAACATTACATAACACAGAACGGTAAGCAATTAGCATGTGTTCCCCTATACAGGGAGCATGATTCTGTTCAGACTTTTAAGAAAGAGAGGACTTAACTTGAATCCCTAGAATCTTCTGGCAGTTTGAAACTGTAGTGTAATTGGGTTCTGATTTTGTTACAAGCATGCTTGTTATTGAATGTTATGGTGCTCTGCTAGAATCAGTACTTACCCAACCTTACAAAAACATAAAAAGTTCTGTTAAATAAAACAGTTAAAAGAGGTGCTCGGATAGAATAAAAAAATCTAACAAAGTTTTATTTTTTATTAATGAAACTATTTGTTAATTGCTAAGAGAATTTGTGCATGTGTGTTTGTATGAAGTTGTATAGACTGGTAAGGCAATATGCGGTTATGTGAGTGGGTGATGGTGAATGGATGAGTGAGTAACTAGATGCATGGATTAATGAAAAGTGGATGAATGAATCGATCACTGAGTGAGCAATAGTGGCTGGAATGGAGAATAGGCTCCTGCCATCAACATGACTGTTGCAATCCATATATTGCATGTATGTATCTGGTATTTGTAAAGCGTGAATTAATCACCCCTAGGGCTATCAAGTCGCTGGGGCCGTCGGGGAGATTAAGTTAGCTATTGCCCAGAATCACAGGGTGCTGAGCTGTTGCCGGCGATCAAAACGTGAGCCCTGTGCTCCGGAGTCAGTTGCTCTAGCTGCTACACCACACCTCTCCTGACTACATTCCCTCGTCATCGCACTATTCATTTATCCATATAGTTACCTACCCATTCTTTCATTCATACACTCACCTTTTCATACAGCCATCTGTCTATGTATTCACTCATCCATTTAAATATGCACTCACTCAGACATGCAGGTAGTTCTCATCTACTCATCCAAGCACCCAATCACTCACTCATTCATATAGCTATGCACTATTTAATCCATCTTTTCAGCTTTATTTTGACTCTTTTCACTTTCATTCACTTCACAGTCTGCACAATCACAAACGCTAAAATGTCACTAAAAAATAAGCACTTTAATTTTTTAACAAAGAAAATAACACCCAGTGACTTTTCTAATTGCTTCTTGTATTTTCTGATCTTTTTGTTTGGCACTGGGCTACGTACATACAATAGACAGATCCCACACTCTGAGAAAATGGATTGCATGTCAGAGTTTGTATTCTGTGGCATGCAGGGCATCTCGTCTTGGACTTTGTGAACCTCCCGCTTAGGCAGCTACAGAGCTCCTTATGAACCTCTTCTGTCTGCAGCTCGGCAGAAAAAAACTCATAATTAACACTATGAAGGACTACAGCGTCAGTATAAGGGCAAGCAGGAGCCAAAAAGACCGAAAGATGGGTAAATAGAAAAGAGAAAGAAGGAATACATAATGGAAGGAAGGGTGAATGGAAGGAAGGAGGGTAGGATGAATGAGTGGGTGGATGAGTGAGTGGGAGGATTCATTTTTGCGTATATGGATGAATGGGTGAAAATGAGTGATTGGATAGGTGGATAGACAGGTAAAAGGGTGGCAGAGTAAAGGGATGGATTGATGGATGGATTGATGGATGGATGGATGTATAGGTGGATGGATGGGTGAAAGGATGTGTGAATGGATAGGTGGATAGACAGTTGAAAGGGTCACTGAGTAGATGGATGGGTGAACGAATGAGTGAATGGATAGGTTAATATGTGAAAGAATGAGCAGATAGATGGATGGATTGGTGGGTGGGTGGGTGAAAGAATACATTTATGGATGGACGGGTGAAAGAATGAGTGAATGGATGAAGGGATAAATGGATGGATGAGTGAGTGAATGGATAGGTGGTTCTACAGGTGAAAGGATGACAGAGGAGATGGATGGATGGATGGATTGAGTGACTAAATGGGTAGGTGGGTGGACAGGTGAAAAGATGACAGAGTAAAGCAGTGAATGGATGAGTGAATGGATCAGTGGATGGACAAGTGAAAGGATGGAAGAGTAAAGGGATGGCTAAGTGGATGGACAGGTGAAAGGATGGTAAAGTAAAGGGATGGATAAACTGGTGTATGGACAGGTGAAAGCTTGGCAAAGTAAAGGGATGGATGGATGACTGGATGGGTGGATGGATGGATGAATGACACACTGGCTACATGCATGACAGAGTAAATGGATGGATAGATGGATGGATGGAGGGAGGGAGGGAGGGATGGATAGATGGATGATGGACATAGCTGCCAAGGTTTCAGTTTACTCATGTGTGACATTTTCAGAATTTCAGTGTAAATGTATGTGAATGTATGTGTCTTGTAAAGCGCACTGCTGCCCTGAGGCGTCGTGGCGCTGTAGACCGCTGGGGAACCCGTCCTGGCTATCCCTGTGAGATGGTCCCTCCTGGGTATCTCCAAGGTGAAACCAGGCATCCCCGGCGAATGTGGGTGGCCGTTGTGGAGATGAGGCAAGCTAATGCCCAGAGTTGCCGAGTGTGTTCCTGGTTAGAGTAGGTACCGAGGCGAGAATTATCGAGTCCGTTTTGACCCTGGTCCACGACCCTGCCGCGTCGGGAATTGAACCCTGGTCCATGGCCGATTCTCTGCTTGCGGATCTGCCGCCTCTAACCAGTGAGCCACACCTCTCCACCAGTGTAATTATGAGTGACATTCAACGACTATGAGTGACACTTTCTTGTGAGCAAAAAATCAACCAACAGAGACGAGGGAGATATATACATTTCAGAAGCTATCCCCATTTGAGCAATGAGAAACTTCAAGATTATCTCAAAACTGCTGCAAAGCACCAGAAATGGCAGGCCAGTCCTCCTCAACGGGTGCCAAAAGCAATACCACATCCTTCTTCAGCTTTCTTCCACGCACATACTTCTTCAAAACACCAACTCTCCTGTTCAAAACACTCTCATACACCCAGCATAATCTCCTCTCATCCTACACTTTACACTTGTTTGCGCCGCAGTAAACCAGATAATTGACACCGCTCCACTCAGTGTAAAATTGCCCTTCCATGCTACAAAACCTTACCAGAATAATCATTGAATCCAGACTTCTTCCTGTAAACTATTGCTTTAACCGGGCAGATGGTGTCCGGTACTGAGTGAGGGCCAGCACTACTTTAAAAGGGAGATCCTCTGCACTTTTCAGCAGTGCTGTAATACATTTAATGGGAGAACAGCGGCACTTCAGAGGAGCGAATAGGTTCTGTGGATAATAAGTACCAGCACTTTTTGTATCTTTTCATTTAAAGTACTGCCTGCACCATTTCATAGGTATACCTCACTCCTCCAACTGCAGACATCCCTCTATAAGCACGGTTTGAGGGCCTCTTCTGTACAGGCCACTAACAAACTTTCTGGACTATGGGGTTCTGCTTAATTGCCAATCCCCTGAACTGGTGCTGGTTGCTCTGATAGCAGCAGTCGCTGGGCAACTCTTGACTGTGGGGGCTCAGTGATGCATTAAAGAGTTGGCAGTCTACAGAATCCTCGTTTGCAGCTGCCAGGTCAGGTCATGGACAAGTCACGGGCGCTGGTCTGCTAGGCTTTTTCAAGATAATACAGCCCAGACCATTCCCGGAACACGCGTGGAGCCAGGGCAGGTGAAGAATGCTTTGCATCACACGCCCGCCCAGAACACGGGAATCTCTGCCTGGGGGCCAGGGCTGGTGAGGCAGCAAGGGCACAGCAGGACTTAAAAACACTGTCAGACTGAGCACCATCTCTTCCACAGCAGAGCAGCACTGAGGGCCTGAAATTATATTTAAATACTTGTCAGTGTTTTAAATAAATAAACCAACAGTCTGCTGAATGAAGCCTACCTAATGTATTATGTACATGATCAGCCCTGCCTGCATTACTGTCTGAAACGAAAGGATCAGATCTTGCAGATCTGAAACCTCAGAAGCATGACGAGACAGAGCAGCCCTGCCGCCTGCAGATTTTACTGCAATAATAATCATATCAGATATGCAGTGTGTGTGCGTGCGTGCTGCTGTGAGACATAAAAGGTAACAACACTACTGTTAAGTCAGTGGCAGGCTACCAGGCTGACCAGAAAGTACTTACTTGTTATGAACTTCAGTCTAGTCTGGCAGGAGGCACTGTCTCTCTGAGCGCCGGGGAGGTCCGGCAGCCGTGGCGGACCGTGACTGAGCCGCACAGGGTCGCAGGTGCACAGCTGCACAGCACTGCCTGCAGTCTTCCTGCCGCATGATGCCGTGCAGCCATGATGCTGCCTGACCTGACTGACCCTGCGTGAGAGAGTCACTGTCAGGTGAGGGCGATGCTGTACCGTCCCGCAGTTCCAACTCTGCGGCCGGGGAAGATATTATAATAAATGATTGCCCCTCCTGCGCAGGCAGCAGCACATTCAGTCTCAGACACACTATCAGACTGAGAGGGATGGGACCGACAACACAGCACAGCAGTCCCGTCGAGTCCCCGGCCCGCCGCTTCTGACCAACCTTACTTCCTGTTCCAGGAGGACTTGAGGTCACATCCCCCCCAAGGCGCCACAGCCTTTAATGCAATGACTGCTGAGGGCAGGCCCCGCCGGGTCTCGGTATTAATTGGGCTGCAGTCAGAGTGGCCCACTATGACTGACACTAGCCTTGCAGCCGGCGCAGCCGGCGGGAATTTCGCAGGCAGCAGGGCAGATATTGTAACATTGTAGCACTAGAGTCTGACAGCAGATCTTTAACTGTTGAGCTGCTGGCAAGTGAAGTCTGCTACGGCCCAGGGTGCACACAGGTGGGTGGTACCGGCTAGCGCTAGCACCTGGCGTAGCGGACAGCCGGTTTCAGCGATGTCAGCAGAGTGCGGTCAGTGGCAAGTGACAATGAATTTCAGTGCTGTGAGGTGGGAACACCACACTGAAATGCGTTAGCTTCATGTCTGATGCGTGATACTTGGCAGGCCTGGATGGATGGATGGTAGACTGGATAATAGGTAATATGGAAAAAGACTGAATGATGGATAAAAAAAATGAATGCATGGAAGATTGCAAAGGAGAAATAGTGGATATCAGAGGGTGGATGCAAGGGTGAAAGGTCAATAGATAGATGCCTCGATGCAAGAGACAGGTTGAGCTCTTCTAGGTAGGGGTCTGCTCACTTGCTTCGCTCGCTTTGTGTCCTCAGAGTTTTTATTTCAAAGTGGGGGGTACTTTAATTTTCTGGCTACTCCCTTATGTCTAATGCTCTGAATATAAGGGTGTGAATTAGGTGTAGTATTACATCCTTTATCCGAGGCACCCAGTACTTACGTTAACGTTACAAACCTGGAGATACAGACGTGGTACTCTGGAATTGTGTGGGCGCAGAGAAGTACAAGTATACAGGCAATTTTATAGGGACAGACATACTTTGGTGCATCTGGTCCTTGGCACAACATGGGGATCCTGACACTTCAACTGGATCCAGGATTCTCAGTGATGGGAACTTATATAGCTAGTCACCTCTTAATGCATGCTGAATAGGGTTATGCACTGCTTGCAGAGTCAATCTTCTGGCATCCATCAGTGACCGGTAATTGTTGTTAAGTGTATCAATACATGTTTGCCTTTTCTTGTCGCATACTTTAGTCAACCCTGCCCCATAATTTTGTCATCCCCTGCCACATAATTCCAGTGGCCTTGCCTCTCATTCATTCAAGAAAACCGAGACTTCTACAACCAGAATGCTTTGTTTATTGACTAGAAACCAGGGCTGACGACTTGGTATCTCAGTCACACTAATAACCTTCCCAAGTATCACATTTTTCCTGATTGTTGATGAACAGCAGTACTAATATTTAGGCAGGATGACGCTATTGTCTAGATTGCCTCTTGCCCACTATGTGAGTATGGCGCTTCTGCATGAGTTAGTCAAAATGTCCACATTTGCAACAAAACGTCCATTTGAACGTCACTTATCAGTAGAACTTAAGAAGAGCCTCGGGAAAGCTCGGACAAACAGTAAACAACAGCCAGAATAAGCGCTAAGGATGGGCACATCCTTGCCAGAGCCCGAATGAGAAATGGCCTGGGAGGAGACATTGAAAAATCACACCCTGCCGCTGCAAGGGGAGCCCACCAATGATCACTTGACTGCAAAACAAGCATAAATGGTATTAATGGACAGGGGCATGTGCTGTGGGAAGGGTTTCCACACCTCTGGGCCTGAAAAGCCAAGAAAATGTATGAACGGGCACCGGGAGAAAACAAAACGTGAGGCTGCCAGCCACCGCCTGTAACCAGTGTCACTGAGCAACCCTCGGCGGGGGATTCAGACCTGCCAACTTTGCAAACATTATCACAGTGCGAGTGAGATGATGGGTCCTGGAGAAAGCATGGCCTACGGTGGGCCTTCGAGCCCACCACAGCCATAGAGAGCCATTGGGGTTGCTAGATCCATCTGGTGATGGGACACGTTTTTATGACCAGATTTCTCCCCTAAAAATAGCAAATAAAAGCCTAGCGCTGAAGCCACGCCCTGTGCCTTTAGGAGGCTACAAAATCTGTAATGGATTTCAAATGACTGTATTCCATGTTCATTTTACAATAATGGAATGGTTTCATTGGACATGCACTGAACAATTCATGAAAAAATTCAACACAATTTATTTTGAATGACAAAATGTTTAAACTCTAAGTCATTCTTAATATTGCATTAACTTAACTCGGGTTGCTTTAAACCCAGTGAACAGTGCGCGGTACTAGCAGGTGTCCCTGCTAACTTCATAAACAATCAGGACCTAGCACACATAGTGATCACGTGATCACGTGCTCCCCATGCTGGACATCTGGACACATTATCCACTGGCCACACTGTGTCCACATGAGGTCAAAACCCACTTGTAGTAACCAGAAACATTTATAACCTGTTGTGTTGTGATGTGCTGCTCGGCCTACCCTCTGCAGGGAGAGGGAAGGGCCTCAGCAAACGGCAGGCCCTCGAGTCGGACAGTCTCTTGCTGGGTTGAAGTTCTTTGCTTGAAACTTCAGCCAAGGCTGGCCAAACAGTCCATCCCTAAGTGCATCAAGTGTGCCTAATTGATCGGGGAATACTGTGTTGGCCGGACCCTCCCTGGGCCAGCCGTCCTGTACGGGGATGTTGGCTTCAGGTCCCTGCCTGCTCTCAGGGAAGGCAGGCTTGGAGGAAAAGCCCATTGGGCAGGGCTGTAAGGCAGGTGTGGACCCGTGCCCATGAGGGCCCAGTCAGGCTGGCCTGGGCCCTGGCAGCACCCAGCTCAGAACCGCTGGACCAAAAGGGGGTCTGGAAAACCCTGTCCCTAGTAGTCCAGAGGAATGCTAACCCCCTTTTCTTGTAATCCGAGTGCACCAAGTGACAGATGGGACCAAAGGCATGAACGCACCCAACCTCTCCTGGAGCCCGGGCTGGGCTTGAGGAAGCAAATGAGCCCTAATTGGGATTTCCAGGGCAGCCCGGCCATCTGGTTGCCCCATTGGAAAGCCTGACGATTGAACAATATGCCTTGACACCCACTGGACTCTTCTGGTTGCGGCAATATATAGGGCTTGTAGGTTCTTAAAGAATCCTTTGAACCCAGACATACAGAGGCAGCATCCCCTTTACAACACCACGGGCCGGGGCCGGGGGCCCTGGTGGGCTCACAGGCCTGGGCCTGCTGGATTTCAGACACTGCGGATCCCCATCCTGTCTGCTCTGTGGCTCAGAAGCCCTGATTGCGGCCACAGTGTTTCCGACCAAGCAGCCCAAAGTCGCCAAAAAGGCCCAACCATGCCCGATCGACCAGAGTTGGGTCTGGACAGTCTCCAGGCACATGCTGGCCTGTCCGTGACCGCCACGCCCATTTCCCCCTGCTCTGCATTTTGCGGCATGGAGGGAGTGTGCATGGAGCTGGGCCCCACCAGAGATCTGACTGAGGGCGCGACCCCAGCCTCCCTCCCTGCCTGAAGGGGGGGAAGTGCTTCCTGGGCCTGCCGCTTCCCTTTTTCCAGGCCCACTCAATCTTAGGAGAACAGTAAGCTTTGTGCCAGGCCTGCCGACGGTTATCGGGTAACAAGAGGGCCCCTGGGATAAATATAGGAGAAAGCGAAAACTAGGGGAAAATAATTGATCATCAAATAATGAAAGTGCGCTTCTCCTCTATTTTTCAAATAGGTGAAACTCCAGCAAATATAACGCTCACGGATCAGACATATTAAATAACTGATTCTTATTATTAGATATGTATTTATATTAACTAATTCATTCACACATAGCAAAATTATATTGAGCTCCCTATACAGTGACCAAGTAAAACACTCACATACTCACAACTGAAATCACTCACACACAGTCATTTTAATAGAGAAGAAGAAAGAAATAAGGAAAAAACAAACTTACCACAAATTAAAAACATTATTCGAGGTCCCACATATATATACTATAATACTCAGTTATATGGTCTAGTGTCAAAAATCATCAGTGTGTATAGGTGTATCCTTTTCTTAGATCAATTAATCAATATAACAAAGTACTCCATCTATACATGTTAGTAATATTTCAGAATTACAAAAATGTGTCCAGAGACTGAAAGTTGGGCCTGCCGATGGTACCTCCTGGCTAGGACGGGACATCATTGACAGACGCTGCCATTCGAGACTGGGCTCAGGGATCTGCTGAGGGCTTCTCGGAGCTCTCCCGGGTTTGTGTTCCAGTACAGCTCCCCAGGGGCTGGGCATTCATTCAGGGCTCGTCTCCTCTCTTTAACCCAACCCCAGTGTGGGTAGAAGAGAGTCCTCGCTGGTCTGCAACCACCCTGTCCTGGGTAGTGACTGTCACCCCCATACTGTGTGCTTAGGGTGCTGATTGGGTGGGTGCCTTCAACCTTCCTGGAGCACGGGCCCATGGAGCCAAGAAGGGTTAAGCCTAGCCCTGCCCATCCCACACCCTCTCCCCAAGGGCCTGTCATGGAATCCCATTTTCTTCGACTATTAAGCCTCCACTCTATAAAGTGTACTAAAAAGAAGCACAATGTGCAGTGAGTCCAGTGGGTCCCCAATTGGTTTACAGAGGCTAAAGTAGATAATACCAATTGTTGGACTTGGCCCATTTTGGCTAAAGTTCCTTAAACTTTTTGCCTTCCTCCTAGACCTTTTTCTGACATTATGTCACCGACTTAGATGCTTTGGGCACTTTGCCACTGCTGATCAGTGTCAAAGTGCAAGTGCTCCCTGTATAAAGTGTTATGGTAATTGGTTGTCCATAATTGGTATGTTTGCCTTACTAGTAAAGTCCCTAGTAAAGTGCACTATGTGTGCCAGGGCTGGTAATGCAAATGCTACTAGTGGGCCTGCATCACTAATTGTGCCACCCACATAAGTAGCCCTAAGAAGAGATCTCAGGCCTGACACTGCAGTGCCTGCATGCAGTTTGTTAACTGCCTTGTTGTCCTGGCAAGTGCACCCACTTGGCAGGCCTTACCTTCCCTTTTTAAGCACATCAGACACCTCGATAGTAGGTCCAAGGTACCCCCCTGGGCAGGGTGCAGTGTATGTGAAAGGTAGGACATGTACTGAGGTGTGTACCATGGCCTGACAGTGAAATACTGTCAAATTCGCTTTTCACTGCTGCAAGGCCATCTTGCCCAGAGGGCAGAATGGGGAATGCTGTGTCCCATGTTTCCAGCATATCTTCCCATAGGCATAAGATGGAGGGATGGAGTTTAGTGTGCCTGAACTAAGAATTTAATAACGCATCTTTTTGTGAAGATGGTTTTTGAATTGTGTGTTTAGAAACCACGCTTTTAGAAGTGGCTGATTTCTTGTCTTAAACCATCCTGTGTGCCTCTGCCTGGTTGTGAATTGCCTGTCTGGGTTTGGATGTGACAGGGTCTGGGAAGTGTCCTGACCCAAGTGAGGAGTAGGTGAGACAGCAACAGGCTGGCCTGCGTTTGATGTGGGGGTAGGAGTAGTCCCCTGGATGTGAAGAGGGCTGTGTTGCTGCCCCCAGAGGATGACTCCACCTCCTGCTGAGCGTCTGGGCCCCAGACCCTGACTATCAAAGGAAG
The DNA here is from genome assembly GCF_964204655.1 of Triturus cristatus. Classification (NCBI taxonomy): domain Eukaryota; kingdom Metazoa; phylum Chordata; class Amphibia; order Caudata; family Salamandridae; genus Triturus; species Triturus cristatus. The sequence goes on along the minus strand of NC_140588.1, from coordinate 615,098,215 downwards.
AGGGCGTGCACTGGCAGGAAGACACCCAGGTCTGGTTTGGACCGGGGTCAGAGCCCCCTGAACACAAAGACTTCAAAGGCGTTTAGGGTTATAAATGTAAGAGCTGAAACCCCTGAACTCAAGACCTTTAATCCTTACTGAAAAAGGATTGAACCTACTTTGTGATCAAGAGGAACCGCTGCCAAAAAATACTGAATAAACGTGAGTATAGATGGATCCATTCCCTTGACACGGTCACCAGAGGCCTGAACGAACTGGAAGAAACCAACAAACAAGTTTCCACCATGAATCAAAGATAGAGTGTTTTTCCCCCCCCGACTCATTCTGTGATTAAAGGGATCTTTAATCAGTGTTACGTATTGAGTGGGAACAGACTGTTAAGTACCACCTGGATATTAATCCATCGTAGGATGACAGTAATGTATATATCGTGCTCTATAATTGTTAGTATGTATGTATATAATGTCTGTGAAATTATTATATATGTTTTATCATTGTCTTTGTAAATAAGTGTCAATATGTGGTTTGTGAACAGTAATTGTGTCTGTAAGGTATTACAGCATCCAAACGGCGTTGATAAGTTGTTCTCATTAGCTGATTGTTCTAATTTTGTATCAGAGTTGAATTCTTTAGAGTAATCCATTCCCCCGATACACACTAGTCGTCCCATACTGCCTATTCATTATTCGGTCCAACGATGGGAATCATTGATGTCCCGCCTTCCACCCTGCCTAAATAGGGAGAATGACGATCCACTGTCCCACAGCAGAGGTGGACTGTTCCGCGATCTGCAGTCCCTTCACTAATCCCGGACTCATGCTGGGTTACCATGGCAACCTCACGGTAGCCTCGGTCTAGCAAACTTACGCCGTGCGTTCCAACTGAGACGCGCAACCTTAGTCCGTATACTATCTCCGAGCCCCTTGACTTAAACGCCAATACGGTTACCCTGGTAACCGCACGGAGCCTCGGACGAGCTCACACCGCGCCGGGCCTTCAACGGAGACAGACGCTCCGGTTTCTTGAACACATTTGATGTGTACTCCATGGTAAGCTCTACCAACACCACCACCTTAAGTTTGTAGATCGATCACTCACATGGGAGGCTTTTAAGTAACGATGCCCCCTCCTTGTTCTAGCCCTGATTTATTCTCCGCGCTGGGTATCCATGAACAGACCTTGGACACATCGCTATCAGTTTCGACTGTTCTTCTGAAGCGGTAAGATGCCTGGGTCTTTATCACTCACAAAGAGCTGGTTAATTAGTCACGACTTTGTTTCCTTTTAATATGGTTTGCACCATTAGTTGTCTGATCCAATTCTCTTTCCATTAGACACGGAATTAAAGACCCTTCAATACCAAGCCCTCTTACCCGGCCATTTTCTCTGTGGAACCACACCACTAGGTAGGCGAATTTTCCCTACACACCGCATTTTAACTGTTTTTATTAGGACAACTTCCTCATACCGAATTGTTTTAATATTTCAGGTGGTTTAATTAAAGTACCCTCCAGTCGGGTTGCCCCTTATTGGTCCTGATGAAGACCCGCAAGGCCAAGGTTTAAAAATCCACATAGGCCATCAAGACGGGTCGAAACGTCGACGCCCACCCTTTGCTACCTGGGACACAATTCCAGTTCTTCGTGCAAGACCACTAATGGGGTCTTTTTTCTGAACTATACTAATTGTGTTCTCAATAAATGTGACCAGGTTTTTGGCTTGTGTACGGTGAATTACAACCGATTCACATTGCCTGTAATTGTAACTAATTGATCACCCCTACTACTATGCATCTTTCATTCCTTGTTCTATCCACGCACTTTTCAATCACTTTCCTCTGATGCACGTTTCCTCTTGGAGCAACCTTGTTCTGTTTTATGAATATTGCAGTAAATTGCCAAAACTATAAAATAAATGTATATATAACGGCTTTCAGTGTTTTGGTTGTTGTCCTTTGCTGATTAGAATGACCTATTCAATATTACGAGCCTCTGTTTAAGTATAATTGTGTCTAGGCTCCTGATTAGTTAACTAACTGACTAAGTAAAACACATCTCACACTTATCAATCATTGGATAAGGACCATTGTTTTTGATATTACTAATTCGCCCAGGTCCTTCTTCCTTGGGTTACCCCATTTTTGTAATGGCCAAAAAAGAACAGCTGAAGAGACTGTGTGTTCTGGGGCTGGCCTGCAGTTTGCTGATTTGACTGAAGAGAGGACAAGGGACTTTGCTGTGTGCTGTGTCCCCCTGCTTGAGAGGACTTTTCTGTGTGCTGTGTCGTGAAGTAACTTGTCTCCAAGAGCCTGAGGAGAGCTGGTCCCCTGTTGTGGAAACTCAGGAACATAAAAGTTTCCAAGTGTGTCTCAGCGACGCTGTGTGTGTGTGCTTTTTGCACGCCTGAGACTGCCGTGTGGTCCTTGGTGCTGTTTACGAGGTGCCCCGTGACCGTATTGCCCCCGCAGCATGAAACCTCGTCCACGCTGCTGCATTGTTGTTTGTGGCCCGAGCCATCATCGTAACTGAGGCTGTGAGTAAAGATCGCCGTCACCGGCCTGAGCCACAATGTGCTATAGGCTTACTTGAAACTAAGGACCGTGTCTCAGCTATGCTGTGTGAGTGTGCTTTTTGCACGCCTGAGACTGCCATGTGGTCCGTGGTGCTGTTTACGAGGTGCCCCGTGACCGCAATGCCTCCGCAGCGTGAAACATCTTCCACGCTGCTGCATTGCTGTTTGTGGCCGGAGCCTCATCGTAACTGAGGCTGTGAGTAAAGATCGCCGTCACCGGCCTGAGCCACAACGTGCTATAGGCTTTCTTGAAACTAAGGACCGTGTCTCCGCGATGTTGTGTGAGTGTGCTTTTTGCACGCCTGAGACTGCCATGTGGTCCGTGGTGCTGTTTACGAGGTGCCCCGTGACCGCATTGCCTCCGCAGCGTGAAACATCTTCCACGCTGCTGCATTGCAGTTTGTGGCCGGAGCCTCATCGTAACTGAGGCTGTGAGTAGAGATCGCCGCCGCCGGCCCGAGCTGCAACGTGCTAAAGTTTTTCTTGAAGCTAAGGAAGCTATAAGGTGAAAGGGAGCACTGTAACCCGTCCGGCTACAGCATCGCCTAGCAACAGAGCTGCAAGGTGATCGGGATCGCCCAGCAGGAGGTCCAATGATTGGCGAGAGAGAGCGAGGCAGCGCACCCCCCCCCCCCCCCCGAAGGCTTGGACTCCGGTCAGGTGCCGCATGCGTGTGTGGCCTGGGGAGGCGTGCAGGAGGAGTACAGGAGTGCTCCGATCTCTCTCCCGCTGCACCGTGTTAGACACGCTGATTCCCCGAGCGGCCTGTACCTGCCCAGCAGGAACAGGGCCGCCCCTTTAAACTTACAACTGTTATCTCTGCTGTTGAGGCCTAGCGGTGCCAGAGTGGACCGCGGAGATTTGCTTACCACATTATTCTTGCATTACGAACTGCCTGATTCTTGCATTATGAACCGCATTATTCTTGCGTTACGAACTGCCTGATTCTTGCATTAAGGACTGTCTTAATACTACATTACGAACTGCATTACGAACTGCATAGCATTGCATTAGGACTGCATTAGAGATCTTGAATTGCTCATTAATACAGCAAGAACCTACAAGTGAATGCTGGCCTAATAATCGGCAAAGCAAAATATTACAAATACGCATACGCATATGTTGGATTTCTATCGTTTGGTCTCATCGTATTCCTTTTTATAAAGATACCGATATTTTTATGAAACCATTGTGGTGTCCATTTGTGGTGTTATCACTACGTTACAGGGAGTGTGGTTGCAAATACTTTACACATTGCCTTGGAGATAAGCCTGGCTGCTCGTGCCAAGCTACCAGGGGTTATCTAAGAGTGTGTCCCTCCTTACCCTGACTAGAAGCAAGGGTCAGTATCTAACACTAATGCTCTCTTTTGTGGTGGTATGGGCGAGCAGTTAGGCTTATCAGAGGCTAGTGCTAAGCATTTGTTGTACTCACAGAGGCAATAAATGAGACACACACTCAAAGAATAAATCTGAGACCAATTTAGAAAAAAACAACACTTCTTTTTATATAAACTTCAAACTCAAGAACTTTGTTTCAAGGTAAGTGCAGTTTTCAATAGAAATATTCACAGGTAACTAAAACATTCAAACCTGCACACTTGCACAGTCCAATCCTATGGGAGGAGAAGTCAAAGATGTATAAAGGTAGGTACAGTTGGTTTTAAGGGTTCTCCTTCTGGGATCAGAATAGTAGGGGGGCAAGGTTCAAAGTACTACCAGCAGTTCTTCAGGAACTGCCCGGGTTCTACTGGGGGCAAGGTGCTGGTGGGGCTGGTAGCTGACGCTACAGAGAAGGGGGGGTCACCCGAAAAGAGTCTTCACAGGGGGATTTGCTTGCTCGCAAAACGAGTTACTCTGGAGCGATTGTTGAGAGAGGGCTGCTGCAGTTCTTGCCAGGCTCTTCTTCATCCTTCTTCAGTTGATCTATTAAATCTGAGTTCGTGGGTTCATGGGTGCCACCTAAAAACTCAATTTAGGGGCATTATGGGGGGTGACAGGTAGTAGCCAATGGACTACCTACCTTTAGGGTGTCTACCACTGTTATATGACCACTTCCTGTGGGAAGTAGGCATAACCCTGACCCTAGAAGGCTAATTCCATCCAAATCAACATGGATAAATCTAAAAAGTGGGGTCTACATCAGCTTCCCCGCCATAGGGGTGGTGCTGAATGAATGTGGGCACACCTCCTAATCTAACTTATTTTCCTGCCTGACTTGTCAGGACATGGGGTAGACACCTTTACTATCTGGAGAGGCCCGGAGTTGCATAACAAAGGTGACAGGGCCTTTGAAGCTTCCCGCTCTCGAAAGCCCATCCTGCTTGGAGGAGGTGTGAACTTCTCTGCCCAGAGCAGGCTTTGTTCCTATCCTGCGATAGTGAAGGCAGTCACCTCAGAAGGTCAGACACCTGTCTATGGTGGCTAGCTATTTGAAACCAGTCAGTCAACATACTAGTAGGTTTTCATCTGGCACCTCGAAGGTGCCCTCTGGGTGCATTTATTAATGAATCCAGCACTGGCATCATTGTGGGTTTTTTAAGATGTGGGGCTTTATACCAAACAACTTTGGGTACAGTGAAGCCATCATTTAGCTGGGGAACTCGTAATGATGAGTGTCCAACCCATGTACTCTTCATGGCTTCCCTTTTCACTTGTAATATCTACGGGTGAACTTAGATATCACCAGGACATATCCACTCTCACAGATATGCTCACACATGTGTATAGTGTACTCTGCCTTAGGGCTATAAGACCTGCCGTAGGGGTGTCTTACCTATGCCACATGTAGTGCTGACAGGTGTGGCACACAGGGATGTGTGCCATGTCGACCCTTTTGCTTTCTCTGCATCAAGACACACAGGCTGCAATGGCAGTTCGCATGAGCTTGTTGAGGGGTCCCCTACGGTGACACAATTTATGCTGCAGCCCTTAGGGACCCTGTCTAGTTCCAATGCCCTAGGCACCAGGGGTACCACTTACTAGGGACTTACAGGGATCCTAAAGGGGTGCCAATTGTGGAATAACCGTACAGTTTAGGGAAAGAACACTTGTACTGGGGACCTGGTTAGCAGGATGCCAGAACACTTTCAGTCAAAGTTGCACAGATTCCAGGCAAAAAGTGGAGGGAGACTGCAACAAAAACCTAGTTTCCTACAGGGAGCTTAGAGAACCCTGATGGGGGACAACAATTGCACTTGGCCCTGCAGGCCAGACTGCTGGCCATCTGTTCGGCCAGCCCTCAGGGCCATCTGGTCGCCTAGCCCGGTGACCAGATGCCCCGAAATGACCCAGCGACCGGATAACCTGGGAAGGCCCAGTGACCATATGGCCCAGGACCCATGCCCCAGGATCCAGGCTCCAGGCCCCAAAGTACACCCCAGATGACAAGAGTGCCTGTGCACTCTGAGTCCTTTGCTGGGGAGGCTCCTTCCCAGGGTTACTTGCCTCCTGGTGACTCTTGTGAGGTAGGGATCCTGCTCTGGCCGTCTGGTCACCCTGCTGACCTGCAAGGGATCATGCCCACGTCCCTGCATCCCACAGCACAGGGCAGAAGATGGAGGCCCTGTGCCAGTTGGCACGTGATGGAGACAGCCTCCTATGGGCCCAAAAACCCCTCCACATTCCTCCCGCAGGCCTGATGGCAGAGGTACCCCCCGAGCATGGTGGTATGGGTGCTGCAGGCGCCCATGGATGGAGAAAAAAGCTTGGCTCAGAGGATGAATTTTAGTAGATCACAGCGAGGTAGTTGCTCTACTACTTACGAAATCCTGACCCAGAATCAGGTTATTTATGAATGATTTGGCACCAGGTGCCCCACAAACATGTGGTGCACTAAGGGCAATGGAACCAGCCCCCTTCCGTCCACACTTCGGTTCCCAAGCGAGCAGCTCTATGCACTGGCCCAAGAGGCCGGCTATCCCAGGCCAACCGAAGCTCCACATGACTGTGGTATCACTATGGTTCAGGAAGGATTCTGACATAGAGGCATTCAGCCATAATCCTACAAAAGGTAGCTTTACCCCTTTGGCTGCTCAGCCAAGCACTTACACCAAATGTCTGAACCTGCAGTTCCTCTTGTACTGAGCAGGATTACTATTGCAGCAACTCATCATCAGTAGGGTAAAACTAACCTGTTTCACTGTTGGACATGGCCATCCTTAGGGCATTACTCTAAAACATGTTGCTTTTTTCCTCCTGGTTTTTGCTGATACTCTTTTCATTGCCTTAGGAGTCCGGGCACTTTCCCACTGTAATGCATGCTAAAGAATTTGTAGCTGCCAGAACACCTGGTCTTAGACTCAACTGTCAATCTCTTAGTGCTGCCATAAGCACTCCTGCTCCCCCTCCCACTTTGCTGACTAAGTCATTTCCCATCTGCCCATGTTTGTCGGTAACTATTCCTGTGTAGAACTGTACCTTCTATTTGTATCCACATGCTTACCAGTGCAGAAAAAGCTGTATGTAAGGCCTGTGTTCTGTGACTTCAATGTACTACCTCAGGAAGCACTTGCGAGGGCTGTGTGGATGTAGTCCCACTCATGAGTGATTAATAAACTTGTCATTTGAATTCCAGCTTCAGTGCCAATATCTATTTTGTTGGTCTAAGGACCCATGGACAGAGATGGGTGACCCTTGCACTGGTGTGCTCATTGAAAAGCACATTTTCACAGTTGGCGCCCAGCGTTGGGCTCGAACTCACGACCCTGAGATTAAGAGTCTCATGCTCTACCGACTGAGACTGGGTAGCTGGAAGTGGCAATAATGTAGCAGGATTCAGAGTCAAACATCTTTTCAACGTGATATGAGGGGCCAAAAGTGTCAGTTCATATCCTGTCAAACAGGCACTAGTCAGATGCTGTGTTGTCGTTTGATTTAGCAAGGCATCGACTGAATGAGGTACTAACACAAACAATCTATGTGACAAGACTATTCGCTCACTCTGACGTATGGACACAGCCGCTTCTGCCACGGCTCGAAAACAACCAGGCAGCCTGCGGGCAACTGGATCAAGGACAGCTGACAAATATGCACAAGGACCATGTTTATCACCATGTGTCTGTGTTAAAACCGAGAGGGCACAATCTTCCCTCTCGTGTACATAGAGTGTGAAAGTCTTAGTGTAGTCTGGAGTTCCTAATACAGGTGCCGAACAAAGCGCTTGACGTAGCTGTTGGAAGGCATTCTGGCATTCAGAAGTCCATGGGTTTAATAATGTACGAGAAACTAGGGATCCACTGCCTACAAAAGGTAGTAAGGCCAATCAGTGCACCAACGTCCTTCTGAGGACGGGGCACAGGAGTGTCTAAAATGGTCTGAATGCAGTCTTGTGTGAGTGCACGTCCCTCCTTAGACAGGAGGCGACCTAAATAGGTAACCTGCTGTCTACAAAATTGCAATTTCTTCCGAGAGACTTTGTGATGATGAGAGGCAAGGAATGATAAAAATGACAGTGTTCCTTCTTTACACTGTTCAGGGGTATCGGCAGCCAACAAGATGTCATCGACATATTGAATAAGAGCCACCCCTTTCGGTACAGGAAAAGAATCAAGCTGCCTTTTCAATGCCTGACTATAAATGCCAGGACTCTCTGTATACCCTTGTGGAGCTCTACAGAATCTGTATGATCTATTAATCAAAGTGAAGCCGAACAAATAAAGGCTGTCTGGGTGAATAGGTATTGAAAAGAAAGCATTCTTCAAATATATTATACTAAATGTAGTGGCAGTAGGAGGAACCATAGTAAGGAGTGTTGTGATGTCAGACACTACTGGGTATTGGGGCGCCGCAATTTTATTAACCTCTCGTAAATCAAAAATGAATCTGTAAATTTTATTATCAGTGTCTCTTTTCAAAATAGGAAGAATAGGGCTGTTAAAAATGTTATAAGGGACTTCTTCCACAACCACCACCTTAATTCAATCCTGAACAATGTGCGTCAATGCTTCTTTGCCTTCCCGAGATATTTTATATTGGGGCAGTCGAGGCAACGCAGCACCTTCCTTCACTTGAATATGCACTGGTGGAACAACCATTTGTCCTACATCAGTGTCTTATGTAGCCCCTAAAGTACTGTGTAACTATGCCAGAGCGATATCCTCTTTAATGAGACAAGACCTCCCAGCCATTGGATAATTATAATTTAAGATACACGCACACCTTCTGGGGAACAGTGTATTGTAGCACGAAAATGTTTAAGTATATCGATACCCACAATGTTATTTGGCGTGGTAGGGGAAAGCAAAAATGGATATGCTGCTGTAAATTTGTCAAGACCAAATGCAAGTGGCTGTGACAGTGAGCTAGATGTAGGTTTCCCATCGAATCCTATCAATGTTATCATTGTGCCAGACAGGGGAGCCCTAGGAACCAATTGACCTCGCAAAAGGGGGTACTCAGAACGCCAATGTCCAATCTCTTTACAATAAGCACACTGATCAGAAGACAAAGATGCTCGAGGAACAGGGGGTACACCAGGGCGATACAGCGCACGTCCACCTATTCCACCACCTCTAAATGGTGGACCATATACTTGAGCCAACATAACTTTCGTCTTTAAATCCTTAACCTTCTTATCCTCCTTGCCTTTTGCTTATAATTCCTGACGCTCATAATACTGGGCCATAGTCAAAAGGGAAACTGGGGAAGACGTAGTCCATGAACTCTCGCTGGCCTTTAGGTGACTAGCTATTTCTGGCAACATGGTAGCGACAAATTTGTCGACGAACAGATGCTTACCCGTCTCATCTGTCAATGACTGCCCACTAAAGTCATGGAATGTTTCTTCAAATCGTGTAAAGAAATCAGAAACGGACTTATACGCTTTCTGTTTACAAGATGCTAACGTTCTCCAATCTATTTTCTTAGGGGGTGTGAGAGTTTTTAACTTAGTCACAATATCTTTGGGAAGATCTAATATCTCCTGATGCGGTTTCTGCGCAGGTTCCCTAGCCGCATCTATTTCTTCTATAGGCACCCAAGTATAACCATATGCTACATTATCATCTATTTTCCGAATTGTTCTCCACATATCAGGGGGCAAAATAAGTCCAAAAAACATATTGATATCTGGGAAAGTCATAGTGCAGGAACTAATGGCGCCTTCCACTTCTTCATAGAAAGCGGCAGGATTATTTCGCAGCTTTAAAAGCCATAACGTCTGCTCTACTCCAAGGAGTATAGACCCAATTATAAACAACATATCCCTTTGCATTATCTGAATCTTTATAAGCACTTTGTTCCCGTACCCTCTGGAGGAACATACAGAGGTGCAGCATCACGCATCGGTTTTACAGTAACTACAGTATCACTAGGGTCATTATCTGTCCCCAAAACTTCTTCTTTTTGCATTGGGGTCTGAACTGTTTGTGCAGTTTTAACTTTACTAGCAGTTTTGTGTCCTCACACAACTCCTATTTAATTTGTGGAAGTAAAGGTTATTATCATCTACCTATTGGTTGGACCGGCATCTGCTATGTGTCTTTTTTGCTTCCACCTGTGTTTTTGGTAACCCTGGGCGTAGTGGGCGTAGTGGGGCTACAAGGAGCATCGCGTAGTGTGGCCAAATCTACACACGCTCCACGTAGCCCCACTACGCACTGCCCGCCTCCCGCCCGCCCTCCTTTTAAAATAAGTTAAACAATGATAAAAAAATAAAATAAAATGCCTTACCTGCAGTGTGGCGTCCCGGGGCTCCCTCTTCCTCGTTGACAACTTCTTTTCACAAATGCGCATGTGCGGATGCCCGCGCATGCGCATTTCTCGTGAGAAATGCGCATGCACGGACATCCGCGCATGCGTATTTGTGAAAAGAAGTTGTCGTCAACGAGGAAGAGGGAGCCCCGGGACGCCGCGCTGCAGGTAAGGCATTTTATTTTATTTTTTTATCATTGTTTACCTTATTTTAAAAGGAGGATGGGCGGGAGGCGGGCGGCGGGCGGCAGGCAGCTCTGCTTCGCCCTGGCGTGTGCGTAGCGCTGCCTGCTACGCCTACTTCGTAAACCGCGAAGCAGGAAGCGCTACATACACTCTGTGGGCGAAGCGGAGTACTACACCCGGGGTTAGTTTTTGGCACCTGTATCCTACCATAAAGACTATAAACTGTATAATGACATTTCTAAGAGTCGATTCAAGAGGACAATAAACAATGATGAGGTGGATAAAACTGATACTGCACTACAGCAGTATATTGACTTTAATTTGGGACTATTCTTCTTTGTTGGTACAGCCTTAAACAGCAGAAAGATCCAATGCTTGACACATGTTGTAGAGGCTGTAACCAATCAGACAGCAATGGCACTTGGAAATATCACAGAAGAACTACAAATTGTGAGAATTGTGATGCTCCAAAATAGGATGGTCCTTGATGTCATCCTGGCTGACCATGGTGGAGCATGTTGCATAATCGAAAGTAGCTGCTGCGTTTATATCCCTGACCACGCCCCTTCTGTTTTTGATGCAATCTCTAAGATGCACAAAATAGCCACTGAAATACACCAGGATTCAGGGACTTGTACAGCACTTTACAACACTTGAGAGTGCTGTGTGAATGAAGTCCCACTCATGAGTGATTAATAAACTTGTTATTTGAATTCCAGCTTCAGTGCCAATCTTTATTTTGTTGGTCTTAGGACCCGTGGACAGAGAAGGGTGACCCCTGCACCGGTATGCTCATTGAAAAGCACATTTCCACACATCCTTCAAGGTGGTTTCCCTTCGCAAAGTATTGTGTGGTAATTCCATCCACTACCGCTCCTTTTCTCCCAGTTAAACCTTATCATTAGAGGTTTCAAGGACATTGTTGCATGGTAAGTTTGGTCTCCTACCATGCAGTGCATTATCTGTCTATCAGGACACAATTCTATATTGACCTCCACTTTGTATCCCACAGCTTTGAAATCACACCTACCCTCTAATGCTTACCCTTTTGTGGGAGTGGTTTGCTGCATTTGGAACACGTGAGTCTGTTCACTCATATGACTGGATTGTTTAGTAATCACACTTACCAGTTATGGAACAGATGTGACTCATATATGAATCACCTTCCCCCTAGGCTGTCTTTGTTTTCTGCTCGTCCTGAGGAAGTCCCGCTGTGACGCTCACCTAATTGTGCATACTTCAGGGTCTAAACATCGACGTTCATTTCAGTCTATGTCCATCAGATCTCCCTGCCCTAAGAACTAAAAAGATTATATAGGGGTCTCTAGAGACCATGTGTTAAACATTGGAAAGGACAGACTCCCTTTCAGCTGTTTTGTATATTGTGTACATATTCTTTACCACATGTTACTGATGTCAATTGGTGATTATTGAATTTGACAGACTTACATGACTAGATGAATAAAAAACTATTTTTTATATCAAAATCAATTTCATCTATGTGTGTTCCATCCTGAAGTCTATAAAGAAATGTATTAGAAACATTTTTGCATGATTAATATTGCATATGTTCAAAGCAAGTGTTCTACTCGACAGAACCAAGTATAGATTGTTTTATACAGGCCAAGGTTCTGAGGAACACAGGTTTACCCCATTGACTGTATTAGTGAAATTTAGAGGCGAAATCTGTGGTTCAAATGGGAACCCTCTGAACCATCCCCAACTTTAAAGGCACACTACAGTATAAATACTGGTGCCATACTTCAGGAGGGCAGAGATACACTGGTGGGGATGTGGAACCAGACATCCTGGACTGCATGGTGCACACTGCCAGAGGAATCTGTTGTGCACAAAGAGGAGACTGCGACTGGAATGGACTGCGCACCCTGCCTGAATAGTGGCTGGCCTGGGCTGACTACCTGCTGCTGTGTGGCACCCTGAAGTGTGCTCTCCATGGGCCTGTTGGCTTGTCCCCTGTTCTTTGTGGAGTTCTCAGGAATATCAAAGACCTCCTGTGAGGGACCTACACCACATACATGTTTCATCTCGAGAGCGGTCCCGTCTCAAGCACCTAATTTGTCTGTTGGATCCTGACTGCAGCACAAAGTGAGCATGGAACTAATTATTGTGCCTGGAGGTCGGATTGCCTTGTGCGGAGCCCCCACACGGTGCCCACATGTAAGGAGTGATGCTCCTGTATCGTAGGACCTCAGCACGCACAAGCATCTTGTTGGTGGTGAGTTGATTTACTGGTTGCGGGCCTCTAAATTGCCCGCTTCGTCCTCCATGCCATATCTCTCTCGTGCGACACGCCGACTCCACGCACATTGCATGCTGTGTCCAATTCACAGGTTGCAACCCTCGGATGGGGGGCGCATCCATAGTAGTGCCTCATTCTAACTTGTGCGATACTACTGAACTTTTGACTGTGTGTGTGGGACAAGAGTGGTGCGAGCATATCATCGTTTACTAGATGTTGTGCCTCATTCCAGGGAGGTATGGTGCCTCATTCCAGGGAGGTATGGTGAACTTGACTGCAATCAGATTGTCCCAGTGGTGTAACGAAAGTTGAGGGCCCCCCCCCTGCCAGGTACACAGAGCTTAATTTGGATCTCTCAGGCCTGAGTACTGTGCTGAGGGGGCCCCATGCAACTCGTGCCCCCCCCCCACTGTGGGGGCTGCGGGGGCCTGTGTTACGCCCCTGGATTGTCTGGTGCGATTCATGTAATTGCGCACCAGATGTTGTGCCTCATTTCAGGGAGGTCCAGCAAACCCGACTGTGGGTTGTTGCCGGATTGTCTGGTGTGACTCATATCATAGCGCACCTTATTTTCAGGGACGTACAGTGAACTCGATTTTTTGTCTGTTGGGACTGGATTGTCTGGTGTGACTCGGATCATCGTGCACTAGACTTTGTTCCTCATTTCTAGGAAGGTATGCCGAACCCAACTTTACAGTTCATTATGACGGATTGTCTGGTGCGACTCATATCATCACACACCAGATGTTGTGCCTCATTTCCAGGGAGGTATAGAGAACCCGACTCGTTGTTCATTGTGACCAGATTGTCTGTTGTGACTCAGATCAATATGCACCAGACGTTGTGTATTACTTCCTAGGGGCGCGAGGACAGCTGCACCCTAATTCACTGAGTGTTCCGTCTTGCCCTCAGTGCAGCGAATCAACTACCCTTTCCTCACCCTGCATACACTCATTGAATTTCTTCACTTTGACATTCAGAGGACTGGGCAGAAATCACATTGCGTTAACACCTGCCTCAGGCCTTTGCAATGTTTTGTTTTAAGTAAATAGTTGGATTGCTCTGGGAGGGGCATTAGGAGAGGTGACCAGTGCAGCCCGTTCACGTCCAGAGTCGCAGCTGCCCCAGAGGGCGATGCCTCATCCAGCTGCAACACATGCTCAGCCTGCTTCGCACCACAGCCCAACCAACCCTCTTCCAAAAGTTATGGATCTGACTTGCCGACTTCCCTTACCTACTTTGTTCCAACATAACAGAGGCTCTTCACCTTGGAGACCTGATTTGATATGGGTACAGTCTGGTGTGAGATTTGCACCATCTCCCCCAGATTTTCAAGGACCAGCGAGGGCTCACCGGAGCAGCAATGCTTTCCAAGGCTCAGTCTCCTCTCTCGGGGCAAACCCATTCCAGGGTGCATTGCCATTCACAAAGAAAAAAGAACTCTCCCCAGGGCTCCCGCTCGCTTCTCCAGGATCGTTTGTGTTACCACACTGGATGCCGTGAGGGTGCCCATCTCCACCACTTCAGATTCGGTGGTCTGAACCCAACTCCATTTCGATTGGCCAAGGGCATTGGAGGCCATCGCCAGTCCCTTCTGAACAGCACTTGCCCATCTCTTAGGACCGACTGACCCATGTTTAACTGCTATTTACATGGAACACTTCTCCACTTCGGCATTCAAAGTTCTCATTTGTACATTTGCTACTATCACCAAGATCTGCACCTGGGCTCTAGCCCCAGGCTTACGTATGCACCACAGCAGCCCTCCTACTTGTTGTGGATTAACCCCTGCAGCTCTCAGCACTAGCAATGAGCGGGTATGTGCCCGACGCTCCAGCCCCATCCATTTTCAGGGCTAGTTGAATCGGCAGGTGAGTTTTTACATACTCCTTAGGGGATTCTGACTTCCATGGCCACCGCCCTGCTACCTATACCAGCCAACACCTTTTCTGGGGTCTGATGAGCATCAGTATCAGGTGCCTTAACCCGGTGTTCGGTTCATCCCGCAGCGCCAATTCTGCTTACCAAAAGTGGCCCCACATCAGCACTTGCATTCCATGCCAGGCTCGACACCAGCAAGATGAGCTTCTTACCCATTTAAACTTTGAGAATAGGTTGAGATTGTTTCGGTCCAAGACCTCTAATCATTCACTTTACCAGATAAAACTCGGGGTTCCAAGTGCCACCTATCCTGACAGAAACTTTGGAGGGAACCAGATATTAAATGGTTTGCTTAGTCTTTAGTCTCTATACCCAGGTCAGATAACCGATTTGCATGTCGGGACCACTATGGACAGCCACGAAAGTTTCCTCTGACTTTGTCCTGCCCAGGCATAGTTCACCATCTTTCGGGTCTGTTCACACACGTTCATGCTCTTCTTCCCCGAAGGAGCAGGCGAGATGGGCCAGTGGTGTGCCCGCCACTGGCTTTGTAGTGGGATTCCACTTCAGCTGATGCACACCGGCCCTCACCTTCTTTGCACCACAGGGTTTCGCTTAGTCCTCTGACTCGTGCATGTGCCAGACGCCTTGCTCTGTGTCTCAAGATGGGTCAGGTGGGTAACAGACATCGCCGCAGACTCCTGGTGCCTGGTGTGGACCTCCCTGCTCGGGGGCACAACACGGTCTGGGTGCACTGAACACAGTCTGCCCCAGTCGACAGTCACGCTGGGAACAGGGGCCCAGTCCCCCTTCCCCACCCTGCAGCCCGAGAGGGACCGGGAGCAGTTGCTGGAGGAGGGCACAAAATCAGTCAAATCTCCCTTGACCACACTGGCACAGAGAGGCTGCTGCCAGGGGGCTGTAACACTCTCTGCCGGAGCAGAGAGCCATCTGCCACACCAAAGCCTTCCCAGCAACCCAGAGCTGATCGCGGCGCAATGCCATGGAGTGAATGTACTCTGAAGTGGCCAGGTGTGCTCAGGCAATGGGCCCGCAGAGGGGATCCACCACCCGGGTGACCAACCTTCCCGCCATGTTGAATACTGTAGGCGGACTGTGCAGACACCACCAGTTTACCTCTCAATGGATTCACACCCCCTTGAACTCTCTCTTCAAAGTTCTTCTCAACTTTCCCTCATGGTTCTTGTTGGCTATCGATCTCGCTCCCATATTTAGCCTTAGATGGACTTTACCACTTGTTTGGGCTGCATTACCAAGCAACCTGACTCCGAGAAGACCCAATTCTGGCACTCTGGGGGCTGCTACTAGCCCAACACCATCTGAGGGGTGAGCAACGATCAGAAAGACTTGGGCCCCCTGTGAGGCACTGAGGAGTCAATGTTCTGTTTGACATATTTACCATGCCCGCCGATGGGAGGGTCTTCCCTCTTCATGCGCAATTACTGTGAATCCTGGTTAGTTTATTTTCCTCTGCTTAGTAATATGCTTACATTTTATGAGACACCATGTCTGATCTGAGGTCATAGTCAGATGCCTAAGCATGGAACACCGGCCCCTGGGCTTCAGAGTCAGAGGTAGCAGCAGTGCACACTTTTTCCAGGATCGAAGATTGGGCCTGGCAGGGTGATGCCCTCCCCAGACCCTGGTCGCAGATGTGGGTGTCCTAGGCAGTGCGTGTGGGCAGCCATAGGACACCATAGAGCAGCCATGCACAGCATACAATCAGGCGCCCCAGGGCATGCCCGAGGAGGACCAGTCGCCAGCCTGCAACCCACCAAGGCAGGAGGTAAGACTAGGCATGCTGGCAGCATACCTCCACAACAGGACTGGGCAAGGGGTCATACAATGGGTGATCAGTGGTCTGAACTTGTGGAAGGGTAAAGGAAGTAGAGCGACCCTGAAATACCCCAGCAGCGCCGAGGGGCGATAGACAATCGATCGACCCTCAGACAGGCATAGCCACGGGAGAAACCGGGGCCACAAGGTGCATTCAAAGTGTTTCTCTACTGTATAGCGGAAGTGCCTCCATGAATGGCAGGCCCTTGAGTCGGACAGACGCTGGCGGGGTTGAAGCACTTTGCTTGAAACATCAGCCGAGGCTGGCCAAGCAGTCCATCCCTAAATAGACCAGGCATAGCCAATCGATCACGGTATACACCGTTTCCTGGACCCTCCCCTGTTTCAGTTCCCTGCCTGCTTACAGGGAAGGCATGCTTGGAGGAAAGGCCCATCGGGCAGGGCTAGGAGGCAGGCATGGACCTGGCCCTTGAGGGCCCCAGCAGGCTGGCCCAGGCCCTGGCAGTACCTGACTGAGAATCGATGGACCACAAGGGGGTCAGAAGCACCCTGTCCCCAGTAATCCAGAGTAAGGCTATCCCCCTTTCTTGTAATCCGTGCACACCGAGTGACAGAGGGCAATCAAAGGCGTGAACATACACGACCTCTCAGTGCCTTGGCTGGGCTCGAGGAAGCCAATGAGCCCTCATTGTAGCTTTTAGGGTAGCCTAGCCATCTGATTGCTGTAGGAAGCTGTCTTTGTATATACTATACCAAAGTATGGCATGTGTGCACAGAGTCCACTGGATCCCCAGAGGCTTTACAGAGTTTAAAGTAGATAATACTAATGCTCTCTTTTGTGGTAGTGAGGACGAGCAAGTAGGCATATCAGAGGGCTGTGTTAAACATTTATTATACAAACTCAGGCAAGAAGTGATTACACACACTCAATGGCTAAATCCGAGACCAATTGTTTGGAAAAATATTACTTTGTTACTTTTATTACTAGAACCAAAGAGACTTAGCTGCAGGTAAGTACAATTTTCAAACTGGCAATACTTTTCCATGCAGTATATGAATATTTAGTATAGCACTTCAGTTCAGTATGTTAGGTACAGTATTTTAGAATTGACAGTACTTTGCAGATCAAGAAAACATACAAATAATTTCAAATGAGCAATGTTATCCTATGGGAGGAAACAAGAATGCAATTTCTCAGGTAAGTACTGTATTCACAAACCCAGTCTTCGGGGTTTTAGGTCAATACAGGGCAAGGCTCAAGTGAGCACCAAGACTGAACCACCAGCGGGACTGGGGCAGCTGGGTGCAGAGGTCAAGTTTGGAGTCGGTGTCCAACATTAACCAATGGAGCCAGGGGGCACTCGAAGTTGTGCTAATTACAAGTAAGTAAAGCGGAGCTGCAGGACAACCTCCGGGGTTAAGTCGGTCTGATTCCCCGATGCCTGAGGGCTGCGGGTCCAGGAGTGTCCGTTGAGGTCTGAAAAGCCTTCCTGGAGCCGTTCGCGATTAGGGGGTCCTTCATGTTGAGGCTGCAGGCGTCGTCATGGAGTCCATGAGGGGTCAGCCAACAGTAGACTCAGGCTGTGGGTCACTGGGGAACCTCGCTGGGACTGGTGGGCCACTTGGACTCTGGCCAGAGGCGTCAGGTGCAGTAGTGGATCTGAAAGCGGGGATTTCGCGGTTCCACAAGTCACAGATACCTTTCTTGGAGTCTCTTGTTGAACAGGGCCGCTGTTCTTTGGAGTTCTGATCTTTGTTGAAGGCAGCAGTCCTTCCAGAAGGTTCTGGAGGCTGCTGGGCTGTGGACAAGTTGCCTTTTTTTTCAGGCACATTGAGGACTGCAAGCAGGCTGGTAGTGCTGGGGCAAAGTCAGTGGGTGTCTTCAGTCTTCTTCGGCTGTAAGGCTCTTCTTTGTCCTCATTTCTTCGTAGTTCATCAGGAACTAAGGATTATGGTTCAGGGGTGCCATAAATACTCATTTTATGGGCATTACAGGGGTCAGAAGGTAACAGCCAATGGGCTACTTACCTTTAGTGTATGGGCTACTTACCTTTAGTGTGACTCTACCCTTTGTATGTCCACTCCCTCTGGGGAGGGAGCATACCCCTAACCCTATTGGCTAAAATCCTCCAAAGCAACATGGAGGATTTTCAAAGGAGGGGATCACTTCAGTTCAGGGCACCTTAGGGTGGTCCTGGCTGGGAGGGAACACACCACTTGTGTTTAGCAATTTTCCTGCCGACCTTGCTGCCAAAAGTGGGGCTTAGCCAGGGGGCTGGGCATCTCCACAAGCTGTAGAGGCCCAGGTCAGCATAACAAAGGATGGTAAGCCCTTGAGGCTCACTGCCCTTCAATGCTGTTCCTGCTTGGAGTTAAGCGTATGTTGGAAAGTGGGTTATTGGTAGGGGCAAATGTAGGTCTACCACTGGCAATAAGGCCACTAACACATGATAGGACTCAGCATAGGTCTTAGAAAATGATTCCTATGGTCAACCCTTGGTAACGTGGCTGCGAGCAGAGAGGCTTAACTTCAAAGGCAGGTATGTAAGGCATTTAAAAACACCATTTCAGTTAGGGGTGGGCGGAATTTGCGGAATTAACCTTCGCAAATTATCGCGAAAATGTTTAAAATTATCGCAAACAAGCAGAAATATCGCGAAGATGCGGAAGTTTTTTTCCGGCATGTTCGCGAGATTTTCTGCATGGTTGCGGGTCGCCAACTTACCCATGTGGTTGCTTGCGGGTGCGGCCATCTTGTTTTGAGTTGTTCTCGCGGTGCATGATCGCGAGAAGAAAGACGTGATCGCGCGACGCATGACGTCACTGCGGGCGCGAACTGTCGCGAGACAGCGCTAATGGCTAAAAACAATACAACATCTCATGGAGAACGCGACCGGATCAAGAAAACTTGTCGGCGAACGCAGGGATTCAGGTAAGGCGATCGCGCGCGCGCGAGAATGTATTATTTTACAGCGCGAGCAAGAAACAAATTATCGCCAAGCTGCGGAAACAGGAATTTTTGACATTTTCGCGCTCTCCGCGGAACGCGAAAATGTCAAATTATCGCAATTTCCGCGAACGGAACGAAATTTTTGCCCAGGCCTAATTTCAGTGAATAATGAAGACACAACACATAATAAAAATTGAACACCAATTTATAAGAATGGGAAATATTTGTATCTTTAAAATGACACAAAAACGACAAACATCCAATGTAGGGAACCGGAGATATGAATTTTCAAAGATTTAATAAAATATAGCACTTAGAAGATTATAGCACGATATTGTGATACCTGCTCGCGGTAGACCGGACCAAAGTCAGAGTTTCAGGCTGGGCGCGATGGGGCCCTGAGCGGATACAGCTCCCAGCAGGTCCCGGTCTCAGTTTCTACCATCACACTTAGAAACTTTTCTAGGAGTTTTTCTTACCGAGGATCCTCAAAGCTCCCAGCCAGTCCGGATCCGGTGAAGGTTCGCCGGCTTGACTTTGACAAGGTCCAGGTCAACTTCCCTGGAGCGGACTTAAAAAATATTTCAAGATTGCTTCAGCAGGACAACCCAGGAATCCAGGCCGACACGCGATGGAAGGCAGGCGACTTGGCTCTCACGGTTGCTCCCGGTCACCTTTTCTACAAGCGGACTTAGAAACTTTTCTGGAGCTTTTTCTCGTGGGTTCCCTCGATGCTCCTCATGTAGCCGGATCCGGTGTGGGTTCGCCTGCTTCAGATTTCTTCTAGTCCCG
This sequence comes from Triturus cristatus, assembly GCF_964204655.1. NCBI lineage: Eukaryota > Metazoa > Chordata > Amphibia > Caudata > Salamandridae > Triturus > Triturus cristatus. The sequence continues at coordinate 615,078,066 of NC_140588.1, read as the reverse complement.
GTCAAACTCTGGAAGTTGGACCCATGGAACTTTTAGCAGGATGAACCTGGATGGCTTGACCGGCTCGCGGTTGAAGGCAGGCGGCCTGGCTGACCAGGTTGAGTCGGTCCCTCTATGGAGCTTTTTTTCAAAGTTGCTCCAAAGGTCTCCAAACTTCTTGAACTTCTTCCTGAAGTTCCTCAAGGGGTCCCAAAGTGTCTTAAACTTACTCCAAGGGTCTGGAAGCTCCAAGACGGTCCTTGAAAGTTGAGGACGTCAGTTCCCACAATCCACTGGTACAACACCCTTACAAATCCACTGATGGTTCTCCAAGGTATAGATTTAGTTGGTGATGTTCCAGTTGAGCTCTTTTAACCAGTAGCTTTCAGGGAGTCCACTCTCTAGTTCTTTTTCAGCACAATAATCCACAGGGCTGTAGTTTCAGATGGTGCAGTTTTCAGAGGTCAGGACTTAGAAATCTTTGCACAGCAAAACGTCTCAGCACTTCATGCTTCAGTGAGTTTCAAGCAGCAGATCTGGAGGGCTCTGCCCCTCTCAGATACTTATTCCAAGTTCTCTGGGTCATGCAGGAGGTCACTTCTGACCAATGGGAGCAGAGTAACTTCTCAAAGATATGACCACATCCTGTAGAGTGTGGCATTATTTTGTCCCAGAGTGCATCAAATCTTCCAAATCCATAATGGCTGATTTTTCAGCAAGGAGGTAAGAGCTGGCTAAACACACCCCTAGGATGGCTAATTTACTTAGACTCTCCCCCCTGCATCTGCTCATACCTTCCTTAATCCTACCATCTGCCTGAGGTGGTAAGTTCAGAGCTGTAAATGACAATGGTCTCAATCTCCCCTTTTAAAAGCATAGTTTACGACTCCTCCCCGGGCCTGGCATTCCTATGGAATAGCACACTGCCCTGCCAGCAGAGCTGGTTAACCCCAGCGGCTCTTTATCACCTCTTCAAGGCAGCCTGGCTAATCCACTTAACTCTGACCAATCAGGGCAGACCACTGAAAGGCTGTACTTGGATTTACAAACAAGAAAGTCTTATAACTTCTTGCATATACACTTCAGGAGAAATTCAACAATATGATATTGTTGGATTTAATAATACCATTCGGGGAAGTCTTTGAATGGCATTTCTATCCCTCTCCTATCCATAGTTATTAATCAATAACTTCCTACCATGTTAACCTATGTAACAGGGGATTTGCAATGGTAAAAGAGACTTGGGCCATTTTTCCAGCACCAGGACTTACAAAAACATATTTTATAAGTACTTGTCTTATATCTACAGGAACCCCACCCCATGTGCAACTAGGGGATCCTTTAGGTTTCTGAATCTGTAGAAATATTGCAGATTCTCCCTCTACAGTGCTCCTAGCATCAAAGTCGAATTTGAGCAGCACTTTGGGGAGTGACATGTGAAATTGCACTTAACCCAGGCATATAAAAACTCATTGTATAAGGGTGTACCTTATAAATACATGACCCCCCACCCCTGGGATAACTAGGGAAGACCCTGTGGGTCCCTAATGTGCCAAAACAGTGTTGGTTATCCATTTTTAAGTGCCCCAAACACCAAAGTCGAGTTTGGCCACAATTTACTTTTTAAAAGCAGTCCTGGCACCCAGTGCTGCTTTTAAACTGACCTCAGGCTTCAGCAGTGCACACATGCAAGTGCAAAAAGAGCTGCTGGCCTTTAAACTGCCATGCCCCAGGGTACTAGGGACTTCTAGATAGTTTCAATCCCCCTGCCCTATTATATACTAGGGGCTTATAGGGTAGGTCATGCCAATCACAGGGGTACCCCACCATACCATTGTGTACCCTAGTGTATGTAGGTGTTTTAACTGTATTCTAATGTGATTCTTTCAGCACAGCACTGGCCCTGGGCCTGGTTAGGCAGAGCCCAGAGTCAGTCAGAGTCAGTTACCACCAGCATCAGTCAGCAAAAAGTTGGGGGTTGCCCAGGGCACAGGTTTACTTTGCAACAGTGTAATTCTAGAGACAAAGGCCCCTTCATAAAAAATGAAATACAGTTAATCTGGATACAAAATTCAGTTCCATAAACAGATTCAATGTACAGAGTTTTAAATTTTATTACTACAATTCGATCAATGTTGGTCACTGTTTGCTTGCCTGCATATTTCTATATGTCGTTTTTTTGGCAGTTTTTAACACCTGGTTATCTGTGCATTATTGTTTTTTGGGTCTTTCTTTGTTTCAGTTCATTGGTTGTTTGCTCTCTTGATCTTTGGTTTTTGAAATTATTCCGGCGGGGGTAATTCAAATTTTTGATAGAATTGTGGTAATAAAATTGAAAACTCTGATCATTGAATCTATTTATGGAACTGATTTTTGTATCCAGAACAACTGTATTTCGTTTTTTGTTAAGGGGCGGTTGTCTCTAGAATTACTCAAGTACCCTTGGTCCCTTACGATCTTTGGGTTTCCGTTGTGTACATATACTGGGGTTAAGTGTGAAACACCTCCACCCAGAGCAGTCTTTGTTTCTGACCCACGGGAGATAAAGGCTCCTACCTCAGGGGGTCAGAAACATGTCTAGAAGTGGCAGACTGGTGCAGACCAGTCGGCAGGGACACACAAGTAGGTCAGTAGGTTTTCATGGGGCACCTCTGAGGTGCCCTCTGTGTGCATTTATCAATTAATCCAGCACTGGTATCAGTGTGGGCTCATTACTCGGAGATGTTTGGTACCAAACATCTGGGAATTTGGTGAAGCCATCATGGAGCTTGGAAGTCGCAGTGACAAGCTCCCAGTCTATGTACTCGGTATGGCTTTATCTTGCACTTATAATGTTCAAGAATTGACTTAGACACTATAGGGGTATATCTGCTCATGCAGTTATGCCTTCACAAGAGGTATAGTGTACCCTGCCTTAGGGCTTTGAGGCCTGATGTAGGGGTGACTTACCTATGCCTCTTGCAGTGCCAGCAGGCCTGGCACACAGGGATGTGTGCCAGGGCGACTCTTCCCTTTTATCTGCAATAAAACACAGGCTGCAGTGGCAGTGTGCATGTGTTTGGTAAGGGGTCTCTTAGGGCAGCATAATACGTGCTGCAGCCCTTAGACACCCTCTCTGGTCACAATGCCACTGGTACCTTTTACAAAGGACTTAAATGTGGGCTAGGGCTATGCCAATTGTGAAACAAAAGTATAGTTTTGGGGAAAAACACAGGCACTGGGAACCTAGTTATCAGGAACCCAGTGCTCATTCAGTCAAAGATACATCAGAGTCAGGCAAAAAGTGGGGAGTTACCAAGGGGCACTTTCCTACACAACTCCCCAAACAAAAGAAAGATGAGTCTAATCAATCAATCAGGATTTATAAATCACAGCTAATCACCCGATAGGGTATCCAGGCACTTGCAGGCCCTGGAGGATTATTCAAACAGTCAGGTCTTGAAGACCATTCAGAATTCCTTAAGTGAGGTGATGGTCAAGAGTTGTGTGGGCCGGCTGTTCCAGGTCTTCGCTGCAATGTGGGAGAAGGAGCATCCTCCACTTCTGCTTCGGTAGATGCGGGGAGTATGGTCAAGTGGAAGCGAGGTGGAGTGTAGTCTTCTCGATGGTTGGTGGAAGTTCAGGCGGTGGTTAATGTAGGCAGGTTGTTGATTGTATAGAGACTTGTGTGCGTGAGCCAGCGGCTTGAATTGGCATCTCTTCTGTACGGGGAGCCTGTGGGGTTCCTTGAGGTAGGGTGTGATGTGGTTCGGTGGCGAAAGCTAAGAATGAGTCTGGCTGCAGTGTTTTGTATGGTCTGAAGTCTCTGTAGAAGGTGTGTGGCGGTTCCTACATAGAAGGAATTGCTGTAGTCCAGTCGGCTGGTAATGAGGGCTTGTGTCACGCTGCGTCTCGTGTTTAGGGGTAGTCACTTGAAGATCTTCCTAAGCATGCACAACGTGGGGAAGCAGGCAGGGTAGACAGCGTTGATCTGCGATTTCATGGTGAGCTTGTTGACAATGATGATTATGAGGTATCTGCTGTAGTTGGAGGGAGTGGGTGAGTGTCCTAGGTCTGATGGCCACAAGAAATTGTTCCATGTGTTGCTGCTGTTGCCAGAGATCGGTACTTCCATCTTGTCTGTGTTCATCTGCAGGCAGTTGTTCTTCATCCAGTCGGGGGTGTTTGGCATGTATCTGTGGAAGTTAGTTCTGAAGGTGGTGGTGCCATCGGTGATTGAGAGAATGAGTTGGGTGTCATCTATGTAGGAAATTTTGTTGGGACCGTGGGATCTGAAGATGTTGGCCAGCAAGGTCAGATATGCATTGAAGAGCATGGGGCTGGGAGTTGAGCCCTAGGGGACACCGCTGGTGATCTCCTTGGGTTCAGAGGTGAAAGGTCGGAGGCTTTTGTTCAGTGTGTGGTGGGATACGATGTTGAAGGCTGCTGAGAGGTTGAGGAGGATCAAAGCAGCTGTTTCTCTTCAGTCAAGGAGAGGGCCAGATGTCATCGGTGGCTGTGATCAGGGTGGTTTCAGTGCTGTGATTGCTGTGAAAGCTGCATTGGGAGGTGTTGAGTAGCTGCTTCTGCTCCAGATGTGTCATGAGTTGATTATTGATGACCTTTTCCAGTACCTTCGCTGCAAATGGGAGCAGGGAGATTGACCAGAGGTTTTTGACTTTGCTGGTGTCAGTGGAGGTTTTTTTGAGTAGTGAAATGTTGCAGTGGTGATAGAGTTGTTGAGGAGGGTGGTGAGTTCCTAGCCGATCCTTTAGTGTCCGACGTTGAAGATGTGGTGCGGGCATGGGTCTGTGGGAGCTCCAGAGTGGAAGGATTTCATAGTGGAGGTGTTGTTCATGGTGGAGAGGATGTTCCAGGTGGTCAGTGTGTGGATTGGGTTGGTTACAGTGGTGGCATATCTGTCAAGGAAGTGCATAGGTGTGGGTTTGAAGTTTCTGTATGTGGTTGCTATCTTGCTGTTGTTGTAGAAGTGGGCAAGGTTTAGGCACAGCTCCTGTGAGGGTGTGACGTTGTTTTCGCTGGCAGCCAGGTTGGAGAATTCCTTTACAATGTTGAAAAGTTCCTTGGTGTAAGTGGTGCTGGTTTTGATGCATGCGGCAAGGGTTGTCTTCATTATTGCCCTCAGCAGGCGGCTTTAGAATTTTAGGAAGGTCTTCAAGGCTGCCCTGTCGGAGGTGTCCTAGCTGGTGCACCATCTCCTCTCCAGCTGTTTGGTGTCTCGTTTTGCTGTTCTGAGTTCTTGGCTGTGCCAGCTGGCCTTTTCGGAGTATTTTCTCTGGGTGCTGTCTGCGCAATTGGTGATCCAGGCGTTGAAGGTTTTCACTCCCTGTTCGATTTTGGTGGCGCTAGCAGGGTTGGAGATGTTGAGGGACTTTGCCCAGCTGGTCTCTGAGATTTTGTTCCACCTATGGTGGGGGCGGGCTTGACCTTCCTGGTGATGGTGGTGTGGTGGCTGGAGATGCTGGAGTGGATGATGGAGTGATCGGTCCATGTGAGTTCTGTGACTTTGCTGTATTTGATGCTGTTGCTGGAGGTGAAAATTGGGTCCAGCGTGTGTCCTGTGGCGTGTGTAGGGTCATCGATGATCAGGGTCAATCCAAGGCTGCTCATACTGTCAAGGAGATGTGCAGTGTTTTTGTTATTGGGGTCGTCAATGTGGAAATTTAGATCTCCGAGGAAGATCTAGGGCTAGGGTGCAATGAAGTCTGCGATGGTGTTGCAGAAGGTGGAGCACGGGCCTGGGGTAAGGTATGCAAAGGTGCCTCTGATGGTTGTCTTGTCGCTTGTGTGGAGCTTGAAGTTGAGATGTTCTAGAGGATGGTGCTATTGTCAGTGGAGGTGGTACTTTGTATTGTCTCCGTGTGGATGATGGCTGTTCCTTCTTTCAGCTTGTTGGTGCAGACCTGGTGCGTGCTTTTATATCAATCGGGGATTGCTGTAGCGATGTCTAGAGTGGATGTGGGTTTGGGAAAGGTCTCAGTGAGGAACCTTCCCCAAGAGTGACTTCATTGTCTAGGTAGAAGAACGTGGGAAGTCCATCTGCATTGGCATGGGAAATCCCAGGTCTGTGTTCAACTGTGAAGTCCATTCCTGTAGGGAGAAGGACCACCTCAAAAGTTTTGAATTCTCAACTTTCATCTGCATTAGCCTTCTGAGAGGTCTGTGGTCAGTTTGAACAAGGAAGTGAGTACCAAACATGTATGGTCTCAACTTCTTCAGGGACCAGACCACAGCAACGGCCTCCCTCTCTATGGTACTCGATTGCTGCTCCCTTGGGAGTAACCTTCTGCTAGTTAAAGCAACATGCTTATCCGGGCCATCATGGTTGGTTTGGAATAGGACAACTCCTATCCCTAGCTCAGAGGCATCAGTCTGCACAATGATCGGCTTACAGTAATCTGGAGTTCTGAGAATTGGCGCTGAGCACATTGTCTAACTGTCCAGTTTATCTTCTTGGGCATCTTCTTTGAGGTGAGTTCTATGAGGGGTGTCACAATGGAACCATACCCTTCACAAACCTTGTGTAGTACCCAGTTAAGCCAAGGAATACCCTGACTTGGGTCTGGGTTGTTGGAGCTTCCCTGTCCAGAATTGTCTGGATCCAGGGTTATAAGGGTTGCACTTGGCCTTCACCTACAAGGTGGCCCAAGTAAACAACAGTACTCTGCCCCATCTGGCATTTGGATGCCTTGATAGTTAAGCCTGCAGATTTCAGGGCCTGCAAAACCTTCCCCAGGTAGACCAGGTCATCCTACCAGGAGGAGCTAAAGACAGCAATATCATCTAGATATGCTGCACCATATCAAGGACTTGATTCACTAACCTTTGGAAGTTGGCAGGGGCATTCTTTAAGCCAAAGGGCATAACAATGAACTGATAATACCCATCTGGTGCGGAGAGTGATGTCTTTTATTTTGCGTGTGTGACCATGCCAATCTGCCAGTACCCTGCAGTTAAGTCAAAAGTACTGAGAAATTTGGCTGCGCCTAATTTGTCTATCAGCTCATCAGCCCTGGGTATAGGGTGAGCATTTGTCTTTGTGACAGTATTGGGACCCCTGTAGTACACACAAAACCTTAATTCTCTCTTTCCAACCTGTGGGTGAGGCTTGGAGACTAAGAGCACTGTGCTGGCCCAGGGACTTTCTTAGGGTTCTATACCCTTAACTCCTGCATCTTGCTTGCATCAGCTTTGATGCTCTCTTTAACTTGGTCAGACTGCCAATAGATCTTTGTTTTGACAGGCAAGCTGTCTCTGGTGTCCACATCATGGGTACACCAGTGTTTATGTCCAGGGGTTAAAGAGAAGAGTCCAGCATACTGTCACAGGACTTGCCTGCAGTCAGCCTGCTATTGGGCAGAGAGGCTGTCTGAGAAGATAACTCCATCCTTTGACCCATCTTTTAGACTGTAAGAGAGGAGGTCAGGGAGAGGTTCACTCTCTGCTTACTGATCCTCAACAGTGATCAGCATTTTTGTTACATTAGCCCTGTCACAGTAATGTTTGAGGCAGTTCACATGGATCACCCCCCTGGGGGGACTGCTAGTTCCCAGGTCTACCAAGTAGGTGACCTCACTTTTCTTCTCAAGAATAGGATAAGGATCACTCCATTTGTCTTGGCGTGCCCTTGGTTCCACAGGGTCCAAAACCAAATTTTTTTTGCCCTTGTTGGAACTCCACCAGTGCAGCCTTTTGGTCATACCAGAGCTTCTGGAGCTCTTAGCTAGTCAATATTTTTGGATGCTTTTTTCCATGTACTCCAACTTGGAAGGTAGGCCTAGTACATAGTCCACAATATCTTGCTTAGGTTCATGGAGAAGCTTCTCCCAACCTTCCTTCACAAGACAAAGTGGTCACTATGGCCAAACAGAAGTTCAAAGGGGGAAACCATACTTTCTTCTGAGGCAACTCTCTGTAGACGAAAAGCAGGCATGGCAAAAGGACATCCCATCTCCTTTTGAGTTATCCAGGGAGACCCATGATCATTCATTTCATTGTCTTGTTGAACCTTTCAACAAGGCCATTGGTTTGTGGGTGATAATGTGTAGTGAACTTATAGGTCACTCCACACTCATTGCACATGTGTTTTAGGTAACTAGACATTAAGTTTGCACCACTGTCTGAAACCACCTCCTTAGGAAATCCTACCTTGGTAAAGATTCCAATGAGGGCCTTGGCTACTGCAGGGACTGTAGTAGTCTGAAGGGGAATTGCCAGAGGATACCTGGCAGCATGATCCACTACTACCAGTCTGAATTTGTTTCCTGATGCTCTGGGAGGTTCAAGTGGACCAACCATGACCACCCCTACCCTTTAAAAGGGAGGTCCAAACACTGGTAGTGGGATTAAGGCGGCATTTGGATTGCCACCTGTCTTGCCACTGGCTTGACAGGTGGCACAGGAGCTGCAAACCTCCTTCAACTTCTGGGACATGTTTGGCTAATAGAAATGGCTGACTACCCTATGCCAAGTTTTAGTCATGAGCCAATGTGAGGAGAAATTCTCTAAAAAGCTGAAGCACTACCTCCCTCCTAGCAGTACCAGGTTTGGGGGTCTCTGGCCTCAGTATAAAGGAGTCCCTCCTCTTAGTAGGTCCTGTGGGAGCTACTGACTTCTCCCTTTTCCTGTGTAGCAGATATCTGTTGTAGGCTTTCAAGAGTAGGACAGGTTATCTGTCCTTAGCTGTTCCCTAGAGGATCCCTCTGGGTCCAGGAGCTCAACCCGATAAGGTTCAAGTTCCATAAGCCCAGTTCCCTAGGGGGGACAGGTCCCCTCCCTGAAGAGAGGGGTCCTGAGCTTTTTGCTGTACAGAAGCTGGTTCCTCAGTCCTCTTACCTATTCTTTTGGAAAGTTAGGCCATTATTCCAGACCCCAACACTTCTTTTTCATTCTGTGCTCTGCCCTGTGCTTAGGTTTTTACACATACCAACTCATGTATTCCCAGCATGGCAGCATGGGGTTCCATTTCTACCTCAGCCCTAGCAGACATTCAACTGGGATTGCAGAAGAGACCACAACCTGTTTCAGGCCAGTAACCCCTCCCCATTCTACAGTCCTCATAGCCATGGAATGGACCTTAGTTACATTATCAGCGTTAGACTCTGGATATATCTGTCCAGTCAAATACTGTTCTGGGGAAAACAGTTTTTCTGTCTTTATGGTGACACTGGCATCTGCACGCCTCAGGGCTTCTACCCTAGTCCCATTAATCAAGGGTTGCTGCCTGTATTTTTTCAAATTAGTGGCCCAGACAACAAGATTGGCCAAATCTACCACACCCTCAGAGACTAAAATAGCTTCAGTGTGAACCCTGATTTGCCCTGGACACACTGTTGATCCCACCTGGAGACTTGCCATACCAGTGCTAGCTGGAGGAGTACTAAAGGTATTCTTTTTGAGCCAGGCAAAGTCTCCAGTTTTGTGTCCCAACTGTTTACAGCTGTAACACCAGGCCTTTTTGGGGTCAATGTTTTACCTTTGTACCTACTGTTGGATTGAGAAGAGTTCTGGGACCCACCCACCTGTGCAGGTCTTTGGGGGTCTTTAGAAGACTCTTTCCGTTCATCCTTAGGATATTTACCCACTTTCTCCTTGGGATGTTTTGTAATCCCTTTCTTTTGGTCACCTGCAGTTTTACTCTTGTTCACCCTAGTTTCGAACCAATGGTCTGCCTTCTTTCCCAATTTATTGGGGAGAAATTGGACCTAGGCCTACCAGATACTGGTACAACTTTTCAATAATGTAATTACTTAATACGTGCTCTTTCATAATCAAATTATAAAGCCTATCATAGTCATGCACTTCACTTCCAGTTAACCACCCTTCTAGTGTTTTCACTGAGTAGTCTACAAAGTCAATCCAGAACTGAATTGAGGTTATCTGAGCCCCCCTGAATCTAATTCTATATTTCTCAGTGGTGAGTCCAAAGCCCTCAATCAGGTTACCTATCATGGGGTCATAGGATTCAGAATCTGTCCCAGTGAGTGTCAGGAGTCAATCCCTGCACTTATAAATAAGTTCAATTCCCAAAGCAATGCTCCCCAGAGTGACTTTTTCACATGTCGCCATGCACAGGGTGAGGCTGTGAACCATTTAGTGATGTCATAACCTTTCTCTTACTTGGGGGCACTTCCTTTGGGGATTTTAAGGTCATGAGAGTTCTCGCTGTCCCTAGGTATTATGTTGCTGCCACCATTTATGGGTTCTAGGCCCATATATGCTCATTCCCCTTCAATAGCCAGGAGTCTATCCTCCAGGGCTATTCTATGACACATCCTTGCTAAAAGGATGTCCTCCTCATTGAGGCTGTCCTCGATGTTGCCTGGGATGCCTGACCCAACTGTATGGGAGCTAGGTACCCTTTGACACTACTTTTGGAAAGATGTGTGCAGGGGCCACATCTTCTATAACTAGATGAAGGAGTTGGGAATTGACCTACTCCTTTCTACTTTCCTCTTCTGCAAGGAGGCCCTCCTCATCAGAAGGATGTTCCTTAGCATATCTTGCCATGAGCTCCTGGAGCTTAGCCTTGGTAGGACTGGAAAAAGTTTATAGAGGATCCTTAGCTTCTTCATGCGAAGATGGAGACAAGGAATCAGGTTGAGTTGCACAACCACATTATCTGTATCTCTCATTAGTTTACTAAAGTCGGGGCATTTTTACAAGGACTAAAAATCTTCTAGGCACCCTTACCCCTAACTAAAGTAGGCTTTTAAACTTTAAAAAAATGCTAATGGAACTCAATCAAGGCCCTAACAAGACTTTTACAAATTTGGAAAAACCAACATAGACGCAGTGCATTTTTCCACCGAAAACAGACCCTTTTTTCCAATGAACCAATCGGTTCATTTCACTTTCACTTTCAATGTAATGATGTCAGCACGCCATGGGCGCAAGTGTCATTTTCTGGGCTAAACTGGATACTGCCAACTTTGTCTTCTGCACCATTTTCATCAGTGAAAAAAGTTTGGGTTCTACCTTCTGAACACACTCACTAAAGACCTCTTTGCTCTTCCAACCAAGACAATAGATAATCCTAAGGACTACAGTGCAGAAACATCCAGAGAGCACATTCTACACACCCTCCGATTCATTATATGCAGCTTGTGTGCCAACAACGAGGCAAACACATTAGAAACATACTGCAACTTTTACAACTGATAATTCATTTTGTTCCAGGGTCAATGAATAGAGCCATTGTTCAAACTACTATAAAGCATTTTTTTGTCTCCCTTCACTTTCATTGCATTGAAATCCAGCTGCTACTGGAACTCCAAGAATTAGATGTTTTATTTATGACTGAAACCTGGACCAACCCTGAGTATGAGGTGGAGCCAGGTTGGGCTTGCCCTCCTGGATTTAAAATCCTACACAAACCTAGACTGAGGGGGAGAGGAGGAGGAGTCGGTGTAATTTACAAAGACTCTTGGAACTGTGTGGTATTAGAGATTGACATAATTGAGGGATTTGAGCTATTTGGAATTGTCATCAAAGACGCTCAGGGCTATATTTTAACTCGGGTGGTCTGTTATAGACCTCCGGGGGCGTTATGTATGCGGCAGCAGCAGTTATTGTTGGAGGCCATCACCAACTTGGCCGCTACCCACGCTAGGGTCGTGCTGCTGGGTGACTTTAATTTGTGGATGAATGGGTCTTTGGACTCTGGTTACAACAATGTCCTACAGTCATGTAGTCATGTATAGGCTTGGGCCTTCACCAGCGGGTGAACAGGGCTACTCACAAGGACGGTCACACACTTGATCTTATTTTTTCTGGGGACCAAGTTCTTAATGTTGTGGGTATTCTGCCAATGGTTTGGACGGATCACTTTTTGGTAACATTTTTGGTAACTATGCCTTGTGACAATGCCCAAGCAGGGAGCTCTGTTATTAATTATGTTAGTAGGGATTGGAAGACCCTTCTAAGAAATAGAGGACATGCCCCGGTGTTTGATTTGAAAGACTGTTTTTCACTAGGTAGGCAAGTGGAGGAGAATTACGCCTCCTTTTGTGGACAGATTTCCTCCGTCCTAGACTCAACTGCCCCATTTAAAGTGCATAAGAAGGTAGGAAGAGCTTCAGCACCTTGGTTCAATGACAAATTAAAAAAACGGAAACTTGAGTGTAAGCAGGCGGAGAGGAAGTGGAGGAGGAGCTATAACGATAAGGAAAAAATTATTTGGGAACGTTTGATTGGGTGCTGTAAGGCAGAAATAAATTTAACTAAAGCTAATTACTACTCTAGCACTATACTAAAGGCTCAGAATAGACCGAGGTGTATTTTTAAAATCTTAAACACCCTGACCAGCCCCGAGTGCGGCAAGAATCAGATTCCCCCCTCGCAAGAGCTATGCGAAAGCCTGGCAAGCTTTTTTTATGACAAAATGAATACGATTATTGCGGATCTGGGGAAGATCCCTCGCTGTCAGGAGGTAGTGAGTCCAGAACACACTAGTGCTGGCTGTGGTCCCTGGGGGGGGGGGTGTAACTACACCTACCCTCCCCGAGAGCCTGCCTTGTGGGAAGTTATTAACCGAATTTCCGACCCTCTCAGTAGAAGACTTTGGTAAGGGGACGTTAGGGGTTATGTCAGGTTCACCTCTGGACCCTCTGCCGCCGAGAGTCTGGAAGGAAGTTGAAGTGGAGCTTTTTTCCATACTTCGGCTGATTTGTAATCAGTCTCTCTCCAGTGGTGTGGTCCCATCGCAGTGGAAGCAGGCACTTGTGACGCCTTTGTTGAAGAAGTCTACATTGGACCCTGCGAGCCCTAGTAACTATAGACCTATCTCTCTTTTGCCGTTCCCGGCTAAAATTGTAGAAAGAGTGGTGGGAAATCACCTTTCAAAACATCTTCAGAACAATAATATCTTGGAGGAGGTACAATTTGGTTTTCGGCCAGCGCATGGCACGGAGATGGCATTGGTGACCGTACTGGATGAGCTTCGAATGCAGGCAGACAGGGGTCAGACAGTAGCTCTTGTTCTGCTTGACCTGTCTGCCGCATTCGATATGGTCAACCATGCGATTTTGTTGAGGAGGCTGGAAGAGGTTGGGGTGACTGGTTGTGCCCTCTGTTGGTTCCAATCTTTTCTTTCAGGGAGGAGTCAAGCAGTGGCCTTGCCTCCATATCAATCTTCCTTCTCTAAGATCATGCATGGTGTCCCCCAGGGCTCTGCAATTAGCCCGATCCTTTTTAATATTTATATGCTCCCTCTGATGGCCGTCATTAGGGCATATAATATTAGGATTGTAAATTATGCTGATGACACGCAATTAATCTTCTCCATGGAGGGAGATGAGTCGACCTCCTTGGAGGCGTTTCATGGTTGTCTAAGGGCGATGTCTCATTGGTTGAAAGGAAACTCCCTACAATTTAATGCCGGAAAAACTGAGGTTCTTTATTTTTCTGCAGGGAAGGCCTCTCCGATGTTGCCGGAGAATTTTTGGCCCTTGGATCTCCCTAAGGCCCTACGCCCAGTGGAGAAGGTTCGGAACCTGGGCGTTATGTTTAACAACAAGTTAACGCTGGAAGCTCAGGTCAATCAATTAGTAGGAAGCTGTTTCGCTATGATACGAACTTTGTGAAAGATTCTTCCGCTAATGCCTTCTCAGGCACGAGTTTTAGTGGTTCAGGGCACTATATTGAGTAGATTGGACTACTGTAATGCGCTGCTACTGGGTTCCTCAAACTATCTATTAGATAGATTGCAGCGCATCCAGTCTACAGCGGCCAAGCTGGTGCTTGGTTGGCCGAGTTATGCATCATCTTCACGGGCTTTGTCGGGGTTGCATTGGCTCCCTATTGGACTGAGAATCCAGTTCAAATCTCTCTGCTTGGTGTTCAAGGCCTTGCACGAGATTGGTCCTGTCGCCTTGCAGAGAAAATTTGTCTGGTATATCCCAGGGAGATGTTTGCGCTCTGAATCTGCCAGACTGGTAATTGTACCTAGATTTAAGAAAGCTAGATCTGGAGGTATAGCCTTCAGTGTGATAGCTGCCAGACTTTGGAACGCGCTTCCGCTGGAGTTAAGAATGGTGAGTGACCTCCTCCTATTTAGGAGGAGATTAAAGACCTGGCTATTTCACAGCCCCTAAATAATGCTGCCTGCTCTGCTGCTTCTGCCCACATTAAACAGTCTTTATGATGCTTAGCGCCAGGATGCCTGCAAGGTGATAGTGCGCTGTACAAGTACGAAATAATAATAATAATAATAATAATAATAATAATAATAATAATAATAATAATAATAATAATAATAATAACTTTCACTGAGTTTCCCTTCCTTTTTTTCATCCTTCCAGCTCCCATCTATGGCCACTTCATCTTTACCATCATCAAAGCTGCGGCATCTGCCAGCCCAAGTAGCAATAATGGACCTTTAGTTAATTGGATCATATTTCATATATGCTGTGTTGCATGTATCCTTCCTTACACTTTCCTTTCCAGAAAACGATGCAGCCTGAATATATGCGCACATATTTTGACAGTCTTGAGGCATTACTAAAGGGCATCTTGTTATTCTCTCTCTCAACCCCATGACACCGCAGGTGGCAAATGCTCACTTCACCCTCAGCCTCTGCTGCACCAAATGTCAAGATGTCTGTCTGTCATCGATTCTCTTGTTATTGTGGTAAGTATGCAGATTAAAACCACAGCCGACCTCTGTAGTGCCCTGGTACCGTTGACATGTCAGAAATAATTTAGAAACGGCTCACAAAAAACATTACCTCTCAGTCAACCTCATGTTCGGTCCTTTAAGGTCTGTCAGAGAAAAGCATTGACCAGTTATTCCTTTGAACTTTAATCTTTAATATGCATACCTGGATCCATCCCTCCCTCCTCATTCAGAACCTGCCGTTAAATAAAAGATGGTGCAGGAATACTATATAAGCATAGATAAAACCCTGAAAAATACAAAATTGTATTGGCAGTAACGCAACCTTGCCCTTTCATCTACCCATAAGCATGCTGTAAAATAAAATTATGGTTCTGCTTTGATAATTGCGGTGGTCCTGTCACTTTTTCTTCCTTCTCATTCCACCCAAACAATATGCCATCATTAAAACCACCCCACTGACAATGACCTCTGGATGCCAGCATCCTTAAATCTGAGAGTCTCTAGATCCAAGTAGGGAGCAAACATCAGAGGTATAGAGAAAGCTTGTCTCTGAATAACATAATCCAAGCTTCTCCAACATCGTATACCAATTCACACCTCGACGGAAAACGTCAGCACACAGGCAAAGTGACACATAGGGACTACCACATATTTAACAAAATTTACCAATAAAGGCAAAGTAACAGAAGCAGTGCTAAATAGAATAGTTACCAGGCAAAGCAAATGAGACTGATGAAATGTGCGGTTCCATTAAACACTACCTTGTCAAAGAGTTCTGGCATTACACCCTTGACTGATCCCATCATAAATGACCCAAAAAACTATGATCTATTCTATTCTATTTTATTCTGGGTTTGGTAAAGCGCAACAGCTGCCCCAGCAATGGGGCGTCCTGGCGCTGAGAGAAGTCACAGAACCTACCAGGAAGAGGAAGGGGGGGGGGGAAAGGGAGCAGCACTAGTCGGAAGGAAATAGGAGGGTCTTGATTGCCTTACGGAAGGCAGAAAGGCTGTCTATGGAACGTATGTGAAGAGGTAGAACGTTCCACAGCTTGGGTCCCAGGACCTTGAAGGAGCGACCTCCAGTGCGACAGAGCTTTATTCGGGGTACATTCAGAAGGAGCTGGTTGGAGGAGCGCAACTCACGGCTAGGAACATAGGGGCAGATGAGGTTTTGTAGGAGAGTGGGGCGGCTTCCCTGTTTGAAGATTTTAAAGATCGTGATGAGGGCTTTGAATTTTACTCTGTTTTCAACGGGCAGCCAGTGGAGTTTGCGGATGGTGGCTCTGGCTGAGCATCTGCTGGGGAAGACTGACCAACGTTCTTGCCTCCGCGTTTTGCACTCGTTGAAATCTAGCAGTTTCTGCTTTGTTTGCACCTAGGAGGAGGACGTTCGCGTAGTCCAGGCGTGATAAGATAGTTGCCTGGACAATCAGCTGGCGAACCTTCGGATCGAAAAAGCCAAGTATGGGCTTAAGATTTCTCAGAAGACCTATACAAGTGGCTGCCACCTTTTTGGTATGTGTCTGGAGGCTGAGAGTGGCGTCCATCCAGACTCCCAGATTTTTGACACTGGATTTAGGGAGTGGGGTGGTACCAAGGGATGACGGCCACCAGTGCTCGTTCCAATGGCTGGTGTTTCTGCCAAGGAGGAGCACCTCGGTTTTCCCGGCGTTCAGTTGTAGATAATTGTCCGTCATCCATTGTGCCACTGCTGCCAGGCCATTTCTGAACCTGGACGCCGCGATGGAAGGGCTTTCAGTGAGGGTGACGACCAACTGGGTGTCATCGGCATACGATACTAGAGTAAGCCCCCACTCTTTGGCCACTTCTGCAAGAGGCTGAACGTATAAGTTGAAAAGGGAGGGGCTCAACGCTGAGCCCTGGTGAACTCCCTGTGTTATGGGATAAGGTTTTGAGAGGAAAGGGGGGGCTGACACCCGAAAGGATCTGTCCTTGAGAAAGTAGCGGAACCAGGTTAAAGCAAGGCCAGACACACCGGCCATCTCCAGACGTTTAAGAAGAATGTCGTGGGATACCGTATCAAAGGCTGCGCTGAGATCAAGAAGGATCAGCGCAGCACTCTGACCGGAATCTAAAATCGTCCGGAGATATTCGGTGGTGGCCAACAGGGCAGATTCCGTGCTGTGGCCCGGTCTGAAACCATTTTGGGATGGGTCCAGGATGCCATTTAGGTCCACATGTTTGGAGAGAATGCCGTTGACGTGGGCTTCTGCTATTTTAGACATCCAGGGGAGAAGGGATATAGGTCGGAAGTTTTCTGGCTTCGAAGGATCCAGGGAGGGTTTTTGATAATGGGTGATACCCAAGCCTGTTTCCAGGCTGTAGGTACAGTGGCGGATGAGAAGGAAAGATTGAGTATTTCGATCATGGGGGGTAGGAAAAAGTCAAGTGAGTCCAGAAAATGAGAAGGGCTCATAGGATCCCCAGGGGAGCCAGATTTCACTTTTTTGCAGAGTTTGATTAGGTCGATAGCAGAGATAGCCGGGATTTGGGTGAGAGGGGTGATATTGGAGGTAAGGTTGGTGGGTTCACCAGGGTGAAGAGGGTGCTGCGAAAAGGTTATGTAGATATTCTGGACTTTCCCTACAAAATATGTGGCAAGCTGTTCGCATTGTTCAATGGATGCAATTTTGGGAGAGGGTGACCTAGGACTCTGAAGTTCTTTGACTAGTTTGAAAATCATTTTAGCTGGATTTGGGTTGGAGCTGATTTTGTCAGCATAGAAAGCAGCGCGGGCAGTACGGATGGCTTTTTGATATATTTTAAGTTTGGATAAATAGTTAACTTTATCCTGACAGTCAAAGTCTTTTCTCCATTGACGCTCGGCTCTTTTGCATTCCTTGCGCAAGGCTTTAAGGGTGTCATTGTACCAAGGGTTAGATGGTGTGGACCGACATTTGGTCAATTTGGCTGGAATGAGAGTGTCAAGTCCACTTGTGATCCAGTTATTGAAGGAGGTATAGGTCGTGTCAATGTCTTGATTGGCTTCCCGATGAAATACTCCTAGGGTTTCATGGAAAATAGGGGTGGAAAGTTTGTGCCATGGTCTTTTAAGGCGGCGGTTGGATTCGGTTTTGTACTGACGTCCTGGAACTGGGACGGTTAGTTTGATGAGGTAATGGTCCGTCCATCCCATAGATATGGGGACTTCTGTGACTGCCTCTTGGATGTTGGTAAAGACCGGGTCCTGAGTATGCCCGGCTAGGTGGGTGGGAGCCTGGATGAGGGAGTTAAGCTGCAATGCCGAGAGATCAGTAAGAAGATTAGTAATAGTGTGATCGTTGGATAGGTCAAAATGCAGGTTGAGGTCGCCCAGAATAGTAAAGTTGGCAGATTTGGTTATAAGTGCGGTAGACACCTTGAGGAGGGCGTCAATGAACCTGGAAGCAGGGCCAGGTGGGCAGTAGATATATAGACCCGACATTGTGAATTGTGGGCTTGTGGTAATTTTAAATTGGGCGCCTTCACAGTCAGGGAGAGCTTCTTTAATAAATGAGCAGGTGAAATGCTTCTTATAAATTACCGCGATGCCACCGCCTCGTGTATCGCGATTTAAAGTGGGCAAATGATACTCGTCTGGGAGCGTAAGGTTGGGAATGGCAGAAGCGCCATCTCGTAGCCACGTTTCGCAAAGAAAGAGGATGTCTGGGTTTTCATCCAATATGAGCGAATTGACCTCTAGATGGTGTTTGGTGAGTGACCTGACGTTAAGTTGAAGTATCGTAAGGGGCGAGGTGATGGTTGTGCCTCGGTTTCCCCGAACGCGATTTGGGCTGTCAGTAATAAAGTGGCAAGAGTTGCACTGGAGTTTCGAGTGGCCAAGGACGCCTGTCACATCAGAACATCTTTGTCTGTGATTCATGGCAAGGAGTTCTTCTCGGTTGTACCGTAAGGGCATATGGGGCACGGTTAGGCCAGGGGGACTGGCGAATGGCGATGTCGTGGCGATGACGGGCACAGACGGGCTTGCCTTAGGCGCGCCTTCGTCGCGCAAACGGCGCGCCCGCTGCGCCCGTCTGCTGCGCGTACGGTGTAAGCACATTCTGAAATAGGGAGGGGGAGGCCTGGGGGCGTGGTCCCAGAGGGGGCGTGGCCTCAAGTGGACGTGGCCTCAGAGGGTGCGTGGCCTCAAGTGGGCGTGGTCTCAGAGAGGGCGTGGCCTCTGAGAGGGCGTGGCCTCAGATGGGCGTGGCCCCAGAAAGGGCGTGGCAGGAAGAGTGCGTTTTGGAAGTGTCCGCGACCAGCGCTTAATCGACTTTGCGGTGCTTTCAAGGGCAGAGTCCTGATGAAATAATAAAGTAAGTGCTCTTAAAATCAGCAATAGTGACAATCAAAATTTTTAAAACAACAGGCTAAATCTCCTGGCTTTCGCCTCAGGAGGGTTCGTGCTTACTGGCAGTGGGCGCAGGGAATCGGCGCTTTTAAACCCAGAGGGGAGGGGGCGTGGCCTCAAAGTGGGCGTGGCCTCACGTCTCCTCGGCGGGAAGAGTGCGTTTTGGAAGTGTCCGCGACCAGCGCTTAATCGGCTGTGCGGTGCTTTCAAGGGCAGAGTCCTGATGAAATAATAAAGTAAGTGCTCTTAAAATCAGCAATAGTGACAATCAAAATTTTTAAAACAACAGGCTAAATCTCCCGGCTTCCGCCTCAGGAGGGTTCGTGCTTACTGCACTCTAGGCTGGTAGAATATAACGTTGTAGGTAGGTATTTTCTGGGGGCACAGAATAGCTATTATGATGTCCAAATGTCTCATAGTAGCCACGTTGATTCAACAAATGTCAGCCCTCAGATCACTATTGTTGCAAGGTCATCCTGTGCCCTGGGCACCCCCCAACGTTTTGCTGACTGATACTGGTGGTAACTGACTCTGACTGACCCTGGGCTCTGCCTAACCAGGCCCAGGGCCAGTGCTATGCTGAAAGAGAGACATTAGAATACAGTTAAAACACCTACATACACTAGGGTACACAATGGTATAGTGGGGTGCCCCTGTGATTGGCATGACCTACCCTATAGGCCCCTAGTATATGATAGGGCAGGGGGATTGAAACTACCTAGAAGTCCCTAGTTCCCTGGGGCATGACAGTTTAGAGGCCAGCAGCTCTTTTTGCACTTGCATGTGTGCACTGCTGAAGCCTGAGGTCAGTTTAAAAACAGCACTGGGTGCCAGGACTGCTTTTAAAAAGTAAATTGTGCCCAAACTCGATGTTGGGGTTTGGGGCACTTAAGAATGGCTAACCTACAATGTTTTGGCATATTAGGAACCCCCAGGGTCTCCCCTAGGTGTCCCAGGGGTGGGGGGGGGGTCTGATATTTATAAGGTACAACCTTATAGAAATGAGTTTTATATGCCCTGGGTTAAGTGAAATTTCACATTTCACTCCCCACACTGTGGTAAAGTGCTGCGCAAATTTGACTTTGATGCTAGGAGCACTGTGACGGCAGGATCTGCAATATTTCTACAGAATAAGAACCCCTAAAGTCTCCCCTAGTTGCACATTGGGTGGGGTTCCTGTAGATATAAGACAAGTACGTATAATTATGTTTTTGTAGGTCCTGGTGTTGGAGAAATGGCCCGAGTCATTTTTCCCATTGCAAATCCCCAGTTACTTAGGTTAACATGGTAGGAAGTTATTGATTAATAACTCTTGATAGGAGAGGGCTTGAAATGCCATTCAAAGACTTCACAGAATGGTAGTAATAAATCCAACAACATCATATTGTTGAATTTCTCTTAAAGTGTACATACAAGAAGTTATAAGAGTTTCTTATTTGTAAGTCCAAATTCAGCCTTCCAGTGGTCAGTCCTGATTGGTCAGAGTTAAGTGTATTAGCCAGGCTGCCTTGTAGAGGTGATAAAGAGCCCCAGGGGTTAACCAGCTCTGCTGGCAGGGCAGTGTGCTGTTCCAAAGGAATGCCAGGCCAGGGGGAGGAGTCGTAAACTATGTTCTTCAAAGAGGAGAGCAGAGAACAGTGTCAGTTACAACTCTGAACTTCCCACCTTAGGCAGATGGTAGGATTAAGGAAGGTATAAGCAGATGCAGAGGGGAGAATCTAAGTAAATTAGCCATCCTAGGGGTGTGTTTAGCCAGCTCTTACCTCTTGTTGGAAAATCAGCCATTATGGATTTGGACGATTTGATGCACTCTGGGACAAAATAATGCCACACTCTACAGGATGTGGTCATATCTTGGAGGAGTTACCCTGCTCCCATTGGTCAGAAGTGACCTCCTGCTTGACCCAGAGAACTTGGAATAAGTATCTGAGAGGGGCAGAGCCCTCCAGATCTGCAGCTTGAAACTTGTTGAAGCAAGAAGTGCCCTGTTGAGAAATGTTGCTGTGCAAAGATTTCTAAGGCCTGACGTCTGAAGACTGCTCCATCTGAAAATACAGCCCTGTCGATTTTCTTGTTGAAACAGAACTAAAGAGTGATCTCCCTGAAAGCTACAGCTTAAAAGAGCTCATCTGGAACATCACCAACTAAATCTACACCTTGGAGAACTACCAGTGGATTTTTAAGTGTTTTTTACGGTAAATAGACATAATATCGAAATTTTAATATCGAATTACAATAATATCGAAGTAAAAGTATCGCTATAACATTAATATTGAAGTGTAGAATATTGATGTAAGTAATATTGTTTTTTTTTTGTTTAGTAAAATATCGAAGTATGAAATATCGATGTAGTAATATCGTTTGTAGATAATATCGATTTTTTAGTTTTGTTAGAAATATCGAAATATAATATATATAATGTTGAAAATGTCTATTTAGTGTATATTGATTTAGTAAATTGTTTAATTATATGTAAAATTACTTTATTATTTTTTAAAATATAATTAATAGTGTTAAGTAATTTATCTTATGATATGTTTTAGGAGCGGGATGTTGGGTTATTAGGGGATAAGGGTGGGGAGTGTTTTAAAAATATTAGTGTAAAATCAGATAATAATTAAAAAAAAAAATATTAAGGTGCCGATTCGGATCCTGGAGAAACCGGGTACGAACCGTCGGTCGGAGCGTTTTCTCTGTCTGACTCGTACCCGGGAAATAAACATTACAAACATGCAAGTACGATTCCCTCGGAAACACCATTTCCGTACGATTCGTAAAAAACACCGACCGACGAAAAAATACATACCAATGTGATCCGAGACAGCGCCGACGTGATGTCGGGACGCATTCAGCCTGCGGTTCACGAACGAGGAAGTACGATCCGCACCGACGTCACCCCGCACGGATAAAATTCTCCGCCTGCCAAAAACTGCCGGGAAACCAGGACGACGCGCACAAGGAGCACCTGTACGTGACGGACAGCCATGGACCCGAACCTACGTGTCATCCCAGCCCTCATAGCAGTCCACCTGCTCTACAGGCACCGACGCAGACGCCGCAGAAGGTCAGAATAACACCCAGGGGCAAAGGGGGGGGCAGGGGCAGGACACATAACCTCCACCCAAGTCACAAATTACACATGCCCTGGACAAACCTGACCTGCAGGACCTGGTCACCTCGAGGGGGTGGGGGCGTGTCCAGCAACGCAAGCGTCCGCCACAACGGAAGTGGATGTTGACGCGAACTGGCAACACAACAATACCGGTACGTACCGTACCCAGGCCTAAAGAGCGTGGGTACGGGTCGTACCACTACCACCACTACGTCACCCCAACAATGGCGGCACGGCCTGTACCCACGTTCTAAAAGCCTGGGTACGGGCCGTACCAGCATTGTTGGGGTGATGTAGGGGTACGCGTGGTACGACCCGTACCTACGCTCGGAAGGCCTGGGTATGGTGCAGACCCCCAATGGGATGCCGTAGGGGTACGCCCCGTACCCAGCCCTTCAGAGCGTGGGTACGGGTCGTACCATGCGTACCCCTACATCACCCCAACAATGCTGGTACGGCCCGTACCCAGGCCTTTGGAACGTGGGTACGGTGCGTACCACCATTGTTGGGGTGCCGTAGGGGTCCGCATCGTACCCAGGCCTTAAGAGCGTGGGTACAGGTCGTACCACGCGTACCCCTACGTCACTCCAACAATGGTGGTACGGCCCGTACCCACGTTCTAAAGGCCTGGGTACGGGCTGTACCACCATTGTTGGGGTGCCGTAGGGATCCGCATCATACCCAGGCCTTAAGAGCGTGGGTACGGGTCGTACCACGCGTACCCCTACGTCACTGCAACAATGGCGGTACGGCCCGTACCCACGTTCTAAAGGCCTGGGTACGGGCCGTACCAGCATTGTTGGGGTGCCGTAGGGGTCCGCACCGTACCCAGCCCTTCAGAACGTGGGTACGGGTCGTACCACGCGTACCCCTACATCACCCCAACAATGCTGGTACGGCCCGTACCCAGGCCTTTAGAACGTGGGTACGGCCCGTACCGCCATTGTTGGGGTGATGTAGTGGTGGGCGTGGTACGACACGTACCCACGCTCTGAAGGCCTGGGTACGGTACGTACCCAGGCCTGCAAATCGTGGGTACGTGAATGTACGGAGCGTACCCCCACCCATGTATGAATGGAGCGTACCCCCACCCGTGTATGAATGTAGCGTACCCACACTCCACCAGTGTATGTACGGAGCGTACCCACACCCGTGTATGTCCCGACCGTACATGCCCAGACATAGGAGGGGTGTGTGCAGAGTCCCCCCACCAGTGCCCAGACGCAGGAGGGGTGGGTGCAGAGTCCTCCCAGCAGTGCCCAGACACAGGAGGGGTGTGTGCAGAGTCCTCCCAGCAGTGCCCAGGCGCAGGAGGGGTGGGTGCCTATCACTCCCAGCAGTGCCCAGACACAGGAGGGGTGTGTGCAGAGTCCTCCCAGCAGTGCCCAGACGCGGGAGGGGTGGGTGCAGAGTCCTCCCAGCAGTGCCCAGACACAGGAGGGGTGTGTGCAGAGTCCTCCCAGCAGTGCCCAGACACAGGTGGGGTGTGTGCAGAGTCCTCCCAGCAGTGCCCAGACATAGGAGGGGTGTGTGCAGAGTCCTCCCAGCAGTGCCCAGACACAGGAGGGGTGTGTGCAGAGTCCTCCCAGCAGTGCCCAGATGCAGGAGGGGTGGGTGCAGAGTCCTCCCAGCAGTGCCCAGACACAGGAGGGGTGGGTGCCTATCACTCCCAGCAGTGCCCAGACACAGGAGGGGTGTGTGCAGAGTCCTCCCAGCAGTGCCCAGACGCAGGAGGGGTGGGTGCAGAGTCCTCCCAGCAGTGCCCAGACACAGGAGGGGTGGGTGCCTATCACTCCCAGCAGTGCCCAGACACAGGAGGGGTGTGTGCAGAGTCCTCCCCGCAGTGCCCAGACACAGGAGGGGTGGGTGCCTATCACTCCCAGCAGTGCTCAGACACAGGAGGGGTGTGTGCAGAGTCCTCCCAGCAGTGCCCAGACACAGGAGGGGTGGGTGCCTATCACTCCCAGCAGTGCCCAGACACAGGAGGGGTGTGTGCAGAGTCCTCCCAGCAGTGCCCAGACGCAGGAGGGGTGTGTGCAGAGTCCTCCCAGCAGTGCCCAGACACAGGAGGGGAGTGTGCAGAGTCCTCCCAGCAGTGCCCAGACGCAGGAGGGGTGGGTGCAGAGTCCTCCCAGCAGTGCCCAGACACAGGAGGGGTGGGTGCCTATCACTCCCAGCAGTGCCCAGACACAGGAGGGGTGGGTGCCTATCACTCCCAGCAGTGCCCAGACACAGGAGGGGTGTGTGCAGAGTCCTCCCAGCAGTGCCCAGACACAGGAGGGGTGTGTGCAGAGTCCTCCCAGCAGTGCCCAGACGCAGGAGGGGTGGGTGCAGAGTCCTCCCAGCAGTGCCCATGGAATAAAAAGGGTGCAGTACCCACAGATACAATGCCCACTATAGTCAGTCAGGTGCTCAAAGACCCTGCAGAACACGTAACATGTGTGCAAGGCTGGGAGTACACACATGCATAGTGTGTAAAAGGGAACATGTCCACATGAAGTAACTTCAATATACTCCACACACAAGTACAGTGACCACCAAGGATGCCACAAATGATGCAGGTGGAGACATTGCCCAGCATGCATGGCCAAAGTAGAACGGATCCGTCATACACCAAGGATATGTAGACACAGCTCAGCACAACATTTAGGAAACACCCTGCAGGGAAGATGTCAGGGTCCACAGAGGAAGGGACACACCTTGGGACAATGTCACCATGCAGTAAGAGCATACATGAACAAAGTTATTCCGCAAATACCTTGTGATGGCACACAGATACCAGGGTCCATCCCATGAGCAGCACACCACTACATTTGCCAGACACCTAACACATTATCCCCACCCCAAACATGGAGCAGCACCACCAACAGCAATACCAGAAAAGCAGTAGTTTGCAAAAGAAAAACACAATGCTTTATTCAGCAGTCAAAATAAATTGGTATAAATGTCCACTATTTACAAGGCCCATGGGCCATGCCATCAGCAAAGTCCTGGGGGGGTACACATCGGGATGTGTGTCCCCTAACTTGCCTGCACAGTTCACATGTCCATTTCATCCACAGAAGGGGGGGGCATCATGTGGGGGGAAGGACCAGGCACCGCAGGGACTGGAGGGGTAAGGGTAGGTGTTGTGGGTGCAGGGACGGAGGACTCCACCACAGGGGGTGGGGCAGCGCCAAAGGTGGAGGTCAGAATGGGGCTGCACACGGTTGCAAGGTCCCCCAGCGTCTCCCCTGCACCCGAAGAAACCACAGGCCCCAAGGAGGGGGGGGGTCAGAGGGATGGGTCGCAGCACCACTGGGGGAGGGTGTGGACAGGGGGGGGACACAACCACCGTGACCGGGGACTCCTTTGACCGCTTGCGGGGTGGTGTCACTTTGGGGCTCAGGGACAGAGCGGCCATGAAGGAGTCTTTGGTGGAATCCTGGCCAGGAGAGCTGAGGGGAGTGGATTTGGAGGCAGTGGGTTGGGATGAATGTGGACTCCCACTGTGGCTGCGTGTCTTACGTTTCCCCCCGACCCAGTGGGTGTGCCTACTTCCCCCTGTGTGTGCGTGAGAGGAGGTGTGCGCTTGGCCTTCCCTGGTGGTGTGGTGCCTGTGTCTGGTGGGGTGCGTGCATGGCTACGTCTGGGTGTGCTTTGGACAGGCATGGGAGTGGGAAGTGTGGATGCTGCAGGGGTAGGGGGGGACGTAGCGCTGCAGGAGACCCACTGCTGCAGTCAGTGTCGAGTCAATGGACCTCAGCAACTGGCGTTGGTCAGACTGCGCAGCTGAGATGACCTCCATGTATGCATCCATCTGGGTGAGCACTCATGTGTGGCCATGGAGGACATTAAGCATCGCAGTCTGACCAACCTGCAACTGGCGCAGGATGTCCACAGACTCGGCATTGGCGGCTGCAGTGGAGACAGGGGCAGGGGGTGCAGTGCCTGGCAAGAAGGAGACACGTGGTGACCTAGCACGGAGGGAAGGGACCAGAGCAAGTGGGAGGCCGGTGATGGGAATCGAGGGGGCGGGTAGAGATCGAGTGCTGCTGTCAGCTGTGGGAGCAGCCTCCGCCCCCTCTGGGAGCTCAGCCTCGGACCCGTTAGCGTCATAGTCGGTGGTGTAACTGGACAGGTCCTCCGCCTCACTCCCCTGGGCCTCCGTGCCACTTGATGTGCCAGACAAGACAGCACTGCTGCCACTGGTGCCTTCTCCGTCCTCACGGTCCGTGCCAGTGTCTCCCTCGGAGTCCCCCGACGATGCTGTGGGCAAGGTGAAGAGACAGGAAATGATCAGACACCTGTATACATATGTCACGTGAGTCAAATCGACATAGGTCACAGTGCATAGCCTGAAAAGCAACATGAGTAACATCTACAACACAAGGTACATATGTAGGCCCTGCAACACCCAGCTGGTTGACCCACCATGCCACTGAGAAACAATGGAGAGCATGACCCAACAGCAAATTACTTGTCATCAAATAGGACAGAGGAGCCAGGCTCTGGGGACAATCGTGCACAGCATCTGTACCACAAAGCGTTGACAAAAAAGGGATGAGCAGGAACCATGTCTATTAACTTTTTGCACATGCTGCAAAGCCAATACATAAAAACATGCACAACATGACTGGGTCACTGCACCTTGAGTGTATGTCCAGACAAACATCACACACAGGCCAGACCTAGCAGGGGGACTTCAGATTTGGACATGTAGGCCTTGCCCGCACAAAGCCCTCCCTACCTGAGACAATGTGATTGTGACAGAGGAAGTACTTACACCTCTTACTCTGGGATAAAAACACATGGCCTGCACGAAATCCTGATTGTACACAAACTACCCCTAGTGCGCCTGTCCACATATATCATTGACAATCAACCATCATCAGATTGTCGTTCCAAGACACACAGGCACTGCCCACTGTGAGTATGTACAAGCAAAATTGGGTCACACAGTACAGTGGACACATGTAGCACAGTTTACGTCAATACAGATGAGGCTAGGGTACAATGCCACAGAGCCCAACATATGCCGAAGACACAGAAAATGTCCACATAGTTGGATGACACACATGATACCTAGGAAAAGGTGCCCCAGGGCACGGTAGTGGCCACACACCTCCATGGTCCTGGATGGATATGACTGCAACTGAAGCAACCGTCCCTGCACTATGCATTAATCCCACTCATGAACATCATGTCAGAGGGCACAACATTGGACATGCATGCTGGAAGGCAGTACACTTTAAAGACACACTCCTATGTTGGGACTCAGCATCAGTGCCAACTGACATGGACCCCACAATGACTGAACTGGCCAGGGCACAGCCAAGGTACCAAAACCTGTCACACTCCACCCCCACACATGATGCTGCAAGCATTGGGCACTTGGATATACTGCCAGCCTAGATTACCTTGTGCAAGAGTGACTACACACAGACCAGGGAACACATGGCAAGGAGGGAAAGGGAGGAAGAACAGCACCGGTTTACTTTGGGGAACTGGTTATGCACTGCACATGTAAACCCTGGCAGTGTATCCATGCAACTGCGCACTACCAAAAGCTGGTGACACACAACAAACACACATGTACCTACCCCCTTCCTGCTGCTGCTTCTCCAGTAAGCGCCTATCCAAGTCGGGGAAGACCACCGCCAGCACACGCTTCTGGATGTGGGTCAGACGCCGGCACCCACGGTTCTTCCGGCTCTCAGGTGAGTCCCCCTGCAGGACCCGTGCAATCCTCCTCGTCCAGCACCGGATATCCTGCCAGCGTTTCCTCACCTGGGCTTGGCGCCGCTTCCGACCCTCCGTATTCCTCACGGCACTGACGGCTTGCTTCCATATCTCCCCCTTGGCATGGACGCCTACCTGTGAGGATGCAAAAGTGAGAATACTTTAATTCCCCTGAGCAATGACACAGAGACACACATATTAACAAATTGTCTTCTTGGAACAGGCCATGGTATGCAGGCAACTCATTGCACATTTGTCATAGGGACATAATCCACTGTGGAAGGCAAAATGCACTAAGTGGCATTGAAGGCACACAGGTGGCATGAGGGGTGCCACACAATCAATGATCCTGGATCACACTGTGCATCACAAGCTACACAAGGATTATGTACAACACCTCAAAGCAGTCACATGTCCCAGCCCACTGACGCTACCTCAGCAGAGTACACAGACACACACAGGCACAGGATAATCACCTGCCATTGCCAACTGCGGGTACAAACCTCACTCTGCCCATGTGCCACTGGACTGGGGGTGTCACAGGTGTGGGGCTGGCTCAGCACCACAGTCACACAGCACTGCTCCCTGCTCACATCACATGGGCAGGGTATATCCATCCCTCATGCAGCTGGTGTGCAACACTCCCCATATGCACTCACACACATGACAGGGGACTTACACACACACCAATGTCCAGGGGACGAACACATCATTTGTACACTCACAGCACAGTTACACTAAACAAACACACATCTATGGGTACTGTCACCTGTCACACTGGGGGGACCACAGAATCACATCAGGACTGTAGCAACAACATTCCCAGGAGGAGTAGCCAGGCAGAATGTGGCATGCACCATGCATTGATTGTCACAGTAAGCACAATGTAAGTGAGGAGTGCACACAGGAACCACAGCATGCTCTGCATGGGAGACATGAGGCCTTCCCCACCCTGTGACCCACTCCAAGCAACATTGCATGTCTGTCACACAGGGACACAATGCCAGAAGTCACAGTCACAAAACAGGGGCACAGTCTAAGCTAGTGGAGTCTGCACTCACCTGCTCCCCTGGTCGACCATACAGCATGGTGTACTGTGGGAGAATGACATCCACCAACGCAATGTTCTCCTCCATGGTGAATGGCTGGGCCCTCTCCACAGACCTGGACATGGTGCCAGAGGAATCACAAGCAGCAGCAGTGTTGTGGAATGAAAGGATGTGCAGGCAAGTGCTCTCTCATGGGACCTGGCTGCCTTATATCTGCCTTGCTGGCCTGTTTCATTCACAGGAGTACAGAGTGATTGGTCAGTCACATTAGCATCCTACGTTTCCTCCAATCCCTGTAAACCTACCCCAGTGAGTGGCTTTGCATGGTTTAAAAATTGAGCATGATGTCAAGTCAACAACCACTTTGCAACAAAGTATATTGTTTCCAACCGACTTCTGCTGGCCACCTGATACAATAATTCAAACTTTAAACTCGGTCTCCATGACAACCAGCATGCATTTAGTCCCTTATACTTGTCCCTCATGTGTCCCCTATGTTATTTCAAGATTTACACACAGGTACGGTCCGTTCCATGGCCCTAGGGCACCCCAAATGCAGTGATACGGACCGTACACGCGTGTGTAGGGTCCCTATCACTATGGGAGTGCTGGCGAATGCGTACGCCATAGTGATACGGACCGTACACACGTGTGTAGGGTCCCTATCACTATGGGAGTGCTGGCGAATGCTTACGCCATAGTGATACGGACCGTACACACGTGTGTAGGGTCCCTATCACTATGGGAGTGCTGGCGAATGCGTACGCATACGCCAGCACTCCCATAGTGATAGGGACCCTACACACGCGTGTACGGTCCGTATCACTGTGGCGTACGCATACGCCAGCACTCCCATAGTGATAGTGACCCTACACACGCGTGTACGGTCCGTATCACTGTGGCGTACGCATTCGCCAGCACTCCCATAGTGATAGGGACCCTACACACGCCCTCAGAGCGTATGTACGGTGCGTTTCACACCTGACAGTGGTGACAGGCGGCACACAGGAAGGAATTGAGCTGTCATACCTGGCCAAGGCTGGACATCAAGGCATTGTCTGTGCAGTACTACATGTGTCGGGCACAGGTGGGTCAGGCTGTGATGTGGCACCATACTCCTGAGGTGTGAAGCTAACTAAAGTATGATGAGCTGTGTACACATGTCACGTGTGATGGTGCCCTATGTGCCACACATCCCCTTCACTCCTTTGACATGTGTGCATGTAGTACAGACTTGGTGGGCCATGCGTCACTGGCATGGCACAGTCACCGACACCCGCAAATGTCCCCTGATGCCAGGTACACAGAATGCTACCCCTGACAAGTGAATGCCCGCGTTGCATGGTGTACCTATGTCATGTGTGTGTCATGTGTTCCCATAGGTTTGCTGTAGGTGTTTGGTCAAATGCAGTTGCTGCAAACAACATGTGTCTGTTTGTAGATGGGCATGGCACACTGTTACGCACACCAGCACACATGTGTAATCCGACGTAAGGTGTGTATGTATGCATCGACATGGAGTTTCAAAACAAGGACATATCTGCATACTCTCAATGTATGTGTGATCAGTCTTGACATGTAATCCTTCATGGCAAGGTGTGTGGTCTGTCCTTATTCTATGACATGTGACCTGTGCCTCTAGTGTTCCGCAACCTGTCTGTACAATAAACATCCTTCTTCTGCACATATTTGGATGTCTGTAACTCCTGTAATGCGTCTGCCTGCTCACTTACACTGGCCCACAGCTAGTTTCATGGCATGCATATTGAGGTGGAGAATCAACATTTGTAGCTGGCTCTTGGTAGGAGTGTCACATGCCTGGCATACGTGTCCAGGGCATATTGCACAGACCTGACTCTGTATGTAGCATATGTGTATTGCCTGTTGAGCATGTGCTCAGTACATTGACATTGGTGGTGTACTGTACTCACTCTTCGTTGTCCCTTCTAATTCACTGCAGGGCTCCGCCTCTCCCTCGAGCAATTCCGGACTTGGCTGACCTGAGGGAACATGACTGTATACGCCGCTACCGTTTCCCCCAACGTTTGATTGAGGACTTGACGACACGGCTGGCACCACACCTCCAACCGCTACACAGGTATCCTACTGCACTGACACCCAAGATGAAGGTGATGGCAGCCCTACATTTCTTTGCCACGGGTACCTTTCAACATACCATTGCCCATGTCGGTGGCATGGTCCCAAACCATGTTCAGCCGTGTTCTGCATGATTTTTTAGAGGCCATGTTGGATCACCTGGATGAGTTCATAAAATTCCCAACTCCTGAGCAGTTGACAGGTGTCAAGCGTGAGTTCTATGCCCTGGGAGGGATGCCCCATGTCATTGTGTCCAACGATGGAACACATGTGGCTTTGGTACCACCACAGGCACAGGAGGTAGCGTATAGGAACCGCAAGCATTACCACTCCATTAATGCCCTTGTGGTGTGTCTTGCCAACATGGTGATTTCACATGTCTGTGCTCGTTTTCCAGGATCAGCACACGATGCCTACATCATGAGGCGTAGCAGGGTGCCTGAAATGATGCTGCAGCTGCGCAACAAACGAGCATGTATTGTTGGTGGGTATACTCTTGCAGTCCTGTATTTAACGTCACCTTCCTGTCTTACTGCTTCTGCTGACCCACTCTTGTCCATGATGTTTCCATGTAGGGGACGCTGGCTATCCCAACATGCCATGGCTGATCACGCCTCTCCGCAATCCCAGCACAGCTGCCGATCACCGCTACAACAACGCCCATGGGCGGACCAGGCGAGTGATAGAGAGGACGTTTGGCCTCCTGAAGAGCCGATTCCGTTGCCTCCACAAGACCTGTGGCGCACTCCCATATGCACCGGTGAAGGTCTGCAAGATATTCCTCGTGTGCTGCATGCTGCACAACATGGCAGTGGAGAAAGCTGTGCCACTCATCCTGGATCCAGATGAGCAGAACCATCCACCCGTGGAGGATGAAGGGCTTGGTCATGAGGCAAGTGATGTGGAGGAGGTGGAGGCGGTAGAGGACATGCGGAGTCGGCTCATACGCAACTTCTTTGCTTAGTGGTGAGTTCCAGTGTCTGAGTGTGCACGCATTGGGCCGTGTGTGGCAAGTGCTGCAATGTGTGTGTCCATCTGCATGTCTGCCAAGTGAGTCAGAGGTGTGTTTGGATGTGTCACTCGAGTGATGGTGCAATAGAAGAATGTTTTTCCAGAGTCATCATTTTCACCTAGCATGTTGACAACCTTATACGTGTCGAGTACATGCACATGCATGCGGATGTGCTTCTTTTGGCTGACTTCTGGTGTGTCTCCCATCCACAGGTACTTGCGCATGCTGTCTGCTGGTGGCATTGTTGTGCTCCTGCTATTCCTCATTAACACAGCAACATGTGCTGAATCAGCGTTACATGCACGGACAAGTTCGAAAATCTCCTTCGGGTAAGGGATGCAGCACGGCTTTTTGGGAGTGGTATTTGTTTTGAATGTGTGTGCACTGCTCCTATTCATGTTTGGATACTTTACATACATGTAGAATCACCATGGGGCACATGACATGGAGCTGAATTCACCTGAATTGATGGTCAGACTTGGTGACAGTCATCTGTAATGGGATTGTGGATTGTGATGGAGCCATCAATGTGTGTAACACTGCCCTCGGAAACATACGGGTTGCACCGGGTTGACATGGTGTGTGAATTCCCCATTAGGGGCTCAATGGTGTATATCAGCCTCTCCGTCAGCAGCAGGGGGTGTTTAGCTGTAACCCGTCACTTGTGTGCCAGTGCCATGGATTTCCAGCATCTGTGGTGGTAAGGGGGTGCCAGTGTTGGTCCCACGTGTTCATCCACATGACCTGTGTATGTGTTGACAGAGTTGCATTAGCATTCCGACACACATGATAATAAAGGTGTCCCTCTGCCTCCAAGGTGCCTCATCTCTGTCAATGGTGGTCTGTTGCCACTGTGCATGCGGCATGTCTGGCATTGTTCTCAGAGATGGTGCATATGAGTCTATGTGTAGAGTAGCAAGATGCAAGCTGTTTGTCAGGGATTAGATTCTGTATTGTGCATGATGTCCATGGCTGTGTAGGTATTGTGGCATGTCAGTCTCCACGACGGCCACTGTGCTGCATGTGAATCCATTGTGTGTGTGTGCCATGTTGAACCAGACATTCCTTCCTTGACCTTTTGCATAGTTCCTTCCTGAGATCCTTGTCTTTGTGTGCTACTTGTGGCATTGTTTTCTTGACATGGCGCATGCTGCTGCAGGCCCTGCGGCAAGGGCACCCAGTGTCCACGCAAAGGAGCTGGTGTTCATCATGGATTGCTTGCTGACATTTGCTATGCTGATCAGCAGCATCTGTGCCTCATGCGGCAGCACACTCTGCATTATGCACAAGATCCCCAGTTCCATCAACCTCAAGGCAAGAGGGAGACCATCCCCCAGGTCAACTATGACATCCGTGTCTAATCCTACCCTGCACTCTACGGACATGTGCGTTAGAAATCCCATGATACTTGTCCACATCCAGGGTGCATCTGCACAGCTCTGCTACTACATTCGGCGACCAGGCCACATCAACGTCCAACAGAGATGGGGGGAATGGATCACTGCCAGCTGCAGGATGACCTTCTCAATCCACGCACACACTCAGGATGCAGCCCACAACCACAACACAACCATGTGGCACTGTGATCCAACACCCAATTGTGCCATCTCCATGCATCCAACCTTGGCTGGCCCACCATTCTCCACATCCACCTGACTCAAGCATGCAGGACATGGTTCTGCCACGTGTCTACACATACCTGGGACTCCCACCCCAGGACACTCCACATGATCCCTGACCTCTGCGCATGACTGTTGCTCTTCTAAATAGGTCTGTAGGCACAGTTGTGCGGGCACCCCCTCAGCTGTTTGGGCCCATCACGGGTGAGTATGGTGCTCCATGTCTGTCTTGGATGGTACATTGTGACCCATGTGTGTCCTGTGCCAGACTCAGACCCCAGGTATGGATGTTTGGAGTTACTCCTGAAATCAGGCATGGTTTGACTTTACAACACACACATGTAGTGGAATAATGCAAACTGACGGCATCATCTTGTGATTGTGATGAATTTTATTAGTGCTGGGGTACGTGTTTGGGGGGGGTGACAAGAGGTGCTTGACGGGAGTGTAGAATCCAAAGTTCACAGGGGGAGTTGGTATCCTGCCATTGAAAGTCATCAGAGTCTGTGCCACAGTCTTTGTCAACATTGGTCAGACAGTGACCAGCAAGGCCATGTGGCAGAGAATGTCAGTTGCTGCTGTGCTGCTGTTGGGCCAGAGGGCCAGGTGCCAGGCCAGGTGACCTGGGAGATGGTGATGTTCCGCTGACTCTCACAGTCTTTTGCGTGGACGACCCACCTTCCTGCGGGGACCCTCAGAAGCAGGCCTTGACGATGCTAGGGACGCTCCGTCAGATGAATCCTCCTCCTCCTCCCTCCCTGTTTCTGGTGCTGGTCTACGCCTGGTGGCACAGGGAGGGTTTGCCAGGCTTTGGGCGATCTGACGGAGTGATTGGCTCACGTCCCTGTGCCCTGCCAGGAACTCAGCCAGTCTTGCCTCCATCCATCCATGGTGTTGTAGATGACTGGCATGATGCTCGACCTGCAGGGTCTTCATCTCATTGAGGGCCTCCACTACCTGGTCGATGCCTCTGGAGTCACGCCGGTATGCGTCCAGGATGTTGTGGATGTGTGAAATTACCGGTTCCTGAGCCAACTGGTTAGGCTCGCGCCTCCGCCGTCCTCCACTCCCACCACCCCTGCCCACTTGCGCCTGGCCTGCCGTTGTGGGCACATCGGGTCTCCGGGACCCCTGAGGGATGGCATTTGCGGTGTCGCCTGCCTCTTCCTGGGTGCCCGGAGCACCTTGTCCCTCCTGGACAGACTGGCTGTGTTGTTGTGTGCGGGCAGGGCTCCTGGGTGTCTCCTGGGATGTGGCAGGAATGGGGGTGGTGGTTGGCACAGTTGTACCTGACGCAGGTGCTGCAGGTGGTTGGACACCAGAGGGGCCAGGTTGGTCTGGGTGATCCACGGAGTGGTGAGAGTCATCGCTGCCGGTGGGGTCCTCTTCACGCAGAGCCTGGTCCTGTGAGTCTTCCCCCCCAGTGTTGGGGGGAGATCGACGACGTTGACCTGTGTGTGAGAGAGACAGTGTTAATTGTGTTACATGCGACATCCATGTTCATTCATTTTTGATTAGGCACAGTTCCTCTGGGTGGTTGGATTTGGCGAGCATTCCTCTCACAGTGCACTTGTGCATGGGTATGTCCCTTGGCCACAGCTTTCGACACTTTACCTATGTGTGACACAATCTTACTTGATGCATCTTTTGTGAACGCAGTCAGCAGTGTAGTGAGCGGGCGTAGCAAGCCATGCAGAGCCGCCTTACGTGTTGCACTGTACGTGGCCAAATGGTGTTTTTTCCATGCTATTTGAGAATGCAGGTAGGTAACTTAACAATTTGTGACAGGGTTCTGACAAACACAGTGGGTGGGTATACTGGGTGTAAGGGTCTGTTTGTGCCTGCAGCACGGATGTACTCGTGCACAGATTGACACATGGCCCAGTGTTTATCAAAGGTTGAAGGGGGGGGGTTCACGCAGTGCAAACCTTGTCTACATGCACACAGTCCACCTGCTGATGAGCGGACATGGCCACACCACCCAAGGGTGATTTGGTCTCCCTCTGTCTCCCTTTCTCCCTCCCTCTGTCAGCCTCCTCCCTCTGTCCGTCTCCCTCTGTCTCCCTTTCTCCCTCCCTCTGTCAGCCTCCTCCCTCTGTCCGTCTCCCTTTCTCCCTCCCTCTGTCAGCCTCCTCCCTCTGTCCGTCTCCTCCCTCCCTCTGTCTGTCTCCCTGTATCCACCTCTGTCTCTGTCCCTCTCTCTGCCCCTCTCCGTCCCTCTGTGTGTCACCCTCTGTCACCTCAGCCCAGCTTCCTGGACACACACAGTTTGCAGGTCTTTCAAAGGCCATTGGCTTGTTCATGTGGGTTTGTTTCTTCTCTGCCGGCACCCATTGGGCGGAGTGTCTGAGTCTGCGCTGCTGCTGTGGCGGTGTGTGCTGACACTCTTTCAGTGTGATGCGTCTTCATTAGCTGCTGTTATGTGCAAATTGTGCCTTCATACCCATGTCATCCTGCAATGCGGCCACCATTAGCAGGCAAAACAGTACTGTGTGGGGACACACTGTTTGTATGGCTGTGCCCTAAGCCATATGGGCTGAGGGCATTGTTGTGTGTTTTAGAGTTGCTCTATGTTAGTTTTGAGGCCCACCCTCCCGGCATCGGGGACATCCTGTCTTGTGTTGGTGTTTTGTGTGGCCTGTGACTTAGCATGGCCTTGCTTGGGGCATGGGGCATGGAGGCGCTAGTGGCATGTGTGTGTTTTTGGAGTGTGGTTGTGTACGGTGCTGGCTTTGGGGGGGTTGCGTGCATGATTGGTATTTGGGTTGTATATGGCGTTCCCCCATGTGAGGTGAGTTGTTTGTGTACTCACCAGGCTCTCGGACTCCTTCTAGTCCGTCTACTCCCACCAGCGGCAGCGTGGCCATCACCTTCTCCTCCCAGGGATGGTAGTGTACCGGTCTGCGGGACGGACCTCCTCCAGTGATGTTGTCCTGGTTGTGGTCGTCCGTCATTTTGCGGCGGACCGTCCTCCGCAGATCGTACCACCTGGCTTGGCACTCATGCCTGGTCCTTCTGGTGGCCCCAACAGCATTCACGGAATTGACTATCCTCTCCCACATGGCAGATTTTTCGGATATGCTGGTCCGTCTGACCAATGTTCCAAAGAGCTGTGGCTCGACTCTGACGATTTCGTCGACAAGGACCTCCAGCTCCTCCTTTGTGAACTTTGGATTCTTGTTAGTGGGCATGGTGTGGGGTGTGGGTGTGGATGGTTGTGGGAGTGTGGGTGTGGATGGTTGTGGGTGTGTGAGTGTGGTTGTGCAGGTGTGTGTGTGTGTGTGTGAATGTGATGAGGGTGTGTTTGTGATGGTGGTTGTGTGAAGGAGTGCAAGTGTAAGGTGTATTGATGTATGTAGTATGGTGCAGTGCGTTGTCTCTGTGATCTGGCAGTAGGGGATCTGTTGCAAAGGATCATGGTTTGTGTGTGCTGGGCCTTTTTATTGGTCCATTTGTGGGTGTGGCTGTGTTTGAACTTTGGGTGGGTGTGTTATAAGGAGTGGTAGTGGTTTGGGCCTCTGTTTATCTGTTTGTCAGTTGCAGGTCAGTGTATAGGATGTATTTGGCCTTGTTGGATATGTTTTGTGGTGTTGTGTGCCTCGAATTGACTCTCCTTGTGTTTTTTTGGTTTGTCCTGGTTCAGTCCGAGTGTTTTTTGCATCTGTACGGTGCGTACATGGGCCATGTTGTTGTACAGTGCTGTCCTTTGCTATGGCTTAGTACGACTCGTACATGCGCAATGTTGGGTGAGGGTGCTGGTGTGTGGGCCTGGGGTAGGGTGCATACGAACACGGGCAGGGTGTTGGTCCGCACCGTCCATCGGTGGTGGTGTTTCGCACCGTACATACAGGGGGGGGGCTGAGTGTAGGGTCCGTACATACACTGGTGGGGTGTGGGTACGGTTCGTACATACACGGGTGGGGGTACGGTCCGTACCTACACTGGTGGGGTGGGGGTACGGTCAGTACATACATGGGTGGGGGTACGGTCCATACATACACTGGTGGGGTAGGGGTACATCCGTACATACACGGGTGGGGGTACGGTCTGTACATACATGGGTGGGGAGTTGGTACGCTCCATGCATACACGGGTGGGGGTACGGTCCGTACATACACTGATAGGGTGGGGGTACGGTCCGTACATACACTGGTGGGGTGGGGGTATGGTCTGTACATACACGGGTGGGGGTACGGTCCGTACATACACGGGTGGGGAGTTGGTACACTCCATGCATACACGGGTGGGGGTACGGTCCGTACATACACGGGTGGGGGTACGGTCCGTACATACACTGGTGGGGTGGGGGTACGGTCCGTACATACACGGGTGGGGGTACGGTCCGTACATACACTGGTGGGGTAGGGGTACATCCGTACATACACGGGTGGGGGTACGGTCTGTACATACATGGGTGGGGAGTTGGTACGCTCCATGCATACACGGGTGGGGGTACGGTCCGTACATACACTGATAGGGTGGGGGTACGGTCCGTACATACACTGGTGGGGTGGGGGTATGGTCTGTACATACACGGGTGGGGGTACGGTCCGTACATACACGGGTGGGGAGTTGGTACACTCCATGCATACACGGGTGGGGGTACGGTCCGTACATACACGGGTGGGGGTACGGTCCGTACATACACTGGTGGGGTGGGGGTACGGTCCGTACATACACGGGTGGGGGTACGGTCCGTACATACACTGGTGGGGTGGGGGTACGGTCCGTACATACACGGGTGGGGGTACGGTCTGTACATACACGGGTGGGGAGTTGGTACGCTCCATGCATACACGGGTGGGGGTATGGTCCGTACATACACGGGTGGGGGTACGGTCCGTATATACACTGGTGGGTTGGGGGTACGGTCCGTACATACACGGGTGGGGGTACGGTCCATACATACACTGGTGGGGTGGGGGTACAGTCCGTACATACACGGGTGGGGTGTGGGTACGGTCCGTACATACATGGGTGGGGTGGGGGTACGGTCCGTACATACACGGGTGGGGGTACGGTCTGTACATACACGGGTGGGGCGTGGGTACAGTCCGTACATACACGGGTGGGGAGTTGGTACGCTCCATGCATAGATGGGTGGGGGTAAGCTCCATGCATACACTGGTGGGGGTTCGGCGCATACATTCGCGGCCGGGGGGCGTTTTGCGAGTACATGCGGGGTCTGTGGTGGGGTGTTCGGCGCGTATGCGGGCACATGTCTCCATGGTTGCTATGGGAGTTCGGTCCGTATGGTGTATTTTCCATACAGTTGTGAAATCGAAGGACGGGAGTGATCGTACTTGCGCGGTCGGACTTCATTTTTCCGATTCGTACGGTAAATCGTCCGGGGATGTGTCGGACACAATTTCCGACCAGAGGACGTGTGGGGAAATTTTCCCGATGTGATTCGTATGGAGTTTTTCCCATGCGAATCGTACTTGGCAGTTTGTACGCTACTTGTACGATTCGTACGGAAAACAATCCGGATACAATTCGGACGGGGGAAATTTTTCCAGGATCGGAATCGGCCCCATAATAATTATGATTTTTAAATTGTAATGACATTTCGAAATTATATATTTTTAATTTAGAAAATAATTTAGAAATGATATTAATATTTTAGGAGCGGGATGTTGGGTTATTAGGGGATAAGGGTGGGGAGTGTTTTAAAAATGTTAGTGTATAATCAGATAATAATGTAAACATTTTTAATTTTAAATAATTAACAATTTCTAAATTGTAATGTAATTTCGAAATTATATATTTTTAATTTTGAAAATAATGTAGAAATTATATATTATGTTTTAGCAGCGGGATGTTGGGGTTATTAGGGGATAA
Source organism: Triturus cristatus (assembly GCF_964204655.1). Lineage (NCBI taxonomy): Eukaryota > Metazoa > Chordata > Amphibia > Caudata > Salamandridae > Triturus > Triturus cristatus. Next base: position 615,038,663 of record NC_140588.1, on the reverse strand, counting down.
GGGTGGGGAGTGTTTTAAAAATATTAGTGTAAAATCAGATAATAATGTACAAATATTTAATATTAAAGATTTAGAAATTTCTCAATTTTAATGTAAATTCGAAATTATATAATTTAAAATTAGAAATTTATTATGAAAGTTTTTTTTTGGTTCATGGGTGGGATGTAGCGTACTAGTGTATAAGGGTGGGGAGTGTTTTTAAAATATTACTGTAAAATTAGATAATAAATGTTTACAATTTAATATTAAAGAATTAGAAATGTATACATTTGAATGTAATTTAAAAAAAATAAATAATTTTAAAATAAATTTAGAAATTATATTTTTGTTTCGTGGTTGGGATGTTGGGTTATTATTAGGGTGTAAGGGTGTGGAGTGTATTTAAATTATTATAAAAGAATTAGAGATTAATTACAATTTTTTTTATAGTAAATAATTTAAAATAGTGAAAATTTACTGTAAAATTCAAATTATATACTTTTTATTGGAAATTCTAATTTCAATTTATATTTTGTATTTATGGGTGGGATGTGGGGATATTAGGGGAGAAGGGTGGGGAGTAATTGTTAACAATAATAGTATAAAAAAAGATATTTAAAAAATTAAATTGATTAGTAAATATTGTGAATGTAAAAATTGTAAAGAAAAATTATAATTAAATCTTGTATATTTGCAATTTTTAGGGGAAAAATATTATACATATTTTATATGGAATTAGGGTTAATATGGGATAGGGGTGGGTACTGTTTTAAAGATATTATTGTTAAATTCAATTGTTTTTAAAATATATTTGATAGTTAATAAATGTATATATTTAATATTTTAAGTGATGTTATAACCAGCACCTTCTCTGACTTTGATCTTTCTGGAGTGGGAATAGTAAATTTTATAGGGTTAGTGTCCAACACCTTCCCTGACTTTATGTTAACTGGAGTGGGAATATTAAATTATATAGGGTTAGTGTCCAGCAAATTCCTTGACTTTAACGTAGCTGAATTGGGAATACTAAATTGTATAGGGTTAGTGTGCAGCACCTTCCCTGACTTTAACATAATTGGAGTGGGAATAGTCAATTATATAGGGTTAGTGTCCAGCATATTTCCTGAGTTTAATGTAGATGTATTGGGAATAGTAAATTATATAGGGTTAGTGTCCAGCACCTTCCCTGACCTTATGTTAACTGGAGTGGGAATAGTAAATTATATAGGGTTTGTGTTCAGCACATTTCCTGAGTTTAATGTAGCTGTATTGGGAATAGTAAATTATATAGGGTTAGTGTCCAGCACCTTCCCTGACTTTATGTTAACTGGAGTGGGAATAGTAAATTATATAGGGTTACTGTCCAGCACCTTCCTTGACTTTATGTTAACTGGAGTGGGAATAGTAAATTATATAGGGTTACTCTCCAGCACCTTTCCTGACTTTATGTTAACTGGAGTGGGAATAGTAAATTATATAGGGTTAGTGTCCAGCACCTTTCCTGACTTTATGTTAACTGGAGTGGGAATAGTAAATTATATAGGGTTAGTGTCCAGCACCTTCTCTGACTTTATGTTAACTGGAGTGGGAATAGTAAATTATATAGGCTAAGGTGGCGATTACGATCCTGGAAAAAAATTCCCCATACCACTCGTATCCAGTCTTTTTACCGTATGAATCGTACAAGTGCCGTACGATTCGCATGGGAAAAAGTCCATACGAATCGCATTGGGAATAATTCCCCACACGTCCTCGGGTCGGAAAATGTGTCCGACACATCCTCGGACAATTTACCGTACAAATGGGAAAAGTGAAGTCCGACCGCGCTAGCACGATCCATCCCGTGCGTCCGATGTTACAACCGTATGGAAAAAACACCGTCTGCACCGAACTCCCATAGCAACCATGGAGACATGTGCCCGCATATGCGCCCAACACTCCCCCCAGCCCTCCTATGTACGAGTCGAATCCCCACCCGTGTATGTACACCCGTGTATGTATGAGACGTACCCCCACCCGTGAATGTACACCCGTGTATGTACACCCGTGTATGTACACCCGTGTATGTACGAGACGTACCCCCACCCGTGAATGTACATCCGTGTATGTACACCCGTGTATGTACACCCGTGTATGTACGAGACGTACCCCCACCCGTGTATGTACACCCCCGTACGTACTGCCCGTACCCCCACCCGCGTATGTATGGAGCTTACCCCCACCCCAACTGTGTATGTACGACCCGTACCCTCACCCACGTACGTATGGAGCGTACCCCCACCCCAACAGTGTATGTACGACCCATACCCTCACCCGTGTACGTATGGAGCGTACCCCCACCCCAACAGTGTATGTACGGACCGTACCCCCACCCCAACCGTGTATGTACGGCCCGTACCCACACCCGCGTATGTATGGAGCGTACCCCCACCCCAACAGTGTATGTACGACCCGCACCCTCACCCGCGTACGTATGGAGCGTACCCCCACCCCAACAGTGTATGTACGGACCATACCCCCACCCCAACCGTGTATGTACGGCCCGTACCCACACCCGCGTATGTATGGAGCGTACCCCCACCCCAACAGTGTATGTACGGCCCGTACCCTCACCCGCGTACGTATGGAGCGTTCCCCCACCCCAACAGTGTATGTACGACCCATACCCTCACCCGTGTACGTATGGAGCGTACCCCCACCCCAACAGTGTATGTATGGAGCGTACCCCCACCCCAACCGTGTATGTACGACCCGTACCCACACCCGCGTATGTATGGAGCGTACCCCCACCCCAACAGTGTATGTACGACCCGTACCCTCACCCGCGTACGTATGGAGCGTACCCCCACCCCAACAGTGTATGTACGGACCGTACCCCCACCCCAACCGTGTATGTACGGCCCGTACCCACACCCACATATGTATGAGCGTACCCCCACCCCAACAGTGTATGTACGACCCGTACCCTCACCCGCGTACGTATGGAGCGTACCCCCACCCCAACAGTGTATGTACGGACCGTACCCCCACCCCAACCGTGTATGTACGGCCCGTACCCACACCCGCGTATGTATGGAGCGTACCCCCACCCCAACCGTGTATATACGGCCCGTACCCTCACCCGTGTATGGATGGAGCGTACCCCCACCCCAACCTTGTATGTACGACCCGTACCCTAACCCGCGTATGTATGGAGCGTACCCCCACCCCAACCGTGTATGTACGGCCCGTACCCTCTCCCGCGTATGTATGGGGCGTACCCCCACCCCAACTGTGTATGTACGGACCGTACCCCCACCCCAACCGTGTATGTACGGCCCGTACCCACACCCACATATGTATGGAGCGTACCCCCACCCCAACAGTGTATGTACGACCCGTACCCTCACCCGCGTACGTATGGAGCGTACCCCCACCCCAACAGTGTATGTACGGACCGTACCCCCACCCCAACCGTGTATGTACGGCCTGTACCCACACCCGCGTATGTATGGAGCGTACCCCCACCCCAACCGTGTATGTACGGCCCGTACCCTCACCCGTGTATGGATGGAGCGTACCCCCACCCCAACCTTGTATGTACGACCCGTACCCTAACCCGCGTATGTATGGAGCGTACCCCCACCCCAACCGTGTATGTACGGCCCGTACCCTCTCCCGCGTATGTATGGAGCGTACCCCCACCCCAACCGTGTATGTACGGACCGTACCCCCACCCCAAACGTGTATGTACGACTCGTACCCTCACCCATGTACGTATAGAGCGTACCCCCACCCCAACCGTGTATGTACGGACCGTACCCCCACCCCAACCGTGTATGTACGACCCGTACCCTCACCCACGTATGTATGGAGCGTACCCCCACCCCAAAAGTATATGTACGACCCGTACGCTCACCAGCGTACGTATGGAGCGTACCTCCACCCCAACAGTGTATGTACGACCCGTACCCTCACCCGCGTATGCATGGAGCGTACCCCCACCCCAACCGTGTATGTACGACCCGTACCCCCACCCCAACCGTGTATGTACGACCCGTACCCTCACCCGCGTACGTATGGAGCATACCCCCACCCCAACATTCTAAGTACGGCGCGCACCCCAGGCCCCAACACCAGCACCTTCACCCAACATCGCGCATGTACGAGTCGTACCAAGCCAGACACAAGGACAGCACTGTACAACAAAATTGCCGAAGTACACACCATACACACGCTAAAAACGAACGTACACAACCAGGACAAAGCAAAAAAACACAAGAATACACTATTCGAATGGCACAAACCCACAAAACATGTCCAACAAGCACAAATACAACACATTCACTGACCTGCAACTGCCAAAATCCCAAACAGAGACCCAAAACACAACCACTCCTTATAACACACCCACCCAAAGTTCAAACACAGCCACACCCACCAATGGACCAATAAAAAGGGCCCACAGACACAAACCATGAGCCTTTGCAATAGACTCACTGCTGCCAGACCCCACAGACAACCTACAGCACCATACTTGAACCTTTACTACACCTTACACTTGCACACCTTCACACACCCACCTTCACAAACACCCCCTCATCACATTCACACACACACCTGCACAACCACACCCACACACCCACAACCATCCACACCCACACCCCCCACAACCATCCACCCCCACACCCCTCACCATGCCCACTAACAAGAATCCAAAGTTCACTAGCCAAGAGTTGGAGGTCCTTGTTGACGAAATCCTCAGAGTCGAGCCACACCTCTTTGGAACATTGGTCAGACAGACCAGCATGTCCAAAAAAACAGCCATGTGGCAGAGGATTGTCGATGCTGTGAATGCTGTTGCGTCCACCAGAAGGACCAGGCATGAATGCAAAAGCCAGGTGGTACGATCTGCGGAGGAGGGTCCGAGCCAAAATGACCGACGACCACAACCAGGCCAACATCACTGGAGGAGGGCCGCCCCGCAGACCCGTACAATACCAACCCTGGGAGGAGAGGGTGATGGCCATACTGCCGGTGGTGTCAGTGGACAGAGTAGAAGGACTCCGAGAGCCGGGTGAGTACACAAACAACTCACCTCACATGGGGGGAACGTCATCCACAACCAAGCTCACAATCAGGCACGCAACCACCCTAAGCTATCGCATGACTCAACCACACTCCATGAACACGCACATGCCACTAGCGCCACCATGCCCCATGCACCCAGCTGGACAATGCCAAGTCACAGGCCACAGAAAACACCAACACAAGACACGGTAAGCCGGATGGCGGGAGTGTGTGCCCCAAAAATCACATAGTGCAACTCAGAAGCAGACAACAATGCCCTCTGCGCATATGGCCTAGGTCACAGCCAGACAAACAGTGTGTCCCCACACAGGAAAGACTTGCCAGCAAATGGCGGACGCCTTGCATTAAGACATGGGGGTGAAGGCACGTTTTTGCACATGACAGCAGCTAATGAACAGCCAACACTGTGAAAGAGTGGCAGCACACACCACCACAGCAGCAGCGCAGACACAGACACTACACCCAATGGGTGCCTGGAGATCAGAAACAAACTCACATCAACAAGCCAAGGGCCATTCAAATATCTGCAAAAAGTGTGTGCCTAGGAAGCTGGGCTGAGGTGACAGAGGGTGACACACAGAGGGAGGGAGAGGGGGCGAGAGAGGGAGGGAGACACAGGGAGACGGACAGAGGGAGGAGGCTGACACAGGGAGGGAGGGAGAGGGGGACCGAGAGGGAGTGAGAAAGGGACACACAGGGAGACCAATTCAGCCTTGTGGGGTGTGGGAATGTCTGCTCGTCAGCAGGTGGACTGCGTGCATGTAGACAAGGGTGGGCAGTGCCTGAATCCCCCTCTCTTCTCCATGGCAAAACACTGGGCCATGTCTCAACCTGTGCACGAGCACAACGCCAGCTACCTGCATTATATAAGTGTGTGGAACAACTCCATGTGCCCACGTACAGTGCAACACGGAAGGCACCAATGCATGGCTCTCCACACCTGCTCACTCCACTGCTGACTGCAGTCACAATTGACGCAGAAAGTAAGACTGTGCCACACATAGGTAAAGTCTCAAAAGCTGTGGCCAAGTGACATACCCATGCACAAGTGCACTGTGGAAATGTGCCAACTTAGAAACGAATGAAACATGGATGTTGCATGGAACAAAATTAACATTGTCTCTCTCACACACAGGTCAACGTCGTGGATCACCCCCCAACACTGGGGGGGAAGACTCACAGGACCCGGCACTGCGGGATGACGGACCCACCGGCAGCGACGACTCTCACCACTCTGTGGACGACCCCGATCAACCTGGTCCCTCTGGTGTCCAACCACCTGCAGCACCTGCGTCAGGTACAACTGGGCCAACCACCACCCCCACTCCTGCCACATCCCAGGAGTCACCCAGGATCCCTGCCCCACCACCACAATGCAGCCAGGCTGACCAGGAGGGACACGGTGTACCGGGCACCCAGGAGGAGGCAGGCGACAACGCTAATGCCACCCCTCAGGGGTCCCGGAGACCCGATGTGCCCACAAGGGCAGGCCAGGTGCAAGTGGGCAGGGGTGGTGGGAGTGGAGGACGGCGGAGGCGCGAGCCTGACCAGTTGGCTGCGGAACCGGTATATTCCCATGTCAGAAACATCCTGGACACATACCGGCAGGACACCACGGGCATGGCCCAGGTTGTGTCCACCCTCGAGGAGATCAAGACCCAGCAGGCCCAGCAACATGCGGAGCAACATGCCTGTCTACTGCGACACCAAGGGCGGATGGAGGACAGACAGGCTGAGCTCGTGACGGTGTTCACGGGAATTCACCGTACACTCCGTCGGATAGCCGACAACATGGGCAACCCTCCCTGTGCCACCAGGCGTAGAACATCACCACCCACAGGGAGGGATCAGGAGGAGGAGGAGACATCCGACGGAGCATCCCAAACAACGTCACGGTCTGCTGCTGAGGGTTCCCGCAGGAGGGCGGGTCGTCCACGGAAAAGACCGTGAGGGTCGGCGCAACAGCACCATCTCCCAGGACACCTGGCCTGGCACCTGGCCCACTGGACCAACAGCAGCACATCAGCAAAAGACATTCTCTGCCACATGGACTTGCTGGTCACTGTCTGACCAATGATGACAAAGACTGTGGCATGGACTCTGAGGATTTCCAATGGCAAGGACACCAACTCCCCCCTAGTGAACTTTGGATTCCACACACCCGGAAAGCCCCTCATGTCATACCCCCCCCACGTACCCCAACAAAAATAAAAAGTTACACGATAAAGAGATGATGCCTACATTTTGCATTATTACCTTACATGTGTCTTGTAAAGTCTAACCATGCCTGAGTTCTCATATGACTTCAACCATCCACACCCTGGGGCCTGAGTCTGGCACAGGACACACATGGGTCACAATGTATTAGGCAACACAGACATGGAGCACCATACACACCCGTGATGGGCCCAACCAGCTGAGGGGGTGGCCGCACAACCGTGCCGACAGACATATTGAGTACAGCGACAGCCATGCGCAGAGGTCAGGGATCATGTGGAGTGTCCTGGGGGGCACCCAGGTATGTGTGGACAGGTGGCAGAACCATGTCCTGCAAGCTTGAGTCAGGTGGATGCAGAGAATGGTGGCCTGACCAACGTTGGATGCATGGGGATGGCACATGTCACAATACCCACACAGTCATGGACATCATGCACAATACACAGTCTAATCCCACATAAACAGCTTGCATCTTGCTACTCGACACATAGACACATAGCCACTATCACGGAAAACCATGCCAGACCTGCCGTATGCACCGTGGCAACACACCAGCATTGACTGAGAATAGGCACCTTGGAGGCATAGGGACACCTTTATTATTCATGTATTCGGGAATGCAGAGGCAACTCGGAGTACACATACACAGGTCATGTGGAGTAACATGTGGGTCCAACACTGGAACCCCCCTTCTGCAGCACAAATGTGTGATAGCCATGGAACTGGCACACAAGTGTCGGCTAACAGCTAAACACCCCCTGCTGCTCACGGAGAAATGCAAAAATAACAATGATGGACAGAATGCAGAACAATGTCATACATTCACCCCAGTACAGAGATCTGGGCCTAAATCCATCGTTTTTTTGCTCACCATGCCATTCCAGTTTGAACCCAGCCATATGCAAATCAGTCTTGACCCTGTGCCCCATGGGAACAGTCCAGCCCGAACTGCCAAGCCAGGTCCTCCCTGGACTGGAAACAAGCATCCTAGGACCGGTTTCGGGCTTTCAGCCCTCATCAGCCAGGATAGCCTGATTCCAGTGGCATGGAGAGCAAGGAACTCACGTCTGAGCATACCCTTCCCACTCGGGGTGACAAATGCAAAAATAACAATGATGGACAGAATGCAGAACAATGTCATACATTCACCCCAGTACAGAGATCTGGGCCTAAATCCATTGTTTTTTTGCTCACCATGCCATTCCAGTTTGAACCCAGCCATATGCAAATCAGTCTTGACCCTGTGCCCCATGGGAACAGTCCAGCCCGAACTGCCAAGCCAGGTCCTCCCTGGACTGGAAACAAGCATCCTAGGACCGGTTTCGGGCTTTCAGCCCTCATCAGCCAGGATAGCCTGATTCCAGTGGCATGGAGAGCAAGGGACTCACGTCTGAGCATACCCTTCCCACTCGGCGTGACAAATGCAAAAATAACAATGATGGACAGAATGCAGAACAATGTCATACATTCACCCCAGTACAGAGATCTGGGCCTAAATCCATCGTTTTTTTGCTCACCATGCCATTCCAGTTTGAACCCAGCCATATGCAAATCAGTCTTGACCCTGTGCCCCATGGGAACAGTCCAGCCCGAACTGCCAAGCCAGGTCCTCCCTGGACTGGAAACAAGCATCCTAGGACCGGTTTCTGGCTTTCAGCCCTCATCAGCCAGGATAGCCTGATTCCAGTGGCATGGAGAGCAAGGGACTCACGTCTGAGCATACCCTTCCCACTCGGGGTGACAAATGCAAAAATAACAATGATGGACAGAATGCAGAACAATGTCATACATTCACCCCAGTACAGAGATCTGGGCCTAAATCCATCGTTTTTTTGCTCACCATGCCATTCCAGTTTGAACCCAGCGATATGCAAATCAGTCTTGACCCTGTGCCCCATGGGAACAGTCCAGCCCGAACTGCCAAGCCAGGTCCTCCCTGGACTGGAAACAAGCATCCTAGGACCGGTTTCGGGCTTTCAGCCCTCATCAGCCAGGATAGCCTGATTCCAGTGGCATGGAGAGCAAGGGACTCACGTCTGAGCATACCCTTCCCACTCGGGGTGACAAATGCAAAAATAACAATGATGGACAGAATGCAGAACAATGTCATACATTCACCCCAGTACAGAGATCTGGGCCTAAATCCATCGTTTTTTTGCTCACCATGCCATTCCAGTTTGAACCCAGCGATATGCAAATCAGTCTTGACCCTGTGCCCCATGGGAACAGTCCAGCCCGAACTGCCAAGCCAGGTCCTCCCTGGACTGGAAACAAGCATCCTAGGACCGGTTTCGGGCTTTCAGCCCTCATCAGCCAGGATAGCCTGATTCCAGTGGCATGGAGAGCAAGGGACTAGGATGCTTGATGATTGATTCCGGTCCAGGGAAGACATGGCTTGGCAGTTCGGGCTGGACTGTTCCCATGAGGCACAGGGTCAAGACTGATTTGCATATGGCCATGTCTAAACTGGGGTGGTGTAGTGGGCAAAAGAACGATAGATTTAACCCAGATCTCTTGACGGGGGGAGAATGTATGCATTGTCAGCATTCCGTCCATCATTTGTTTGTTGTAACGCTTTTCGCCCTAAGTGGGATGGGTATTCCCAGACGTGGGACCCGTGCTCACTACGCCACTGGAGTCAAGCTATCCTGGCTGATGACGGCTGATAGCCAGAAACCGGTCCTAGGATGCTTGATTCCGGTCCAGGGAAGACATGGCTTGGCAGTTCGGGCTGGACTGTTCCCATGAGGCACAGGGTCAAGACTGATTTGCATATGGCCATGTCTAAACTGGGGTGGTGTAGTGGGCAAAAGAACGATGGATTTAACCCAGATCTCTTGACTGGGGGAGAATGTATGCATTGTCAGCATTCCGTCCATCATTTGTTTGTTGTAACGCTTTTCGCCCTAAGTGGGATGGGTATTCCCAGACGTGGGACCTGTGCTCACTACGCCACTGGAGTCAAGCTATCCTGGCTGATGACGGCTGATAGCCAGAAACCGGTCCTAGGATGCTTGATTCCGGTCCAGGGAAGACATGGCTTGGCAGTTCGGGCTGGACTGTTCCCATGAGGCACAGGGTCAAGACTGATTTGCATATGGCCATGTCTAAACTGGGGTGGTGTAGTGGGCAAAAGAACGATGGATTTAACCCAGATCTCTTGACTGGGGGAGAATGTATGCATTGTCAGCATTCCGTCCATCATTTGTTTGTTGTAACGCTCACGGAGAGGCTGCCATACACCATTGATCCTCTGATGTGGAAGTCCCACACCATGTCAAGCCAATGCAAACCGTATGTGTCCGAGGGCAGTGTTACACACATTGATGCCATCATCACAATCCACAATCCCATCACAGATGACTGTCAACAAGTCTGACCATCTATTCAGGTGTGCCCAGCTACATGTCATGTGTCCCATGGTGATGCGACATGTCTGCAGAGGAACCAAACATCGACAGGGGCAGTGTGCACACATCGTAAACAACTGCCACACCCAATACACCCCTGATGCGTCCCTTACCCTAAGGAGACTTCCAAACTTGTCTGTGCGTGTAACGCTGAGTCAGCACACGATGACGTGTCCATGAGGAATAGTAGTGCCACAACAATGCAACCAGCAGACGGCATGCGCAAGTACCTGGAGATGAGAGACACACAAGAAGTCAGCCACAAAAAGCACAGCCACTTGCATGTGCATGTACTCGACACATGTAAGGATGACAACATGCTAGGTCACAGTTATGACAGGGGAAATACACTCATCACTGGCACCATCACTCCAGTGACACATCCACACACACCTCTGACTCACGTGGCATACATGCAGATGGACACACACATCGCAACACATGCCACATGGGGAGCAATGCGTGCACACTCAGACACTGGTACTCACCACTAAGCAAAGAAGTCGCGTATGAGCCGACTCCGAATGTCCTCTTGTGGAACCACATCCTCCACATCACTAGCCCCATTGCCAAGCCCTTCGTCCTCCACGGGTGCATGGTCCTGATCATCTTGATCCAGGATGAGTGGCACAGCTTTCTCAACTGCCATGTTGTGCAGCATGCAGCAGACCATGAAGATTTTGCAGACCTTCGCCGGGGCATATGGGAGGGCACCGCCGGTCTTGTGGAGGCATCTGAATCGGCTCTTCAGGAGGCCAAATGTCCTCTCTATCACTCGCCTTGTCCGGCCATGGGCGGGGTTGTAGCGGAGCTGGGCCGGCGTGCTGGGGTTGCGGAGAGGTGTGATCAGCCATGGCATGTTGGGGTAGCCAGCGTCCCCTACATGGAAACCACATGGACATAAGTAGGACAGGAGAAGCGGTCGTGCTGGAAGTCTACGCAAAATACAGGACAGACAGAGTGTACCCACCAACAACACATGCTCGTTCGTTGCGCAGCTGCGTCATCATTTCAGGCACCCTGCTACGCCTCATGATGTAGGCATCGTGTGCTGATCCTGGAAAACGAGCACAGACATGTGAAATCACCATGTTGGACAGACACACCACAAGGGCATTGATGGAGTGGTAGTGTTTGCGATTCCTGTACGCTACCTCCTGTGCCTGTGGTGGCACCAAAGCCACATGTGTCCCATCTATGGACCCAATGCCATGGGGCATCCCTCCCAGGGCATAGAATCCACGCTTGACCCCAGTCAACAGTTCAGGAGTTGGGAAATGGATGAACTCATCCAGGTGAAGCAACATGGCCTCTAAGAAATCATGCAGCACACGGCTGAACATGCTCTGGGACATGCCACCAACATGAGCTATGGTATATTGAAAGGTACCCGTGGCAAGAAAATGTAGGGCTGCCATTACCTTCAGCTTGGGTGTCAGTGCCGTAGGATACCTGTGCAGCGGTTGCAGGTGTGGTGCCAGCCTTGCCGTCAACTCCTCAATCAACGGTTGGGGGAAGCGGTAGCAGCGTATACAGTCATTCTCCCGCATGTCAGCCAAGTTCGGAATTGGTCGGGGAAGAGGCGGCACTCTGCAGTAATTTGGAAGTGACAAGGAAGAGTGAGTGCAACACAACAACAATTTATTTGTACTGAGCACATGTAAATCTGTCAATACACATATGCTACATACGGAGTCAGGTATGTGCCACATGCCCTGGACACGTATGGCTGCCAGGTGACACTCCTACCAAGACCCAGCTACACACGGAGATTGTGAACCTCCACATGCCATGGCATGGGATTAGCTGTGTCCCAGTGTAAGTGAACAGCCAGACGCAACACAGGAGTGACATACATCAACACATCAGCAGAAGTAGGATGTCGATTTCAGAGACAGGTAGCGGAACACTAGAGCCACAGGTCACATGACATTACACTAGGACAGCCCACACACCTTGCCAATAAGGTGTACATGTAATGACTCACCACACATACATTGAGAGGATGCAGACATGTCCTTGTTACGCTACTCCGTGTCCCATGCATACATACGCACCTCACATCCGATACCACATGTGGCCTGGTGTGCGTAACAGTGTGCCATGTCCATCTACACACAGACACATGTTGGTTGCTGCAACAGCTGATGCTTTTGAGGGAACACCAACATCAAGCTAATGGTAACACACCACACATACATGACATAGACACATCGTGCACCGTGGACAGTCACATGTCTGGTGTGGTAAACCCCTGTAGCGGGCATCAGGGGACACTTGCGTGTGTTGTTGACTGTGCCATGCCAGTGACGCTCATCCCAAGTGTGCAGTACGTCATGCACACATGTCAAAGGAGTTAAGGGCATGCCTGGCACATATTGCACCGTCACACATAACATCTGTACACATCTCATCATACATCTATTGCCTTCTCGACTCAGGAGTTATGTGCCACATCACAGCCTTTCACACCTGTGCCCCACACATGTAGTACTGCCCAGACAATGCCTTGATGTCCATCCATGGACAAGTATGTCAGCTCTATTCCTTCCTGTGTGCTGCCTGTCACCACTGTGATGTGTGAAAGGCACCGTACATTCGCTCAGAGGGCCTGTGTACGTTCCCTATCACTATGGGAGTGCTGCCATATGCGTACCCATAGTGATAGTGAGCGTACAGGCGGTTGTACGGTCCGTATCACTATGGGAGTGCTGCCGTATGCGTACCCATAGTGATAGTGAGCGTACAGGCGTGTGTACGGTCCATATCACTATGGGTACGCATACGCGAGCACACCCATAGTGATAGTGAGCGTACAGGCGTGTGTACGGTCCGTATCACTATGGGTGTGCTCGCGTATGCGTACCCATAGTGATAGTGAGCGTACAGGCGTGTGTATGGTCCATATCACTATGGGTGTGCTCGCATATGCGTACCCATAGTGATAGTGAGCGTACAGGCATGTGTACGGTCCGTATCACTATGGGTACGCATACGCGAGCACACCCATAGTGATAGTGAGTGTACAGGCATGTGTCCGGTCCGTATCACTATGGGTGTGCTCGCGTATGCGTACCCATAGTGATAGTGAGCGTACAGGCGTGTGTACGGTCCGTATCACTATGGGTACGCATACGCGAGCACACCCATAGTGATACGGACCGTACACACGCCTGTACGCTCACTATCACTATGGGTGTGCTCGCGTATGCGTACCCATAGTGATACGGACCGTACACACGCCTGTACGCTCACTATCACTATGGGTACGCATACGCGAGCACACCCATAGTGATACAGACCATACACACGCCTGTACGCTCACTATCACTATGGGTGTGCTCGCGTATGCATATCCATAGTGATACGGACCGTACACACGCCTGTACGGGCCGTTGCTATGCATTTGGGGTGCCCTAGGGCCCCAGAACGCACCGTACCTGTGTGTGAAACTCCAAATTACATAGGGGACACATGAGGGACAAGTATAAAGGCCTACATGCATGCTGGTTGTCATGGAGACCAAGTTTAAAGTATGCATTTTTTTCTGCAGGTGCACAGCAGAAGTCAGTTTGAATGAATCTACTTTGTTGCAATGTGGTTCTGGAGTTGACATCATGCTCAAGAAAAAAAACAATTAAAACCCACTGACTGGAGGAGGAGCCTAGCGCGCAACCAAGATGGCCGCGTAGGTGCGAAGCTCCCGAGGACCTCCGCGACCTCCTGAATTAATCCTGATTATATCCTGTCTTTGATGAGGGGACTGTGTCTGTGTACCCGAGCTGAGGCGGCACCCGTTTTCCGTTTTCGAATCTGACCCCGGACACCGGTGGGAGCACCGATCGAAGATTGCGGCCTTCTCCGCGCCGGCCCCCCGGATTGGAGTTGTGGGGCGATCCGGGGACAAAGCGAACAACAGCGGCGGGCAGGGCTGGGCGACTCGCGTACCCCGCGCTTTCACTTTCGCTTTTGCGCCCTCCTTGCCCTCAAGCGAGGTAGGGTTGCGGAGCGGGGTGCGGTGGTGTGGTCTTGTCCCGGTGCCCGGCTGACCCGCCGGCTGTGAGTTGTCCTGCGGTCCAGTGGTCACCCCCCCCGGAACCCGTGAACTGGTTTATCGGCCCTTTCGAGGAGATTGGCACGACTTTGGGAGTGCGACATGTCCACAAAGCAAGATGGCGACCGGGCAAAGGTGAAATCGACCCGCCGTGGCCCGGCACATCAGTCTAACAGCATGGACCGCTACACCCTCCAGAAGGGATCTCCAGAGGCACCGCGTACATCCCCCGCGGGCCCGACTGAGGCGTCTGCTCAGCCCGCGGATCTGACCCTCCGGGACGTCATGGGCGCCATTGCCGAGATGAAGGCCTCGGTGGACCAGCGCTTTGATACTCTGGCGCAGAAGATAGACTCGGCCCTGGTGGATGTGGGCCTGGTGAGAGCCGACTTGTCTAAAACAAATGACCGGGTCGATTCCCTGGCCCACACTGCCTCGGGTCTCACTACAGACGTGGCGGCCCTTCAAAAGGAGGTGCACCGGCTTGGCCAGGCGAGCGCCCTGATGGACCGTCGATTGGAGGACTCCGAGGGTCGGGCCCGGAGGAACAACGTTCGCATTGTCGGGGTGCCGGAGGGACGGGAGGAGGAGGCGGCAGATTTGTTTGTGGAAGACCTGATTCTCACCCGTCTCCAGCCCCGGGGGCTGAGTAAACTTTTTGCGGTGGAACGTGCTCACAGAGTCCCCGGAGGAAGACCTAAGGCCGGAGCCCCGCCGCGGCCTCTCATTGCCCGGATTTTTAACTTTCGGGACAGAGACGCTATCCTGCAGACTTCCAGGCTACAGGGACCGGTCAAGCTCGATAATATGGACGTGAATTTCTACCCTGACTTTACTCCGACGGTCCAAAAGCAGAGACTGAGTTTTCTCGGAGTTAAACGTCGCCTACGGGACCTGAACCTTAAGTACTCAATGCTTTTTCCAGCTAAGCTGAGGGTGGAGGTGGATGGTCGCACGCACTTTTTTGACCGTCCCGAGGCGGCTGGGGACTGGTTGGATACTCTGCCTGGGGATCGGGGCCGGGGGGGTGGGGGGGTGCGGTTGGCGGGGAGGGCTCGCCGGATCAGAACTGAGGGGTGAATAGTAGGCCTTGCTCTGGACAACATTCAGGTTACCATTCACTGATCGTGTATGTTCCCCTCCTATGGAGGTCGTACGGGGTCCATTGGGGGCTTTCCCTCCTCCTCTGGGGGACTAGTTAGTTTTTTGTCTATGGGGCGACAGGCACACTGCACTTTGGGGGGGCTGTCTGGGCTCATGCAGGGGTGCAGGGAGGGGGGAGTTCTGTTGGGAGGGGTGGGCGGGGGTGGAGTGTTGTTTGTTTGCACCGCAAGGCGAACCCTTTACTGTATTGTTGTTTTCGTTATGCTCTTTGGGGGACGACGGATGGCTTCCAGATATGATGGGGGGTAGGGATTTGACTGTGTTATCATGGAACGTTAACGGACTGGGGGATAGGATTAAGCGTGGTGTGGTCCTGCAGTATCTGAAACGAATTTCACCAGATGTGGTCTTCCTGCAGGAGACACACCTTATAGGTAATTCCTTTCACGCCATGAATCGGCGAGGCTATCGCTTGGTGGCCCATTCGGGCTTCACTTCGGGCTCGCGGGGGGTGGGCATCATGATTAAGAACTCGCTCCCATTGGAGATTGATGAGGTGCGCCATGATGAGAGGGGACGTTACACTGTCTTGGTGGGTAGAATGGAGGGCAGAGTGGTCGTTTTTGTATCAGTGTACGTTCCGCCGGGGTTGCAATCTACCACGTTTGCGGACCTGGGGCGCCTCCTCCTTGACCTCCCGGGTGGGCTTCTGGTAGTTGGGGGGGACTTCAATGCGGTGGCTTCTGGGTCTATGGATCGTCATCCCCCCAGGGACCTCCCCCGGGCGCAGGCGTGGCTGTCCGGCCTTTTAGATACACTAGGATTGGTGGATTGCTGGCGACTAAAGCATCCCGCGCAGCTGCAATACACCTTCCACTCGGGTGCCCATGGTAGCCTCTCGCGGCTAGATTATGTCCTTGTCCCTGCGGCCTATGCTGGGAGAGTGGGAGAGGTGCGCCATTTGGCGCGGGGTATTTCAGATCACTCCCCACTACTGTTGCACTTTGATGTCTTCCCGAGGGGGGAGGGCAGGGTAGCCCCTATCAATGCCTGGTACCTGCGTGACCCCACTATTCGAGCCGAATTGATCAAATCCTTGCAGTGGTACTTTGAGGAGAATGTGGGGTCTGTCCCTTCGGCTATCTCCCTGTGGGAGGCTTTTAAGGTAGTTCTCAGAGGGGAGGCCCTCTCCCTTATCTCCCATGCCCGGAGGCGCGAGCGGGAGGAGGTGACCCGGGTGGAGGCCGAAATTACTGAACTAGAGGGTGACCTGGGGAGCGGGGTGACGGATGCCACATTGCATGTTCTACACCTCAAGCAGGCGGCTTATAGGGCCCTCGTCACGGAGGCGGCCAGGGGCCTCAGTAGAGAGCAACAGGGGCGACTGTATGATGTGGGTGATAAGGCTGGTAAATTGATTGCGTGGTTGGACAAAAAGGAGAGAGCGAGTCGTGTGGTTCCGTTGATCGAGAGGATGGATGGTGTGTGTGTCACCGAGCCGGACGCCATTGTCTCCTGCTTCGCGGATTATTTCCGCGAGGTGTATTCCCCGGTTTCTCCCTGCTCGGAGGAGGATTCCCATGCCCTGCTTCGGGACATCGCGCTGCCCTCCCTTTCGGGGGAGGACAGGGATCTGCTGGACGCTCCTCCCACCTCGGACGAAATTGCCCTTGCTATCCGCTCGGTCGCATCTGGCAAGGCCATGGGCCCCAATGGCATCCCTATCGAGCTGTATAAGCTGCGACCAGATGTACTGACGCCCCACCTGCGCGCGATGTTCCTGGCGGCCCGCTCGCGGGGTTCCCTTCCGCCGGACCAGCGTCTGGCCACGATCGTGGTGATCCACAAGGAGGGGAGACCCCGTGAGCGGGTCACATCCTATAGGCCTATCTCGCTCTTGAACGCGGAGCCCAAAATCCTCGCCAAGGTGCTGGCCAACCGGCTGGTCGGCGTGGTGGGCGATTTGGTCCACCAAGACCAGTCCGGCTTCATACCCCATCGCAACACGGCCCTTAATCTGCGACGCTTGCACGGGGTGCTCGCGCGTGTCCCGTTCGTGCGGGAACCGGCCTTCTTGGCGTCCTTGGACGCCACCATGGCGTTTGATACGCTCGAATGGCCATACATTTGGGCGATGCTGGCGAAGTTTGGCTTCGGACCGGGCTTCATCGGCTGGGTCAAGTTGTTGTATTCCGGCCCATTGGCGCAGGTGGTGGTGAAAGGACGAGCTTCGGCCCCATTCGCATTGGGACGGGGCACGCAACAGGGTTGCCCCCTGTCGCCTCTCCTGTTTGCACTGGCCCTGGAGCCCCTGGCGGAGTGGCTGCGGTGGCACCCTTCCATCCATGGTCTCCGCTGGACCCCCGAGCATGAGGACCGTGTGTCCCTCTACGCTGATGATATCCTTCTATATCTCGCCTCCCCGCGTAAATCACTGATCGTCCTAGTTGATGTTTTGCGCTCATTCGGTCGCAACTCAGGCCTCGTCATCAACTGGGCGAAATCCTGTGTATATGTGCTTGCCGGGGAGGCTCCGGTCCTACCACGGGACTGTCCGATCCAGATTGCCTCCCAGGGGTTTCGGTACCTGGGTATATATATTACTCTGGACCCGGAGGCCCGCTACGAGCGGAATTTGCTGCCCCCCCTCCAGCGCTTGAAGGAGGATGTGGTGCGTTGGCGGCGTCTGCCGCTTTCGCCGCTCGGCCGAGCGGCCTTGTTTAAGATGATGTCGTTGCCGCGCTTTCTGTACGCTCTCCAGAACACTATGGACTTGGTCCCGGCGCGCTACTTCCGTGAGGTGGAGAGTTTGCAGCGTCGCCTGTTCTGGGACGGGAGGCCACGTATTGCCTTGGCTAAATTGACGCTCCCGTGGTACGATGGGGGGGTTGCCCTCCCGGATATCAAACGGTATTACTGGGCCTCCCAGCTAGCTGCGCTTAATCATGGCCTTTACGGGCCCGCCCTGAACCCGGCATTTGAAATGGACAAGATGCTCCTGCCCGGTGGCGACTACAATCGAGCGCTCTACTCTGGCGCGCCGGACCCTCGCCTGACGGGACCGACGCGTGTCATGGTGCGTGTATGGCACGCGGCTAACGCAGCTATGGGGTGGAAGGACCGTTTGACCCGGGCGTCACCGCTATATGCGTCTGCGAGGTTGGGCTCCCTGTGGACCTCGAAGGGCTTCGAGAAGTGGGATACGATCGGTATCAGCACAGTGGGAGATCTCTGGACGAGGGGGGGATTCAAAACTTTCGAGACGCTGCAGACGGAGTTTCAGTTGCAAGGCAGTGAGTACTTTCGGTACTTACAAGTCCGCCACGCGCTGGGCTCCGTCTTCCCGGATGTCGCGTCCATTCCGGAGTCTTCCCCCCTGGAGGACAGAGTGCTGGATGGCCATGTCCCAGACAGCACGATCTCCCTTATATATAAAAAACTGATCAACGACCGATCGGGCCTGCTGACTGGCCTCCGTGAGGCCTGGGTTGCCGATGGGCTGGAATTGGACGACGAGGACTGGATTTCCGCGGTGGCCTCTCCGAAGGAGGTGGCCATCCCGGCTCGCCTTCGCTTCGTCCAGCTTAAGATCCTCCACCGGGTTTACGTGACGGGGCCGAGGCTTCTACGTATGGGCTTTGCTGAGGATGGACTGTGTAAGCGTGGCTGTGGTGCTTTGGCAACTTTCTTGCATATTCTGTGGGAATGCCCAAAGGTGGAGCGATTCTGGCGTGGTGTACACGAGGTCCTGCGAGTAGTTACGCGTGTCGCGCTGTTGCCTGAAGCGAGGAGATGCTTGCTGAATGTGTGGGAGCCAACTGACTACTCGGTTCCGCAGACGCGGTGGGTGACTCTGGGATACATGATAGCTAAGCGTGACATTGCTCAATTGTGGGGATCCCAGAGGCCCCCGGCGGTGTCGGCCTGGAAAGAACACATGGATTGGTGTATGTTTCGTGAAAAGGTGGTGTATGTTGCGAGGGGTAAGCCTGGGGCGTGGGTGAAAATCTGGGGCCCCTGGAACGCCTATCGCGGGGGTATTTGCGAGCCGCCACTGCTGCCGGCTGCCTCACCAGCCCCGTCCCCCTAGCCGACCCCCTCCCCTAGCCACGGGCATGTGGTTCCCCAGTCCCTGATCTGTTCTCATTCCCCCTCTTCAGAGTCTGGCGATTGGTTGGGGTCCCCCACTTAAGGAGCGCGTGCTGTCACTTGGGATTGCGGGTTGCCTTGCGGGTGTGGTTTTTTGTGTTGTTGTGTTTCGACAAAAGGAAACCGTATTGTGGGTTTGGAGTTATGTGGCCTGCACTACTGATATCCCCTGATTTACCTTTTTGCACCGCCAAGAGATTTTTCTGTATATATGCCATATGCTTCTGCCACTCTAGCGGCCGGCCAGACGGTTGTAGGCCCATACCTGTAACTATTTGAGATTGCAATAAACGGTTTCAAAAAAAAAAAAGAAAAAAAAAAAACCCACTGACTGTGCTAGGTTTGAAGGGATTGGAGGAAACATAGGATGAAAATGTGAGTGACCAATCACTCTGTACTCCTGTGCATGAAACAGGCCAGCAAGGCAGATATAAGGCAGCCAGGTCCCATGAGGGAGCACTTGCCTGCACATCTTTGGATTCTACGACCCAGCTGCTGCTCGTGATTCCCTGGAACCATGTCAAGGTCTGTGGAGAGGGCACAGCCTTTCACCCTGGAGGAGAACCTGGCATTGCTGGATGTGATCCTCCCACAGTACCCCCTGCTGTATGGGCGACCAGGGTATCAGGTGAGTGCAGAGTCTACTAGCACAGACTGTGTCCCTTTTTTGTGACTGTGACTTCTGGCATTGTGTCCAGGTGTGACACACATGCAATGTACTGTAGGGGGGGTTCCAGGGCGGGGAATGCCTGATGTCTCCCAGCCAGAGCATGCTGTGGTGCATGTCTGCCGTCCTCACTTGCATTGTGTTTACTGTGACAATCACTGCATGGTGCATGCCACATTCTGCCTGTCTTATCCTCCTGGGAGTGTAGCCTCTACAGTCCTCATGTGATTATGTGGTCAGCCCAGTGTGACAGGTGACTGTACCCACAGATGTGTGTTAGTTCTGTATACCTGTGCTGAGAGTGTCCACATGATGTGTTCTTACCCTGGACATCGGTGTGTGTGTAAGTCCCCTGTCATGTGGGTGGGTGCATATGTGGAGTGTAGCACCCGGGCTGCATGAGGGATGGATATACCCTGCCCATCTGATGTGAGCAGGGAGCAGTGCTGTGTGTCTGACGTGCAGAGCCAGCCCCACACCTGTGAGCCCCCCCCCATCTAGTGGCACATGTGCAGAGTGAGGTTTGTCGCTGCATTTGGCAATGGCAGGTGAATGTCCTGTGCCTATGTGTGTCTGTGTACTCAACTGAGGTAGCGTCAATCGCCTGTGGCATGTGACTGCTTAGAGGTGCTGCACATAATCCTGGTGTAGCTTGTGATGCACAGTGTGAGCCTGGATCATTGATTGTGTCGTTGCCCTCATTCCACCTGTGTACTTTCAATGGCACGTACTGCTTTTGCCCTTCCCCAGAGGATCATGTCCCTATGACAAAGGTGCAATGCGTTGAACGCATACTATGCCTTGTTGTAAACAGCAAATTTGTTCTAATATGTGTCTCTGTGACATGTGCCAGGTGTATTGATGTAGTGTCACTTGTTCATCCTCACAGGTAGGCGCCTCTGCCAAGAAGCAGATCTGGATGAACGCCGTCAGTGCTGTGAGGAGGACGGAGGGTCGCAAACGGCGCCTGGCCCAGGTGAGAAAACGCTGGCAGGATATCCGGTGCTGGACGCGGAGGATCGCACGGGTCCTGCTGGGGGACTCACCTGAGACCCATAAGAACCGCGGGCGCTGCCGTCTGACCCACATCCACAAGCGTGTGCTGGCGGTGGTCTTTCCAGACTTGGACAGGCGCTTACAGGAGAAGCAGCAGCAGGAAGGGGGTAGGTACATGTGTGTTTGTTGTGTGTCACCAGCATTTGTAAGTGCACAGTTGCATGGATACACTGCCAGGGTTTAAAGGTGCTTTGCAGATCCGGTTACCCACAGTATAGCGGTGCTCTCTTGCCTCCCTTCCCCTCCTTGCAATGTGTTCCCTGGTCTGTGTGTAGTCACTCCTTCACAAGGTTATCTAGGCTGGCACTTTATCCACGTGAACAATGCCTGTAGCATCATGTGTGGGGGTGGTGTGTAACAGGTTTTGGGACCTTGCCTGTGCCCTTTCCAGTTCAGTACTTGTGGGTTCCATGTTAGTTGGCACTGATGCTGAGTCCAGACATGGGAGTTAGTCTCTCAAGTGTCATGCCTTACAGCACGCATGTCCTATGTTGTGGCCTGTGACATGATGTGCATGAGTGTGCGATACGCATGGTGCAGGGATGGTGGCGTGTGTTGCAGTCATTCCCATTCAGGACCATGGAGTTGTGTGGCCACTACTGTCCCCTGGGGCATATTTTCCTAGGTGTCATGTGTGTCATCACAAAATGTGGACACTCTCAGTGTCTACAGCATAGGTTGTGCTCTGTGCCATTGTCCCCTGGCACCATGTATATTGACGTAAAATGTAGTACAAGTGTCCACTGTACAGCCTGACCTGATTTTCCTTGTTCATACTCACGGTGGCCAGTGCCTGTGTGTCTTGTTACAATCATCTGATGATGCCCATTTGTACATGATTATTTGGACAGGCGCACCTTGGGTATTTTGTGTCCAATCTTGCATTTATCCAGCCCATGTGTATTTCACCCAGACTAAGAGATGTAAGTGCTTCCTGTGTCTCAACAAATTGTCTCATGTAGGGGGTGGTTGGTGCGGGCAAAGCCTACATGTCAAAACCTGATATCTCCTTGCTAGGTCTGGACAGTGTGTGATGTTTGTCTGGACATACACTCAAGGTGCAGTGAGCCAGTCATGGTGGGCATGTTTTCAGTATTACCTATGCAGCATGTGCCTCAAGTTCATGGATATGGTCCCTGCTCATCCCTATTTTCGGCAACGCTGTGTGGTGCAGATGCAGTGCTGGATTGTCCCCAGAGCCTGGCTCCTCTGTCAAAATCCATTTAATGTCATTTGCTATTGTGTCATGCTCTCCATAGTTTTTCAGTGGCATGGTGGGTCAACCAACTGTGTGTTGCATGCCCTACATATGTACCTTGTTTTGTAGATGTTACTCATCTTTCTTTTCAGGCTATGCACTGTAACCTATGTAGATTGTTCTCATGTGACATATGTATACAGGTGTATGATTAATTGCTGTCTATTCACCTTGCCCACAGCATCGTTGGGGGACACAGAGGGAGACATCAGCACAGACGGAGCGGAGGGACCGAGCACCAGTGCCAGCGGTGACATCTTGGCTGGCACATCGAGTGGAACTGAGGCGGAGGAGAGTGAGGCCGAGGACCTGTCCAGTGCCACCACAGAATATGAAGCTGACGGGTCTGAGGATGAGCTCTCCAAGTGGGCGGAGGCTGCACCAGCAGCTGACAGCGGCACAACATCTCTCCCCACCCCCTCCATTGCCATCAGCCGCCTCCCACTTGCTTGAGTCCCTTCCCAGCGTGCCCAGTCACCACATGTCTCCTTCCTGCCAGGCACCGCACCCCCTGCCCCTGTCTCCACTGCTGCCGCCAATGCCGAGTCTGTGGACATCCAGCGGCAGTTGCAGGTTGGTCAGGCTGCGATGCTTAATGTCCTCCATGGCCACAGCCAAGTGCTGAAGAACATGGAGGCATACTTGGAGGGCATTTTCTCATCGCAGGCTGACCAACGCAACTTGCTGAGGTCCATTGACTCGACACTGACACTGACTGCAGCAGTGGGTCTCCTGCAGCGCTTCGTCCAACCCCCTACCCCTGACCCATCCACACTTCCCACTCCCATGCCTGTCCCACGTACACCCAGACGTCAGCATGCACCCACCACAACAGACACAGGCACCACACCAGCAGGGAAGGTCAAAGGCACACCTCCTGGCACGCACACACAGGGTGAAGTAGGCACACCCACTGGGTCGGGGGGCAAACGTAAGACACGCAGCCAGAGTGGGAGTCCGCATTCCACCAAATCCACTCCCTCCAAATCCCCTCCCCTCAGCTCTCCTGGCCACATATCCAGCAAAGACTCCTTCATGGCTGTTCTGTCCCTGAGCCCCACAGTGACACCACCCCGCAAGCGGTCAAGGGAGTCCCCGGTCAGGGTGGTTCAGTCCCCCCCTGTCCACACCCTCCCCCAGTGGTGCTGCGACCCATCCCTCTGACCTCCCCCCCCCTCCTTGGGGCCTGTGGTTCCTTCGGGTGCAGGGGAGTCACTGGAGGACCTTGCTAAGGTGTGCAGCGCCATCCTGGCCTCCGCCTTTGGCGCTGCCCCACCCCCTGTGGTGGAGTCCTCCATCCCTGCACCCACGACGCCTACACTTCGCCCTCATGTCCCTGCGGTGCCTGGTCCTTCCCCCCCACATGATGCCCCCCCCTCTGGAAGACGAAGGAGTCTGACTGTGCAGGCAAGCTAGGGGACACGCATCCCACTGTGTCCCCCACCTGGATTTGAACTTTGGATTGCCCTATGGGCATTGTACATTTTGAACTTTCAAGGGACAAACAGATTTTTGGATGCTGATTAAAGCAATTTATTTTTCCTTAGTACACTACTGTCTGTCTGGTATTGCTGTTGGTGGACCTGCTCCATTATGTTGGGTGGTGATAATGTGTTGGGTGTGTGGGAATTGTAGTCTTGTGCTGGTCATAGGGTGGATCCTGGTATCTGTGTGCCATCACAAGCTGTTGGCTACATAACTTTGTTCATGTAAGCAGTTACTGCATGGTGACATCGTCCCAAGGTGTGTTCCTTCCTCTGTGTAACCTGACATCTTCCCTGCAGGGTCATTCCAATATGTGGTGCTGAGCTGTGTCTACATTGGCTGGGTGTGTGACGGACTCGTTAGACTTGGGCCATGCATGCTGAGCGATGTCTCCACCTGCATCATTCGTAGCGTCCTTGGTGGTCACTGTACTTGTGTATGTAGACTGTTGTCATGACTTCATGTGGACATGTTTTCTTTTCGGCGCTATGCATGTGTATACTCCCAGCCTCGCACACATGTGGTACATGTACTGCAGGATCTTTGTGCACCTGACTGACATTTGTGGGCATTGGATCTGTGGGTACTCCACCCTTTTCTTTGCAGGGGCACTGCTGTGAGTGTTAGGCACCCACCCCTCCTCTGTCTGGGCACTGCTGGGAGGACTCTGCACACACCCCTCCTGTGTCTGGGCACTGCTGGGAGGACTCTGCACACACCCCTCTTATGACTGGGCACTGCTGGGAGGCCTCTGCACACACCCCTGCTGTGTCTGGGCACTGCTGGGAGGCCTCTGCACACACCCCTCCTGTGTCTGGGCACTGCTGGGAGGACTCTGCACCCACCCCTCCTGTGTCTGGGCACTGCTGGGAGGACTCTGCACACACCCCTCTTATGACTGGGCCCTGCTGGGAGGACTCTGCACCCAACCCTCCTATTTCAGGATATGTACGCTTAGAACATACACGGGTGTGGGTTCGCTCCATGCATACGCGGGTGGGGGTACGGTCCGTACATACACAGTTGGGGTGGGGGTATGCTCCATACATATGCGGGTGAGGGTATGGGTCGTACATACACTGTTGGCATGGGTGGTACGCTCCATGCATACGCGGGTGAGGGTACGGGTCGTACATACACTGTTGGGGTGGGGGTACGCTCCATGCATACGGGGTGGGGGTACGGTCCGTGCATACACTGTTGGCATGGGTGGTACACTCCATGCATATGCGGGTGAGGGTACGGGTCGTACATACACAGTTGGGGTGGGGGTACGCTCCATGCATACGCGGGTGAGGGTACGGGTCGTACATACACGGGTGGGGTGGGGGTACGCTCCATGCATACGCGGGTGAGGGTACGGGTCGTACATACACTGTTGGGGTGGGGGTACGCTCCATGCATACGCGGGTGAGGGTACGGGTCGTACATACACGGGTGGGGTGGGGGTACGCTCCATGCATACGCGGGTGAGGGTACGGGTCGTACATACACTGTTGGGGTGGGGGTACACTCCATGCATACACGGGTGAGGGTACGGGTCGTACATACACTGTTGGGGTGGGGGTACGCTCCATGCATACGGGGTGGGGGTACGGTCCGTACGTACACTGTTGGCATGGGTGGTACGCTCCATGCATACGCGGGTGAGGGTATGGGTCGTACATACACGGTTGGGGTGGGGGTATGCTCCATGCATACGCGGGTGAGGGTACGGGTCGTACATACACTGTTGGGGTGGGGGTACGCTCCATGCATACGCGGGTGAGGGTACGGGTCGTACATACACGGGTGGGGTGAGGGTACGCTCCATGCATACGCGGGTGAGGGTACGGGTCATACATACACGGTTGGGGTGGGGGTACGCTCCATGCATACGGGGTGGGGGAACAGTCCGTACATACACTGTTGGCATGGATGGTACGCTCCATGCATACGCGGGTGAGGGTATGGGTCGTACATACACGGTTGGGGTGGGGGTACGCTCCATGCATACGCGGGTGAGGGTACGGGTCGTACATACACTGTTGGGGTGGGGGTACGCTCCATGCATACACGGGTGAGGGTACGGTTCGTACATACACGGGTGGGGTGGGGGTACGCTCCATGCATACGCCGGTGAGGGTACGGGTCGTACATACACGGTTGGGGTGGGGGTACGCTCCATGCATACGCGGGTGAGGGTACAGGTCGGACATACACTTTTGGGGTGGGGGTACGCTCCATGCATACGGGGTGGGGGTACGGTCCGTACGTACACTGTTGGCATGGGTGGTACGCTCCATGCATACGCGGGTAAGGGTACGGGTCGTACATACATGGTTGGGGTGGGGGTACGCTCCATGCATACGCGGGTGAGGGTACGGGTCGTACATACATGGTTGGGGTGGGGGTACGCTCCATGCATACGCGGGTGAGGGTACGGGTTGTACATACACTGTTGGGGTGGGGGTACGCTCCATGCATACGCTGGTGAGGGTACGGGTCGTACATACACGGGTGGGGTGGGGGTACGCTCCATGCATACGCGGGTGAGGGTACGGGTCGTACATACACGGTTGGGGTGGGGGTATGCTCCATGCATACGGGGGTGGGGGTACGGTCCGTACATATCCGTACCCACGCTGTGGAATGCTTGTGCGGGCCGTACCCAGGCCTTTGCCACGTGGGTACAGCCGTCCCGCCATTGTTGGGGTGAAATAGGTGTGGGCGTGGTACGACTCGTACCCACGCTCTTAAGGTGTGGGTATGGGACGTACCTGTATTGTTGTGTTACTGGTTCGCGTCGTCAACCACTTCCGTTGTGGCGGACGCTGGCTTTACTAGACACGCCCCCACCCCCTCGTAGTGACCAGGGCCTGGGGGTCAGGTATGTCCAGGGCATGTGTGCTGTGTGACTTTGGTGGGGGTTTTGTGGCCTGCCCCTGCTCCTGCCCCCCCCTTTCCCCCCCCTTTCCCCCCTCCCTTTGTTGTTCTGACCTTCTGCGGCGTCTGCGTCGTAACTAGACCTGGGCGAAGCACTACGCTACGCTCGCGTAGTTTGCGAAGTTCGCGCTACTTCGCACTACGCGAACTGCACGTAGCACAGTGCGAACACGCGTAGCGTAGTGTTGCGTAGTGCTGCGGTCATTTTTTGCTTGCTCGCGGTCCTCAACGTCAAGTTGGCGACCGCGAGCAAGCAAAATGACATCCTGGCGAGACTTTTTCCTTGTTCGCGATCGCGAGCATGGAAAATAAACCTCCCGGCGAGATTCCCAACGCGAGGAGGTCAGGTTTCTCATTGTGAGGGGTCGCTTATGCTCGCGACCGCTCGCGATGAGAAACTACCAGTTCGCGTTGAGAAAGCTGCAGCTCGAGTAAAAATCTACTCGAGCAGCAGAAAACTACAGCTCGCACTGTGCAAGATGCCATTTTCAATGATTGCACAGTGCCGGTTGCTTGTCCGCACTGTGCAATCATTGAAAACAACATCTTGCACAGTGCGAACATGTTACTACGCAGTTCGCGAAGTGCTACGCGTAGCTCGCGTAGTGCGAACTTCACTTTGCGTAGCTTCGCGAAGTGCTACTTCGCGAACTACGCCCACCCTTAGTCGTAACCTGTAGAGCGTTTATTTTGATTTTTCACATATTTTCGGGTTTTTTAGGGTTTGGATATTATGCTGGAAAGAGAGACGTGTTTTTTTTTTTTTATTAACAAAAGTGTGTTTTAGTTAATTAAACTAATAAAGTTATCACCCTTTTTTTTCCCCGGGATTTCCAGGAGCGTTTGTTACTATTTTGACCTATTTTTCGGGTTTTTGAGGGTTTCACGTTTTTGGATTTGTCGAGGATGGATTTACATTGGATGTGTTTAATTTTTGCATTTTTTGGGGGGCTAAATTTTTATTATTACTATGGATTGACATACAAATGGAAGGAGTATTACTTGGTGGAATTCATCTTCTATGGCTACATCAATGGTAAGTTATATTTTTTAATAATTTGGGTGGGAAATGTTATTATAGTTTATTGTTATATATATTATATTTAGAGAAATAATATTTAATTGTACATATATATTTCCTGTATGAAAAAGAAATGTATATGACAATTATATATTATTTAGGAAAATATAGTATTAATATTTGATTGCAATTGTTTATTGTATTGACCAATTTCATTTATTAGCTGTGGGTATGTTCATTATAAAATGCTTTTGGCTATTAGTGATAGGTAGTCTAGGCCACTTGTTGATGGGTATAGGGTTACTTGACTTTGTAGTAGATCAAACATTTGTTTGGTTTGTTTAGTTAATTTAGGACCTATTTGAGTAACAGATTGTGCATCCGTAATTATTGGTAGCTTTGTTCTTTTTGTAGAGATTCCAGGAGTTTTTGTAGGGTAGGTTTCACTCTGCTTGTAGTTGCTTGGAAGGCATTATGCCATCCTTCAACACTATTGTTTGTTTTGGATTGTTTATTTAAGGTACTTAGGTATACATTCCGACTAAGGAATGTGGAACTTTGGTTGTCTTCTATGTCCTGATCGGTGTAATCTTCCCACCCAGGTGTCCTCAAAGTAGTCTAGGAGTTGGCTTAATTTGTCTTCGTTCTTTTTGTAATAGGGACTTTCTATTAGAATATTATAGTGTTCTGCTACATCTGTTACAGGTACGTATGCTAGTGCTATTAGTTTTTTAACCTGGTAGGCAAAAGTACTATCTGTAGCGTATTGTACACTTAGGGTGGATTTTTGCAGATGTCTCCATAGACTCTGGTTAAAATGATAATAGCAACCTTGGATTGCTGTGTGTGGATAATTTTTTAGTATTGAATTGATCATGGCTAATTCGAAATCAATAATTATTTTTTGTGGGAAATAATTATTGGTTTCTTCTTTTATTTTGGTTAACATTTCTATGTATGTCGTTTGCTGTTTATTTGGTAAGAGGGCATAGATGAATGGAACGTTAGAATGTTGGTACAATCCATGCACTGTGTACAGCTGGTAGAATGGTTTCGGACAAACTTTAAAAGTTCCATCCATCATCCAAGTGTCACATTGTTGTAATTTCACTAAATTGTTTGCAGTAGCAAACATAATTATTCTTTTATCAGGAGATTTGTTATCTAAAAAAAAATGGTTTATTAGTGTGAGTTATGCTTAATTCTGGGGGAATGATTACTGTTTCAAATGTTTTAGGGGTAGGTAGAGTTTTGGTAGTTTGTTTTGTTTGTCTAGCAATAGTTCTTTTTAAACAATCAATTGAGGGTAATTTTGCTGATGCATGGTGTGGTATTTTTAATAATTGTTCTTTGAGTATTTGGGTGGTGGGTTTATCAGTGCTAGTACTTGCTTCTGTAATGTTTTCAAGAGCATTTCTAACTTCTATCTCTGTTACATTGGGGGGGGGGTGATTATGTTCTTTTACAGAAAACAGTGGTTTCTTTTGTAATAGCTCTCCCATAGCATTTGTTTGAGTAGTATTTGCTACATTTCCAAAACATTTTCAGACCACTTTGCTTTTCCTGTGTATATACATAACCCATATAACATAACAACATTTTTTTTTTTGAGACGTTATAAATTCTGCACCTTCAGTCATGTTGTTCTGTATTATGCTAGGGGAGATGAAAAAATATATTGTAAATATAAACAATGTTACAGATATTTTAAATATATTTACATGTTAGTGAATATACTTACAATGTTTAATTTGATGTGTTTTAAGATTTTCATTAGCTGATTTCAAGCTTTCAATTTAATCTTGGAGATAGATTTTCTGTTGGTAAGAGAAAAAAAGTAGTTAATAGTTGGATACATTTTTTGATACTGTTTTAAGGGGAAAGCAAAATTTTGGCTGCGTATTTTAGGCTGTTTAGTGATTGAGATTTATATGCTTACTTATTTCTTTGGTCCAGTAGGTGATTGTGTAGAAGGTAGTTTTGGATGGTTTTGTGGTTTTCTGTAGAGGAGAGAAATAAGTCATAAAATATGTTTTAGATTTTTTTTTTTAATTAATAGTTGTGGGTGGGTAGGAAAATTTTAAAATATACTTACATTGATTAATAGTAGAGTTGTGGGGATGTCGAAAATGTTTCTGTCTGTTTAGAAGGTATCTGTAGAGGAGATATGAATGTAATTGAATAAAGTGTAGTAAATTCATTTATAGAAATAGTTTCAGCTGTAGCATTCTAGTATTTTTGTATTTTAAATAGAGTTTAACTTACTTTCTGAAGTTGTAAAATTTTCTTTTGGACTGTAAATCTTCTTTCAGGTAACAGTTGAGTAGAGTTTCACCTTATTTGTTCTTTTCAGTATGTAGTGTGAAAGAGATGTTGAAATGTAGTGTTTTTTATAGTGTGAAATTAATTAGTTGCTTTATTTCATTGGTTTAATTTGAAATGTGAGCATTTCAGTGGTCCACCTTGATGTTTTTTTTCTTTTTTGGCTGATGGTTTCCATGTAAGGGAAACGCTAATTAGCAACTTATTAGTAGTAATTGATGGTTTATTTGTAGTATTAAATGCTTTAAAGATATTTTTTAACGTGGTTTAATGCTTGTATAATAATTATAAAATTATTTATGTTGTGAAATTTATTATTATTGCTTATGGAATGTTTATTTTTAAATGTATGTGTTTGAACAAAAATGTTTTATGTTATTTAAGTGTTTTATTATGTATTACAATGCTAATGTATGTATTGTGCTAAAAGTATATTTTATTGATAGTTTTTTAGATAGTCGATATTGTGACATATTCTATATTTTGGTAGTCTATATTTCAGGTTCGATAATTTTGTCATTTAGATAGTTATTTAAGGTTAGACGATATTTTTGTTAACGATATTTATTATTTCGATATAATGATATGCGATATTTTGTAAAGACGATATTGTGTACTCGATATTTTAGTATTTTCTTTAATAAGTATAGTGAGTCGATAATATTATAGTCGATAATTTGCCAACAATATTTTATGTAGTCGATATTTTGGTTATCGATATTATGTCAGTGATCCGTTTTTTACCAGTGGATTGTGGGAACTGAAGTCCTCAACTTTCAAGGACCATCTTGGAGCTTCCAGACCCTTGGAGTGAGTTTGAAACACTTTGGGACCCCTTGAGGAACTTCAGGAAGAAGTTCAAGAACTTTGGAGAACTTTGGAGCAACTTTGTAAAAAAGCTCCATAGAGGGACCGACTCAACCTGGCCAGCCACGCCGCCTGCCTTCAACCGCGAGCCGGCCAAGCCATCCAGGTTCATCCCACTAAAAGCTCCATAGGTCCAACTTCCAGAGTTTAACCGGGACTAGAAGAAAACTGAAGCCGGCGAACCATCACCGGATCCGGCTACATGAACAGCATCGAGAGACCGCGCGAGAAAAAGCTCCAGAAAAGTTTCTAAGTCCGCTCGTTGAAAAGGTGACCGGAAGCAACCGCGTATGCCAAGCCGCCTGCCATCCATCGCTTGTCGGCCTGGATTCCTGGGTTGTCCCGCTGAAGGGATCTTGAAAACATTTCTAAGTCCGCTCCGGGGAAGTTGACCGAGACCTCATCAAAAGTCAATCTCGCCAACCCTTACCGAATCCGGAATGGCTGTGAGCTTCGAGGGGCCTCGAGGAGAAAGGCGTCAGAAAGGTTTCTAAGTGTGAAGGTAGAAACTGAGACCAGGACCTGCCGCAAGCGGTAGCTGGCCAGGGCTCCAACGCGGTCGGCCTGAAACTTCGACTTTGCCCCGGTCTTTCGCAAGCAGGTATCTCACTATGGTGCTATAAACTTCTAAGTGCTATAGTTTAATAAATCTTTGAAAATTCATATCTCCGGTTCCCTACATTGGAATATTTCCTATTTTTATAAATTGGTGTTGGATTTTTATTATGGGTTGTGTTGTAATTATTTACTGAATTGATGTTTTTAAATGCTTTACATAACTGTCTTTGAAGTTAAGCCTGTCTGCTCGC
This sequence comes from Triturus cristatus, assembly GCF_964204655.1. Taxonomy (NCBI): domain Eukaryota; kingdom Metazoa; phylum Chordata; class Amphibia; order Caudata; family Salamandridae; genus Triturus; species Triturus cristatus. The sequence goes on along the minus strand of NC_140588.1, from coordinate 615,006,270 downwards.
AGCCACACTACCAAGGGTTGAGCATAGGAATAATTTTCTAAGACCTATGCTGAGTCCTATCATGTGTTAGTGGCCTTATTGTAAGCCTGTGCAAAGCACTACGCTATGCTCACGTAGTTTGCGAAGTTTGCGCTACTTCACACTACGCGAATCGCACATAGCACAGTGCAAACACGTGTAGCGTAGCGTAGCGTAGTGCAGCAGTCATTTTTTGCTTGCTCTCGGTCCTCAACGTCAATTTGGCGACCGCGAGCAAGCAAAATGACATCCCGACGAGACTTTTTCCTCGTTCGCGATCAGCAACATCAAGTTGCCCATCGCGAGCATGGAAAATAAACCTCCCGGCGAGATTCTCAACGCAGGGAGGTCAGGTTTCTCATTGCGAGTGGTCACGTATGCTCGCGACCCCTCGCGATGAGAAACTACCAGTCCGCGTTGAGAAAGCTGCCGCTCGAGTAAAAATCTACTCGAGCAGCAGAAAACTACAGCTCGCACTGGCCAAGATGCCGTTTTCAATGATTGCACAGTGCCGGATGCTTGTCTGCACTGTGAAATCATTGAAAACGGCATCTTGCACAGTGCGAACAGGGTACTACGCAGTTCGCGAAGTGCTACGCGTTGCTCGCGAAGTGCACTTGGCGTAGCTACGTGTAGCGCTACTTCGCGAACTACGCCCAGGGTTACCTTATTGCCAGTGGCAGACCTACATTTGCCCCTACCAATAACCCACTTTTCACCAACTATGTACCAGTCCCAGCTGTAGCAGATCACTGGTATAAATTGATGCCTTTCCATGGAGGATTCCTGCTCACCTACTCAAGACATTCAGTTTGGTTTTGGTAAGAACTGGGGATATTGTGGCTGAGAAGTGACAGTAGTGGCCATAGGACACTGTCACTAGCTACACGGATAATGTAGGAAAGTTCCCCATTTTGGCATGGATACCCCCCTCTTTTTGCCCGACGCTGGTGCATCTTTGACTGAGTGTGCACTGGGTTCCTGCTAACCAGGTTCCCAGTGCCTGTGTTCTTTCCAAAACTGTAGCTTTCTTTCAACAATTAGCAAACCTCTGGCTCTCTTGTAAGTCTTCTGCAGAATATATTGTGCCACCCTAAGAGAACCCTCACCAAACACAGGCATACTACCACTGCAGCCTGCGTGTTTTGGTGCAGATAAAAGTGAAGAGTCGACCTGGCACACCAGCACTGCAAGAGTCATAGGAGTTACACTTGGCCTCCATGGCGTGGTTTCCCCTGACTTTTTGCCTCTACGTCTGGTATTTTTGATGCTGTGCTGGATTTCGTTTTTGCGGGCTTAGATACTTTGGGCACTTTGCCACTGCTGATCTGCGTCAAAGTGCAAGTGCTCCCTGTACAAACTGTTATTACAATTGGCTCTCCCTGATTGGCATATTTGATTTACTGGTAAGTCCACAGTAAAGTGCACTGAGTGTATCAGGGTCTGTAAATCAAATGCTACCAGTGGACCTGCCGCACTGACTGTGCCACCCACATAAGTAGCCCTGCAAATGTTACTCAGACCTTGCACCACAGAGTCTGCGTGCAGCTGTGAATTGCCATGTCCACCTGGCAAGTGCACCCACTTGCCAGACCCTAACCTTCCCTTTTCTTACATGTAAGACACCCTTCAGGTAGGCCCAAGGTAACCCCATGAGCAGGGTGCAGTGTATGTGAAAGATAGGGCATGCACTGGTGTGTGTGACATGTCCTAATAGTGAAATAACACCAATTTCGTTTTTCACTATTGAAAGGCTATGTGTCCCATAGTAAAGATGGGTTTTAAATTGTGTGTTTGAAAATGCCACTTTTAGAAAGTAAACTGGTTTTGGAGTGACAGTGTCTGGGGATGTGCAATCACTGTTGACAGGCACTGGGGGGTTGAGGTGTGCCTGGCCCTTCCTGGATGACTCAGAAGTGAGCTGAATAGACCTTTGCTGTATTTAGAGTAGTGGGAGGAGTATACCTTGCACTTAAATAGGGCCTGTCTCCCTTGTACAATGCTGTCTCCACACCCTGAGGTCATACTGGAGATTAGGAGATTGGTCATTAGGGGAGAGGAGTTGGCCTAACGGCTAGGGCGGTCATCATCAGATCTGGAGAACTGGGTTCGAGACTCGGCTACAATGCTGAACATCCTGTGATTCTGGGCAAATCACTTAATCTCCCCGTGTCTAAAAAACTATATTTAAAAAAATTAGTGTGTCCTCATGTAACGCAACTGGTGCTTTGTAAAGTGCTCTGATAGCTGATTCAGGTCAAGTTTGCGCTATATAAAATTCCGTAAAACAAAGTATAAACAAAAATACTGCACCAGTGTGGACAGAACTGGTTTGGACTGGCTCAGAGACCCTTGTACAAATAAGAACAAAGACAAAATTGGGTATACGTTGTGGACCTTAAACCCCAGAACTTTGGACTACTTCGAGGAACAAGAGACCCCTGTCAAGAAGAAGAGCAGAAGGACTGTGTTTGTAGTGCTGCCTTCTTTATGAAAGGGGTGGGTTGGCCGGAAGTTGCTGCTTCTGTCTGGGGTGGAGGAAAAAGGACTGACTCTTTTTTATCTTGCTTATGATGGACTCTAAATGGGGTTGTGTGTGCTTGCCTCCGTTTCCATTTGCTCTGCATTCCCAAGGTTTTCTTTGCACAGCGCTCTTGGGCTTTGCGTTCAAAATGTCCAGTTTCTGCAGCACTCAGCATGCTCTAAAGTTGCAAGACTGTTGTGTTTTGGCCTGCCCCAGTGCTGTGGGAATTTTTGACGTGAGCTCGTTGAGCTTTCAGTGGTGTACCATGAAGAGAAAGTAGCCTACTTAGGGCGCTGCCCCACTCCCCACTTTAGGCCCGAGTCCAGGGCCAGAATACTCCATTTACTTAAGAGAATCCAAGATCGCTGGGCTGCTGCTCCATCGATTCCACAGAACACTAGGCACTGCCTAGCAACCTCTCAATGCCAGGGAAAACAGCCGAGACACCGTCCTCCCCAGTGGGATCCCAGCCTGTGGACCTCGAGGATGCTCTCTGGCATCTGGCCACACGAAGGAGAAAGAAAACCCCTTGTGCCTCCCCTACAGTGCAGCAGGGGTGCCTAATCTGCTGGTCTTGTCCCAAAGGTCAGGTGAGTGCCTCTCCCCCTGCCTCCTCACATCGCTGTGCCCTCACTGCAGTGATGCCGAGATGCGTGCAGCCGCCAGTTAGGATAGAGAGATTGAGGCATGACCCACAACCACACGATAGCACTCACTGGGGGCTTCTAAATTACTCTTGCCTCCACCCAGGCCAAGCTGGGTCAAAGGATTCGCAATTTTGGAAGAAAACGTTCTGGTACTTCCTGTGCAGGCAAGTGTTGATTCTTCTTTTTTTTTACCGGTGCCCCGATGAATATCTACCTTGGAAACTGACTGTTATGTAAATGTAAGTGTAAATGTTGTAGACTTGTAAAGCGCACAGCTGCCCCAGCAACAGGGCGTCCCGGCGCTGTAGACTGCTGGGGAACCCGTCCTGGCTATCCCTGTGAGATGGTCCCTTTCTGGGTATCTCCAAGGTGAAACCAGGCATCCCCGGCGTCTGTGGGGGGCTGTTGTAGAGATGAGGCAAGCTTAATGCCCAGAGTTGCCGAGTGTGTTCCTGGTTAGAGTAGGTACCGAGGCGAGAATTATCGAGTCCGTTTTTTGACCCTGGTCCACGACCCTGCCGCGTCGGGAATTGAACCCTGGTCCCTGGCCGATTCTCTGCTTACGGGTCTGCCGCCTCTAACTAGTGAGCCACACCTCTCCTTATGTTGATGACAAGTGGCTAGTGGCACAGTGATATATGTGATTCTTGGTCATATGCGATTGATATGCATTTTTTAAGACAAGTGCCTAGTGGCACAGAAATGTATGTGATTCTTGGTCTTACGTATTATACAAAGGATATTTTTATATAACCTTGTGTGGAGTCTCTTTTTGTGGTGTGCCTAGTGTGTCACTGGTGTGTGTGTGTTGCGCAAATGCTTTACACATTGCCTCTGGGATAAGACTGACTGCTCTGCCAGGATACAAGTGGGGGTGAGCAGGGGTTGTCCTGTGTGTGTAACTCCCTTACTCTGGCTAGAGTGGTAGGTTCTGCCTGGCTTAAGTGTATGCTGCAGATCTCGCCAGGCAGTAATCGGCCACGTCTGAGTTCTTGGGTTCGGAGGTGCCACTTAAATACTCAATTTAGGGGCATTATGGGGAGTGACAGCCAGTAGCCAATGGGTTCCATCCAAAACAACATGGAGGAATCTGGAAAGTGGGTCCACATCAGATGGCCCACACCAGGGGTGGTGCTCACTAAATGTGGGAACACTTCCTGATATAACTAATTTTCCTGTCTATCTTTCACCTCAGGGGGTCTGAAACCTGTCTATTTTGGCTGGCTGGTCGAGACCAGTCAGTCAGCACACTAGTAGTCATAGGTTTTCAGAGGTCACTTCCAAGGTGCCCTCTGGAATCAGTGTGGGATTATTAAGACAAGATGTTTGCTACCAAACACCTTGGGTTAGAGTGAAGCCATCATTAACTGGAGAACTTGTAATGATGAGTGTCCAGCCTATTTATTCGTTATGACTTCCCTGTGCACTGGTAATATCTAAAGGCGAACTTACATATACCCCTCCTGTCCGCAGTGCCCGACAAGCAGAGTCCGGTCCACTGCCTCAAAGCACCCCAGACCGACCGATGCCTCAGACTACCATGAGAAGGTATGTGTGCTCTTGAAAACCAGATTTGTCTGTCCACCGAGTGTGAAGAGACCAGGACTAACCAGAGCTGTGCAGCACCAACCCCCAGTGTACCGGATACCCTTCACCAAACACCAACAGCAGCAGTCCAGTTCGGATTCTCTCTGCACCAGGACCAAGCAGCCATCGAGGGGTGTCGGCATCACTGAGAGTCACTTTGAGAGTGACCCAGATGCTTTGATTTATCCCCTGCCAGCTGTTTGTACCAGACTGCGAGGTGCATCTCTGCACACGCAGCCCAGCCGACTTAACCACTCTGCACCCCCACACCTCGGCCCGGGTCCTGATGAACTGGCTATGCCCCATGTTCCAAGACTCCTTGCGTCCTGAGTTCCCGTTAGGGAGCACTCAGACTTGCTCGCTAGTACCCATGTGCAGCCTCTTTTCAGATGGACCCCATTCTCCATAGCGCCAGATACCAGCTTCACCAGCACTCTGCTCCTGGGCAGTTCCTGAAGAACTGCTGGTAGGACTTTGAGCCTTGGCCCACTACTATTCCAATCTCAAAAGGTAAACCCCGGAAACCAACTGTACCCACCTTGATGCATCTTTTACTTTTGCCCCCATAGGGTTGGATTGTGCATTTAAGCCCACAGGTTTGAACGTTAACTTTCCTTTGAATATTTTTATTGAAAACTGTAATTACCTTGAAACAAAGTTCTTGAGTTTGAAATATATATAAAAAGAAGTGTTTTTCTAAATTGTTCTCAGATTTCTTCTTTGAGTGTGTATCTCATTCATTGCTTCTGTGAGTACAACATATGCTTGGCATTACCCTCTGATACGCCTAACTGCTTGCCCACACTACCACAAAAGAGAGCGTTAGCAATATCTACTTTAGCCTCTGCAAACCAATTGGGGAGCCACTGGACTCTATTCATAGTGTGCTTTTTAGTACACTGTATAGAGAGCCAGCTTCCTATAATCCTGCACAACAAAATCAGAAGGAAGGAAGAGAATTGCAACTGTTAGAGACCTTTGAAGTAATATAGGCAGCAAAGTAATCTACAAAATGAGGAGAAAGAAGTGAAGGGTCAGTGTAAAAGCGCAGAGTAGGTGATTAAGAGTAGAAATCAGGTAATGAGAGCCATCAGTTTGGTGTTGACTTAGTGTCTGTAAAAAAAAAGATGCTTTGGCAGATTTGTGCTTAGATACATACCTACTATGAGCTGATAGAAAGGAATAAGGAGATCAGCGGTACAATGCTTTTCCATACACGCTCAAAATTGTGTGTAGAGGTGCAAAGAAGTGAAAGTTCAGGTGGGAGCAATAGTCCAGAGGTCTTCCAGGTAGGACTACATGACTACTAAACTTGAAGAGAGCAAAAACATAAAGTAAAGTGTAGGATAAAAATGATAACAAAGAAGTGACATCGTCTGAGGAGAGAGAAGAGTGGAGTGTAGAGAATGAGAGAAGCAGGAGCAAGTAAGACTGGAGCTATATTGTTCAAATTGCATCAATAGTGGATGGGACTGTAAGAAACAAAAATAGAGGGGTAGCAGAAACAGAGAGCACGTCTGAAATGAAAAGTTGTTCAGATGGATAGCAGCAAGAAAGAGAGGAAGGAGAGGCTTGAAATGAGGTAGGAAAAACAAGAAGATCCAAGAGTGCATCATGGACAAGAGTGGATGGAGACGATAAGAGAAATAGGTTAAGAGATTCAGTGACGATGCAAAGAGGAAATATAGATATCTCGTCAATAATATAAAAATTAAAGTCTCCAAGAAGAAAAAGTGAAGTACCCTAAAGATGGGAAATTGTATGATCAAGTTAATCAAAGTAAGTCAAGGAAGGTCAGAGGATCTGTAGATAAAGAACAACAGTGGAACAGGTTTAGTAAAAGAAACAAAATAAAATGCAGTAGATGACTTAGAAGGACAATTAATGGGTCATGTGTTAAGAGCAAATTGAGGATGAAAAGGAAGACTGACACCTCTTCCTGGGCAGTATAGATAAGGAAAGTAAGAGAAAGTAGAAACAGAAGTATATGGAACAGAATCACATGAGGCATCGGAGGAAGACTAGCAAGTTACAGCAACACACAAGAACTGTAGATTAAGAGTAAGAAATACATCCAATGTAGTAATATGCTTATTAAATAGTGATCCAGCATTCCAGACACACTTTTAAAAGGAGAAAAAAATATAATTGAAACACAAGAGGGAAAAATACAATTAGCTAAATTAGCATGATTTACATTGGAACCTTAAACATGACTGGAGATGTGTACTGGGATATTCATTATGACAGGAGTGAATATATAGAGAAGGAGGAAGTTGAAGCTCAAGGCTGTGCTGCAGGAAAGGAAAAGGGATGAGCTATGAAATGGCGGGCAGAGCAAATGGGTCTGACCCAACGGTTCTAATAGCTGACAGGAGCTGACAGAGTGGTGGCCTTATATTATGAGCCCTTTAAAAGAACATACGGGCACTCTAGAGATAAAAAGGAAATAGACTCTGGGTCACGAGAGCTCCTGTCATGCTCCATGACTGAGGTGGGTGTGGCCAGTGCTGGCGGAGAGAGTTCTAGCAAGGAGAAGGAGATGGCGGTCGCTCTGGCGGCTCTGGTGGCTCTGGTTTACTGCTTCAGGGCGAGCGCTTTCCGGCTCTCTCTCAGCTTGGATTGACACTGGAGCCCTGAATTGAATGTGCACTCCGTGTTTTTACTCGGGTCTTCATGTTTCTGGAATTTTTCTGCCGGAGAGAGCCTTTCGCTTACTGGAAGTTGGAACTTTCCCCTGAGCAGCCAAGGTTGAGGTGGAGGCGGAGGCTGAGGCGTCATTGGGAGGATTCCTGAGAGAACATGAGCAAAGTGGTTACGGCTGTGATATTTTTTACCTGAAAGGAGAGGATGCACAACGCTGTTCTTGGGCTTCTCGTGGATGGATTCTCTTGACCCCGTCTTCTCTCTGCGTTGAGGTGAGATTAGAATCAGCCCACGGAGGAACAGTTTGCTGAAACACTGTTGCAGTCACCTAGTTGGTTGAAGGAAGGGATTTAATGCAACAGCCCCATTTATTCCAAACACCATCTACCCTGATACTACCACTCCAAACTTCATTCCTCAGTCCACTCTTCGTATCATCTATCTCAACACCCGTTCCCTGGTTAAACATCAACTTGACATCCTCTTGCTACTTAGGTCCCAGAAACCAGATGTCCTTCTGCTTACTGAGACATGGCTCACTGAAAATTCTGCCCCTGATCTCATAGCGGCTCTCCCCGTGGAATACTATATCCTGGCGGCAAACCGGCCTCCAGGAAAACATGGCGGCGGGGTTGCCACTATCATCCATAAAGATCATGAGTTCACCAACCTCACACCTCTCATCCTTCCAGAGGTGGAGAACTTAGTCATCAAGCTAGACGACAGGTCCGGCTCCATCATTTTCGTACTAATCTATCGTCCCCCTCAGGCAATGGCTACCTTCCCGTTTTCCTTAAGCGAACAAATAGCTGACCTTGTTATTAACCACCCAAGGGTCTTGCTTATAGGTGACATGAACTATTGGCTTAATGACACCTCGGGTGGTCCACAAGCGGCAGAATTATCAGAACTACTGAACAGTCTAAATCTGGCTCATCACATCTCCGCTCCTACCCATATAAAAGGTCACACATTGGACCACATCTGGTCCTCAAACCTCTTTATATCTACTCCCATCATCTCACCGTGCATATGGTCTGACCACCACACAATTTACTTCACTATTACGACCAATTCCAAGATCAAGATCCCCCCAATAGGTGGAGGCACAACTAGGAAATGGAGAGCCATTGACAAATCGTGCTTTATTGACACCTTAGCCAGCTCCATTCCAACCTTTAACCCAGACGTCAATATTATGGACGTCAACATCTCGGAATGGCTATCAAAGGCTTGTAACATTCACGCCCCTCTGACCAAATTTGCACGTACGCATCATACAGAGGCCCATAAATGGTTCTCCAGCAAGCTGAAGAAACAAAAGCTCGAACTGCCCCAGAAAGAAAGGAAATGGAGGCGTAAATACTCCACAGAGGATAAATTACATTTCTCTCTAGCCTGTAAGGACTACAAAAAAGCTATCCTAGAAGCCAAGGCAACCTACTTCTCAGCTAGAATATTAAATGCACACAACAAATCCAAAGAAATGTTTTCTATAGTTAACGATCTCTGCAACACCGGAAGGATCCAGATCAATCAAACACCCACGCAGGACCTCTGCAACTCCCTTAACTCTTACTTTCTGGATAAAATCTCCACCATCAAAGCCAGCATTCCTCCTTTCTCAGCCAGCGTCGACCCAACCACTTCACCAATCAACCCCATCACCATGGACCATTTTCCCGCCATCGGCCCTCAGACTTTCCTAGAATTGCTGGCTCGGGTCAATTAAGTTCCCCTAATGACTGCTGTCCCCCTCATATTCTTAAAGATGCCTTGTCCACTCTCCCTCACAGTGTGCTTCCTTTCCTTAATGAATCACTCCTCCAAGGTAAGGTTCCCAGCAGCTTTAAGAGCACGATGTGGTCCCTTTACTGAAAAAACCAGGGGCTGACCCATTTAACACTTCAAATTACCGTCCTATTTCTCTCCTTCCCTACTTGGCAAAGATTCTTGAGGCCCATGTCGCCAAGTCCCTTTCCAATTTTTTAGAACAGTCTGATTATCTAGAACCCAACCAAGCGGGCTTTCGACTTGCCCACTCCACCGAGTCAGTCATCCTCGCAGTCCTGGACATGCTGAGAGCAAACACGGACAAGGGAATCCCCCAAGCCCTTGTTCTTCTCGATTAGTCGGCCGCGTTCGACACGGTCGATCATACCATCTTGTTGGCTCGTGTCAAGCAGGCTGGCCTCCAGGGCTCTGTATACAACTGGATTGAATCATTCCTTGATGACCGAACTCAAGCAGTCTGTCTCGGACCTTTCACGGCACCCATTTCCTCCACCTTCTGTGGTGTACCTCAGGGTTCGTCCCTCTCACCTCATTTATTTAACCTTTACCTAAAGCCTTTGGTAAACTCCTTAAAAAACAGGAAGGTGACCACATTCAACTATGCGGACGACCTCCAACTTATCTTCACACTGGATTCCCTGGACTCAGCTCTCGAATTCCAAGCCATTATGCTCCACATCCAGCATTGGATGAACCTTAACCATCTTAAACTAAACCCCGGCAAGACAGAATTAGTATTGCCGGGAAGGAGCGAGATCAATTGGGGCCCTCATTTCTGGCCTACGGACCTTGGATCACCTCCAACTCCATCTGCCTCAGTGAAGAGCCTGGGTATCACCCTTGACTCTGACCTCTCTCTCAAAGGTCAGGTGGGGTCAATGGTTTTATCCTGTGTGTTCCAACTGAGGAAAATTAGGAAAATCAGCCACTTATTGACCCAATCGGCACTCACTCAGGTAGTGATCTCCTTGGTATTGTCGCGCCTTGATTTTTCCATTTCCATCTATCTCGGTCTGCCTGGGTGTCTACTCAAGCGTCTTCAAATAGTACAAAACCAGGCAGCGAGACTAATATTGAAACATCCTAAATGGCTCCCGGCCAGTCCACTGTTGGCCACATTGCATTGGCTTCCCATCGCCCAACGTGCAATCTTTAAGACCGGATGCCTGATATTTAAGTCTTTGTATCACAGAACCCCCAAATTTATCAGCCACCTGATTGTCAAACATGTCCCACGCCGCAACCTTCGATCTGCTCATCTTAATTTTCTCCCCACCCCAGTCTTCAAACTCAAACGCCAAGGCGGTCGCAGGTTTTCTTACCTAGCTCCAAGCCTCTGGAACTCTCTTCCATTGGACATCAGGAGGCAGGATAACCTGATGGGTTTTAGAAAGGCTCTCAAGACCTGGCTGTACTTGCAAACTTACGCTTAGCACGCCCCGCCGCAACACCTCACACAATTAGTGCCATGAAACCTCTCGGTGACCGTACGCTCTACAAACTTTTGCTAACATAACATAACAATTTGCAGATATACATTATACTGCTGCAGCGATAGAACGGCATTCGCTTTCTTCTTGTTTTTTCTTTTTCTCTCCAAACATCACTTGGTGCAGGCTATACATATTAGGCAAAAGGGGGTTCTGAGACCTAGGACTTAATCAGCCGTATAGGGGGGAAGGCACGGAAGCGGCCGGGCTTGGCTGGGTGCGGCTTGTGCTCCCCCTTTCTAAATCCCTCTGTTGTGATTTTATAAGGCATGGTAAAAAGCCTGAAGGGCTAATATGAAAATAATTTCTCGTGATACTACAGAGAAACCTCGGCTGACCGCAAACTCTGTAAGGGGTACGCGAATACGTCGCAAGAGCAAAAGTCCATCTCATAAAGATGTTGGGCCCGATTCACAGAACTAACTTAAGACAAAATCCTAAACTTACTACCATTTTGGTATTCACAGAAGGCACTTACTCATTTTGGTATTCACAGAAGGCACTTACTCATTTCGGTATTCACAGAAGTTAGGAGTCCTAACTTTAGGATTCCTAAATGCCTTCTGTGAATACCGAAAGTCTTAAAATTAGGATTTTTCTCAGTTTAGTAGTAGTATAGTTAGGACTCCTAACTTTAGGACTCCTAAATGCCTTCTGTGAATACCGAAAGTCTTAAAATTAGGATTTTTCTCAATTTAGTAGTCCTAAGTTTAGGACTCCTAACTTTAGGACTCCTAAATGCCTTCTGTGAATACCGAAAGTCTTAAAATGAGGATTTTTTTCAGTTTAGTAGTAGTATAGTTAGGACTCCTAACTTTAGGACTCCTAAATGCCTTCTGTGAATACCGAAAGTCTTAACATTAGGATTTTTCTCAATTTAGTAGTCCTAAATTTAGGACTCCTAACTTTAGGACTCCTAAATGCCTTCTGTGAATACCGAAAGCCTTAAAATTAGGATTTTTCTCAGTTTAGTAGTTGTAAAGTTAGGAGTAGGACTCCTAAACTGAGAAAAATCCTAATTTTAAGGCTTTATTTTACCTAAACCCAGTTTCAGTTCTAAACTGCAGATGGTTAGGAGTCCCCTGCTTTTGGATGGGTCTCTCTTTACTACAGCATTAGAAGCTGCAACTGCAACACCAGTTAAAGTTTCACTCCAGAGCCCGACTACTCAGACTCTGGACTCCACGCCACTAGATTCAAGGAGCATGGCCACAGTGGATGATTCTACACAAACCCTTCTCACTCAGATTTTAACAGAGTTAAAAAACATGAAATTATCTCAAGGAGAAGCTCAGAAAATGATGGAGGCACAACTGAATTCGATTCAGTCTAATATGCTGCAGCTTACATCACGAGTTTCGGAGGCGGAACAGCGGATATCTTGCCTTGGAATCTCGGCTCCCCAGCACACTAATCAGATTGTCAGACTGCAAACTGAGTTAGCAAATCTACAGTTAAAGGTAGATGATGCAGAAAATCGTGCTCGAAGATGCAACTTGCGCTTCACAGGGGTTACGGAAGGTTATGAAAAAGGTCAACCAATGGACAAAGTGATTACGGACCTGATTAACAGATATGTCTGCCCGGAAGCAACTGCCCAGGCGTTGGACCTCACGATTTTATGGGCTCATCGAGTTCTGGCAGTTCAATATCCAAGTGCCAAATATCCGAGAACGATTATTGTGAACTTTGGAGACTTTAGAATAAAGGAGAAAATTCTAGCCTGCGCAATTCGGGACAAAGTGTATGAGACAAGTGAAAACTTTTCGTTCAAATTTTTTTCAGATATGTCTGCCCAATCGGCTAGGTGAAAAAAAGAATTTAGGGGCATGATCAATGGTTTTCAACAGGTCAGGGCTCCTGCAGGACTAGTCCAACAATCAAAGTTGAAAGTACTTCACAAAGGGAAAGTCCATATATTTCAATCAGTTCAAGAGGCCCAGGAGCTCCTATATTCTCTACAACACCCAAAGAGGTGGGGCTCAAAATTATTTTTAAATTGATAAGAATATAAGCTTAAGGGAATGAAGTCGAAACTTGGTGCCTTTCTTGTCGATTCTTCACTTCCGTGTTTTTTTTTTCTTCTTCTTTTTCTTCTTTCTGATTTTTTTTGGATCCGTCAGCTACTGGCTTACCACCTCGGTGCCATGCCGCAGCACCCCAATGTTGGGAGGCGGGTAGGGTCACTTGGGGAAGGGGGAGAGTTCTGGGTGCACCAAGGGAGGGGGGGTCATCTCGGCGAGCCTCTGACGGGGGAGGCTCCATCATTATGGAAGCGATCCATGGGTGTGGGAAGGAAGGTTTCACAAAGGGAAAGGGGGGGTGTTGGGTTCACGGGCAATGGGGGGGACAAAATGTAGTAAATTTTCAATAGAAATACAAAGTTCATGATCATATTTTTCTTTTTGCTTTTTTCCTAAATGACTGCAAGGCATTTAAAGATTATTTCCTGTAATGTTAATGGCTTTAATAATAGACTTAAGCGGTGCTCTATGTTGGCCTGGTTTAAGACTTTTCAAGCTGATATAATCTTCTTACAGGAGACCCACTATAAGGAGGGCACGCCTAGAGATAAATCCCCTGAATTTGTTCAATGTGAATTTTTTGCCTCCGCAAATGCGGCTATCAGAGGTGTAGCTATATTGGTCAGTAAAAGGGTACAAGGGAAGGTTATAATGGTATATAAGGATAATAATGCAAGATGGCTCTGGCTCCAATTAAAGATCTGCAACCAGATATTTAATTTTGTTAGTTTCTATGGCCCGATCGAAGATTCACCTTTGCCTCTGCCCAAGTAGGGCACTTGGTTATTGGGGGGGATTTTAATCTATTAATTAGTCCAAATATTGATTCATCGCAACCTCAGAAAACTCAGTCAAAACCCAAATCCATCAGGTTGTGTAAGGAGTTGATATATGATTTTAGATTTGTTGACTGTAGGGCGTGATGAACTCCCCCGAGAGAAAAAGTTAATCTGCACAATTTTTTTTTGTGTTTCACCTGATCTTTTAAGCACCAAGTCCGAGATCATTGAAAATCTTTTCTCTGATCCTGTGTTAATTTCAGTCCAGTTCTCAATTCAAACCCCAGCTCAAACTGAGTTTAGATGGGCACTAGATAAATCTCTTTTAGTGGATGAGAAATGGGTGGCGGCTATGCATTCACTTCTAGAGGATTTCTGGAAACGGAATATAAACACAGCTCCGATATTTGCAGTCTGGGGGGCTTTTAAGGCATTTTTCCGAGGGGAAGTAATTCATTATAATGCTTACAGAAGGAGAATACAGAAGGAAGAAAAAAGTCAGCTTGAGAAGCGGTATTCTAGTCTGACGGCTCAATTCTTAGCAGTAGCTTCCAGAGAGAATAAAATTGAGCTGCTACAGGCTATACTTAGTCTGCAGGACTTTTTTACATCTAAAGAAATTCTTGTGCAAGATGCAGTATTGCAGAAACGATATGAAGAGAATGAGCATATAGGAAAATATCTAGCTTGGTCAGCAAAACGTAGGGTTAATCAGAACACTATCAAAAAAATAATTGACCCAGTCACCGGTAGATCTACTTCAAACCCCTAGGAGGTGATTCCTGCTTCATTCACGCAAGCAGTAGTGGTTAGTTTCGTCAAAAAAGACAAAGCAGAGGAGGGGGTCAATTCTTATTGACCGATAAGTCTTCTTAATAACGATTATAAGATTTTCTCAAAGATTCTGGCGAATCGCCTATCCCATGTGTCTCCTTTTCTTGTACATAGGGATCAGAACGGGTTTATCCCTGGCAGACCTTTAGCTACCAATACTCATTATCTCTGCCAATCAATTTACTATTTTAACACCAATAAAATAAGGGCAGTCATTCTGATGTTAGACACGGAGAAAGTGTTCGACAGAGTTCATTGGAACGTTCTGTTTGCTATTTTGAGTAAGTTGACACTTCCATCTGAACTCTGTCAAGCAATATATTCAGGCGCTCAGGTGTACATAATGGTTAATGGTATTAGAGCAGGCACTATCTCTATTAGCCGGGGACACGACAAGGCTGCCCCTTTTCCCCCATATTGTTTTCTCTATTTCTGGAACCTCTAGCCTATGCAATAAGGCAAGATTGCTATATCCTGCCGCCGATTCCAGGCACTGCTAAATTGAAGCTGTCTGCTGATGATATGGCTTTATATTTACTGGCTGAGGTAGATAATATCCGGCGTGCTCTGGCTAAAATAAGTGAATTTGCATTTACTGGAGGCTATAAAATTAACCAAGCAAAGTCAGAGGCTCTACTTTTTAACAGCTCGCCAGATGTCCTACCCTTGTCAATGCGGGTGCAATACCTTAGGTCCCATTCTATAAGATATTTGGGAATATTTGTTATATCCCATTTGGAAGACTTGTTTTCGCTTAATTATATTCCTACTTTCAATAAAATGCGAAATTTACTAGCTCAATGGAAGCATCTTCCTTTGACAATTATGGGCAGAGTAGCTCTTATTAAAATGAATATACTCCCTCTGTTTCTATTCTTATTTTCCAATTTGATGATTAAGTTTCCTCAGACCTATTTCGAGCAAATCAACTCTGAAATAAGTTCTTTTATATGGCAGGGCAAAAAACCTAGATTAAAGTTGGAAGCTCTTCAACTTGAAACGATGGATGGGGGTCTTGCGCTACCTAATTTATGACTGAACTCCCATGCCTCATTAATTAACTGGTTAAAGTATTACAGTTTGGAAGAAATGTCCCCTGCTAACCTTTTTCTTGCTTTGATGTTGGGGAAATGGAGATTGCACTTGCACCTTTTTTGCTCATTCCTAGGCTTCCTAAGAGATCTCGATACAAAATTCCCAAGATAGTAGTCTCTCAATTTCAGAAGATCTGGGAGACATTCGATATTCCTCAGTTACACCCGCAGTTGCATCTGGTAGAATATCTCCCCATGGAATTTCATATGTCCATTCGGAACTGTGATCTTTGGGCTAAATCCGTTTTTTCTAAACTTCAGGACTTTTTTCTAAATGGTAGAATCAAAACTTGGCAGGAAATTAGGGCACTTAATAGCAACATTAAGATGTCTCTTTTTTTAGCTATTTCCAGATAAACAATATTTGCTCAGGACTAAGGAACTTGGATAATCCTAAAGGGCTATTATTAAGTAAAGCTCATTTTATAATCAAAGCTCGGGGTATTGGGAAATGGTACAGTTTGTTCAAATCTACTCAGAGCGACCAAACAGTCTTAACACATCTGGAAAAAAATCTCCCAATTAATTGACTGCTGCCTCAACCTTCATCAGTGGCACAATTTCAATAAGAAGGATTATAAAGCAGTAAGAGCAGCTAATTTAAGGAGGAAAGCGTTTTTTAGTAAATGGCTGATCAACTTTACTCCGGCCAAACTCCATAAAATCTATCCTGCAGTTGACCCTTGTTGTTTTAGATGTCATCAGGCCCTAGGAGATTGGCTTCATGTGCGGTTTACTTGCACTCAGATCACAAGCTTCTGGGAAAATATATTTTCAGAAATAAGCAGAATATTGGAAATTGATCTTCTTCCTGAGGCCTCTATAGCTCTTCTAGGTCGGGTTGAAGGTCGAAGTTTTCTTACTTTATCTCAACGTCAATTTATTTTCATTGTGGCATTGGTAGCAAGGTCTTTAATCTTGGCAAATTGGAAATCAGCAAGAATTCCAACTTTTTCCCAATGGATAAATAAAATGAATAGAATTTATAATCCGGAAACCATATATGCAAGAAGAGTGGGGTCTGTAATCAAACTCAACAGAATATGGAAAGCATGGGAATAATCAGGTTTTTTGTATTAGTAATTCAGAAGATGTTTTCAATGGTCATGTATTTGTTAGTTATGGTATGTATTTGGTTCGCTTTAAGTTTCCTGTGTACATTTTGAAGAAGCATTATGAATGTTTAGTTTTATGCTACATTCCGCTCTCTTTAAGCACCTTGTGTAAATTTTAAAGAAGCATTATGAATGTTTTGTTTTATGCTACATTAAAAAAGAAATAAAAAAAAGAAAAAAAAGAAATAGACTCAGGGGAAACCCTCATGCAGGTACATATCACATCAGGAGTGCAACTGGCCAGGTGAGAATGCGCCAATAGCCAGAAGCACTGTTGCAAGAGGGTAATCTTGATGGAGCATGGAGTGGAGAAAGAGGTGAGAGCAGCAATAGGAAGGAAGCTGTGTTGTTAACGCAACACAAATGTGTCCTTGTTATCTCGGCAATTATACAGAATGTGCACACAATGCCCCCTTCAGGAGGATTAGTCTAATTACCCAGAAAGTTCACAGCTATAAGATTTAGCACCTGGAAGATGACCAGTATCAACAAGTTCTTTGAAAGCATCCGTTGAGGAAGGAATGCACACCACATTATGTACAGCTGTGTTCCCCTGCTCTGAGTGCCCAGCTGTGAGTATCAGGTATCCCAGTTGTCATTTTGGCCCCTGTCCAACGCTAAAATAGCACGAGAGTGAAAGCCCAGGCATATTCATTTGCATGAGTAAGATCCTGAACTTGTCCTTGCCCTGGAGGGACACATAAAGCATGCCCTCATTTGTTGAACAGTGGAAAAACATCCCTATTAGGGGAATAGCATGAGAGGTGAGCGGTGGTGGCACAGTACCATGTTTTATGACTCCATTGTTATGGCGAGACCTTTTTATCTGTGTCACATGAGTTAAGACCTACCTGCCCCTTAGTTTATGGCTCTACTGCTGCATAAAGCTAATATCCTAGTGCATGTTTGCTTGCATTTATGCGTATGGCCTGTGTGGTGCATACATAGCATGCATGAATAAATCAGAGTAATGGAGGCCTGTGAGATCCAATTTCGAAGTCCCTGGCCTGCTCAGGTACATACGATGGAGGTAAGATTGTTTTTCCAAACAATGGAAATGTGCTACTGACATCCCTGAAGCTAGAGTGAGGAGTTCTAGACACCAGGGCGGGGGAAAAGGAGATAGGGCGCCATTTAGAAATTCAAATAGACCATTTTTATGTAAGTAACTCCTAATTACCATTCCTAAGAATTGCCATTTAGTAGAAGGTGGGGTGAATGGTGGGACTGCAGTCTCTGTAGTTCAGAGCGTTAAGGGTCCTTTAGGTGAGTCCAGCTGTTTACCTCACTTATTGAGCACTCTCATGTGTTACTGTTGGCAGCCAGGTGTTGAATGTTCACACCTCTATGCACCTTTGTTGTGAGTGCTGCATCTTGGAGATTACCCTGTAATGAGGACCATCACTCTACACAAAGGCTGAGCCTGGAACATAGCCTAGAAACAATAATACCGGCCCCCTGATATACCTCTGTAAAAAATAGTTTTCCAGAGATTTTTGATTTGTGTTTTGGATCATTAGAGAAGTCATTTAGCTTGGGTAGACATTGCTGATCCGGGCCGAATTTTTCTAAACAACATTTTTTAAAATGCCAGTTGTGTCAGTGATTATGTAATATTCCAGGAACCATGAGACCTATATGCTTCTTGTTGGTGTCAAAACATGAGTTTTGGTGGTTAAGTAGTCTAATAGAGACAAAAAATAACGCCTCAGAGCAACCCTTCAGCCATTTTCTAAAATGGTGGCTAAAATAGAGGAAGAAGAGACATATACAGAAATGAAACAAATAATGATGCTTTTTACCATTTGACAAGAGTATATCGACAGGGAAATCTTTTTGTAGCACAGGTTTTGCAAGTACAAGTCTCAAAGTGGTTTCCTCCAATTGTGGTTTTGTAGGAAATTTCTTGTGAAAGGCCTTAATCAGACATGGTGAATGAACGTTCATATGTTTCTCCCAAGATCTTTCATCAGGGCCATAACCTTTCCAATCAATAAGGTAATACAGGTCACCCCTAACCTTTTTAGAATCTAGAATCCTTTTAACCTCATACTCGACTCCACCTTCGACTTCTAAGGGTTCAGGAGGAACAGATAGCCTCAATTTTGGTGAAACTTTTTTTAACAAGGAGATATGAAATCTTTAAATGATTTGGAAGTGTTTAACAAAATGTTACAGGATTTATCATTTTCTCAGTGGAATATGGACCTACAAAGCATGGTTGGAATTTGCGGTCACCTTTTAATGTTAGGTTTTTTGCGCTCAGCCAAACCTTATCACCCACTTGGAGAGCTGGTTCTTTTCATCTCTTTTTATCAGTAAAATGCTTATAACGATCTTTAGCAAGTTTCACATTTTGCTCAGCTCATTGATGGATCTTAGTTATGTGCTTAACTACACCATTAACTGCTGGTACTTCAACTTCTCTACACTGAATTAAGGAATTTGGGTGTCGACCAGAATATAGATAAAATGGTGTAAAACCTGTAGAAATGCTCTTAGCATTATTATGAGCAAACTCCGCTGTCCACAAGTATTCTGGCCAGTCCCCCTCTTCATCATTTAATAAAAAAAGCCTGAGGTATTGTTCTAGTTCTTGAATGGTTCTCTCAGTTTATCTATCCGTTTCTGGATGGAAACTGGTTGAATAATGGGTTTCAATATGTAAACTGCTGGTATAAGCTCTCCAGAATTTGGATACAAACTGAGAGTCCCTGTCAGAGACCAGGATTTTTGGAATACCATAAAGTCGAATTACATGTTGATTGAAAAATTGTGCTAGTTGGTTTGCTGTGGGGATTCCTTTTAGAGGTATAAAATGCAACATTTTACTGAAGGTGTCTACAAAAACTAGGATTGTGTCATAGCCTTGACTTGAAAGTAGATCTACTATCATATCTAAAGAAACTGTGTGCCAGGGATACGGGGGGTTGGTAGAGGTTGTAATAGCCCCTTAGGTGCCTGCCGTTCGGATTTTCCTAGAGTTCAGGTCTCACAGCCAATTACATATTGTCGTATGTCTTGATTCATGTGTGGCCACCAAAAACTGCTTTTAATCAGATCTTAATCAGATCTTCAGATTTGTAACTCCTTTATGTCCAGCCAGGGGGCTGTTGTGGCATTCATACATCACTTGAGTCTGTAATTATTTTGTAGCCACGTACAATGCCTCCCCTAGATAGGGTAATTTGTCTCGAATTTCTCTCCTTGGATCTTCTTTGGCCCATTGTGTCTTTTCTTCTTTCTTTAGGGATTGACGAATTTGTTCTTTGAAAGTTTCTTTAGGAATTATTTTCTGATCTTCAATTTTTATTTTCTGTGTCTAATCTGGATAAGGCATCTGCTTTACCAAATTTGGTTCCTGGTCTGTACGTTATAACGAAATCATAGTTAGCAAAGTACAAGGACCACCTGAGTTGTCGTGGCTTGAGAGTTCATGCTAACTTTAAGAACTTTAAATTCCGATGATCAGTGAACACTGTCACAGTATGTCATGCACCAATTAGATAGGGTCTCCACTCCTTGAAAGCGTCCTTAATAGCCAGAAGTTCCTTGTCTGTAATGGTGTAGTTGACTTCTGCCGGACTCAGTTTTCACGAGAGATAGGCCACTGGATGCAATTGCCCTGTCTTCTTGTGTCTTTGTGAAAGAACGCCCCCAATTGCCAACTCTGAAGCATCAGTCTCAAGGTAGAAAGGCTCAGTCGGGTCTGCGTGTAGAAGAACTGGAGCTGTAGTGAAACTTTTCTTCAAGGAGCAAAAGGCTTCCTCGGCTTCTTTTGACCACACAAAGGTTATTCCTTTCTTTAACAGTCTTGTAAGAGAAATACATTTTCGAGAAAACTCATGAATAAACCTTCTATAGAAATTCATGAACCCAATGAAACTCTGAATTTCCTTAACCATTGTTGGTGATTTCCACTCAGTAACAGCCTGAATCTTGTGTTTGTCCATGGTTATTCCAGAAGGTGATAGCACAAATCCCAGAAACTCCACTGTTACAATGAATAAACATTTCTCCAATTTAGCATATAAGGCATTTTCTCTTAGCAGTTGTAAGACTGATCCAACTTGCTTATGATGTTCTTCAGATATCGTCAATGTACACAATTGCACATTTATCAATGAATTCATTCAGTACGTCATTTTTAAAATGCTGGAATGCTGCTGGTGCATTGCATTGCAGAGACCATAGGGCATTACCTGGTACTCAAACAAACCGTATTTAGTTCTAAAAGCTGTTTTCCACTTATCTCCTTTCCAAAGTCTAATCAGATAGTAAGCCCCTCTCAGGTCCAGTTTCGTATAGATTTTCGCTCCCTTCACTTGATTGAGGAGTACTGAAATGAGTGGCAACGGATATCGTTTTTTGACGGTAATTCTATTGATTACCTTGTAGTCAATGCATGTTCTCAGTCCCCCCCCCCCCTTTCTTGGGTACAAAAAAAAGTTGTGAGGAAACTGGAGACTGTGATGGCCTTATAAATCCATTGTCCAGGTATTTCTGTGGATAGTCTTTCAAATGCAGGTTCTCCTTTTCTGTCAGTGCTTAAATTCGACAGCAGGGTAAGTTCACTCCTGGTTCAAGTTCAATCTTGTAGTCGTAGGATCTATGAGGAGGGAGCCTCTCTGCTTCCAGTTCATTAAATACATCTGCAAAGTCTTCATATTCCTCTGGAATTTTGTCAGTTTGTATCACACAAACTGAAACTCCACTTTCACAAAGTTGAGTTGCTGCGCTTGAATCTCGTCAGCATTCCTTTTGGATATAACAGTTTTCCTTGCAATATTCTGAGTTCAATTGTATTGTTCTTGTGTGCCAGTTAATAGTTGGATTGTGTTCCGTCAACCATGGAAGTCCCAGTATTAGTTGGAACTGTGGAGCATCTCTCATGTTAAATTGTAAAACGTCTTGGTGTCCTTCTGAGGATTTTATTTGCACTGGTTCTGTATGGCTGATTATGGGTCCTGAAGATAAATTGTTTCCATCTACCGCTCAAACTGCTTCACTTTTCTCTTTTCTTATGGCTATCAATCCGATGGATTTAGCAAACCCCAGATCACAAACATTTCCGGTGACCCCTTAGTCAATCATTACCGAAATTCCCTTCAAAACTGTATCACGAAAGGTCAAGGTCAAGCACAGGATCAGATGAGAAGATAATACTTGCACGGTATTGGTTCGTAAATGACTTACTGGAGTTGTTTCCTCTTTTGCACACACTAATACAACTCCGCTTACTGGTGGTGCTGCAAGTTTTCCTTTAGCAACATTTTTGGGTTTTTTAGGACATATTTTTACGAAATGCCCATTTCCACCACAATAAAGACACAATTTGTTTAGCCGTCTTTTTTCTTTTTCTTCTTTGGTTAAAGGACCTCTGATAGTCCCTATTTGCATGGTTTCTGGGCCAGACGTACTTTCCATGGATCTCGTAGAATCAGACCTCATTCTATCGAAACGAGGTACACTTGATCGGAACTCCTTCTTCTTCTCTCCTTTCTTTTCATTTTGACGATAGTCTATTTCTAACACCAGATCCACTAAGGCCAAAATCTCAGTTGGTCGATTAAGGATATGTGCTAAGGCATCCTTCAATTAATCTTTTAGGCCTTGATAGAACACTGCAGACCTTTTATTTTCTGACTATTCCGTTTCCACCACCAGTTTATTAAACTGGGCCAGATAAGCAACTAGTTCTCAATTCCCTTGTTAGCTCCAATAACTTGTTATCTGTAGCTTGTGATGCATTCTTTCTGTCAAATATCCAAAGGAATTCCTTTTTGAATTCATCTAAATTGGATAATATTGGATCATCTTTCATCACCAGAGGCATGGACCATGATGCTGCATCACCGCTAAGGTAGGACAAAATAAATGCAACATGAGACTGTGCATTGGGGAAAATGGTTGGACGGCACAGGAAATGGAACGAACATTGCGTTAGGAAAATCTGGGTTTTTGGAGGGTCTCCACTGATATGCTCAGGATGGGCTAATGGAATCACTGGTGAGAGTGAGTGAATTACCTGAGTGGAAGGAAAGGGGATCGAACTATAAGTTGATCTTGTGTGTTCTGATGTTTGAGCCTTATAACCCCCTCCCAAAACTATTTCACTCACTCGATTGGCTAGTTCAGAAGTTTCCCTCCTTGAGGTGATTATTCCTAATCTTAAGGTTTTATCTTCTTCACTCACTGCTTCTAAATCTTTTTGAATATCCCCCAAGATCTCTCCTAAATTTTTTTAATCTATGCCTTCCGCCACTCTGCTTGGGTGCAATTCCAACTTGGATGCTTCGCTCTGTCAGGGACACTCTGAAGTTCCAATTTGCACAGGAGCAGAACTAAGCCTTTTCCCAATACTCCCTTCAGAACAGATCTTCAGATTTCATATTATAACAGCTTGCAAATGTGTTCCAAGGGGGGAAAGGGGATGGGGACAAAGAAGAGACTGCCAGAAAATTGTGGTCTTCACTCCAAGGGTTGGTTATGAACTTCACCGTCTTTTATGCCCTTGTTCTACCTGAAAACTTTAACAAACATTTAATAACTACAGACACAATTTGTTTTGCCGTCTTTTTTCTTTTTCTTCTTTGGTTAACGGACCTCTGATAGTCCCTATTTGCATGGGTTCTGGGACAGACATACTTTCCATGCATCTAGTAGAATCAGACCTGATTCTATCGAAACGAGGTACACTTGATCAGAACTTCTTCTTCTTCTTCTCTCCTTTCTTTTCATTTTGACAATAGTCTATTTCTAAGACAAGATCCACTAAGGCCAAAATCTCAGTTGGTTGATTAGGGATATGTGCTAAGGCATCCTTCAATTAATCTTTTAGGCCTCAATAGAACACTGCAGACCTGTTATTTTCTGGCCATTCTGTTTCCACCACCAGTTTATTAAACTGGGCAGATAAGCAACTCGTTCTCAATTCCCTTGTTTTAGCTCCAATAACTTATTATCTGTAGCTTGTGACATCTTTCTGTCAAATATCCAAAGGAATTCCTTTTTGAATTCATCGAAATCATATAATATTGGATCATCTTTCGTCACCAGAGGCATGGGCCATGATTCTGCGCCAACGCTAAGGTAGGACAAAATAAATGCAACACGAGACTGTGCATCGGGGAAAATGGTTGGATGGCACAGGAAATGGAGCGAACATTGCGTTAGGAAAATCTGGGTTTTGGGAGGGTCTCCACTGATACACTCAGGATGAGCTAATGGAATCACAGGTGAGAGTGAGTGAATTACCTGAGTGGAAGGAAAGGGGATCAAACTGTTAGTTGATCTTGTGTCTTCTGATGCTTGAGCCTTAAAATCCCCTCCCAAAACTATTTCACTCATTTGATTGGCTAGTTCAGAAGTTTCCCTCCTTGAGGTGATTATTCCTAATCTTAAGGTTGTATTTTCTTCTCTCACTGCTTCTAAATCTTTTTGAATATTCCCTATGATCTCTCCTAATTTTTTTTAATCTATGCCTTCGGCCATTCTGCTCAGGTGCAATTACAACTTGGGCACTTCACTCTGTCAGGGCCACTCTGAAGTTCCAATTTGCACAGGAGCAGAACTAAGCCTTTTCCCAATACTCCCTTGAGAACAGACCCGCAGATATCATATTATAATAGCTTGCAAATGTGTTCCAAGGGGGGAAAGGGCATGGGGACAAAGAAGAGACTGCCAGAAAATCGTGGTCTTTACTCCAAGGGTTGGTTATGAACTTCACCGTCTTTTATGCCCTTGTTGTACCTGAAAACTTTAACAATCATTTAATAACTACAGATTCTTTACTTAATGCATTAATGTAATTATAATGTTTCTGGTATTTAAATCGATTTACATTCCTACCCAATGTTTTCTTGACAATTGCTCCTCTTCTGTATTGAGTTGTGTTTTTTCTTCAAAAAAGGCATTATTTAAATAATATCAAACTTCAATTCTTACAACTCTATTTGTTTTCTTTTTCTTCCAAAAGAAGTACTTGCGTGTGGCAGATAAGACCGGTGTCTGGATCAGCTGAAGAGGGAAGCTCCGTCAACTGTTCAGGTAAGATTCTTTCTCCTTTTCTATTCTGTCGTTATTTCTAGTTTTCTCCTCACGGGGGAACAGACAATTTTTATTATTTGGTATGGAAGGCTGGTCCAATTTTTTTTTTTAAACTTCTGATAATTTTAGGACTGAGTCTCGCTTCTAACACAGACGCAGAGCGTATAGTTAGAAAAGATTTTCTAAATCTTTTGACCTAATGAAAAAACTGTCAAGAGCAGCCGCGCTCGGCAGTACAGAGTTATTTGGTTGCTATAACAACAGGAATTCTTCAGCAATTAAATACTGCTTTCTTTTTCTCTGAGCGAGGACATGCTCAACTGAGAGACTCCTCCTAGGAATGGGTGAGCATGCGCGGAACCTACTCTTTATTACTCTAGAACTGAAGCAACAATAAACGACGTTTAAAAAATAGGCGCAACTACCTTAATTCTCTAACCGCCGGAGAACGCACTGGAAACTCCTTCTCAGGGAAATGTCCAGGTAAAGGGCACAGTTTAGAACCCATGCGTGCTTCACATTCTAAGTCTGTTTTTAGGGATAACAATTAGAATGCAACAGGAAGGGTCATGCGGGTGGACATCCTGGATTTCCACTGCCACCAGTTTGACCTCCATTTCCCCACACAGCCATAGTACTTGTGTCTTTTATGAACTTTTCCTCCAACAATGCCAGCATAAACTTGGTGACTGGTGGAAACATTCCTTAGGGCTCTGACCCCTTGTGAGATACAGCCTGCAGCTTCATCCTGCTGGAGATCCTAGACTTCCCAAAAAGTGACAAAGTCTGAAAGAGAAATCGTCACAGTGACTTCGCCCTGCGGTTCCCAGACAATGATGCCTCATCCACGGACACCAACTGCTGCTTTGCCCTATAAACTTTACCTTCTTGGACAAAGGAGATACTGCTGCACTCATATTACTCAACCTTTCCACTGCCTTTGACCTCGTCTCACATAGCACTCTTATAAAAAAAACTTCACAACTCTGGAATACATGGACCTGCCCTGAGCTGGCTGGCCCCCTTCCACTCAGAACAAACCCAGAGAATCAGACCCCAACCCTACACCTCCGAACCCAAGAACCTCATCTGCAGTGTCCCTCAAGGATGATCAGTGAGCCCACCCTCTTCAACGTCTACATGGCACACTCACCCACATCATAAGATCCCACAGAATCAACATTGTGTCATACGCAGATGACACCTAGCTCACCTTCTCCCCCACAGACAACTATCAGGACCAACTTCAACACCTGCATGTTCAAAATTGCTACCTGGACGAAAAAGAACTTCCTGAAGCTCAACACTGATAAAACATGAAGTCCTGACCTTCAGCAACAAGAGCTCTCCAGGGTGCTCCTCCTTGTGGGCAACAGAACTGGGACCCCATGCCCAGCCCCACTGACCACTTCAAAAGCCTCAGTACCATTATTGCCAGCAGAATTACAATGGCCAAACAAGTGAATGACATCACCTCCTGTTTCTTTATCCTAAGCATGTTCTGGGAATATTCCTTTTTTTTTTGTTTGCATTTTTTTATTGAATTTTATAATTATTTTAAACAAGGCACGACACATTTGAAATGAAAATAATATACAAAACAGTAAGCAAATAAATATCCTTTCATACAAAATGAAGACAACTCTTATAAGATACTCTTTTCACTACAAAGCATCACTAAGGAGACAGTTAGAATCATCTTTCCATTTCTTAATTGGATCCCAAACTTTTCTCCCTAATTTTCTCCCTCTTTTCCCCTTTCTAGCATATATGGCATTCTCTAAGCTGTATATTGCCAATAATCGGGCAAGCCATTGATGATACGATGGCGGTATTGGATCTAACCAGGCTGAAGTTATACATAATCTTAATACTGCCATTGCAACAAATATAAAGTATCCTCCCTTCATGTGTATATCATTATGATTAACCCCGAGGAGGATTATCGATGGGGACAAGATTATTTCTACAGCCAAGACTCTAGAGAGAAATTCCTCGATATTCTTCTGGGTAGATTGCAAATGAGTACATGTTGCAAGCATATGGGTCAAATCAGCCTCTGAACTTCCACATCTAGGACATATAATCCCCGAGGTTCCTCCCCACTGTGCAATTCTTGCAGGAGTGTAATAAAGGTGATAAATAGTTTTATAGTGCTGCGCCTGTAGGGGTGCCGAGCATAAAATACTCTGACCCAGCTCTAGTGATACATGAAAACACTCTTCTACTATATCTAACTTCATCGCCCATTTCTGTGCCATTCTATCCTTATCATCTTGTTTAGATTTTATCAATTCCAAGTAAAACCTCCTAATAGTGCAGTCTGATCCTGCTTATATTAAATCCATAATTGGAATCCTACAGAACCCAGCTGGACCCCCCCGTTTTGTTTCAATATAGCTTCTTATTTGCAGAAACTTGAAAAAATGTCTTGTCTCAATACCATAATTTGCCTGTAACTCCGAGAATTGCAACACCCCTTGTGTAGTCCTGATGTCTCCCAGCATCCTTATCCCCTTTCTTCCCCATTCTCCAAAAACCCAACCTGTAAAAATATCCACTGGTAAAGTAGGGTTCGCAGTCATTCTTTTATATACATTGTATTTCCCCAAACCAAAACTTTTTGAGAATGCTTTCCATATATTATAAGCCGCTGGGAAATATTCCAATGGTTCCCCAACAACTCAAGACGCATGACCACCCAGGCCCTTATCAGCAGCGGACTGGACTATGGCAACACAATCTACGCTGGCTTCACAAATCAATTCTTCAAAGACTCCGGACCACCCAGAACACCGCAGCAAGACTCACCCTCAACATCCCCACAATATACACATCATGCCCCACCACAGAGAGCTACACTGGCTACCAATCCAGGAGCTATGTCAGTTGAAACTGCTCACCCAAGCATACAAAGCTCTCCACAGTGTCAGACCTGCCTTCCTCAACCACCGCCTCAACTTCCACAACCCACCAGGCAACTGCACTCAGCCTCACTCCTCCTACTGCATCTGTAAGAGCAAGTCATGAGGTCGCTCCTTCTCCTCCATCCCTGCCAAATCCTGGATTAACTTTCCTCATCACATCAGTACCTCCCCATCCCTTCTTGAAGTACGCAAGAAACTGAAGACCTGTGTTGTGATCTATGAAGATAGACACCTGGGGCCAGGAGGTAATATTAAGCCTTCTTTATTCAGTCTCCAGTACAGGTCACATCTGTCTTGACTCCAGCCAGCCTAGTGTGGTACCAGCCCCACCAGGAGCAGCCTGCCTAGCTGCTCAGCCCATCTCTAACTGCCAACACTCAGGAGAAGTGGAGAAGTGTGGCTCACTGGTTAGAGGAGGCACACCCTGAAGCAGAGGTCAGACCCGGGACCAGGGTTCAATTCCCGACACGGCAGGGTCTGAGCCCAAGTGTCCACGGACTCGATAATTCTCACTTCGGTGCCTACTCGAATCATGGGTTCACACTCTGCAACTCTGGGCAATAGCTTGCTTAATCTCCACTACGGCCCCCCCGCGGCGGGATGCCTGGCTTTCACCTTGGGGATGCCCAGTACGGGTTATCTCACAGGGAAAAGCCAGGACGGGTTCCCAATGCAAGCGCCGAGATGCCCAAGGGTAAGTCGAGCGCTTTATAAGAACACACATACATACATACATACATACACTCATCCACTCAGACACCCAGGCACTCCATGCATCAGAAGCACACCAACATTCCATGACCATCTCACGCTCTGGCTGAGCAGTTAGAGGCAGCAGGGCTAGAGTACATGTTATACAATTAAGTAGGGTATAACAACCTGTCTACTCGACTAGGAGCCCGATCGGTCTACTCCAGCTCCTGAATACCCTTCGGTGGATGATAGTGATAACATAGCAAACATTCCTGTGATCAGTACTGCAGAACCTGCTGAACTAATGAGAGCTACACCCTAAAAACAAGTGGAGAGGAAAATACACCATATTATATAATTTATAATCCTAGCTTCTAAATATCGAGGTAATGAAATCACATACGCACATGGGTGGTTTTGGTCTTCAGTTTATGGAAGCGTTTTTGTTCCCTTGTAATAAATTCATACTTCTTAAAACTCATATCTGGAATTATAACCATTTCCTAATACTGTTCTTAGAATCTCAATTGTGTATTCATATGAATGTCTGTCCTTGAAATAAGAGAGCGCCTGTTGGAATCGCATCTGTGACAAAAGTCAGGCAGCACTTGTAGAGTGTTTCATTCACTTCTGCACCACTTCTGAAGGCAGTGAGTGTATAATAGGCCTATTGC
Organism: Triturus cristatus; assembly: GCF_964204655.1. Classification (NCBI taxonomy): domain Eukaryota; kingdom Metazoa; phylum Chordata; class Amphibia; order Caudata; family Salamandridae; genus Triturus; species Triturus cristatus. The sequence goes on along the minus strand of NC_140588.1, from coordinate 614,977,375 downwards.
ATAGGAATCTGATGGTTACTTGTCCTAAGGACAATGTGTGTACGTAAAATAAAGGCATACAGGGATGAAAGTACTTTAAGAGGGACATGAGCATTTCAAGAAGAGTGGGAATGGACAGATGCAGAAATGCGTTCCTGCTCCTTTTAAGGTACAGGCCAGCATGGGCATCAATTCACCAAAATGTCAGGTGTAGTAGAAGTGACTTCACATGCCCCTGGACCTTCACTCTCACTCACACATCCTTATGCTAATACATACACACATTTTCACACATACATAAACACACTCTGCCTACACATGCACATACATTCACACAAAGACGCATTCATAACTGCAAGCATGCACACAACATAAATACATTTAAAAGCATTTTTTTACTTGCCTCAGCTGCCAGGGAAAGTCTCATATTCCAGCTATTAGTACTACATTTTTTTAAAATTAAACTAATAGCGAATAATGTAATATTATTCACTATTAGTATAATAAAGAATTGACAAAAAACGAGGTACGCTAAGCCCCCACCGACGTCCAAAAGGACGACCTGTTTCTGATCCTACCACTGATTTTGCCTCTGCTGGCGCTAGGGCTCGCAAAGGCAGTAGCAGGGGTCACAAGGGGCACGCGAAGGGTCGCAGCAGCGCCCCTGGCGACCCATAAATGATGCCCATGCACACCAGCACTTAGGAGGCTCGCAAGTCACACTTCCATCATCTCAAAAATGGTAGGATCACAGGACGTTTGTCTCGGCTGCCGCTGCTTCTCCTGAGGTGGGCTTCGGCTTTGCCCTTCTTATTTTAAGGATCCCGGAAGAAAATGAGCTGAAAACAAAATGAACAAAGTTAGCCTCACAAGCCTCCTTGACACTTGGGACCAAACAGAGAGTAAAGCAAACCAACTAACTGACGGATCCGTGGGCTAATAAAGAGTTTTATTGCGTTACTATGGCAACCGGTACCAGTGATGTCATGTGCCCCAAATCTCATTAGGCATCCTACTAGATGTATTTCACCAACCAATGGTATTCCAAATTGTTTTCATCTTGTACAGTAAAGGTGTTCATTTTGTTTCCCTTCCACGCGTGTTCCTATGGCAACAGGCTGAAAAAGTGTCTCCCCGATGCCACTGACAGCATTTCTCAGTGAGAGCCGAGGCATCATGCGCTCACTGCTTGCAGTATCCTTCCGAGGGAGGAAACCTTCTAATTATGTCTAAACAAGCCACTCAAAGATTTCAAACTCGAGCTCTTTTTCTTCTAGAAAAGTGTTGCCAGGCATACCGATTTGAGACATCCGTTCTCCCGTCCGTAAGACGTTGGTAAACTGCCAAGCAGTCCTTCACAGCGGGTCTGTGCACGAGTTTCGATTGCAGGGCCTCAATCATACTCTATAAAATGACTAGTTTGTCCAAAGTACGTACTTTCCGTTTATAAAATGAAATCAACATTTTAGGTCCTGAGCAATCAAAACACATTTCAATTTGAGCAGAAAGCTGGCACAGGCCTAAATAAAATGTTCATGAAAAGAAGATGATTGGAACTCTTGAATCCTCAACTTTCACACCGCATACAACCGCACACGCAGTCCAGTGTAAGGAGAATAGTCCCTAGCAGTAGGCCTATTATGGCACACATACCCCGGGTGTGTGTCTCAGTTAAGTTAGAGTGATCAATCCGTGGGGAAATAGCATGATGTACAAACAATGGGGCATATCAACAAGGGCTTTATCTCTGCTTTTTTGGCTTTAAAAGCCAAAAAAGCAGAGATAAAACTAGAACCCTATCAACAACAGGGTGCTAACACGCAAATTTGCATGTTAGCACCCTTTTACTCTACGCTTCCCCTTGCATCTCTAATGAGATGCAAAGGGGGCGTTCCAGAGTAAAATAATAGGAGAAATGTCGCTAAGCGACATTTCTCCTATTATCAAGAATATCGCTAACCCAGTTAGAGACAAAAAAAGCAGCGCTAACCGCGGTTAACGCTGCTTTTTTACGTCTGGTATTTTTCTGACTTAGCCATGATATCCTATGGAAGGAGGATATCATGGCTAAGTTTGTCTGTCCCTATCAACAAGCTAACGTGAGATTATTGCTGGGTTTCCAGTGATAATCTCACGTTAGCCACTTAGCGTGAGGATTTTTATCGCTATTGAGATAAGCGTTGCTAATAGCACGCTATCTCAGCGATAAAAATCCATGCTAGCCGGCGATAATTATCCTAGCGCTAAGTGCGCTTAGCGATAATTATCGCCGGTTGTTGTTGATATGCCCCAATGTTTCTTCGTGGGTATTAACGTTGTATTTATGGTTAATGCACAAATGAATGAGTAATAGCTTGCAGTAACAAGGTTACCATACATGTAAGAACATCAGGGCCTGTATTACAGGTAGTGCCCTGGGGGCACAACAGGCATGTGAGCCCACTTTTTGCACCCCCAGAGCACTGCGGTATTACAGAAAGGAACTTCTGTAATAATGATAGTGCTGGCGCACATTTAGCGCCAGCGCTATCATACGAGGGCATTCTTTCAGTTGCATGGGGGCGTGGTCCCATGCAATTGAGGAAATCACTTTGACTCTGCGCCTGCGCCACTTTATAGACTCCTGTGCAGAGATGAACATGTCAGTGCTCCCCCTGAGGGCAGCCCATGGACTGCACAGATACTCCTCTACAGGTGGCCGCAGTCACTCAGTGTGCCTGCCTGCAAGGGTATCTCTCCCCCCTCTTCAAAGTGCCGGCAGGTTGCCGCCCGCACTGTCAAACATGGAGCGGCTTTGAAACTGCCTCTCTGTATTCCACTGAATATGCTGCCCCCAAGGCCAGACACAGTTCACGGCTGCCCTGGAGGAAGTGAATTCATTGTAACAGGGTGCATCTGTTTAAAGGTGTGCTGTGGGGCAAACAAAGGCAGTGTACCATAGCATTAAAATGGGCCCAGGCTGCAAATTTTCCTCCAGCAAAAGACAATCTTCTTTTGCTGGAGGCAACTTGTCATAGAATTTCTTAGATGCGATAAAGTATCACTGCAACACTCAAAGCCCATATCAGTGGCAGGCAAGTGAATTAATTGTGCTACCATGCATTTCATTGAAACAATAGACATTTGGAGTGCATGTGAAATCAAAATGCGGAATGTGTTCAAACAGCAGTAAAGGTTTCAAATATATAAAGTGTGAGACAATGCCCCTCTCTGTAATGTCACCCTGGGGCAGCTCCTCCATGATGGTGGAGGAGCATCTCCAGCCTGCTGAAAGACAGCGGAGGCAAAGGACAAAAATAAAATGATAATAAAAAATATTATCATTTTATTTTTAGCCCTGCAGGCTGTATGCCGAGGGAGAAGCATGGCCTCCTCATATTGATGTTGCAGCTACAGCAACAGGGAGGAGGGGGAAGTGGTGGGCACTGCCAAGGGCGCATTATGGTTTGGTCGGCCCTCAAGCACACTTAACCTGTCTCCACCCGAGCTGTGTGCTACAGCTGGTGTGGAGAAACCAACACAGGCTCCCAGTCCATGTCTGATGCCGAACCAAGGCTCTCAGACCAATCCCAGCACTGCTCACATGCTGGGAATAGTATTCATATTATGTGAACAGTGCTGAGAGTGGGAGCTGGAAGCCTGCACAGTGTCCAGCAGTTCCTGGACGGGACGCGAGGATCGGGAGAAATGCGGAGCAGATAAGTATTATTTTCTTTATTTATAGTTCAGGTTTTTTTTGTGAGTGCTCCCCTCCCCCTGCCCCACCACTCAGCAATACGAGTGGCCACTGCTGCTGTCAACCCATTTTTTGGTGAATTTTATTGCTGGTTTTTTTTTTCTTTGAACATTGGGTCACCTCTAATCAAGCCCTGGTACATGAGCACTAACATCTAATACAATTAGTTAACCTGCAAACAGCGATTACTGATTGGCTCTTTATCTTGTCTTGCCATTTTTCTCTTAAAAAGGTCACCTTATTAGATTATTGTTGTTATGGTATCATTTTGTTTATTAAATCTTTCTCTATTGGTATATATTGAAATGGAATTTGTATTGTGTTGTGTTTTCGAATTTCAACTGTTTTCGTACTTCCTAATGGTTTACACTTTTCTTTAAATTAAGCCTGTCTTCTCTGTGCTATAGCTATAAAGGGATGAGCTGAGGTTTAAAGTATTGATACTGGTGACACTAATTTTGCTCCTTACCTTCCCTACTAAGTTCAAGGCAGATGGTCCTTTATTGCCTGCTAAAATGTGTGGAGGGGAGTAAAACAATTCAAGATTATACTTTCAATTAGACATGCTTTAAAGACCACAGACTCCGAATTCCAGTTTTGTGGATTTATTACAAGGCCAAAAATAATTGAATATAAACACACCTTAGTATCAGAGTATATAGGTACATAAAAATCAATACAGAGCCGAGTGTACGTATATAATTCATTCGGCATAAAAGGCATAATATGATGAACTCCAAAATCAAAACGCAACTAAGGATAGAAGCTGAGTCCCATTCTCTTTTCATTTGAGAGAAAAACCAAAGTATCTTTCCCCACTCTACTCTAAATGGAAGTCCTACCTTTTTCTCCAATATCCTATCCCAAAGCTGTCAGCACGAGTTGACTTCCTAAGAAGTACTCACGTCAAATGGGTCTGATAGCTTAAAGCTATGGCGCTCGCTCTAAGATGCTCCTTCTCCTCCAAAAAATAAGCAGAAGTCCCTCGAATCTGTCCCTGCGCATTATAAAAAAAGACAATGTTCAACTCGCAGTACCTCATATTCATTGGCACCATCCTTCAGTAAGTTTCCACAGAAGCCTTTAATTAAATTGCTTCTTTTCCAGTGGCCTTGGTTCCCAGATAGGCTAGACACGAAAGGCGTCCTCCCTTTTCGCCTTCTAGACTTCTTCAAAAACATTCCAAGTATCTCCTTAAATCTAAGAATAACAAGGTTGAATTCCAGCACCTGCAGTAGGATGAGAACATACTGCCTTCGAGCACCAAAGGATTCATTTAATTATAATTCTTGAGCAACCAAGAAGAAACAAAACTCAAAACAACCTACAATTTGGGCCTACAATTCAGTCAACTTGAACTAAATATGAATTACATTACACGAGTATAATTTCATCCTGCACATAACACATACAGGAATTATAAGTTTCTTTAGTACATACAAAGCCCACTTAAATGCGCACACATTTCGAAACTAATATAACTCGAATAAATGCATCTTAATAATCATGAAACACTGGAAACGATAAAAATACATGTGAGTACATTTAAACCATGAGTATAGCGCACTCATACAATTTAGAGTGCTACAAGCGCTCTATCAATACCTTTGTCTGGACCTAACAGGTTAGTGACTTTATTCCCTAAGGTGGACTACCATCCATCCTAATAAATGAATCACTTTCTTACAAATTTATAATGGACACAGTATTTTTCATGGCAATGAAGACATTTTCTACTTATTTGGATTTCTTTTTAGAGTGCTTCTAACGGTCATGTGGTTGCATTAGATTTTTAGTGGGGTACATATAGGAGGTAGTGGTGGGTTGCATTGTGACGTATTGCAAAACACCATATGGTGGAGAGGAAATCGATTTCTACATAGGAGAGTCTCAGAAGATATCCATTATAAAACATGTTAACAACATTATGACAAAGCCATAAAGAAGAGCAGGAGCCTGGGTGAAATAATGCCCCATTTAAAAAAAAAAGACTCAGGAGACTTTATTGTTAAAAAAAACATGTTTGGTGTGATGACACAAGTTATTTGGCAAGTAAACTCTTTATTGTCCGTGGCCAACTTTGTACTCTATATTAAAGGGAATATGTATCACAGAAATATGTGCTTCAATCTGAACTTATGTGAGGACTTAAATAGAGAAAGATTGGGTTACTTACTAACTTGAGTTCCCTTAGGGCTTGGCAATCTGACGTGTTGGATGCAAGTGAGTGCTTTAGCCCCTTTTTAAGATGGTGATATAGCGATTATTGCTTTACATCGATAAGCATATTTGAAAATATGTGTCTTTGTATACTATGGTTCTAGTTCAAGAGATTTATTTGTGACAACTTATTATGTGATATTATTTATTAGTAAAACAAGGGGCAACTCAGTAATCCTGAAGAGCTGGGCAGTAAGTGATGAAGGAAACAATGGTTCCTGAAGGGGGGAGTGTGAACCTCAACTGCCTCGATAACTAGTGAATAACCATCAGTTGATTGGTTTTACTAGAAAAAGTACAGTTTTAGAAAAAGATTTAAAAGCACAAAAAGAATAACTCCTTAGGCTATATTATTTTGGGCATTTGAAATTGAAGAGGTGTTCCCAAAAGATGCTGCAGCACAGTGAAAGTGAGGAAAGTGAGTATAAAGTGCACTAGTGCCATACAATATATACATAAATAGCGACTGAAGAGGATGCACAGGTGTTTGATACACACTCTGACACAGAGTTAAGGCTCTTAAATCACATAAAAACAGTACACTATTATTTTGTCATCGTTCAAACCTCTGGGATTATTTCTACATGGTCATAATCAGGACAAAGAATGGGAAACACCCATTGGGTGGTACTTGTGTAGTGAATGTCAAATAGAGCATTCCAGAATGGATCCGCTGCTTCGGTCTGATGCAGGTCAGTGAACTGTTTTCCAAGTCTAATATTTGTGACCCACTTCAAATATAATTCAACTCTGTGGAGGTTTTATGTACAGAGTCCATGAACCATGAAGCTAGTAGTGTTCAAGGTAGGTGTCATCCTGATGGAACAAACAAATTGTGAACTACCAAAGACATGAGTTCTGCCTGTAAACACTAGATAAGTGTCGCTGTAAGGAATCGGAAGAGGCAAGCCCAGGCCAACGGATCTCAGTACTAGCACAATTGGGTTAAGTCACCGATGCCCAGATGTATGACGCTTGCATGTAGCGAGTCACAAATTGCGTCAAATTACGACTCACAATTTGCGACTCGCTAAATGCAATGTACAACAGTGTCTCAGACACTGTTCGCGATTCCCAATGGGGTCGCAAATTGCATGTCTAATCAATATTCATGAGGCAAAGAGCAATTTGCGACCCCATTGGGAATGGCCAGCATTTACAGGGATGGTGGTCTGCTGGGGTCAGCAGACCACCATGTCTGTGACTGCTTTTCAATAAAGCAGTTTTTTTTAATGCAGCCCGTTTTCCTTAAAGGAAAACGGGATGCATTTAAAAAAGAAAAATTAAAGTTTTCAGTTTCATTTTTTAATGGCAGGCAGTAGTCCCTAGGACCCCTGCCGGATCTTTGAAAATATTTTCACACCCATTAACAAAGAGGAAGGGGTCCCGAAGGGTGGTAAACAGCGAGTGTTTTACGACCGCAAAGGTGGTTGCAAAACAATGCTACATGCCATTTGCACTCGCAGGAAGAGGGGGGCCTTGGCACACCACTTCCTAATAGCGAGTCGCAAACCATATTTTGAGAGTCGCTAATAGGTTAGCGAGTCGCAAAATATGGTTTGTACATGGGGCTGACCTTTTTTGAGGTCGCAAACAGGTCAATTTCCCGTTTGTAACCGCAAAAAACGGTTGTACATCTGCCCCCAAAAGAGGTAATTTAGTTAAAAACGGCAGCCCAGGGGATCAAAACCTACAACCAGTTCGAACAGGTCACTGCATCAGTCAATGTGAGTGATAGTCAGGCTCAGTGCCAGTACCCACGTCCATTCAGCAGAGATGTGGCTTTGTTAATATTTGAAGTGGGTCACAGATATTAGACTAGGCAACCCGTTCACTGATCTACATCAAACTGAAGCAGCAGATCCATTCTGGAATGTACTATTTGACATTCACTACAAGAGTACCACCCAATGGTTGTTTCCCATTCTTCATCCTGATGTTGACTATAAGAAAGTGCCCTTTTTTTTTGCATGGTTGCCCGTACGTTTTGCCGAGCTGCTGCTGTACTTTGAGTGTGCCATGGGTTCCTCCCAAACAGGTACCCAGGGCCTATGTTCTTACCCTAAAACTGCATTAAGACAAAACCCAATTAGCATTCTTTGGCCACAGGTCAGTCCCTTGTAAATGGTACCATAGGTACCAAGGGCACTGTGGCAAGGGAAGGCCTCCAAGGGCTGCAGCACTTATTGTGCCACCCTTAGAGGCCCTGTACCTTTGCACACACACACACTGCCATTGCAGGCTGCACGTTCTGGTGAAGAACAAAGTGAAGAGCTCACATGGCACACATCCCTGTGTGCCATGCCTACAACCCACTCACCTGGCATAGGTCAGCCACCCCTCTAGCTGGGTGCACTATACCAGTGGTGAGGGTACAGGTGCATGAGCCCTGTACCCCTACAGTGTCTAAGCCAATTCTTAGACATTGTAAGTGCAGTAATGCCATTAACAGTATATGGTGCTGGGAGTTTGTCATTACAAACTCCACAGCACCATAATTTCTTTACTTAAAACTGGGAAGTTTGGTATCAAACTTCTCAGCACATTAAACCCACACTGATGCCAGTGTGGGATTCAATGAAAAATGCACACAGAGGGCATCATAGAGATGCCCTCAGAAAAACGACCCTGGCTGAGTGGCTGCTCGCCAACTGCCACCACTGGCTATGCTTCTGGACCCCTTGGTTGAGAGCCTGCTGCTCTCGGGGGTCTGAAACAATGCACATCCTGGGACGAGGTGCCAAGCCTCCACACCCAGGATGGGCAGGGTCCACGAAGGGGAAGCTTCAAAGGCTAGATGCCTTTGTGAGCTACCCCATTCATTTGTTGCTTCCAACAACTGGCCCATACTGGTTCTGACCCTCACTTTGGGCGGGAGAATCAATGGGAAAACCAAGTGAGGAAGGGAGGTGTGCCCACCTTTGCAAACCCCACCCCTTAGGTGAGGGAGGTGAGGAAAAGCACAACTCTCAGTCCCCGCCATCTTGCAGATGGGGGGACCCAGCCAACCAGTGAGAGGCACATGCCCCCCTCCCACTGGAGGCTGGCATAATAGGGGGTGTACCCACCCCAAGGAAGGGACCATTGGTCTAGACCTTTACTTACCTGTAACACCCCTAATTCTAGTGTTTAGGGGCAACCCTGAACCTTGTCTCCTCAGACAAGAACTGACCAGAAGTGAAGAAGAAGAACTGAAGAAGCCGTGTAGAACTAAAAAGAGGAGGACGCCCACTGACTTGGTCCCAGTCCTACCGGCAGGGCTGCACCTTGAATGTGCTCCAGCGAAATCCCGATGTGTCCTGCAGCCAGCAGCCCCCAAGAACCCGAAGGTCCTGCCCTGACTTCCAAAACCAAGACTTTGTCTCCCGTGACCACCGGATTTGCTCAACAACAGACTCTGACACTGGCCAAATCCTCTACTCTGCACCACTCAGCACCCGACGCCCACGGCCTGAGTTCGAGTGCCCAACACCACGAGGAGGTCTCACCAGCGATACTGACCTGAGATCTGGTGATCTCTGACCTGCCTTGAATCTCCAATTGCTGCCTGCAGCCCCTTTCTGTAGGATCCCCCCGACGCGAACGAAGCTGGTAAGAAAACCAGATGCCTAAAGAAACCCCTGCACCAGATGTCCAACGGCCTTGGGTGGCCCAAACGATAGTATCCCAGCATCCCCAGGCATCCCAGCTTACCTCCCCAACCGGTGGTCACATCCCCGAGCCTGCAGTGTTTGTTGCAACCGGAGAATCCCCATTGAAATCAACAGGGCAACTGATGCCAAAACAGCACCCTCTGCACCCAGGTGCCCCAGCGCCGCTGCAGGTGTACTTTGGGTGCTAACTTGGATCCCCCTTGCCCTGAGCCTAACACCAGGAGCTTTGCTCCCACAACCTTGTTGACTGCTTGTGAGCAGCCACCAACCGGAGTCCCCCTATCCCCCATTAGATAACATTGGGCCTCAGCACTCTGCACCCGGCCGCCCTAGTGGCGCTGAGGTTGTTCTGAGAGTACATCCTCTACTCTGGGGGAACCCTGATTCGAACCCCAGAATACCAACTCCGACCAATAACTACTTACCTGTAGACCAATAATTCATTTTCCTCCCATAGGATTGCATTAACTGCTTTTATTGAAAATTGTTCTAAGTGTGGAGTTGGTTTTGGATGAGAACTTGAAAACTGCAAATATCTAAAAACTGCTTTACTTAAATTTTCGCTAGGAAATGTCCCAGTGTGATATCTAGGCATATCACACTGAGTAGAAAAAGTAATCCATAAAGTAATCTGAAAACTAATCAAAAGTAATCTAACCGTAATTTCCACTGTATTCAAAGTATGTACATACCTGTAAGAAAGTCATTTTTATTCAGCTTGCTTGTATTGTTCAACTTGCCTTGAAAAGTAAATAATATTTGTCATACAAACAAATTGGTCTGAGTTCAGTCTTTGAGTGTGTGATATCATTTGCTGCCTGAGTGTGTACAACAAATGCTTAACACTACCCTCTAATAAAGCCTTACTGCTCGCCCACACTACCACAAATAGAGTGTAAGGTGCTATCTACTTTTACCTCTGCCTACCTTTGGAGTTCCACTTGACTCTGTGCACACTATACCTCATTTTGGTACAGTATATACAGAGCCATCTTTCTACAATGACCCAATATAAAGAATCCTAAAGGGTCAAAACATTGACACAATAATAGTGTACTGTTTTTAAGGCAACTTAGCAGCCTTTAACTCTTTGTCTGATTATGTGTCAAACACCTGCACATCCTCTACAGTCACTATTTATGTATATATTTGTTAGAAATAGGGTTTCTGGTTGGCTAGAGCTTTTTCCAGACTGAGCAGACGCAGACTCAAGACGTAGAGTGGGTGAGGCGGCTCTCCACTCACTGCTACCCGTGAGCTGCCCGCCGAATGTTTTCTCTGGCACTCTCCTCCGCTGCATTGAACAGGGAGAGCATGTTCATAGTGGTTTGCGGTGCATGGCATGAGGGTCAAGCGCCTCAAATTAAGACCATGCGGTAAGTGGCAAGTGCGGCTGCCATTAATAGTCGGCCGCAGTAAGAGTGAACCCTCTGCAGCATCGCTGAGGTGGCCCAACTAGGTTGGGTACAGCCTGCAATCCCGCCCTGTGTTCCCCGCTTGCCCCCACTCCTTGCGCCCCCTCCCCCAGCCTCCACCCTTCTGCGAAACAATAAACAACTGCGCAACAACAGCGCATTAACAGCGCAGACAGCACAGACATTCATAGGAGCCCCGTTAAAGAGGCAGAGGGAAGACAGTGGGGGATAGTGGAGGGGCAGTAGCGCCTAAACCTGTGCCTTTAAGACCTCTCAAGCACCCAGAGCCCAAAGTGCCTAAAGACCCCGCCCCAGGAATTTTTTTTTTTTAAAGGGGTTGAAGCACTACCCCTCTGGCAACTCTCCCCTAAGGAGCAAGGGGTGTAAGGGGAGAGCAGCACCAGGAAAGGATAAAACAAAAAACCCCAAGAACAAAATCACCTAGTACCCATTGGCGGCAAAGACTGCCTCAGTGAGAGGATCACATAGGCTGGTTGATAGGGAATAAGGGGGAAATATGTGAGAGAAAACGGGAGTGATTCCAAAAACACACCACTTTTCAACTTCCACTTCTAGTCCATGACATCTTGGTTTAGGAAGCGACTGCAAAGGAGAGTGCCTTTGACTCTATCCCCAGAATCTGACAGCACCCTTTGCCTTCCACCTTAAGCTTAGCTTCACCCCAAAGGGATCCTTGTGGCAGCAACTGACAAGGCTGGATCCAGAGCAAGTAAGATTCTCAATTACCAAGCTGCCATTACCCCGGACTCGGGACCCAGGATCAAGCTCCTCCGTTATGAGATCAGGAAAAGTCAGAGGTGCAGAAGAAAACCCAGAAGGAAAACCCAAGAGGGAAAAAGGGGGCCCAACGAGATGTGGAAAAAATTAACAAGTCACATGATTTAGTGTCGGAGATTGACCAAGACATAGTCAAAGACGAGGAAGAAGAGCTGCCTGCAACGACCAAGCATTGCCCAAGTGTCAAAGTCAGCAAGCGGTCACTTATCACAGACTTTCTAAGAGTATGGTGCAAGCTTTTCCCCTGAGAATCATGAGGATTACAAGGAAGCCAAACCTAGCAATAATAACAACAACACCTACTACGAAGGCATCAAGGCATCCCTCCTCTTCAGCATGCACAACAAAAACACGGATAGCTATTGCATGAAACAAAAAGATATGTTCTCTTCCATAAGAGAAAATACAAGCAAGTAATCAACCGAGGCACACAAATACATGATTCACACCTATTTACCAACTTCCAAGAGTACCACCATCAGCTGGTAGAGGCTTTAGTTAACACTCAGCCAGACCCGAGCTGGGAGCCGCTAATCAGTCAATTGGCTCAGCCAGCCCAACAGCATCATCAAACTCCAAACCAAAAATCCAATGATGACCCAGTGCTCTGGCAAGATAACATTCTAAGTCAGTTTGCACCAGCCTATTTACCGGCAGACCCACAACCATCTGAACAACTGGAGCACCTATCAACCAGCAAACAAGATCTTGAAATCCTCTTCTCACTATTCAAATCATCTAAAACTGCCAGCAAATAGAACAGGAACCGCCACATCAAAATCCAAATGGGCGTCTGCCTTATGAGGCTAAAGAGCCTATAGAAGCCCTTGCTATTGAATCATGTGACTCACACAAAAACGCACAACCAAGAAACATCAAGGACCAATTGGGTCAATCCCTGACAGAAGTAGCCACTCACTCTTCAATCCCCTCCGTATGGCCCCACCTGTTAAACACCATTGTTAGAAATGGGGGTCTCTAGTTGAAAAGGGTTTTCGCCTTTGTCCAAGTAGGGACCCTTCTTCCTAGTTATGGTAAGGGAGTTACACTCCTAAAATAACCTCATCTCACCCCCTTGGTAGCTTGGCATGAGCAGCCGGGCTTATCTCAGAAGCAGTGTGTAAAGCATTTGCACATAACCAACAGTAATACAATGAAAGCACCATAAAAGGACACCACACCAATTTAGAAAAGTATCCAAAATTTGTATATGTCCAAAACAAGACCAAAACGATAAATATCAAACATACAGTACTTTAAAAATATATACTTTGCAAGATATTCTTAAAATTGCAGAAATACCTCAAAAACACAGTTCGTACGAGTCAGTAGCTCCGTCCGGGGCTACCGCGATGCTGAAAACAACAGGGTCTAACAGTTGCAGCTGACCACATCGGTATGGGCCAGCAGAAGCGTGGACAGACTCGGTAACAGTACCTTTCTTGTTGTGCCTGGCACGTTGGTGCGAGCCAGTCATGGCAACCGTCGCAGTTGCATTGCAAAATGGAAGCGGTGCAGGGTGCGGTGCCCTCTCGATGCGGTGCAGGCAGCTGCTCAGTGACGATGTCCAGACGGCGTCGGTGAGATCAAGGCTTACGGTGCAGGGTGAGGCGGTGCTGGCAGGTTACGGTGCAATTTCAAGCCAGTTAGCGGAAGCTGGCGTCGATCGGCTTAGACTGCTGTGTGGGACGAGGCGGTAAGTCGTGAGACTTATGAGCGATGCCCCCAGCCACGATGTGGTCACAGGTGTCAAAGTCAGCTGCAGCGACGGCGTCAGTGAGACCAGGATGGCGAAATGAAGCGAGGCAGTGCGGAGTGCAGTGTCCACAGGTCACGGTGCAAGCAGCAGCTCGGTGGCGGCGGTCGTCATCAGTGAGACCAGGGTTGCTGTGCAAGATGCTGACGGTGCAAGATGCGGTTCGTCAAGACACAGAGCCAGCGACAGAGTCGGTGATGAAGTCGGTTGCTTTTCCCTTCTCTGTGGCACCTGAAACAGTGGTTCCAGAAGCAGTACCCAGAGGTTGGTGAAGTCTTTGCAGTCCCTGAGACTTCAGAACAGGAGGTAAGCTCTATTTCAAGCCCTTGGAGATACTCAGCACAAGTAAAGAAAGTTCAGTCCAGTCCTTTTCGCTGACCAAGGCAGAAGCAGCAAATGCAGGCCATCCCAACAAAGCAACAACGCAGCAAAGGGGCAGTCCTCCTCCTAGCAGCTCTTCCAGCTCTTCTTCTTGACAGGTTCCTTGATTCCAGCAAGTTCTAAAGTTCTGGGGTCTGGTCCCTAATATTTATGCTCAAATCCCTTTGTTCTCTCAGGCAGCGAGTGTCTGTGCTTAGTCCAAATTAGTTCTGGCCCAGCTTCCTGGCGGGAGGTGGAGACAGCATTGTGAAAGGCAGACCAGGCCCATTCAGGTGAAAGGAAATCTCCTCCCACTACTCTAAATGCAGCCTAGGTCTATTCAGCCCATCCCTGACTCATCCAGACTCTCTGAAGCATCTGCACATCCCCAGCCCCTGTTAATCCAAAGCCAGACAGTCAATCCACAAACCCAGAAGAGGCACATAGGAAGGCTAAGCAAGAAAAAAAATACCTAATTTCTAAAAGTGGTATTTTCAAGCACAGAACATAAAAATCATCTTTATTAAAAGCTACATTTTTACATTCTGAGTCCAGACGTACTAAACTCCATTTCCCTGTCTTGTTCCAATGGGAAGTTTTGCTTACAAGATGTTGTAAGTAAAACTCCCATTCTTTCCTATGGGACAGATAGCCTTGCAGTGGTGAAAAAAGAAATGCCCTGTAATTCACCACCAGGACATATCACACACACCAGTACATGCCTGACCTTTAACATACACAGCACACTGCCCACAAGGGTACCTTGGGCCTACCTTAGGGATGACTTATATGTAAGAAAAGGGAAGGTTAGGGCCAGGCAAGTAGGTGCACTTGCCAAGTCAACATGGCAGTACCAGACTGCACACAGGCTCAGCAACGGCAGGCCTGAGTTACCTTTTCAGGGCTACTCATGTGGGTGGCACAAGCAGTGCTGCAGGCCTACAAGTAGCATTTGATTTACAGGCCCTGGCACACTCAGTGCACTTTACTAAGGGCCTACCAGTAAATTAAATATGCCAATCATAGAAACACCAATGAATAATAACAATTTACAACAGGAGCACTTGCAATGTAACACTGAACAGCAGTGAGAAAGTGCGCAGAGACACTAAACCAGAGTCAAAACCGGAAGGTCAGAAAGCAAAAAGACAGGGGAAACACACCAAAAGATGCCAAGTCTTACAACCATCGAAACCATTGGAACCGCCATAACATACCATACGAACAAGCTAGACACCCAATATGAGCTATTAAACGTCCTAGCTATCCACGTCCAGGGGATTGAACAAAAGTTGTATGCTCTTAATACCATGATAATGAAGGTACAACAAGACCGGGACACTACATATCACACGTGCCATTGTCCACAAATATTTGACAAACTCGCAAGGGTACCAATTATAATGACAGAGCTGTTGGGGGTAGTCATGGTAACTCAAACAAACCCCACACTAGTTAGGGATAGGGAATTCAAGGGAGAAGACAATGGCCGTCCTCGGTCTCTAGGGAGCAACACTTCAAGAAATAAAGAGATCTTTAAGTCCTCAGAATGCACAAGCACAACTTCACTTACTTAATACTAAGAAAGAGCTCGAGCAACTGTATGAACAACCACAACCAGAAGGGTCAGTACCATCACAAAAACAATATAACCCAACAAGGATAGCTGACAAATTCATCAAACAAACAAACTCGCGCACTTCCCTCACAAAGAGGGAACAAAAACGCTTGAGGAAAGCAAGAAAAAGCAAACTAAACAAGCAATGCCCATATTTACCGCCAACACAAAAGACATAGCCCATCCAAAATACCGATGAAAAAATGAGAAAGATCTAGGAGAAGAAAGCATAAGGGACTCTACTAGCATATTAGACCACACCTCAACAACTATGAAAGAGGCTGCCGTCTCAAGAAGCCATAAACCACAAAATAGTGAAATTTTATCAACAAGTAAAATACTTCATATTTAAAACCCGGGTATGCACGAGACAACCAATACTATAATCCAGGGCACTCAAAAAATGAATCTAATCCAACTCCAAAAGAAGTAATGACCAAAGCGAGTGAATTTAGTAATCAGGACGCAGCCACAAACTGGAGAGGTGTTACAGCCGAGATGAGTAATCCCAAAGAAGTCAAGATACATTCACCAAACTGGAGTGGCTTCAATTCAAATCAAATAAAATTGGGGATATTTATTTAGCGCAGCATATCACCCGAAGGTCTCATGGCGCTTTGTGGTGGCTCAGGAGTTTGGTTTAGACAGAATCCATTTAAGAATCGAAGAGCCAGGTTTTTAGTCCCCTCCGGAAACAGTTGTGATCTGGCGGAAACAGTTGTGATCTGAGATGGCGCTTAAGCGTAAGGGTCATTTATTCCACGAATTTTGATAGGTGTTAGAAGGAATTTGCTGCTGGATCTTAGAGTCCTGCATGGATGGTACCAGGCGAGTTTCTTTTTCCAGTATCCAGGACCCTTGCCGTGGAAATTCTTGTGGGCTAGGCAAAGAATCTTGAAATGGGTCCGTTTCATGACAGGAAGCCAGTGAAGAAGTCTCAAGCTAGGAGCTGAAGGAGCTCTTGGGGGAGGTTCAACACAAATCTGGCGGCAGTATTCTGCAGGACCTGGAGTCTAGTAAGAAGATCTTCATTTATTGAAGACAGCAGAGCGTTACCATAATCCATACGGTTAATGATCAAGCCTTGGACTAGTAGCTTCCTGGCTTCCATTGGGAACCATTTAAAGACTTTATGCAGGTTACACATTATGCCAAAACAGGAGCCAATTAGGTGGTTGACCTGATCTTTCATAGACAATTGATTGTCTATTTGGATGCCTAGATTCCGAACTGATTGTTTTCAGTTCAGTGGCTTGGAGGACCAATCATCAAAGAACCTTGAAAGCACCCAACAAAACTCCGTAGGATAATACCCACAAGTTGCCATACATTGTCAAGGCACCATAGAAGTATCAACAGAGACCTTGATTGACTGCGCCAAAATACGACCAACCGATTCCATAACCACATGTTATGAAATGTTAGAGGTGGTTCCACTCTATATCTCGAGGGGATCTCATGATATTTTGAACAGAAGCGCAATATTTAGATTACTAGAAGTCCTCCCAGCTCTGAGGCACATTAAATCAGGAGACCTGGAAAGAATCGAGTTTAAACCCAGCCCCAACTGATTCGGGCCTTGTTAGAAATGGGATTTCTGGTTGGATATGGCATGCGCCTAAGCCAGGCAGAAACCACCACTCTTGTCAGGGTAAGGGAGTTCCACTCTAAAGATAACCCCTGCTCACCCCCTTGGTAGCTTGGCACGAGCAGTCAGGCTTATCCCAGAGGCAATATGTAAAGCGTTTGTGCAACACACTCACACAGCAGCAACACACAAGGCACACTACAAAAGAAACTCCACACAAGGTTATATAAAATATAGCCTTTGTATTATCATAAACACATTAGAATCATAATCACACAATATACACTGTGCCAACTGGCACGAGGCAATATTCGCAGGGAATTACATACAGGACAGGGCCAATCGGGCCACTGTCAGAAACTGTAGAAAGCACTAGTAACACATATAAAACACAACCAGTAACAATTGGCACAATAATGACCTCAGCATTATATCACATTAGCATTAGCAACATAACCGCATTATGTCTGCATCATCACGTTAGGCAATAACATTAGGCATAAGGCACATTGTGCATAAACCTCCTAAGCAAAAACCCATTACGCCATAGGCATCACAAGCATAAACACATTATTCAATAAAACAAAATCAGGAGGGCACCTTAGTGACCCTCCCTGGGTGCATACATTACCTTCCAAAATGACCCCAGGCCAACTGGCCTTTCACTGGGGCTCAAAAAGCCCTCTGTCCAGAATGTCCGGGTGCAAACTGTGGGCCTTTCAAGCAGCCCTATGGCTGCTAATCCAATGATTGATAAATGTGAGATATGTTTTACTTAGTCAGTTAGTTAACTAGTCATGAGCCTAAACACAATTATACTTAAACAGAGGCTCGTAATATTGAATAAGTCATTCAAATCAGCGAAGGACAACAACCAAAAACACTGAAAGCCGTTATATATACATTTATTTTATAGTTTTGGCAATTTTCTGCAATATTCATAGAACAGAACAAGGTTGCTCCAAGAGGAAACGTGCATCAGAGGAAAGTGATTGAAAAGTGCGTGGATAGAACAAGGAATGAAAGATGCATAGTAGTAGGGGTGATCAATTAGTTACAATTACAGGCAATGTGAATCGGTTGTAATTCACCGTCCACAAGCCAAGAAACCTGGTCACATTTATTGAGTACACAATTAGTATAGTTCAGAAAAAGACCCCATTGGTGGTCTTGCACGAAGGACTGGAATTGTGTCCCAGGTAGCAAAGGGTGGGCGTCGACGTTTCGACCCGTCTTGATGGCCTATGGGGATTTAAACCTTGGCCTTGCGGGTCTTCATCAGGACCAATAAGGGGCAACCCGACTGGAGGGTACTTTAATTGAACCACCTAGTGGTATGGTTCCACTGGGAGAAATGCCGGGTAAGAGGGCTTGGTTTTGAAGGGTCTTTAATTCAGTGTCGCTTCAGAGGATCAGTCAAAACTGATAGCGATGTATCCAATGTCCGTTCATGGATACCCAGCGCAGAGATTCAATCAGGGCATGGAGTTCACATCAAATGTGTTCGAGAAACCGGAGCGTCTGTCTCCGTTGAAAGCCCGGCGCGGTGTGAGCTCGTCCGGACGAGCCTCGGACGAGCTCACACCGCGGTTCAATTAAAGTACCCTCCAGTCGGGTTGCCCCTTATTGGTCCTGATGAAGACCCGCAAGGCCAAGGTTTAAATCCCCATAGGCCATCAAGACGGGTCGAAACGTCGACGCCCACCCTTTGCTACCTGGGACACAATTCCAGTCCTTCGTGCAAGACCACCAATGGGGTCTTTTTCTGAACTATACTAATTGTGTACTCAATAAATGTGACCAGGTTTCTTGGCTTGTGGACGGTGAATTACAACCGATTCACATTGCCTGTAATTGTAACTAATTGATCACCCCTACTACTATGCATCTTTCATTCCTTGTTCTATCCACGCACTTTTCAATCACTTTCCTCTGATGCACGTTTCCTCTTGGAGCAACCTTGTTCTGTTCTATGAATATTGCAGAAAATTGCCAAAACTATAAAATAAATGTATATATAACGGCTTTCAGTGTTTTTGGTTGTTGTCCTTCGCTGATTTGAATGACTTATTCAATATTACGAGCCTCTGTTTAAGTATAATTGTGTTTAGGCTCATGACTAGTTAACTAACTGACTAAGTAAAACATATCTCACATTTATCAATCATTGGATAAGGACCATTGTTTTTGGTATCACTAATTCGCCCAGGTCCCTCTTCCTTGGGTCACCCCATTTTTGTAATGGCCACCTATGGCTGCTAAAGCAGCAAAAGCCAAAGTGCGCAATGCGCTGGGGAAGAGGAGTGTATCTCACTCTTTCCTCCTTAAAACTAAAATGCCCCCGTGTTGCAGATGCCCACACTCTTGCGGTGCAGCAGGGGAAATGGGCGCTGGCACCACTGTGCCTGGGGAGCCCCTCCATCTCGGGGCTCCTCTCTCTGAAAAATGCCCCCAAACTTAAAGCACACACACCATGAGGGATTCCTGTAAGGGCAGCTGCCCACTACCACTCGGGCAGCAACTCTATGTGGCCAAAGTAGTACCCTCGATGTTGCAGCTGCCCGCTGTCTGGCGGGGCAGCTGTGGGAAATTAGCCCTGGCACTAGCTTGTCTCCTGCCCCCAACGAGAAATTGGCACAGACACAACGTTGCCTCAGGGAGCGTCACCACTGCTCTGCTCTGCCCCCACTCACTGGGGCAGATCTCTGCTGGCTCCAGGCACTGACAATGTGCCTCGATGGGCCTCTCCTCACTTCCCTCCGGGACACCGCAGCATCCGGCAGGGAGCCCGCAAGGCTCCGGTCCTCTGTCGGCATTGGGTGAAGCTCCGCCCCTGATCAGGCGGACTTGCCTGATTTCCAGCCTGGGCCGACCTGGAGCGAAGTCTCCTGTTCTTGGGCTCCCTCTCTCCTGGGCAAACGCAGGGTAGGCTCCCACTAATTACTGGGTTTAATGAGCCTCCGGGGGTTCCCAGCTGATGGGAGGCAGTGAGGCTCAGCTACATCTTCCACTTGCACTTACGGAGGCGGAGTAGGCTCCCGCCCTCCTTCTGTGCTTCCTCTTCCTCTGCCCTCCTACCACTAGGCAGCTTGCCTGGATACCAGGTCGCCACTCGTGGTGCGGCAGTCCTTTTCAAACGGGCGAGATGTGGGGTAGGCTTCACACGTTTAAAATGCATGCAAATGCGGGGTGGGCGTCCGCTTCCTTAAAAAGCTGGCAATTGCGGGGTGGGCTTCCGCTTCTCTCGTAAGTAGTGTGGGGGAATCCCCACACCGGGATTCCCTCAAGGCAGTTTTGCAGCCCAGCGCTGCATGACCCACGCGCTCCGCTTTTCCTTGGCCGGATTGGAGTCCCCTTCTTTGGGGCTCCAGTAATAAAAATATATAGCGCTCCCCAGACGCTAGGCCTCCAGGGCCCGATTCACAGAAGTATTCTGAGACAAAATCCTAAACGTACTACTTTTGATATTCACAGAAGGCATTTAGTAGTAGTAAAGTTAGGATTTTGTCTTAAGTCTGTCTTAAGTCTGTCTTAAGACAAAATATCCTAACTTTACTACTACTAAATGCCTTCTGTGAGTGCCAAAAGTAGTAAGTTTAGGATTTTGTCTCAGAGTAGTTCTGTGAATCCGCCCCCCCCCCCCAGAGTTCAGGGGGGCAAAGCTGGGCCCAGGCATGCCATCAAACAGGACCCTCCAGCAGGCAGGCAGTCCCTCGTGGTGGTTCCTCTTGGGGCCCAGCAGCACCAGGTCCCCCACAAGTCGCAAGAAAGAACACTTTCATGGGGTCACAGCCCCAGCAACATACATCATTTTCCTTTGTCTGCGCTGGCACAGGGCTTGGGGCAACCAGTTCCAACTGGTTATGGGGGGTGTTGAAGCACTTTGTGTACAGTGCTCACACCCTCCTTTGTTAAATGGGGGCTCAGTCATCAGACCACGACAGGGGGGCGGAGCCAGCATTTACCTAGGCAGGCACAGGCCTATTCAGGGTCAGGGGACTACTCCTTCCACTATTCCCAATGCAGATCGTCTATTCAGCCTAGCGCTGACTCACCCTGCCCTCCCTGCCCTCCCTGAGCCACACACACCTCACCATGCAATCCACATTGGGCAGGCAGACACATAGCACACAGAAATGCCAACTTCTAACTTCTAAAATGCATTTCTAAAATAGTGATAATAAATCTGCGCACACCATGGCGCAGCATTTATTATTACCATTCCAAATATACCAAACGTGACCCCGCTGCTCTTCTCATATCAGGGATTACCACTAAAACACTTATCAGGGAATCCCCAATGCATTCCTATGGGAGGGTAGCCTCACAGCAGTGAGAAACCAAAATGGCTGTTTGTCACTACCAGGACATGTCACACACTTACGGTACATTTCCTACCTTTTACCTACAATGCACCCTGACCATAGGGCTAGCTAGGGCCTATCTTAGGGGTAACACTGCACGCACAGGCCCTGCAATGGAAGAGGCTTGAACCAGGTTTGAAAGGCTACTTTGGTGGGTGGCGCAATCAGCGCTGCAAGCCCACCAGTAACATTTAATTAACCAGCCGCGGGTAAATGAGATACCACTTTACAAGGGACTGACAGGTAAATTAAATATGCCAAACAGGTGTAGACAAATCTTACCATGTTTACCACAGAGGGCACATGCACTTTACACTGGACAGCAGTGCTAAAGTGCCCACAGACCTAGAACCACCAACACCATGTCAGAAAAAAGGCTAGGAGGAAATCAAAAAGTTCAGGTATGACCCTGCAAAAAGGGCCAAGTCTAACAGGCCTGAAATCACGATAGCAACGTGGACAGATCACTCCATCATAGAACAGATCTTGCAGCACAGGGAGTCCTATGCAAAATGGGGCATTGAACTAAAGAAGTTGGAGTTACCTCACTATCCCAGCCCATTAAATTAGTCCAACCAAACCAGGAGTGTATTAAAAGGAACAAAAGGGCCTGACAATCTCAGTACAATGAAAGGTGATCGCCAAACCATAAGGCAAACTGCTAATTCAATACCTCAACCCCAAGTACTTAATCTCGAGAACAACCCACAGGTGAGACTCTTAAACATGAAACATGGAGCAGTATGAACCAAAGCACGTAAGGATCTCAAAACAGTCCAGGGCTGTAAAATCTGCTCCTGGAATGTGAATGGATTAGGCCTCAAACTCAACGACATCAACTTTGCAGATTTCCTCCTAAAGTATGATATTTTTATATTTCAGGAAAACAGGCTGTCAACAAACTTCCCAATTGTAGGCTACAAAGAACACCTTAACCCAGCTGTAAAAGAGGCAAAGTACGGAAGGGCAAAAGGCAACCTATTGATTTTCATCTCGACTGATATCCTTTGGGAATATGAAGGCATCAATTTAGACTCACCCTGGATGCAATGTATCAAACTCGCAGTTTCACCCTCCACTATCCTGTTAATTCTGAACACCTACATTCATCCAGCCCTCAAGCAAAAGGGGAAAAAATCCAGCTATTGACTGCCGCGCTCATACCTTTAAAACTCACCTATGCACATGCTAACATAATTTGGTCAGGGGACTTTAATATGAGATATGCAAGACCATGAAAAAAATCTAGCAGGTTACATACAAGCACGGCAGGGCAACACAACAAGATGTGACCCTTTGGGCAAGAGATGTGCCGCACTACTGGAAGAACACTACATGGACGAGGCCCTCTGGATATCCCAGCAGCATTTACAAGAGAAATGGACTTAACTGGTGCAACTATCGATTTTACTTTGGCGGACCCAGATCTGTTCCTTTGTATCTCCAACTTTCAAATAAAGGAAAGAACAGAAAGTGACCACTATCCTCAAACCTTTACATTAACTAACATCCAAGAAAGGTCACGGCAAGCCAAAGCTCTTACATTAGCAACCCACCTCTATAACTTAAAATGACTTACATGAAACGAAAACAACATAGATGCCATTATGGAGACTTGCTCCACTCTACTGGCTCCAACCAATGTTAATCCACTCGGGATAGAGGCCTGGGAGGCCTTTGTCACCAATTTAACCATAATATTCTCCGATTGCACCACCAGTCATAATGCACGCGGGATCACTTGTGCAGCCTGGCATACACTCAACCTAAGGATAAAAAAAAAAACTAAATAAACACTTAATATCAATACGATCCTAGGGCTTACAACCAACCCAACACTCACTTGCAACAACCGCAAAAATGAAAAGAGATCTAAAAAAGGAAATTAGGGCAGCAAAGCATACATAACGAGCAAATTTGGATGAAAATGCTTCATGCCAGCCAGCAAAGAAGCTCAAAAAAACGTTCTGGGTGAAAAACAACATCCTACTAAATGGTAAAAGCTGACGCTTTAATTTAGATATAACGGAACACACCTGGAGAGCTCACATAACAGCCACTTACAACAAGATGTCTTACTCTGGCGTAACATTTATCAATGAAACATCGAAAGTGACTCAGTTGTCCTCTATCTAGAGAACGAGTCACAGGCCCCAGTATTAAAAAACAAGTCAAAAACAGACATCAAAATCTGTCCACCAATAACGACAAATCCCCCTAAGCCCCAAGATAATTATCTAAAGATAGCACACAGTTGGGAGTACAGGAAACAACAAGGATCGACCCAACAGAATTCCATCTACAGATCACGCAAAAGCAGGTATTGAATGCTATAAAAAAAAACAAAGATCCGATGGGGCCCCAGGGCCCAATGGCTTGGCCAATGCATTATTTTTAAAAAGATCCAGCTTTTTGGTCCACATACCTAACCCCCCCTGTTTGCTTATGTGCCATCCCAGATTCATGGCAAGGAAGTGTCTTACAAGCGATATACAAAACAGGGGTGCGCTCAGACCCAACCAATTATAGACTAATTGAGCTCATAGATGTTAAGGCTAAGATATATGCTTCAAACCTGTTCATAGACCTAGAGGATTGGGTTAACACCATAAACCTAATCCCTAAAACGCAAACAGGATTTAGCTCAGGGATGAGCACCCTAACTAATCTAACTTCAGTCACGTTCCTGGTAAAAAAGATATCACTAAATCAAGTTTCTTGCATGCGTGCTTTGTAGATCTTAAAGATGCCTTCGATAAGGTTCCCAGAACCAAACTATGGGCAGATAAGGAAAATTGTGGAGCTCTCTCAAAATTGTTAGATGCAATCATCAATCACTACTCAAGTACGTGGGTCCAAATACAATTGGGGGACGGTTGAAGTCTAACCAATACAATTCCAACCACCAATGTCTTAAAACAGGGGTGCATCTTGGCTCCTTGCCTGTTTAACATCTACAATGCTGATCTAGAGAACTATCTCCGTTTAATACAAGGAGACCTCCGAAATTGGGTAACGTCCAAATAGGAAGCCTGCAATATGCCGACGACGTTGTTCTGCTATCCCAAATGCCACAAGGCTTACAGCCGCTGAAAACCCAGCTAGCAGAATACACATGCTCTGCCTAATTAGTCATTAACTTCCAAAAATCGAAGGTTATGTCCTTCTCCAGTCCGCACAAAAAACAACCTAAATTCACCTGGTCGATAAATAGTAACATCTTGGACCAGGTGGAAATATACAAATATCTGTCTGTACTATTAGACTGGCATCTCAACTATAAGCAATATTTGGCACTACAGCAAGCAAAAGTAAAACAACTGCTATTCGCATTTAAAACCTTGCAGAAAAAACTCAGCGACTGCTCAACACACCATCTATTAAAGTTCTTTCCAGCACAATTCTTGCCCTCAATTTCGAATGAGTTGGCACTGTTAAACACCAAGGATTCAACAGTTTTAAATACTGCACAATCTAGTCTCTTCAAGAAACTATTTTCAATCCCATGCCACATATCTCAAGCCCAGACAAGACTGGAATTCGGTTTAAAAAATCAGATACCGACAAGACAAGGGGCCCTCGTTAAAAATTACTGGAGTATGAGGGCAGTAGAGGAAAATTCCTCAGCCCATCATTCGAGGTCGAAAAACAATCCAGGTTGAATAACTCAGTATATATTTTTTTTAAACAATCACTTTCTGCTTTAAAGTTAGAGGACGCTTAGCTCACAATATCCCGAGTTCAAACAAATAACCAACAAAGCCATTATATGGCAATCGTAGCTAATAGACAAAGCATCCTTGGCCCTCAAAACCCATGCATGGGTGGTGATGCCAACATACATTACTCTAAAACCCCAACCATTTCTGCTGGAACACTTTTCAAGACAAAAAATATTTGAAACTGATTTCATTGAGACTGGGAGCTTACCCATCTAAAGAACTTACCCCAAAATGGAAACGGTCCTGACCCACTACAGAATGCCCCTTTGTGGGCATGGAAACAAGTCACTACTCCACCTATTATGTATCTGTATGGCATAATTAAATATTCAGAAAACCCTTTTACGGCCAACACTGAAGCGAGAACAAATAAGGACTTGCAGAGCTGCCGTTAAAAAATGCTTAGGAGGCTCGACAGTCCAACTGGCATGCAAGGTGATAAAGTTTTGAGCCTAGTGGCAAACAAATTTCAAAAGAGTGATAGATGAATCGAACATGTCTTCTCAGAATCACCTTGTTTACTCAAATCAAAACCCCGCAGCTCTGAGCACTTTGTACCCACTTTCCTCACTTTAACTCTGCCGTTGCGTCATTTGGGAACACTGCTTCAATTTCAAATATCCAAAATAATTCCACCTAAGGAGTGCTTCTTATTACGATTTTAAATGTTGAACAATTAAAAAAAACAGTACTTTGTCTAGTAAAACCAAACAAATGATGGTTATTCACTAGCTACCGAGGAAGTTGAGGTTCACACTTCCCCCTTCAGAGACCATCATTTCCTTCATAACTTATTAAGCAAGACATTTTGTTACATATTCTTTGTCTTCCCATTTGTAGTGGAATCACTCCAAGTGGGTTCCTTGTGTCCTTGTAGAAGTATTACTAGTCTAGTATGATTGCACATATGCACACTATAAAGGGAGCTCGTCCTTGACATGATTAAATCTTTAATATCAATTTGATTGTTTACTAGTGTATGAAAACTAAGTCTAGTCCTAGATAGAGAAAATGTATACCATTTGAGTTGCAGTTAACACCTAAAAATGCCCATCTTTGATGATCTATTCTGTACTGAGGAGATAATCGAGATGAGTGATTTAGTTGTCATAGTAAGTGATTGTATGATCAATTAAAGCTGGTAATGGGACTAGATGGACAAATGACCATATTAATATAAATGTGAACCACAGTAATTATTTATTTTTAAAGGTTTATGATTGAAAAAGAGTATGCTAGGAATTTAATGGCATTTAATGTCTTATCTATCACAAAAGGTTTCAGGTAGGAAGTACATCGTGACCCCAGAAACATTAAAACTAGATGCTTTTGTCTAGATTCTGTTGTAGGGTCAAAACACATGTAAATGGACATGTTAATGTTACTGCTTCTTATGGTTTGACCGCGATTTAACAATGATTATTATATTGAGTTGGTAGCTTGTTGCAACTTTCTTTTTAATCACAAGCTCCTTCTATTTTGTACGACTTTTGAATGGTATATTTGTTTGGTCACATTGTTAACAATGGAGTTCGAATTAAGACTGAAGGCTTTATCAGCCTCCAGAAGTGTTTGTTTTTAATTGTATAGTGCTAGACTTGACATAATTGGTGTGGGTTTCCCTTGTATTTTTGCCTTTGCCTCCTGAGTTTTTGCTGTGTGTTGGACTTCGTTTTGCTGGTGTAGATGCTTTGTGCTCTTTGCCTCCGCTGTTCTGTGCCAAAGTGCAAGTGCTCCCTTTGTAAATTATTGTTATGGATTGGTGATTCCATGATTGGCATATCTGATTTACTAGTCAGTCCCTAGTACAGTGCACTGTGTGTGCCCAGGGCCTGTACATCAAATGCTGCTAGTGGGCTGCAGCACTGATTGTGCCACCCACATAAGCAGCCTGTAAATGAAACTCAGGCCTGCCATTGCAGAGCTTGTGTGCAGTCTGGTACTGCCATGTCGACCTGGCAAGTGCACCCACTTGCCAGGCCCTAGCCTTCCAATATTTTACATGTTAGTCACCCCTAAGGTAGGCCCAAGATACCCCTGTGGGCAGGGTGCAGTGTATGTAAAAGGTAGGACATGCCCTGGTGAGTGTGGCATGTCCTGATAGTGAAATACTGCCAAAAGTTTTTCACTATTGCAAGGCTACCTGTTCCCGTAGGATCGAATGGGGAGTTTGCTTATAACATCTAATAAACATAACTACCCCTGGGAACAAGGTAGGAAAATAAGGTTTAGTATACCTGAACTCAGAATGTTACAATGCATCTTTTAGTGACGGTGATTTTTACATTCTGTGTTTGAAAATACCACTTTTAGAAACTAGATATTTTCTTGTTTAGCAATGCAGTGTGCCTCTGCCAGGATGTGTATTGACTGTCTGGCTTTGGAGTGACAGGGGCTGTGGATGTGTAGTGGCGCCAGAGAGTCTGGATGAGTCAGGGCCGGGCAGAATAGACCTGAGTTGCATTTAGAGTAGGGGGAGGATATTCTCTTCCACATGAATGGGCCTGGTCTGCCTTCCACGATGCTGTCTCCACCCCCTGCCAGGAAGCTGCACCAAAGAGGACAAAACTGGTTTTAAGTGAGCACAGGGCTTCTCTGCCACCAGAGAACAAAGGATTTTGTAGTATAAATATTCCGGCCCAATCCCCAGAACTTTAGAACACCTATGGACTTCAAGAGGAACCTCTGCCAAGTAGAAGAGCTGGAGAAACTGGAGGAGGAGTACTACCCCTTTGCTGTGTGTTGTCTGGGGTTGGCCGGCAGTGGCTGTTTCTGCCATGGAGAGGAACTGGGTGTGTATTTTGCTTGAGAAAATCTGCAAGGGCTTGAAGTGGAGCTTGCCCCCTGTTTAAGAAGTCTTAGGAACAGCAAAGACCTCACCATCTTTCCGGGCAGAGTCTCTTGTTCCATTGGTTTCAGTTGCCACAGAAAAAAGGTCACCCGACTCCGTCACCGAGTCCGCCACAGGATTCCGTGTCCTTAAGGCACCGCAGACAGCGCCGCCTCGCTTCGCAACGCAACCCTGGTCTTACCGACTCCCTGCTGCTTGCACCAAGTCCTGTGGGTACTGCATGCCGCACCGCTTCGCTAGACGCTGCACAGACATCACCGACTACGTCACTGCCGGCTTCAACCATCAACTGGCTCCTATTACCACACCGTGACCAGCCAGCACCGCATCCAGCACAGCCTCACCCTGCAACGTAAGCCTTGGTCTCACTGACTCTGTCAACGAGCCGCTGCCTGCACCGAGCCATCAGGACACCGCATGCTGCAACGCTTCCATCTCACATCGCAACCGCCACGGTTGCCCCTGACCGGCTCGTACCATCGTGTCTGCCGCAACAAGAAAGGTACTGTCTCAGAGTCTGTCGACACTTTAGCTAACCTGTAGTGATGCGGTTGGCTGGAATTGTTAGACTGCTCAGTATTACGGTAGCCCCAAAGGAGCTTCAGTCAGAGGAACTGTGTTTTTTTATGTTATTCCTGCAATGTAAAATTTATTTTGCACAGTAACTTTTTTTTACAGTATTGTATGTTGGATTTTTGTCGTTTTTGGTCTTGTTTGGATTAGATAAAGTTCTACTTATTTTTCTAAACTGGTGAAGTGTCCATTTGTGGTGTTTTCACTGTGTTACAGTATGCATGCACAAATGCTTTAAACACTGCCTCTGAGATAAGCCTGTCTGTTCGTGCCAAGCTACCAAGGGGGTGAGCAGGGGTTATTCTAGAAGTGTATCCCCCTTACCCTGACCAGGAAGAAGGGTCCCTACTTGGACAAAGGTACCTACCGCTGCCAACTAGAGACCTCCATTTCTAACATTTTGACATTATGTTTTATTGGAATTCTATGTTCGAAGATTACAGTGTATTTATTTTCCTTTGTTTAACAGCCCCGCTGATGTTCTGTGTGTTTAGGACTGAAATGCTTTGGCAGTTTATTTTAAAGAATTATTATGTTGAACTAAAAAAGGATTTTTTGTTATGGAACCAGACTACAGCCTCCCTTAGATTATTTCGACATTCCCCTTCAGAATGAACATTTGACTCTCAGTTTTGGAGATGAAAGAACACAAGTTTATATGTTATTTATGAAATTTGATGCAGCCGCTCTACTTTCAGATTATTCTACAATTATACATGAAAGAGAATCTCTTAGTAATTTACATCTGTTTAAGAGGTGTAGTGAGAAGGTTCTCATTTTCTCAAGAAATCATTTCCAAATGAGAATCTCCTGTACAATAATACAAATTATATTAATTTATGACTGTGTCTTGGGGGGGATTTTTTCCAGCATGGATTTCATACAAGCTACCAGTCCATTACAAATTGAAAACAGTGATCTGAAGACATTTCACATTCACAGCTTTTTACACGATTTCTCTCAAAGGAGTCACATAGCATACAGATTGTTTAGCCTGCTAATGGTTTCACACAGTATGGCTTTTACTTCTTGAAGCGGCCATTCCTTGAAAATGTAGCTCCTAAGGTTAGGAGTCTATTAAAAACTGATCTTTGCCACTGGGCTTTTTGGTAAGTCGTCGGGATTTTCGGTAGCGTTGACCCCTACAAAACTGACGTGATAGTGCATACGGCTTTGAAGGGGCTGCTCTTGGGGGGGGGCCTTGCGCATGCAGTGTACATAGCTTTTATCACAACTTAATAAAAAGCGTATTTGCGCTGCTGCTAAGTCCTGAAATAAATGATTTCCTATTTAAGCATTTTTGGGGAAGATGCACAAAGTGTATCAAATTTTAATTGGCTGGAAGGTCTTTGAAGAGTTTCTTAAGGTGATTTATAAATGCGTTTGTGTAATTGACCTATATATTTTTTGTATGCGGTCACTGTACTTTATTATGGCCCTGTCCATAGTTAATAAGAATAAATAAAACTAACTTTAAACGGTGTTAAGTTATAATAATTTAATGTTGGGATTTATTTAGTAGATACATGTCAAAACCCTGCACTCAAGACCCCAATTCAACCCCTGACAGTAACATACCAACACCAGACTGCATGTTTTTAATCTGTATTATGACTGTAGAACATGCAGGTGAACATAAATCGAAGCATGACCATAAAAGAAATCCTGTTGTGTTTATAAAGGATGGAAGTGTAGAATGCTGTTAAATAATTCTGTATTTTCTCTAGCTATGAATAAACAAGAAAAAAACAGATGAACAGCTCTCGCCTTAAATAATGATTGATCTCGGGTCAGAATGAGCAGAAAAAAGTAACTGTGGGTAAATCAGCGGCGGCTGCTCCACTATGGCGGAGGAGCATCACTCCCCCTGCCAGCAGCCCCAAAAATTGAAAAATAAAACGATAATAACTCAGGTTTATCATCGTTTTTATTTTACAGCACGAACGAGTCTTGGGGGCGGGGCAGACAATGACAGGCTGTGAGGTTGGCGGGATAGTGCTGCGCAACACTGTTGTCAGTGCGCATGTGGCATTGTCAGGCTGTCTCAGGGCAGCCAAACACACATGCGCACTGAGTTGTCTCCAACCTCAGCTGCATTGCCGGGTTGGAGACAGCAAAGCCCAGACTCCAAGTCACCCCAGGAGTGCAAATTTACAGCGTTCAGGCCAATCCTGACTCTACTTTCAAACATTAGAGCAGCGTCAGGTTTGGCCACAGAAGAGCCTAGGAGCCTGTGCAGCAGCAGAAGAGCACTGAGTCAGCGATGCGGCGAATGGCAGATAAGTGGTTTTATTTATTTACTCGTCCCGCTCCCTGCTGCGGCCCATGAAGGCTCCGAACAGAGAGGCTATGTTCTGTGAGTCCTACTACTGCGGGGTCATGCTGGGATGTGCGGTAGGCGGGACCCTCCAGCACAAAGACTGGTCTTACCCTGCACTGAGGAGAATGGGCACTACATGAAGAATTTGACTGGCAGACTCGGGGGGGGGGGCCTCCTATTGTGTACTGTTGATTGATGGGTGGGAGCCTGCTGCAGTGTGCACTTCTGTGGATCCTGGTACTGTGACCATACCTGATCTGACCAATGCCAGGCACACTCTCACCTGGATATTAGCGGAAAGACATGCCCCCTCTGAGTGGCACTTGGACCTGGGCAGACCGGTGGGTGCGCAGCAGGATGGCCACTGTGCGGCATGAGGTTTGTTTGGCATTGGAATTGTCTGGTGCGCTGACACTTCTCTGGGGTTGTTACATAAACCTACCAGGACTGTGCCTGACTTCAAGATGGCGTCTGGATTTCATTCGGACCATGGTCTCTCACTCACCCCCACCCCCGCGCTATTCTGACAACCTCTGAGTACACCTGATCACTATCCTGACAGTGGAGTTCGAGCATTATGTCCGACGCCCGGTGGAGCTTCTCTGTTCAGCTATTGAGGAGATCGGCCTTGGTTCACCCCATTGACCGTCTCCTGCCCAGCCGGACTTTGGGCACAGTTTCCTCCCCGTCTCCCTGTCTCGCCCATTCCCCCCTCATTATTTTCTGTAACTCTGCTTTTTCTTTGCCCCTAGCTTTCTATCTATCTGACCGATGCCCGATGGAGCTACCGTGAGAGCTATAGGAGTGATGGGCTGTGGATTCCCTCCTCGGCCGTCACCTACCTAGTTGGTCTTTGGGCAGACTTTCCCTTCATCTCTCATACCTCCTCCCCCTCTTCCTCTTCCTCCTCATTCCCCATCCCCCCTTTCCGCTCTATTTTGTCCCTCCCTCTTTAAGGTGTTGCATATATTTGATGTAACGTGTTATTGTTATCATTGTTGTAACATTGTTGACCCTTATGTAAAGCGCTCTGATACCTACGGGTCTAGCCAGCGCTATATAAAACTCTTAAATAAATAAATATTTATTTATATATTTTCATCCCGCACACCATGCCCCCCACCCCGCCATTCTGCCGTGATTCCGGCTGCCACTGGAAAAAATAACTCCAATGACTTGAACAAACCATGCATTTTTTAATAAAGAAATCATACAAACACCCAAACCAATACTTATGAGATATCAAAGACAACCAAAAAACAAATGAAAAATAAAATAAATCCCATAATTCCCTAGAATAAATGCACCCTGGATGCAATCTATGTTGTGTGCATAAAAATGTGAATACTTTTCATGACTATCTTTATTAATACACTACAGGAGATGCAGTATTGGCTTTTAAACTCCACATGAAGGACTTGAAAGTACACCAACCAGTCCTTTAAATAGATAGGTACTGTCCAGTACGGAGTACCTGCACTTTTTAAATTTGAATGGGAGAGTACCTGCACTTCTCAGCACTGAGGCAACATATTTAGTGGGAGAGTACCTGAACCTCCCAGTGCAAAGTAGTACTCTAAATAGTGAGTACCTGCACTTATATATTTTCATTTAAAGCACCGACACCGTACACCAACATTTTATATTGAAGCAGTGAGCCCATTTATAAAAATGGATTACTGTACAAATAAGGAGTACAATAATTTAATACAGTTCGAACCTTTAATACAAAAGTAGCAGAAAGTGTACAAATGTAAAGTAAAATAGACCAAAGAACCCACAAATAGAACTGCTCAAGTATGCAAAAGCAAAATAAAAGCAAATGAAGTGTGAGGCATATATACTCTCAACAGTGAGGAAAATGATTGGTGTTAAAAATACTGAAGAAAACTGAGAAACTGAGCAACAACTCATTGGAAGCACAAAACACAGGTGTAGGAACATCAGTAGCATGGGGAGAATATGCAGCCTGTCAATCAAAAGAACAGGAATTCAAATATATAGCGCAGCAAGCACACTTGGAAAAGATAGAAACACGAATACATATCTAAATCAAGCATAGGCAAAGCCAATAAGCTTTGCCTATGACACTTAATGCTTGTTTTTCTCCCAGATGGCTGCCGTTTGTGTGTGCCTGTACATGCCAACCACCTTGCAATGTTTTTCTCTTGTTTTAAGAAAAATCTTTCAAAGATGACTGACATTTATACCTGTAAATATGTAGCAGCAATTTTGGAATGGATTTGTTTTGATGAAGAATAACTATCCAAGATGGCAACTTCATGTACACACACACAGAGAGACAAATCTGCCATTTTTGATTGAATGTTCCTAAAACCAAAGAAAAACATTTGAAGATATCTGATGGGTATACCTGAGCATGCATGGTCGCCATCTTGCAATTTGTTTCTGTGTGTGTGTGTGTGCAAGTGTTGGGACCATCTTTGACTGATTTATTAAAGCAAAAGAAAAAACATTCCAAAAGGGACGCCGAGAATGTGCTGCTATCTTGTCATGGTTTGAATTGAATTAAAAATGGCAGTCTGCTGATAACAGCAATTGGTCCTGGGGGCTAATAAATTCTAAAAGGAGTGAGCAGACGGCACTGAGGGTGGCACACAGAGTCCACATGCCCTGAAATGTAAGATTATGGCATGATCAGTGGAAGAACACAACTCATCCAGTTAAAATAGAAATAGTTCTTTGGCTGGACAAACACAATAAAGGTGGAGTATCAAATCATGGACCGAGTTGTGAACAAGAGAAGAAAGTCTTTCAATCATGAGCAAGAGTGGGACAAAAAGCTGAATACGCTAGCTCTGCTTTCCAATACACAGCTGAAGTCTTCTACAGGAAAGTTCTAAAAATGTATTGTCAAAATCATTCGCATGTAGAAGATTATGTGAATAGGCCAAGGAATAGAAATGCTCTGAAACTTGCATCGCTTGAAAATTGTCAACATTGTACTTGAATAGGAATACATAGACAGAAAACAGTGAAGTCACATACACCAGCTTGCACTAAAAATATTACATTTCCTAACATTTACTATTGAACTCAGCAGAGAGCAACAATGCAGTATAGGGAAATCTAGGGACTAATGTATGTGGTTGATGTTCAGAATCAAGTTCCTACATTTTAATTAATTTAGTGAAATTGTATGGAGATTTGTTTTAATATTAAATATTTATTTTCATTGAGAAACATTTGATGATAATTAAAGTATGTATTAACATTACAATCATCACAATTATGTGTTACAAAACATTAGCAGTTCTGTTACTATGTAAACCATTAATCACTATACTGACAGTAATCTGTCACCAGGATATTCATTCTTTGTAAGTAATTAGTTGATAACTGTGAGAAAGTGGATAATCAGTTGGGGTAGATGGGAGGCCACTAAGAGTAATAATGTGTCTATTCTTGTTAGGATCAGAGAAGGTTTGGGTAATTCAAACCTCAGGTCAAGTAGTGGCAGCTATGTCACAGAAGAGACAGTCTTAATTTAAGAAAATGTGTGAAGAATTACCAAAACAGTTAAAAGATGACAACACAACACAATACAATTCCCACTCTAATTTACAAAACTAGAGAATAAATTAATTAACAAAATTACATCAAAACAACAAACATTCAATAAGGAGAAAAATATAAATAGCAGCAAAAACCACACAGTCTAACACGGGCAACTGGTCAAGCTAGACCAGGACAAGGGTAAGTTTTAGGGCTGACCATGATGGATCGTGACTCAGATACACTGGTCAGATTCATCCCACTTGGAAGTTTGACTTCATACTTAGAGAATTTCAGGGAAGGGAGAGTCTACTGCGAGGCAAGGCTGCAAATTGAATCTGAAGATGAGCTTGTGGTTTCTGGGAACAGCTGTTGGTGATGGCAGGAATGGCTCAGAGCAGGTAGAGTCTTGAGTTTGTGCCCAGGAGGTCATCAACATTCATCAAATACTGTTCGACGTCGAGCTTCATAAATATTTCTACCTTTGGACTAAAACTCTTTTCTGGAAGCCAGATTTCCTCAGTGGGGCAAAGCTGCAGGCTGTAGTTGAGGAGGGTCCAACAATGTAGGATGCCAGTTGGTGTAGGTCCTTCTGTAATGGATTCGCTCCTGTGGTAAAAAAACGTAGCAAGAGCTTCAATTAATTCAGGCCCAGCGGCGAGGCACTCTTAGCAGATCACCTAGCAGGTTGCTCCCGGAACCTCACTGGTTCTCCAGGCAAAAGTTAGCAAAACATTTATATGCTATAGGTTTTTAGATTTAGGCAGGAGGCGTACACTCTGACACCAGCCAAGGGATTCAGTACCTCAGGAACAGCATTTGGGGGTCAGGACACACTCAAACAGAAGCCACCAGCTGCATCCAGTTAAGTTCCAGATGAAACTGGTCAGCTGGACTATTCAAGGAAAGTGGGCTTCTTCCGGCTTTTATGTCCCTGTGGTCAAAGACGAGGCCAGGCAACTGATCTTTGGAGTTAACTTTCTTGCTGGGCTGTTCTCAGGTCACAGACAGCAGGTTCAGATTTTCTCTGTTCATCCACAATTCTTGTTTTGTTCTGAAGAAATGGTCATGGTGTACCACATTATGTCTGGCACTAGCCTGTGAGGGGGGATGTCTCTTGGAACCTCCATGACCAATAGAGTAAAAGGTCCCAGGGCTAGCTCTGCCCACTTCTGAAGTAGTTTCGGTGTGCAAACAATCCCACTGTGCCCCTGACTCACTAAATCCAAAGATGGAGAACCCATTCCCTCCTTGTGCTAAGCCTTTGTGACCACCAAGAGTTGTGGTTAGGGTAATGAGTAGCTCTTCCTCTGTGGTCACTCCATACCATTTCTGGGGCCGCGTTCCCCCCACTTGGGTTTGGTGTCTGCCTGACTGGGAAGACAAGGATGGAGCCTTGTGCTGGTGTCATCTGACATCTGCTTGTGACAATGGAAGTCCCTTTGAAGTACATTACTTTACTCGCACAACCAAACTGGTCTTCCTGCCAGAAAACAAAAACACCTCCCCTCATCCAGACCACTGTCTCTGCTCTGGAAGCAGTTTTCACACCAAATCAGGGTTAACCACTCACTGGGCAACTATGAGAGAGTTAATGCATATTAGCTTCCAGGAGCTTCAGCTGGGAAAAGGTAACATTCTAAAATCTACTTTTCCTTAATATTGATTAAAAATCGCAATTCACTATTAAGCTGGGCTTTTAATAAATTATAAAAATAGCGGTTTAATCATATTTCTAGCTGTTCCCAATCCACAGAATTAATATTTAATATTGGTTCTCTGTATTTTTTTATGCGACAGCCAGCCTTGCTATATTGAAATTAACTCTTGGGTGCTACGTGTTGTAAGGACGTGTTAATGTTACATTTCTACATATCCTACTTTTAAATACCATGCACTCTGCATTGTGGGCTGCAAAGCCTACAAAGGAGTAACTTATTAATGCTTTAAGGTTTTCTTCTGTCAAAAATGTTGTTAAATTGCAACTGTCAGGCTACACTGGTAGGCCTGAAGCAAGATTTTGTAGGTCAAACTGGTTGGCACAATAAGTGCAGTAGTTCAGATGTGACATTTAACTTTTTATAACTGTTGTGTGCTGCACAGACCCTGGTATGAAATGAATTAAAATGTCAATTCAAAATTAGCTTGTACTCCTAGATTGTCAATAGTAGTTATGGTAATTCAGTCTTGCAGTATTACAACTTCGGAACACCTCCAAGATGGCGATCATGTTTTTTCACGTTGGCATTGTTACATTAATTTAGTCCAGTTTCTATTTCTAGTTGCTGCCTTTACAATTCGGGTTCTCTGTCGATTCTACATAATCACTTTTAACATGTGAACTTTTCGTTCAGATGTTCACTATTCCTTTCCGGGTAAGAATTTTTCATTTAACGCCGTAAACATGAGGAGTGTGTCGTATAATGAACATACACAAGACTACATCAGCTTTACAGATTGTATTCACGCCTTCGTGACATTTATATTTTTCATCTTGTGCACCTTTCTTGAAGCTTCACTTTGTATTTTTTGTAGGGGCAGTATAGTTTTGTAACAGTACAACTTCGGAACTCTTCCAAGATGGTGAACGTGTTTTTTCCTCGTTGGTATTATTTCACCTATTCAGTCCAGTTTCTATTTCCAGATGTTACTTAACAACACGGGTACTCGGGTACTCGGTCGATGAACATAATCACTCTCAACATGCGATGCTCCCGTACCAATGCACACTCCTCCTTTTCGGGTAACAATTTTTCATTTAACACTGTAAATATGAACATTGTGCCGCATAATGAGCATGCATGAGATTACATCTACTTTCAATCAGTACTCGGCAGACTCAGTGAGCCTTAACTTACACGGGTTGAACCGCTTTGGTAAGTAACAGCCTCCCATAGCTCAAGTTATTATGAATTCTGCATTTGTTGCTTTTTGTTTCATTAGGGTTTATCTTCTATTCAACTCCACTTATTACATCACTCTCTAGGTTACGTTCCTGCACCTGTGAAGACTGTTTACACCTGTCGATATTACAACGTTCATTTTGAGTAAGTGGTTACTCCTTGATTTTCATAGTTTAGTTTTGGCTGTGATATAGCATCTTCATTCATTTGCATGACAGGTGCATTTTTTCAACAGTCGAACTCTTTTGGATATACTTATTCAGTTTTACAATTCCACTATCAGTGTTCCAGTGTCACTATTTTAGTG
This sequence comes from Triturus cristatus, assembly GCF_964204655.1. Lineage (NCBI taxonomy): Eukaryota > Metazoa > Chordata > Amphibia > Caudata > Salamandridae > Triturus > Triturus cristatus. Next base: position 614,939,696 of record NC_140588.1, on the reverse strand, counting down.
TGGTGGTGACTTTTGAACATGTTGTCAGGTCGGTGGAGGACTTGTCTTTCCGAGCACAAACCAACAACTTTACACTTTTTAATGGGTATTTAATGAGCACTTCACTATAGTCTACCAACAACTTACTTAACATGTAGTACCTCCTTCTTGTATATATAATTACAATTTAGAGAGCGTTCTCATCACTTATGTTTACAGAGGCCCCTGAAGAAGGGATCTCCATCCCGAAATGCATTGGCCATCGACATCAATGTACCTCAAGAAACGCCGATTTTGATAAACAACAACAATCAAGAATGTTATTTTCAAAAGAATGATTGTGCAGTTATGCATAATGATGTATGATTTATTGAATATAGTTCTGTGTGAAATTGTCACAATATAAGTGGGCAGTGATCCACAATTAAAATGATAGTGTAATTGTTTAAATATGTTCTCATTGAATGTACACTGAAGTGTTAATTTGTAAATTTAGTTGAAATCATTTCAGGCTGTGCGGCCAGTTCGCAAGTGATTGTGTACACTTGCTCTTATTTAACGTTTCATGCCATGGGTGTTTTTTGGGCATCGTATACTAATGCCTGATCAGAAAATTAAATATGCCAAATTAGGAGTTAGACACTTTTTTTTACATGTTTTAGGGGTCAATGCAAATACACTGGGGCCTAGTTAGCTATGTCCTGGTCCACAGTCAACCAAAAGCAGCACCAGTACACAAAAAATAGAGGAGAAAATAACAAAAAAGTGCACTTTTCTCACAAAGATTATGACAAAAAAAGATTGTCTCAAAAAATACATCATAATGTTACTAGATAAGTGGATGAATGACCAAGAACTGCATCAACTAGGTTTGAATGTAACAGACACCTGGGTACATTTTATCTAATACCTGATCACTATCTAAATGATGCAATGAAGAAATTAAGTCAAGCTCTGTGAGTCAGGTTGTCATTCTAATGAGAATCCGACTCCTCCTGCCCCCTGTCTAATGATTGCAACAGTGGTACTTAAATCATACAGATAGTCAGAGAAGAAAAGGAGGATGGGAGTGAAAAAGAGAAACACAGGTGATCCTCATCTACTCTCTGAACTTCAGGGAGAGAACAGCACAGGTAAGTGGTGTTGTTGGAACTGGATCATAACAAAAAAGAAGCAAATATCACAGAACCATGGGTACAGAAACGTAACAACATAAGTAATAGAATTAGGGTCTTACCAAACTCTGTAACCGATGGTGCTTTGATGTGCTTAACACCGACTGGGATACAGATGCCACAGAATCTCTAACTACTTGAAACGATGAGAGACAAACAAGAGAACTCTCCTGCCTAGCCCACTACAACCGGAAGCTGTATATTAGAAACGCAATATAAGTGCAGGGAATGAACATGGTAAAAAACTAGCCAAACGTTTGCCAGGCAGCTACTGCATGCTAACCTGAGTCTTTGTGATCTCACTGCCTACAAGTCCCGTAAATGGTAGGTCTGACCCATAAGCCCATAGGTTTCAAAGATAGCGGCCTAGTCTTTCAACCGTTTTTCCAACAACCCGTTCTTGACACTCACTATCTCCCTTGAGGAAGGCCTCTTGGGCCTTGTAGTTTCTGTTTTTTCCTCTTTTCTAGCATTCACACAGCTCTTACGATCTGCAAACTGATCATTCAAGTGTTTCCTTATCCTAATCCTGTCATACTTAAATGATATACCAGCAAATATAATCAAATCCAGATTTTACTTATTTGCCTACTTATCGTGCAGTCATTATCAGCTTCCCTCTGAATAAACTCTTCCCAGACACCATAAAATGGGTCAAATATCTCCCATTTTAAAGAAAGCCAACGTAGACCCCAAAAGACTTTCTAATTTTAAACCTGGGACTAAATTACTTTGGCTATATAAAGTAACTGAAAGATTTGATTCCAATCAACTTACTGTTTTCTAGGACAAACATGACCTTCTTGCCCCTTTTCAATCAAGTTTTTGTAAAGCTCACAGTATGGAGACTGCTGCATTAAAAGTGTTGGATGATGCACCTCAATCACAGACAAAGGAGACACCTGCCTACACATATCTGAATCTTCAAAAAGTAATCACCACACTGGACCAACACATGATCATCAAAGGAACTGTCCTCCGATGGTTCTCATCAATATTACTTCTATTGTACTACATAATGTTATTCACTATTCTATGTACCGAGGTCTGCAACTCTGTCTCACCTTTCTTATGTGTGAAGTGTGTGTCCTATCTTTTAAAAGTAGAGCTCTCCTCCCGGCTATAGAGGACTCCACACAGGTAGGTATACGTTTTATTGATAAATGTGAACGAGACGGGAGTGGCTGGAAAATGGGGAATATGTTCAACTAAATGGGAGGGGTTTAGGGAGGAGTAATAAGGGGTTGAGGGAGGGTAAGTGATAGTTTTAGAGAAGGACATACATCAGAAAATAGTAAACCCTTTCCTATTCACAAACTGCACTTCTATAGTTACTACAGCTAAAGGGAGATCCAAAACAGTTGTAAGTGTATTGTCGCTCAGTGCTGGATTGAGTCAAGCACCACACATGGCCAGCCACTAATACTGCAATCCCCTCCAATACAAAATAATGGAGGCAGGATCCTAAAATAAAAGCCCATTGGGAATAATGATAAATTAAATTATTTTAACATTTTAAACATACGTATAAATTACACTTTTGAGTAACATTACACTCTCATTTTGTACGTAGCCACAAGAAGTAAAGTTACTCAACATTGTAAGAGTAAATTACATGTGTAAATTACTCAAAAGCATAAATTACCTTTGTGAATTGCCACCAGGCCCGTCAATATGGTGGAAAAATATGAGGGGGCCCAACTCCGTGCCCCCCTCTCTGGGGAGGCAACTTCTGGTGTGTGTCCTCTGATGAGGATGCAGGAGAGTTCAGATCCGGCCTGTGTGTCCTGTGACTCGACCTCAGAGCTGCAATAGGATATGAAAATGAGTAGGCAATCCAGTCTTACTTCACACTGTGAGTATTGATGACTCATGTAAGAGATTGAGGTGGCCTACCTGTATGCACATTGTGTGCCCCCAAACCCTGTCTGGATGGCTGGATGAGGTCACTGCATGGCCGTGCTTGTGCTGTGTGGTAATCTAGATGCTAATAATTAGTCTTGTGTACTGGAAAAGGCGCCATAAAAAGCCTCCTGACCTCGGACCTTCACCCGGCTTGCTTACATTATCCTGATATTACAATGGGGAGTGTTGAACTGATGGAACCAATGTGAGCAAAACCCTGCAATCCTTGCAATGCAGCTGTTTGCCAAGTTGATTGGACGCTCTGCTGGTAGGGCACAAAAGAAGTATGAAGAGTGCTATTGGGGCCTAATAAGTTGGCCTCATTATCAACTGCTGCACTTGAGGGTACAGTGTCTGGGTGGTTCATGTGTTCAGTAGTCCATGCACTGCTGGGCGTCCCTGTTGGAGCTGGAGGTGGTCCCCTGCCACCAATGGCAGCGTCTCATCTAAGACCTCTGTGTGTCTATAAAGGGTGGGCTGTACGGCCCCTGGGTTGCTAGATCTGTATGGATCGGTCAGGTTGCCCTTGGTAGTCGTCTGGACAGTTTTCTCTTCAGTTGGAGATTATCATCTTTGACAGAAGATTTGCACATTGTATGGAGTTGTAAGGGGTACGCAACCCTTCCGCCAGCTGACCCTTTGAAAGAGGATCAGGCAACAGCAACCAGCAAAATTGGATTTATAGATATGTGTATATAAATGTATATATTTATATACACATATATCTACATCCAATTTTGCTGGTTGTTGTTGCCCGAGCCTCTTTCAAATAATACATATAAGAATTGATTTTAACTTGCAAACTGCATGCAAAGCTGGTATCTCTGCCCTGGGCTTAACTTGACATACCTAGGGAAATCTAACATGTAACTTAGTGAATAATTAGTCAAAGGGTGACAAGTTATTACCAAATACACACTTTTTCCCCACTCACCCTTAATCATGACCCTACTGACAGAGCTGCATGAAATGTATCATATCAGACGCAAGGTAAACTTGATAAGAGTCTGTCACATTTAGTGAAGATCTGTGAAATGAATGAATGAATGCGTTTTTTATATAGCGCATAGTTACCCTAGGGCATCCCAGCGCTTGTCCAGGGCAAACAACCAAAAAGCAGCTCAAAGGTCACCAACGTCAAGCAGGAAAAAGAAGAGTTTTCAGAAGTTTCCGAAACCGGCACATACAGGTTTCAGAACGCAGACCCATCGGGAGAGCATTCCACACGTGGGCTATGTTAACCGAAAATCTACGTCCAACAGCCCGCGCCCTTTTCACTCTGGGAACGAGGAGCAAGTATTTCTGGTTGGAGCGAAGGTCTCTATTGGCCTTATAAGGCACAGCTAAATTCCTCAGAATGGGGGATCCCTTTCCCTGCAGAATTTTATGCGCTGTGCATAGAGCCTTAAATTTGACCCTTTCCCGCACCGGCAACCAGTGCAAGGCCTTCAATGCGGGTTTAGCTGACTGCATCCTTGGAGTGTTCATAAGCAGCCTTGCAGCAGCATTTTGAACCTGCTGGAGTTTGTTGAGAGTCGCTTCCGGAGCGCCCAGGAAAATGGTATTGCTAAAGTCTAATCTGGATACAATAAGCCCCTGAATAAGCAACTTCCTAGATGCCCATGAAAGCAGGGGGATGACTTTGCGCGCAGAACGGAGAAGGCCAAAGCAGACTCCCGCCGTCTTCTTCGCCTGAGTCCTGAAAGAGAGATCTTGCTCCAGCCAAATCCCCAAACTCTTGATCTCCTTCCTGGGACTCGGAGGAACTCCCATACAGCTGGGCCAGCTAGTCAAAGGGAGAGAAGGGGCTTTGTTCCCTAGCAATATTAATTCAGTTTTTGAGCTATTCAGCTTTAAAGCCGACTCACACATCCAGGTATGGATTTTGGACATGCAGGAATGCAGCGAATCTGGGTTATCCTTAAGATGGGAAAGAGCGACCACCAGCTGCGTGTCGTCAGTATAGCTGACGATTTTAAAACCAAATGACGCCACCACATCCTCCAGGAGGGCCATATATACATTGAACAATGTGGGGCTGAGAGAAGAGCCCTGTGGCACACCACACTGGAGGTGGATAGACGCCGACCGTTCGCCGCCTTCGAAACTTGGTACGTCCGGTCATGAAGAAATGATATAAGCCACTTCAGAGCGACACCCGTAACCCCTATACCTGACAGCCGTTGAATCAACACTTGATGGTTCACAGTGTCGAAGGCCGCACTCAGGTCCAGGAGGATCACTGCCACTGATCCTCCTGTATCCAGAATGCTCCTAGCTTCCTCAACGACTGCCAGAAGAGCGGTATTGGTGCCCTGACCAGGTTGAAAACCAGTTTGGGAGTCTCGCAGCAGGCCATTGGTCTCCATGAAGTGCGACAACTGACGGTTTACTAATCTTTCAGCAATTTTACTAAGTCCAGGAAGCAGGGAAATAGGCCTAAAATTTGCCAAGTCAGCTGGATCTAGATTTGGCTTTTTTAGAAGCGCCTTTACCACTGCTTTCTTCCAGCTGGGTGGCACCAGACCCTGGGCAAGGGAGGCATTGATAAGCTCCGTAATCGGAGCAGCAATCGTAGTTGCTGCCTGTTTAAGGAATCTCATCGGCACCGGATCCCTGGACGAGCCGCTCTTCATGGAGCCTATTTCCTTAAGGACTTCGTCCACTGAGACTACCCCAAAGGAGTCCAAATGGACAGAAGCTCCTCGAACCTGGCTGCCAGTGTCTATTCTCTGGCAAGCCTAGGGCAGCGCACTTAAAATATTCTCAATTTTCCTATGAAAGTAGTTGGCCAATTCCTCGCATTTCTCACCAGGGCTGTCATGAGTTACCAAGGGCACGGGAACTGTAAGAAGTTCCTTTAACACTCTGAAGGTCTCTCTGGATGAGTTAGAGGCACTTTTTATTCTTTCCTCGAAAAATTGGGCCTTAGAATGGCGGAGGGCAGATTTATAAACTCTAATTGCCGAGCGATACCCCTCTCGTCTGACTTCCCTCCCCTCCTTTCTCCACGCCCTCTCCCTCCGCTTGCAACCCCTCCTAAGGGATCTCAACTCGCATGTGTACCAAGGAGCCGAACCCAATCGCTTCTCCCTCTTGTAAATTCTCTTTTTAGGGAGAATAACATCGAGAGAGCTGGTCAGCCACTGATTAAGATTGGTATCTGCGATAACCGGGTCTGAAACAGGAGAAGGACACATACCTTCGAGAGTAGTAGTCCAGTCGTCCACTGATAACCTAGACCAAACTCTCTCTGAAGTGTGAACCCTAGGGAGGGGGGTGGCCAATGATTCCACTTGCCACATTACCGGAACCAAAAAATGATCAGACCATGGAAGAGGATGAGGGGGCAGAGCTCTAAGACGGGAAATGTTGGAGAAAATGGGGTCCAACAAATGACCCCTATTATGCGTCGCTCCAACATTGACTAAACTCAGGTCATAGGTTTTTAACCCCTTCAGTGCCCACGACGAGATAGTCTCGTCATGGAGCGCGGTTGCACTGTGCCCATGACGAGACTATCTCGTCATGAACCCCGTCCGCTAATGCAACGCCCGGCACAGGGCCTGGAAAGGGCGGGGCACTGAAGAGGTTAAATCGCACTGCAGATCCACCGCCGTAGGATCCGCCGGGTCATTAAAATGGAGATAAATCCCCTAGTGCCATAAAATTGGCCGAAGAAGATGCCAATTGCGTAATTGTTTCCATCAGCGAGCCAACAAAATTACCAACGCAGCCTGGCGGGCGGTAAACCAATAGACCTGATACCGACACCGTACCAGAAATCCGTAAGGAAAACTGGCAACTCTCGCAGTCTGCCACCCCCCCCCGTCTGAGCCCTACACACAAAAGTGTCTCTATATATAATAGCTATGCCGCCCCCTCGCCTCAAAGGCCTATCCAGATAGTATATTAGAAAGCCTGGAGGAAGGGCACGAACTATTTCCACCCCAGAGCCAGTTGTAATCCAAGTTTCGGTCAAAAACAGAATATCCAAGTCATGGTCGTGTAAAAGAAAGTAGATTTCTAAAGTATGGCTCGGGAGTGATCTGCAGTTCAATAAAGCCATGGCCAAAACATTCTTACCCTTCACTGAGTGGGTCATCTGACATATCTTACAGCCAGCAAATAGCTTGGGGCCTTTATGAAAATAGTTACATGTAATATCCTTAGCACTAGCGTTATTAGCAAAGCAATGTTGGTCTGACCGCCCTCCCATTTCAACTATGCCCTCTTTTTTCGAACTCATAGAAGACAGAAAATCCTGGAATGGGTTTAACATAGTAACAGTCTGTAAAATTGCATACATATTTATTAAACAGTGCCTAAGGTATATGCAAACATCACATGTTGACTCCTTGCTCCCTTTATTATGCTCCCACTTTGTGGATTTGACTCAAAATCAAAATAGCACGACTGAGCTTAACAAGTTAAGTGTCTGCCAAGCATTGCACAGATCCAATTCACCAAAGTCATTAGCAAATACATGATTTTTAACCCCCTGATAATTCCCACCTCACCAGCTTGTTGGATCTGCACAAAACCTGAGACTCTTGCACTAACCTTTACTTGCTAAAGTCCTTCCAAATTTCATGCTGGGTTTTTTAAATACAAAGTTATCAGCACATGAAAATGTATTGGTCCCCTTTTAACATTTTCCCACCTGATGGATTAGTAAGACACTTGTCACACACACAGAAGACTAAACATGCTAAATGTGTGCTGAATCTCTTGTGAATTCATCAAAGGATGCCATGTTGTTTAGAAAATGAACACTTTTTAACCACCCTTTTAACTGTTCCCCATTGATTTATATGCACAAATTTAAAAATGCAGAGAGTCACTTAAACATGCTAAGCATCTGATGAATTTCATGTAAATCAGTCAACCAGAGTTAAAGGTAAAACCAAATTGTCTAGCTACTCCTTGGGTATAAGATGGCATACAAATCTTCTAGTAAGTGTGCCTAGATTTACTTGCAAGAAGTCTGTGGACTCACAACAGTGATGACAAGGAGAATATTTTGGGTTTCCAGGCTTGGGGTACTGACTGCCAACTTACCTTGCCGCCTCCAGGATAAGAACAGCAGGAAGATCTGTTAAGCATACTAGGAGTGATTACCTGCATCCAACTCCAAGGTAGAGAGCTGAGTAACTGCTATGGAGGGGCATTGAGGGGGCCCTTGCACAATGAAGATGCTGCTCAGAAGTAGAGAGGATTTGAATGGCCCAGCAGCGCCACTGAAAATGGAGTGAGACCAGTACCAAGAATGTGAGGTTAGGTGCCATATTGTTATAGTGATCATGTTTAGTCTCCCTTTTAGTTTTCCTTTCTAACTTAGCAGCTTTTTAAGATGATGGTTTGAATAAGTTTTTCACTATCGTGAGAAAATGTCATGCACGTGTTTAATTTTGGTAGATGTTATTCTCTTTGCTTAATTTGTTAAAAAGTAAGTGCCAGGGCTCTCATCAGGAGACTGCTTGCACCAGTTAGCTCCGCCTAAAAAAGAATCCACTACTAACCATGAAATTGGGGAGAGGATGTGGCGTAATTGCCAGAGTTGCAGACTTCAGAGTTGGGGAACTAGGTCCGAGTCTGGCATTGGCTGAACATCCTGTGATTCTGGGCAAATCACTTAATCTCCCCATGAATTAATGTATCCTTAACTAGTGCTCATGATAAGTGCTGGTGTTGATGATTAAGTGCCGGGGCTGAGCACCAGAAACCACCAGCTCAAATTAAGCACTGGTTGTTTTATAGTCTGTCCTGTTAGTTCCAGGGACACACATATTAGAACGCAATGTCCTTGCTTTGTTTTATGTTTGTAGGAGACAACTCTTTGTCCCAGACTAAGTAAAAAGATGTTGTTTTGTGTCTCTGGCAGAATAAGATGAGGCCGGTGTTATATTAATTAAACAACGTCCGTTTTGAATTCGGTGAGAGAGCTTCAAATCAGAGTTATCATGCGAGCTCCTGAGAGCTGTGACTTAGATGCCACTCTGCAGGCCCTGACATTCATCTTAAGAAGGAAGATAACTGCAGGCAGATGTGTGCAGGCTTGCACACTCCAATGGAGTGCGTTTGTTAATGCACTGATGCTGGCTTCCTGAGATATTACACCAAGGTATGGGGTCAGATCATTTCAACAGGGTCTGGCAGAAGGGTACTCCCACAATGCTCTAGCTAGACTTGGGGTAATAGTGATAGATAGGAGTAACATAAGGAACAATTAACATGGTTGAATTGTCATCTGTCTAATGATTGCAGTTCATATTTTGATCACAAGGATTAGATCTTTTCAATAAACATTTCAAAATGTATTGGTTCTTTTCTTGGTGAAACTTTGGGCATGCAAAAGTGACAAACGAAAGGGTTACATTTTTTCCACAAATTCCTTGGAAATAAGACTGGTAATGTTTGTGGCCAGCGACAGCATCTGTAATGCTGGAGGTTAAAGAGTTTAGAGGCCCTGCTGTGAGCTGGCCAAACCAACATTTGCTGATGATATAAGAAGACTCAGTCCCTATATTATTAAGTTTTGTTGATCCAATACACCAACCTACTAAACTCAAAGGAACTGTGTAAAAGTATGTGCCTCCCAAACAGTAACCACAAGCAACCTGTGTGATCTTGGTATCCTGGAACTCAACCAGAGGCGAGTCCTTTAGGAAAAGTAGTACCAGGAAAGGCTGAAGCGCTACAAGAAGCTTCAACTTGGTTGAAATGTACAAGTGCCACGGAAAAGTCAAGTCTAGTCTCCGTATGGTCACAACTGTTACCAGGAATGGACACCTGTTTGTTTGGGTGGTGGGTTTGAGCAACTGGACAAGGGGTTGACTCAAGAGGCAAGGTCTCAGGCACTATGAACTCCTCTACCACAGCTCATCTTCAACAGGCTGATGCGAGTGCTGCTTCACAGCAGGATGTGGATGCCAATGCTCTTTCCACGCTTTATTGGCTGTGCCAGTGTCAAAGTCTCACTGTACTGCAGCTGTGTGCCGCGCACTCCCTGGATCAGACTCACTCCCACTAACAATGGAGCTGCAGGCACAGCCTGCTGAAGGCCCTGTTCAAACTCACCTGGACAACAGGCACTGTGAACTTTCCCCTGAATGGGCGAGTAGTGCCTGAAATGGAATAACCAGTGAATGTGTGAAATAAAAGGCAAAATAGCTTCCCCCCAAAAAAATCATTGAGACCCCCACCCACTTGGCTACCTGCCAAGACATTTTAGCTTCATAGACTGTCTCTGTAATTCCCATGGATACGTTTCCCATTTGTACCAGGCAGTGTGTTTTATCTATTGTGCATAGTAATTCTAGTTGTATGCTGGAGAGCATGAAAGCACTTTAAAAAAAAAAAAAATTAAAGTACTGGTTAGACAGCTATTTGCAAAGTCTCTAAGTACGCTTTGGACTTCTCACCAGTGCTCCACTGAGAGTCACATGCTATTCTCTTTTAGGTCAAATTGAATGGTTAAGCCCCAGGACATTCCTGATAATCGGCCATTAATCACTCATGACATGTTTAGTGACATTATTGATAGCATTACTCATTAGATTTAAAGAACACCTTTTTTCAAAATACTAATAAGTACAATGCTCCCTCCCCCCCCCAAAAAAAGATATTCAAAGACAAAATAGGCAATGGGAGATGAGGAATGAGTACATGCAGAGGGTTGGGTATCTATGCCATAAATTACGTAATATGTGAGGTCACAAGCAGTGCATGATGGGGGCACATGTTATAGTTACTTGAATAAACTATAACTAGTGGATCCAAGGGCTTTTGGGGTTTTTAAACATGAATTCCTGCCTCATTTCAACACCTTATTATAATGTCGCTGTAACATTTGTTTTTTCCAGAGAATGTCTAGCTTTTTTTGACATAGGTTAAGGACTTTCTCCCGAGAAATGTTTGTCACAGTCCTTACGATGATTTGCATGGTAGCCAGACTAGAGGATCCCAGACATCCAGACCAACCTCAACATTGACCAAGTCAATGATGCAACCCACTCAAATTTCCAGTAAATCCTATGTACTGTAGGTAGTAAAAACATTTCAGAAATCCAATGTTTCAGCAAGACACCTCTGTCACAGGTGGCTGGTAGCAATGAAAGTGCTTTTTAAAAAAAATAAACAAGCTTTACTGTTTTCCAAACAACAACAACAAAATTTACGCAGCATCATTATCTCAGTAGTACCACATTACAAATAGACACAAGTCAGAATTTACATGTCCAAACCATAGTATTCCTACTGTCTTTTCCAAATCTTCCCATGCTTCAGAGAGCAAACCCTGTCCCAGTTGGGATTTTCCTGTTAAGCACACCAGTCGATTGCCGCCATTCACTCCACCAATGAGTGGCCCGCAAAGAATTCCACCTCTGGCAATATTGCGCTTGGCAACCAGAAAAGTGACCCCAATGAACGTCTGGGGCCGCCAAGATCATCTAGTATGCTTAGTTACGCCACACTAGAAGTAAGATCTAGAGGTTGGGCAAGCACCCATAAGAGTTCTAGAATTATCTTCTACCAGTAGCTAACCATCATGGGGCAGGCCCAAACCACATGGTAAAAGTCAGCGTTGGGCGCAAAACAATCCTGGGGGATTCTAAAAGGCTCGAAGGTGTCGCACAGGAGTCATGTAAGTCAAGTAAAGGTAATTTAACTGGATCAGCTTAAAACATGTGGAGATGGCCAGCACTTGGGGGCCATTCTAGCATCCCTCCAGTCTGTGTCTTCAATTTAACCAATCCACGCCTCCCACCTCTGTTTCACTGTGTGGACCTGTCTCAGGGCAATTAATGATTAGAGAGCAATAAACCTGGATGATAGCGCCCTGAGTAATAATTTGGGTGAATAATGTGGCATGCCAGTATTCGGAGGGTTGTTGGCAGTGAGGATATGGCATGATTGCAGATACTTATGGAATTGTTTATGGGCGAGTTGGTAGCATTCTTGTAACTCTTGAAATGTCTACATATGTTCCCCTGCGCACACATCTCCCAGTACTGTGATTTCTATATTATCCTATTTTTGTAACCCCTCCAGTCTTGGTGTATGGCGTAACCACTTACCCTTCAATAGGGGAGTCAGCAACGTCAGTTTACGGTCTCAGCCAGTGAGTCGAAGGGAAGATATCCAGCAGAGGTAGACCACCCAGGTATCATCTGGGAGAAACTGTGGGATTGGCACACAGTACAATATACCCATTCTGTTGTCTAGGGCCAGCAGGGTTAGTTCTCCGTGGTAGGCTGGATCGTCTCATCCATCACTAAGGCAATTTTTGATAATAACCTGCTGTGAGGCCCTATAATAACAATAAAGTTCTACCATTCCTAGGCAGACACCATACGGTATTGCCGACAGTTGGCAAATGTGAACCAAGCACAAGCACCTGACCAGAGAAAGGAACAAATGTTGAAAATGACGTTTTGGAACCACTGGTTAAAAATCAGGAGTGGGAAGTTTTGAAACATGTATAGGAAGTGGGCAGTATCCTTATCATGAAAAGAGCTACACATCTTGAAATGTGGAGCGGGAGGTGCACCCACTTCTTGAGGTCTCTTTCATAGCAGTCACAAGGGATACCAAGTTAAGGCGCCGTGCGAGCGCTGGAAGAAAAGAAATATGGATCCCCAGGTATTGGAAGGATAGATCGTGCATTGGGATATCGGAATGTCAGGACAGGACACACGCGTTGCCACTTATCGGGACCAGCAAGGATTTAGATCTGATCATCCGGAGTCCAGAGGCCTCCTCATACAGGTCAAGCAGGGTCAGACATATAGGACACAAAGTTTAGCAGTTAGTGAGGAAAAGCAGAAGATCATCTGCATATAACACAATTGAGGGGTTCAATTACTAGGGTGAATAACAGGGGTGACAGCCCTGATGAGTGCCTCTTTGTATGGGAAACGAGGCGGAAAGGGACCCATTGACATGGACTTGCACAGATGTCTGGCGGTATAAGATTTTAATAAGTTTACAATGGTTAGTGCCCAGTCTGGCACAATATAGGACACTGTGTAAGAAGGACCAGTCAACCATATGAAAGGCTTTCTCAAAATTTACTAGGAGTAGAGCAGCAATGGTAAGTTTGCTGTGAAGGGCTAATTTAATTCCATGTTTGAGTATAGGGGTTTGCTGACAGGCCTAGATAACTAAGATGTTTTTGTATTTTTATGTCAACTGTAATAAGGTATTGCAGCTGAGTTATGATATCTGCTACTAGAGCCAGCAGTCCAACTGAAAGAAAGGTAACAAAGCCTAATTACAGCTGCAGTTTAAGCAAAGCAACAAAGACTAGTTTTATGCTTCTGATCTGATTTTATAAAATTAACAGAGATGAGTGCAAAGGATATTTTTTGGCAACATGTTTATTTTTTGCACATTAAATCTAATTACAGGAACAATAGAATCTCTTTGCATTTATCTAATCCTTCTGAGCCTTTCCATTTTTTTCAATCTGATTTACGATAAACTAATTCTAATATGTTTTTGCAACTAATTACTTATTGTTTTTGGTGTGTTTAATTTCACACTAGATTCGGCTTTTATTTCTCATGACTGTTACCACACTGTTCCTCTCATATCAAAGAGCAAGTCACCAAAGATTTAAGCAATTTAGATAGTGTGACCCTATTTCCTAATCAATAAGAAACCTTCTGCCATACATTTTAAGCATACTGTAAATCAACTCTGACTGAACTCTGCTTTCTGGGTTGTTCCTCTTTCCATTCAGATAACTCATCGCTGAACTGCAACATCCTTGTGTGTGTGTGTCAGGGTGTGTGTGTGTGTGTGTGCGTGTGTGCGTGTGTGTGTTTGTGTGTGTGTTAGCTCTGACATCACAATGCCTGCTGCCAGAGATTGCAGACAAGGGGAAAGACAGGTAGGACATGCAGTATAATTAATGCCGCTGTTTAAGGAACAAAACAAAATATCTGCTCTGCTTTTTTCCTGTTAAGTGACAAGCAGAAAGGAGCATGTTAAATATAGAAAGTTAGAATCGTTCTGCATGTTTCTACACATTCCAAGTTACTAAGACATTTTTTTTAAAGCTGTCTTATAATAAATTGATTCTAATTATTTTTGCAACAAATATCAAACAGCTTTTTTGAAGTATTTCATTTTGCACTAAAGATTCTATTTTTATTCTTCATGTTTGAAAACATACTCTTTCTTTCATATACACACAAAGGGTCAAATTTGTCAAAGGATTGTATTGCCCTTGCTTCATGCAGGGTGTCGCAAAGGCAAACTAATCCTTAAGTCAGATTTACCAAGCCGCACAAAGCCACGCATCCACCCATGCTTTTTAGCGCATTTTCAGATTTATCAACTGTATTAAACCTGGAAATGCTTCAAAGTGGTATGCCTTACCGATAGAGGCACAAGGAGAAATATCTTTATTTCTCCTTGTTGTTTCCTCTTTTTAAGTGTGCTACATTATGCAGCACACTCAGAAAGAGGAAGAGGCTTCTGAGGATTATTTTTGGGCAGGACGGCGTCCCTTCATGCACAAAAATACTTATGCTAAGGGTGCCTGCCTAGGTAATAGCAGCACATAGTTCACCAGTGCAGTGAGAGAGCAGAAATTTGCCATATTTTGGTGATTATAGCACATTCTTTTCCTCTCTATTTGACACAGTTTAGCAAGTTGTCTTGCAGCATTGCACTGCACCAAACAATGATAAATCTGGGCCCAAGGATGTAAGTGCTTTGTGGGAAAGGTGATGGTGTGACTATGTATTATAAGGAATAAAGTACTGCCTGCTATACAAAATAGGGGGCATGCTGCCTATGCGCTTATAAATGTGAATCATGGCTGCATCTTCTGTGATGTTGCCCAACCTTAGTCAACGAGAGAAGAATCCTTCTTCGGGAATTATGCCTTAGCGAAAACTTAAGTACCTACCAGGAGGCTTCGGCCATATGTTTTACTCAAAAAGAACCCCACATTCTGGCTCGCTGCAGGCGTTTCATACAAATCATTAGGGATGCTCTCCAACCCCGCCCTGGACCCGACCTGGCCTTCGCATAGTCAAAAAGGAGATCCTGGATTATTTTAAAGGGAAGCCAGAATGACCCTCAGTTAAGACCGGTCCAAAGAAACACTCTTGGGAACCCTTTCAAGTCAGAGCACCCGGTATAACAACAGGCTACTGTCCCCGCATTTTGGGAATGATCAGAGACTGAAACCCCCCAATAAATATTATTCATCAACTGACCCCTTCAAAGTGAACTAAATTGCAATGTACAGGCACTTTACCTGGTCATCATGTTACGGATTGAGCACCGAGGATGCGAAGCGGATGATACGGATTGAGCACCGAGGAAGCGAAGGAGATTGGGAGGACAGCAATATAAGGTCCTTTGAGGGGCAGCGGGCGATTGGGGCCGGTCGCAGGCCTAAATGAAACATGAAAATAAGCTCTGAGTGAAAGGAATGAACTTATTAACTTGCATTCTAATAGAACTTTTGACCCTTTCGCCTGGGCTGATTCTGCACTGCGGCCATTGGATTTTATGATGTACTAACGTTTTTATTTTATTAAGTTTATTACTGTATTGCAATGGTTTTAATTAACTTATGCAAGAAATAAATAAATACTAAATATAGGGATACTAGAAAACACCTCGGGGTTCCATAATATTATAAAGGAACTCAGCCTCGTTCCTTTATATGATCATGGATCTCCTTGGTGACTTGCAATATTCTTTCAATGTATGGCAGGGGGTACTTTATTACATATATGTTTTTAATGAATAAACCACATCTAAAAACTGATTTACATGTCTTCCCCAAACATGCACTGTGCACCTTCTTCTAGTAACTTTTGGCTATGGCCGTTTTCAATCCTTCTTACACAATACAATACATGTGCACATTTTAATGCCTTGAAAAAGTCTCTCAGCCGAAACACATTTCGGCTGTATTGCCATTCAAGAAGACTTTTATTGAATTTGTAACAGAATTTAGACTGGCCTAAAGATTTAATAACACAACTTAATTTGGATCCAACGGCTACATCATATTAGTGGTTCTAAATTCGTATTAACTGGTTGTATACACGGTTTATTTAACTCATCATGGACACTGTTTTTTTAATAAACTTTGAATAAAACATGAAACCAACACCTCGTGTGGAAAACCTTTGAGTTTCCAATATGACCGTTAATGGACATTACACTTTGGTGTGCTCCAGACCTTTCCTCTATTCCGTTAGTGTGGTCTCTTACTACACTCTCTGTGTGCCCTATGGGTAGCAAGGGTGCAGCCTGATGGTGCACCCACACATCTGTATCTTTATTTTTATTTATTTTCTGTCCTCATTTAATTGCCCTATATCTGACTGGATATGCGGTTACATTTGGGATCTGCTACCAATTGTAAGAATGAATCTCAGAATTTGCACCCTGGTCCTTGTGAATAAAGCCTAGACTTTTTATAGGCACAAAAAATATTTGCACCTGCAAACAAAAAGGAGCCTTTTGCACCTGGAGTTCTGGTATATTCACGAGCTCCTCGCAAGTCACCTGCAACCCCTATACATTCCAGAAATTTGCAGCCCACAAAATGAATCATTTTGCTCCCTTTAAACATTATTCCTGAGTTCAGAACCTCAAACTACTCCTAGGGAGACTTGAGCACACACTATGCTTTCCGGAGACGTGTCAAAGTGGTCATCGGATCAATGATGCCACACTATGTCTCAAAATGGAAGCTGATATCAGGAAACAAAAGGGACAGTCTAGTATGTTTTTACTGGGGCTTGAGGGTGACGCAGGACTTGGTAAATAGAACTTTCAAAATACTTTCTACAGGGTTACTTTGAATTTCTCTTACTGTTTACGGTGACTTTCATCATAATGTCTGTCAGGATTCATCTTATGGAACCGTCCCTGCACTGCTAGTGTGTTTTTTACCACCGCCACCACACTCTCCACCTCACAGTATACAATACTACTGAAATGTTAACATTTTGAACAAGCATCTTAGAAAAGAAAGGTACTGGACGATTTCCGAGATATATAATGAGCTTAAACACTTTAGTCCTGAGAGAGCACAATAAATGTTGTACCTCTGCAAAGTAAACTAATTTGCGCCTACAACCAGCTTGGCAAAGAACCTTCTTGCGTAGCTGTCTGGGTGATTAACAGCTTTATTTGTAAAGTGTGGGCCACCTGTCAGCCAGAGTCATTGTTGATCAATTGTCTAATGTTTTTTACTTTAAAATTAACTTGATCAGACGGATGGTTTGCCCGCAGTGAGCATGCATTTCCATATTCCTTAAATTCAGGTGTTCCAGGAGACCTGGAAGGAGTCCAATCTCTGATTTCTTCTAACCTTTGACCTGGGCATAATGCTTCCTGCTGAGCAAAATGCACTTTACTGCGAAGTCAATATTTTTGTAATAAATATAATCTCCTACCAAACAGCTAGTAATAAAGCAACAAATCCTGCTTTAAAAGAGCACTACCAAAAATTGATCTGCCCGGCATATCTGTGTATCCTCAAATGAGTACCTCCTGCTTACGGAGTAGCCTGGTCTCCAAGGTGTGGCTTCCCTGAAGCACCCCGTCTTCCCTAACATAGGCTCACAACCGGGCAGGCATCTTCGGAAGGAGAGTGGGTGGGGGGTGGGCGAGGGAGGGTTTCTTCTTTAATTCTATAAAGTCATCTTATGTCAATTTGGTTTCATTCTCTAGAGCAGAGCTATGTTTCTACTGCATTCAGCACTTCGTAGGCTTGAGAGTTGATTATCCCCACCGGGTACATGGAATTTCAGTAGCTTGTTTCTCCCTTTGGAGGGTCCCTTTACGCGGCCGGCCATAGCTGGGTTGTAGGCGACATCAGTGCTTAATTTGTAAAATATTAAGTCCAGGTGCTCGAATTTTTGCAAGAAGCCACACCCACTTTCCCTGGCTCCACCCACTTCCTTTACAGGTTTCACCCACTTATTCAATTGGCTCCACCCACATCCTCAACTGCCACTGAAAGCGAGATGTAATACACAACTGAATTCCTACCTTGGTAATATGATGGTTGACTTGAAACCCGTGTTGGTTTTCCAGCTCCTTGGGAAAGATATCTTAACCCCTTCAGCACGGCGCGGATTTCGCGCCACGCTGAAGGTTCTGAGCGCGGGCGGGGCCATGACGGAACGGTTCCGTCATAAGCACAGCCCAACCGACGTGCATGACGGAACCGTTCCGTCATCGGCGTCGAAGGGGTTAATAAAATCAGGGCAACACCGCAAAAGAGACTGGATGTCATGACTTTTGGAACCGAGCATAATGAACCTTTCTGACCATGAAAGCCCTACTCTAAGGTTGTGCTGTGATGACTATCTACTTCTGTTGTATTTTGTGTCTCCCCAGGCGTGATTTTCAAATAACACCCTAAAATGCCCCAGACCCGTCTAGTAGTAAAAGACCGTACCACACCTTACACACTTCTCAATACTTTTGCTCTGAGAATGTGGTGAATTCACCACTTATGAGTGTACATTTTGTTGCCAACGAATACATGACATGATAGAGTTCAGAGGATCAAGCCCAATATGAAGACATCTAGCACATGAAGAATATATTGGACACTGCTAGATGCACATTATGCACCTCTCTGGCACATGCACGACCTGTAACTGATTTATGCACATCATTCAATCCTGTCATATGCCCAATATAGACATCTAAAACCTCTGATTATATGCATATATCAGGTCTCCAAAATGTGCATATAACATATGCTCATGTAAAATGCAATGTCAAAAATATGTCTAGAGTATACAATGCAAACCCTTAATATGCACAGTAAGTAATGCTGTGGTATCTGAAAATGGCACTTTTCAGAGGTGCAAATTAATCAGGCATTACAGCGAAAATAAAGGAGGTCTGTAAACTGCACATACCCGATGTCCATCTTTGCAGGCTTCTTTTTGGACCACTCGCCCTGTATTCACACAGCCCCTGAGCTTACTCTGCACTCATACAGCCACATGGCTCACCCTGCACTCATAAAGTCACAGTCCTCATCCTGCACTCATACAGGCACACCACTCACCCTGCACTCATACAGGCACACCACTCAACCTGCACTGATACAGGTACACCCTCACCCTGCACATATACACGCACACCTCTCACCCTGCACACATACAGGCACACTGCTCACCCTGCACTCAAACAGCTCACCATGCACTCATACCAGCACACTGCTCACCCCGCATATGTACATGCTCACCACTCACCCTGCACTCATACAGGCACACCACTCACCCTGCACACATACAGGCAAACTGCTCACCCTGCACTCATATAGGCACACTGTTCACCCTGCACTCGTACAGGCAGTCCTCACCCTGCACTCAGAAAGGCACAGTCCTCACCCTGCACTCATACAGGGACACCACTCACCCTGCACTCATACAGGCACACCACTTACCCTGCACTCATACAGGTACACCCCTCACCCTGCACATATACACGCACACCACTCACCCTTCACACATACAAGCACACCACTCACCCTGCACTCATACAGGTACACCCCCACCCTGCACACATACACGCACCCCTCACCCTGCACTGCTCACCCTGCACTCAAACAGTTCACCATACACTCATACCAGCACACTGCTCACCCCGCATATGTACATGCTCACCACTCACCCTGCACTCATACAGGCACACCACTCACCCTGCACTCATACAGGCACACTGCTCACCCTACACTCAAACAGCTCTCCACTAACTCATACCGGCACACTGCTCACCCTGCATACATACATGCTCACCACTCACCCTGCACTCATACAGGCACACCACTCACCCTGCACACATACAGGCAAATCACTCACCCTGCACTCATACAGGCACACTGCTCACCCTACACTCAAACAGCTCACCATGCACTCATACCGGCACACTGCTCACCCCGCATACATACATGCTCACCACTCACCCTGCACTCATACAGGCACACCACTCACCCTGCACACATACAGTCAAACCACTCACCCTGCACTCATACAGGCGCACTGTTCACCCTACACTCAAACAGCTCACCATGCACTCATACCGGCACACTGCTCACCCCGAATACATACATGCCCACCACTCACCCTGCACTCATACACGCACACCCCTCACCCTGCGCATAGACATGCACACCACTCACCCGGCACACATACAGGCTAACCGCTCACCCTGCACTCATACCGGCATAGTGCTCACCCTGCACTCATACAGGTCCACCCCTCACCCTGCACACATACAGACTAACCGCTCACCCTGCACTCATACAGGCAGACCACTCAGCCTGCAGTCATACAGGCACATCACACATCCTGCACTCAGACAGGCACACAAGTCGACCTGCACTCATACAGGCACACCACTCACCCTGCACTCATACAGGCACACCACTCACCCTGCACTCATACAAGCACACAAGTCAACCTGCACTCATACAGTCAAACCACTCACCCTGCACTCATACAGGCGCACTGTTCACCCTACACTCAAACAGCTCACCATGCACTCATACCGGCACACTGCTCACCCCGAATACATACATGCCCACCACTCACCCTTCACTCATACACGCACACCCCTCACCCTGCGCATATACATGCACACCACTCACCCGGCACACATACAGGCTAACCGCTCACCCTGCACTCATACCGGCATAGTGCTCACCCTGCACTCATACAGGTCCACCCCTCACCCTGCACACATACAGACTAACCGCTCACCCTGCACTCATACAGGCAGACCACTCAGCCTGCAGTCATACAGGCACATCACACATCCTGCACTCAGACAGGCACACAAGTCGACCTGCACTCATACAGGCACACCACTCACCCTGCACTCATACAGGCACACCACTCACCCTGCACTCATACAAGCACACAAGTCAACCTGCACTCATACAGGCACACTGCTCACATACTATACTATAGAATGACAGGCAATACCATACACTACTATGGAATGACAGGCCATTGCATACCACACTACAATGCAACACACCATTAAAAAAACATTGACAAAGCCAATAGATCCCACATACGCGAGACCTATTGGTGTCAGTTCCTCTCAGTTAGTGGTGCTTTGAGAAATGGAAGGTGAAAGACCTGTGACCATCTATGCAAGGGGGCTGCTGTGATACAACTAATTGCCCTCACATTTACTGTCACATTTCATTTTCTTGCCAATTCCTTTGTGGAATAAGATTACAAATAAAATAAATGTATGAATTGACCAGTCAGGATGCCTATTGAGGCTACCCCGTTTTCGTTGCCACACTTTGATCACCCAACTTATGGCTTCAATTCAAGGAGTAAAGTTTTTTCAATTTCAACACTGGCTGAACTGTTGTTACATTGTCCAGAGCGAGCAGCTTTTCCGGCTGTGCCTTTATTTATGTTTGATAATTTTGACAATGTGACCGCTGCCAGAAATCGGACAACTTTTGCACTTTCCAAAATTGTTATATTCGTCAGATTGCAATGTTTTTGATTGGAACAGTTTACGTCTAAAATGTTGTTTGCAACAACCATTTCTGAAAGAAACAAAACAGCCTTTCATTACAAATATTTTGTCCTACAGTTTTTAATGTAAGCAGTGTATTTCTCCAGGACTGGGTTCCGTTCTCTGGCACTTTTGTGGCTCTGGCGGGAGCACCCATTAGCAGCTAGAGCTAGGTGACCCCTACTGCCCCCCTCCCCCTAAATGACAACCCTGCCTACCCCCACATAACTAATGCTTGTAAACAAAGCTCTTGATTGTCTCGGGTTCCCCTCGCTCACCCCAGACCCCCAGTCAGTTCAGTGGTTCACCCCCTCAACTCACCATCAGCAGACACCGCCTCCAGGTCCTTCCACCTCTGTAGCGCCTCACTCAGCACTAGGGTCATGTCGTGCCCCCTGCGGGCCTCGGGCATAGGTGCCTTCAGCTCCGGTTGAGTTTTAGTCTCTTTGGAGAGAGGGCTGGCTGGCCCCTCAGCACGGTCTTACGGCTCGCAGTACTACGTGCCTCAAAGTGGAGACCACGCCCAGAACTGAAAATGAAAGCAGCCCCGGAGTGTCAGGTGGGAGCCGCCACCCCACCCTAGCTGCCATGGAGGCCCCAGAGGAAGGATCAGAGCTTGGGCAACCAAGGCCTGAAAAGGGCCTAAGTGTCCTGGAGAACATAGCACAGCAGGGGCCTTGGAAGGGCCCAGAACCGGCGGTCCACAAATGATACAGTTTTGTCACCATCCTGATGACACAACACTGCCTTGTGGCTCAAGGGCACGTACACTCTTGCCCAGGCTGACACATGAGCAGCTGCCTGCATCCACTTTCACAGTGCTAAAAAACAAGTTTCAGGTTACGTGCCGCCTGAAACTAAGCACCACCTTCATAAAAGCAACTCCGTGGGTTTTTCTTTTATGTGATATTAGTGAGGCAGCCGCCCCATGTAGTAGACCCGGCCCTGAACAATAAGTGCCGGTGCTTAGCACCGGAAAGAACCGGCACAAATTAAGCACTGGGCGACATGCTGTGTTCTTTCCCGTCCCCCAGAGTTTCCCTATTTAACGCTCCAGGGACTGACCCTTACTATGCACCTGATTTCTACAGCCAGCCCAGATGGGGATGTAGCCAAATTGCTGTTTGACCTGCTTGCTCTATTCTATATTAATAAAAACATTTAATCCTAAAAGAGCATTACCAGCGGTAGTAGAATGATTGACAAAGTGGGGGGTGCTGCCACCAATGTTACATCACTGAAGTCATAGGTATTATGAGAAATCCAAGTGTCACTCGCAGAACAAGTGCAGCAAATGAGCCACGCCCATTCAGCAGGAGAGTGCTAAGCTGTGGTATGTAGCGAGTGGTGCATCTTATAGAACAGTGTCCCAAATATATTATAAGTTGTGGTGTTGTAGCACACAGGCATTTTTACAAGGCAACAACATTGAAATGGCCACACAATTCACACCGACATGCAGTTTTATTGTTAAAACTATTTAGCCCACAAACAATAAAGTGTGGAAATTGAGTTTCATCAAATATTTAGCATTTGCACATCACCAACTAAAGTGTCTTGATTTATTTTGATACTATTACCATCTGTTTTTCCATCACACTTCAGAATTTTAAATGTTTCTCTTGTGCTTTACTAACTGCGGGTACATTTTTAAAGATTTGTAAAGTTCATTTATAGATATTTACATTGTGGTCTGAGATAGAAAAACCCTGACATCCTACAGTTTTCCCCGTTACACTCTGAGTACCCGAGCAACCTCGTCAGATAGCTCACTTTACACACCTTTTTAAGTTCGGAATCGCTGAAAGTAAGTAAACACCAATCTCTGTGTTCAAAGAATAAGCAACAATTTGCAAGAGGACAAAGCCGAGCATTTGAGCTCTGTCTTTGAACACACAGCAAATGTATCAAGGTAAATGCAAAATGTAAAGGCATCTTTATTGCCAATTCAACTTCTGAACTCCAGCATGGTTATACTGGGGGTGGGCGGGCATGCCTTGCACCCTGACTTCCAGCGTCTATGGCACTATTTTGACTTGGAGTAAAAGCTGTCATGTTGGTGATTTGGAGCCCTCCTAAGATATCTCAAATCATCATGAAACCTAAGTCAAATGCAGCAATATATCAGTTGCAGAGCCATCTTGAGAACTGTAAGGTAACTTTTTGTATTCAATTTATGTGGGTGGATTGTTTTCCTTAGCAGTCAGATTCCGATAAGCACCTCCCAAGTGCTGGAGAAGTCTAGGGATGGTTGCAGTGGAGAAACACAACAAAGCACAGGCAATGGCAGTGTTGTAGGATTCCCCATGAAGAGCACAACCTAACTATAACTTCCATTTATGGGCTTTGAAACGATGATGCATTGGAACAGAGCTTCAAATGGGTCTACAAGCAAAGTGGTAGCATTTTAGCTCATATACAGACGGGTTAGCCAGTTTTGTGCAACCGGTTCGGTTGTAGCACCTGAGTTCCATAATTAGGTGCAAGGTACGGGCCATATAGGGAATTATATATACGGCACCGTTTTTTGATTCACATACAATCTGTGTTTACCAGCTAATGTAATGCAGGTGATTTAGGCTGTACTGTTCTGACCAAAGGTGAGATAAGTTTGTGTTTTCTGTACTTTGTTCAGATTTCGTTGAAGAATCTTAAATTGAAACCATTTCACCAAACGAGATGGAACAGAACAATTGTTAGTGCCATGTTACTCCTGTAGGGGACTACCTGCTGGCTAAGAGATGTACTGTTGAGATGTACTGATGAGTAGCACCGGAATAAGGCCAATCAAAGGGAGTCAATTTTTAATCACTGATGAGTTATAGATGTTATCTCGTCAAGATGCAGCCATACTCTTGGTGTGATGAGATTCCTAGATTGACTGAACTCAAAGCAAGTGAATAGTTTGATAAAGAGAGTGTGCATGGTGATTATGTGCAGCATACTCACCCAGACCAGGTGTCGCCAGATCCACTGACCTGAAGTGATGCCCAGTCCACGGGAATGAAGAGAGCTCTCCACACTCACCAAAGACAGCCCCCCTGATATGGAAAAGAGATTCTCTCATACAGGAAGGCTAGCCCAGGGAGCGAATTCAAATGAGTGTCCTAGGAGAGAAAACAAGAAATGCCCCAAATGAAATTCTATCCCCTTATGTAAATCTCAAAAACTTCGTAAGGATATTATGCCTGTCCTGCAGAGACACTCGTTCCACTTACCAGCCAGATTTGATAAGGAACGTATGAACTTTGTGAGTGATTCGAAGAACAAGGTAAATCAGGCACAACAGTTATTTCCTTCACAGTCCACAGAAGATCCGAAGAAGAAGAGGCAGATAAATCCACAAAGGTTTGCTTTCAATGTCCAAACATATTTAAAGGCGTAAATTTCCGAAAAAGTCTGACTTTACAAATTCTTAGGCCTCTTAAGAGCATTCACAGTCTATTACTGAGAACATATGGAGAATTCCGAACATAGGGACTTTGGCACAAAATAAAAAGCTGGCGTATGGTTCAATTTCCCAAAAGGCCTTTTTTCGGTGGCGTTTATTCAGCCCAATGTTGCCACTTGATATTGGGGCCAGAAATGTTCATGAATTGGCGCTTAAGCCCAAAAAATAATTAGAGAGGTGCTACTGCAATAAACATGGTCGCGCATTAGATAAATCTGCGACCGTGGTTGCAGCAAGAAAAAGGATGCGGCCGCGAAAGCAATCTGAATGCGGCCGCGAATTACCTTCAAATGCGGCCGCGGAGTCACACACTGCTCAAATAAATAAAAAAAATAGGTGCTGCTCATTAAATGCCTTTAGCGCTACTGCGCAATAACAGGCAAATGCTCCATCCACAACAAAAAATCAAGGAGCTGTAGCGTGCCAGCTGTCAAAAGAAAAAGAACAGAAAGGATTGGCAGCCCAAAAGAAATGGGATTTAAGACCTCCACAGAAAAACAGGTTTCAGCCACAGCAAGGAGGATCTCCACGAAGGAACAGGAAGTGGGCGTGGTCTCAAGGGTGTAGTTCCCGGAAGCCAAGCACTGGGTCCATCTGCTGGCCTGCATTTATACCCTTAAGGGAGCGTGTATAAATTCCTGTCCTTCTTCAGCCCCTTAAGGGAGCGTGTATACTTTCCTGTCCTTCTTCAGCATGGCACGGGAATCTCGCAAAACGTTCTCTATCTCTGCAGAGCAGGCATTGCTACCCCTGACTAACAGTGGGGTCATTTGATGGTACAAGAGGCTTGAGCTGTGACACCAGGAGCCTTTCTTTTTTTGTTCTGTATGCAGTTTTCTTGTATGTCAATAGAAAAATATCTCAATAGCTCCTTTTTTATCAATTCCATATTTATTAGTAACGGTATCAGAATTCTCAAATATTCTAGGTGAACAAAATCTACATTGTAACCATCAGCCAACACGTGTGTTTCATGGAAAACCACTTGATCAAGGCTGATAAAATCATATAACTGGACTTATTATACAATATACCCACTTGCATACATGGTTGCAAAAGGTATATTTATATCTTCTTTTTGAACATCAAGTCACAAAGTAAAGTCAGTTGAATGTTGGGGCATTTACATGTTCTAACCAATGGTATCCTCTAGCATGTTTCTTACCCATAAAACCTTTGTTTTTATCTTCTTCCAGAAACCTTCCAATTTGCGACCTACCTTTGCCCACTAGCTCTAACTTCAACTCTCCAGACAGCCCCCATCTACCACATATTGCTATTACTGTCATCCCTACCACAGTCGCAAACGTCACCTTGCCTCTGTGACCTTCAGATCATCACTAAAGAATACCACCCTAAATCATCCCATTCAAATGAGGTCCCAAGCCTTAGTCTTCTTACCTCAATGCCTCTAAAGTTTTAAATGAACTGATCCTTGCAAAATCAGCCAAGAATTCCCTGAATAAAAATGGGACACGCAGAAAGACCATAAATGAACTGATCCTTGCAAAATCAGCCAATAATTCCCTGAATAAAAATGGGACACACAGAAAGACCACCCCTCATGACACCATTCCTTCTCTCCTCAGATCACATCAGCCTCGATATCCACAGGGAACTGTTCAACCATTTATACAGGGGGAAATCATTGAATTCCTTGAGGACTAAAACCAGAAACTGCAAGATAAGCAAACAAACACCCTGACTACTGGCTTCACTGTTATTCCCAACAAGGCCCTAAGTTGCAGTCATTTGCTGACATCCACAACATCCCTATTACTGTCTTGATTACTGTCAGAACCCCCTCCTCGTTCATATGCATGAAAGAAGGCCCAGCCTCATCACCTAATGAAATCCATATGGACTCATCTCCATATGAACTAAGCTCTTCCCTGATGTTTCATTGTATTCTACACAAATACTGCTCTGCTGCTAAACACCTTTTTGAGATTACCGAGTCCATCTTAGATAAAGCCTTGATCACAAGATTCTAAAAGAGACTTGGCTCTATGTAGCATCGCAGATCATGATGGACCTCCGGTTTCCATTTGACTACTTCATTTTACATCTAGACAGAGTTGCAAAATCACTGGTGGAGTTGCAATTAATTTCCACAATTCCTCACTCTGCCAGCTTATACCCTTTGACTCTCTATCAACTTTTGCTGTATCTCAGTGAGACCTAAGCTTTGTACCCCATGTTGGCCAAAATACTTCTTAACTAGCACACCCAGTCAACATTGCCTTCATTGAACAATACAGTGAAGACATCACCTCCCAACTCACCCTTTCAAACCACAACTACATCTGTGTTAAAGATTTAAATTTTCAATGGGGCAAGGCGAATGACATCACATCCTCTTACTTTGCCTCCTTCCGGCAATAATGCCTAAAACCCACATAAAAGGGGCCTCATATTGAAAGAGATCATTTCATCTCAGTCAGAGAGCCAATCAATGTGGATTGGTCAGACCTCTACCAAATGCCTTTCTCTGTGATATCCACCAAATCTACCACTGTGTTCAACCCAAGAATTCTAAGAGCTGGAGCAAACATTTCCCGAATGTTACCCCCATCGAGTTAACCTCAAAACAGGCCCTGTATATTCCTTCCATACCTGATGACATGGATGTAAATGTTTCCAACAAATTATTTAATGATACATTATCTGAGGTCATCAAAGATATTTCCTCTCAGAACAAATAATTAAACATGTGACCTGCATCCTGTACATAAAAGGACTCAAAACCGAGAAACAACTACTTAG
This sequence comes from Triturus cristatus, assembly GCF_964204655.1. Classification (NCBI taxonomy): domain Eukaryota; kingdom Metazoa; phylum Chordata; class Amphibia; order Caudata; family Salamandridae; genus Triturus; species Triturus cristatus. The sequence continues at coordinate 614,911,868 of NC_140588.1, read as the reverse complement.
ACTCTTTGAATGACCATGTCATCAAACAATTCAATAACTAGTTAGTCAATTTATGGGCCGCCAGAACAACTGAAAGAACACATCCTAGAATTTAAATTCTCATTTAGAAGATCCCAAATTGATTTGGCGAAGAACAGACTGAATAATAGTGTAATTGAAGCCTGACTCTGTGGACAACTCAGCCTCCTACTGACTGGATAGAGCAGAAAATCCCTCAATAGCTGGTCCAGCTTCATAATGATTTCACCTCAAATAATGTTGCCTTAAACCTCTGGGCAAAATTGTCTGAGTCTCAGGACTATCATACTTTCATTGCACCAAGGGTACACAGGTGTTTCTGAAAGTAACTCTTTTGAAGATATCACCCTGGTCACAAACAACTTGAGAATATAAAAACTTGAATGGCTACCCATCATCTCAAACACAAAGTGAGCAAAATATAACAGCTTCATATTTCTTGTGAACTTTCTCTCTTCCTACATTTAAATTGATCCCCTCTGCCAACATCCTTGAATGTCATTTTTTTTAAATTGACAATGTCAAATCCCTGGGCTTTGTCCTAGACTCACAATTAGACCATCAGAAACACATTAACTAATTTGTCATTAATAATAATCATCAGAATTGTTTAATTGCTTGTATCAAACCTCTTCTCAGACAACAATGTCTCAAAGGTGTGACAACTGACCCTGCCAATACTTGACTATGGCACTTCTGTCCTTTTAGTCATTACTGAGGCTCACGTTGCTTAACTAAAAGCATCCATGCATTCTGCAGCATGCCTTATTTCCAGGTAGCTCAGAGCATGTAAACCCTATAGTGCATGCACTTTGCTGGCTTCCTATTGATGGCAGAGTGAGTTGACTTTTTCTGGAGGATGTCAGCAACTATGCAGCTCAGACACTTTTCTGCTGTAAACCCCCATATTCAACAAAACACATACCTTGAACCAGTCCTGCTCTGGTGCACTCCCAGGATCTGGAATACCATTCCACTCTGTAGTCGCACATTTGCCTCTTTTGTTACCTTTAAATGAGAGCTCAAATCCATGCTCCTTGACCAGTATATGCCCACACATCCCACCTAATCAGCATTCACTACCTGTCTTTTCCACTTGACCTTCATAGAATCTTTGAAGAATATTACCTACTATTTGGTCACTCAAATTACCTTATCAATGATTGATTTTGTTATCTTAATATTCATTTTAAAAACCCTTAGAAATTCACTAAAACAAACAAAGGTAAAACAACATTATAGCTAGGGGAAATATCAGTTCCAAAAACACTGTAAACCAAAAATAACACACTGAATTTCACCAGTCATAGATAACTGAGGTAACTTTAACTTGCACGCTTGCCATGTACTGCTAATGACCTCACCTACTACATCACTAATGGCATATTCAATGATATCAATAACATCATTGATGACATCTGAAATGGTATACAGTGCCTGTTAAGTGCGCACAAGTAATAGCATATTGTGAGAAACTGGGTTGTTGGTTGACCAGGTATGAGCCCTAGTCAAGCAGCAATGACAACCCTAGCCAAGGTGAGCCACAAGCAAACCCTAAATTAACCTATGATCAACCCTCTGGTAGCATGGCACCGAGCACTCAAGCTTGACTTAGAGGTAAAGTGTAAAGTATTTGCGCAACACTTCAAAAGGAAAAAGTGAAAACACAACACAAAAAGCTCTCACACCATGTTAGAAAAATAGAACTTTCTTTAACAAATACTTTACATTAATTTTATTGTACACCTCCATGTATTGCATGTTTTCCTTTTAACACTGTAGTCATACACTGTTAATGGAATTTTAGAACTCAGAGCCTGGTGATGTAAGACTGGTCTTGGGCATTATCTGTGGAGACTAGTACTGTGCTGCACCTAATGAAGTTCTCTATGAACTGTTTGCTTTGTAGACCTTACTGTGTTACATAAAAAGTGGCGACGAGCTGGAGAAGCACGTGTTACACTGCGAACAGGAGCATTGCATTTTCCATTAAACCCTAAAATACAGATCCGATCGTACGTTGGAAGGGAGACTATTGAACAATCATACAGGAGTATACACGATGAGTAAACATGACAAAGGAGCAAGGAACAGTGATCTTGCTAATTTTACATTAATTACCACTGGACTTTGGGTAGCTGTACACAATGGTAACACTGGGATATCTGTAATATACTGTTGGCATTTGCAATTACAGTACAGCCTTTTTTTAAAACAAGACTCTTACCGTGCACTCCTGTTTGCTGTGAGAGCATTCTGCAATGAGCAATCCCTGTGTCACGTCATAGAGATTGTGGGCATCTGTACGAGCTTTGTGAGCTCTGCCAGAATCATGGCACCGTGTGCATCACACCTTGAAGACACTTATGTTACATGTACGAGTGCGTGCGGCACGGCCATTTTGGAAGTGCCTGGAATGTCCCAGTCAGCAACCAGGCATTCCCATTCAGTTGTGTAACTGAAGTAATTCGACGGCACATCTGATAGTGAGATGGTGTCGCAGGATTACCGGTACCTGTGACAGAATTATATCGCTCCTCATCATTTCTCATCGTTTCCTGAGAAAAAGGTACAACATTATAGACATATTTTTGTTTTATACGATAATACTTTCTCGTGACTGTGTTACTTGAGAAAGGAAAACAAAACAATAAATTTGATCCACCAGCTAAGTTTTTACAGCAAAAGGGTGATCCACCAATTTTATGGATGCATTGGAAAGAAGAGTTCCAGACATATATGAAGGCAATATATGGGGATGATATGCCTCAAGAGCGTAAAAAACATATTTTACTACATTGTTTGGGTTCGGAAAGGCAATTGGTTACCACAAATAGCAACTCAAGAAGGCAAAAGTGACGTTGATGTTTTCCAAGAGGCCCTGATGAGGATTGAAAATAGCTTCAAGCCTACCTCGAGTGTGGCTTTAAATAGCTTTAAGTGCTATACCAAAGGCTAGAAGAATTAAGAAATATTTGATGAATTTCTCACCGCATTATGGGGTCTGTAGGCAAGTGCCTCTTTTTTCATGGTTATCCCCACTTTCTTTGCCTGATACCTGATGTGATTTTGAACTGTGAGTGCATTTGATCCTTCCAAGCAGGTCCCCAGTGCCAGATCTCTTTCTCAAAACATTGTGCCACGATTGACACAACTTCAGCTACGTTGTAAGTCCCTAGTACATTTTACCCCAGGTACCTAGGGCATGGATTCTGAAGAGGGTCCTCTGGGGCTGCAGCACTGGCTGTCCCACCCCAGGGCCCCCTCACCAAGGCTATTCACTCTGCCATTGCAGGCTGCATGTTTTGGTGCAGGAAAATCCACACGTACACTGCATAGGATATAGGTAAATCACCCCTAATGCAGGTCTTCAGCCATAAGGCAGGGTGCACTATATCCTATATATGGGCAGTTCTGCATCAGCAGATATGTCCCTACAATGTCCAGTCCATTCTGCAATGTTGTAAGTGAACAGGGAAGCCATAAAGAATACATGGGCTGGATGATTGTCAACATGAGTTTCCTAGCTCCATGATGGCTGCACTGATTTCTAAGATGCTTGGTATCAAACATATTGTCTTAGTTAATCCTCTTAGTTGCCAGTCATGGATTTATTAATAAACTCACACAGGAGACCCCTTTAGAGGTCCCCTGAAACCTAACCTAACACTAGTGGAGTCTCTGGCTGGTTTTCACCAGCCTGCCACCGCCAGACATGTTTCTGATCTCATGGGATGAGAGTCAGCGCTTTCAGAGGACAGAAACAATACCTGCTCTGGGCAGGGTGTTTCACACCTCCTCCATGACAGGATGACCTTCCGGGGTAGGAAATTCCAAATGCAGTGCTGCCTTTTAAATCCAACCCAGGAACCCATAGATATTGAGGGAGGCCAAGCCTCTTTTCCTGCTCCACTTTTGGTGGGAGGAAAGGTGTAAAAATGAGTTAGATGAAGAAGAGGGTCCCCCCCTCAGCCTGCACCACTCCTAGGGTGGTGCATGTGAGGTGAACCCCTGTCCAAAACTTCTCCCATCCTGAGATGGTGAGAAAACCTCCAATCAGGGCTAGGGTAGTGCCCTTTCCCATAGGAAGTGGTCACTAGAGGGGGTAGACACCCTAAAGGTAAGTATACCATTGGCTACTATCTGTCTCCCCTTGCAGCACCTCTAAATTCAGTATTTAGGTGGCACCCTGAGACCTAAACCTCAGATTCCACGGTCCTAAAGACGACCAAGGAAGAAGACGTGCTGCTGAAACTGAGTCCTGCTGCAGAAGAAACCAGCGCCAAACCCTGTCTACTGCAAAAGGATTCGACAGCTGTGGCCTGCGTCCCTCCCTGAAACCTGTGCAGCCTCCAAGAACCCCTGAGCTCTGCCAGCCTTTGACAATTGCCGGGGACCTCCCTTTGGACTAGTGGTACTAGTCCCCAGCACGCTACCGCTAAAGACCGAAACGAGTGAAGACCCTCATGGACCGTGTTGACGCGATTCACCTTATCAACCAAATGTTGCAGCAGCCAAGGTTTGTTTTTCACCAGTCCGGTAACCGACCCCTTCAACGCATCCACCAGCCTGAGGAATCCTCACAACCCCTGTGACCTACACTGGAAACAGCCCGCTCTTGTGAGCCTGGACACACTTTCTGGTGGCATCGACTGCGTGAACGCAGCAACTGAACGCCAACAGTGAAGAACAAATTCTGCCTCCCAAAACCTCTGGCTCCTCCAACCCAGGTAAACCAGAGCTGCCTGTTGTGCCCAAGCCCTGGAACTTCCAAAACTCTGACTCCCCTGGAGTTGAACTTCCCCTGAACTCTGGTCAACCATTGTCCCCAAAAGTTCATGTTGGAGTGGTGCTTCCATCGACCGCAATGGTAAATGTGTTGGCGGTACTCCACTATATACCCCAATGTGTCTTGAACTGCATTTGGTTCAAAATTGACACACAAAGCATTTATTCACTGTTGAACGAAGTTCCTGGTTTCTAAAAGTATATGTTAAGATACAACTTTTATTTTTTACCTTTTTACTAATTCGTCTTGGATTTATTCTTGAGTGTGTGTCTCATATATTGCCTCTGTGTTTGAGAACAAATGCTTAGCACTACCCTCTGCTAAGTCTAACTGCTCGACAACACTACCACAAAAAGAGCATTATAAGTATCTATTTTTACCTCTGCACACTTATTAGGGATCCACTGGACTCTCAGCACAGTGCACTACATTTTAGCACACCGCATAGAGAGCCTGCGTCCTACTTTTGACGATCAACACATTGCTATTTTGGTGAAATGTCAGATGAGATGATTAGGGATCAGATAATTATACATATAAGGAGTAAGAAAATTTAGGAGAAAAAGTAGGTAATCGGGGATCCTAAGCTACAGGATGTCCTAACCACTGCCAAGGCGCTTGAGCATTTTGAGAAGTGGATGTAATCTGTGCATGATACTGACAAAGTGGAAATGGGTGAGTGTGAGAATGTATGTGTGTTAGCTAGTAGCAACTCTCATAGTACTCAACAAGGAAGTATGACAAGTATGACAAACCCTCATGTTGTCATTATGGGAGTACCAATCATTTTGCTTCTTCGCCTGAGTGTCCAGCCATAGAGAAGGAGTGTAAGAAATGTGATACCATTGGACATTTTGTGCGTGTATGCCAAGATTTGAAGAACAATTATTCAAATGTGAAAACTAAAGTGTCGTATGTGCCTGAAGTGAGGCTTCTGGCAATAGGAAAATGCTATGGTGTGAGTGCGATTGCAGTGTGGAAAGTGAGAGTGGAAGAGGTGTTGTGTTATCTCTTAAGAATGCAGAAGAGGATGCAGGAGGTATTGAAGCAAAACATCCTCCAAAGTGTAAAGTGATTATAATGGGTGAGGAGCTTGAACTTATGGCAGTTTCGGGGTCTTTGTGGACTTTCATTAGCCATGGGTATTTTCTGGAGAAATTCAAGAGTGTATGGAGTGTGGAGGATTTGAGAGGGTCTGAAATAAGGGCTGCAGGCCTTGATGGTACGACCATAGACATTGTGGGGTACAATGCAGTTGACATAAAGTTCAAAGAGAGGGTTGCAAGGATAAAATTGTATGTTGCGCCCAAAGGATTGAATGTATTAGGATGAAGAGACCAGTTGAAATTGGGGATAATACTAAATGCTAGAAGCAGAGAGATAGTATTAGTGATTGAGAACTGCTGTGAGAAAGAATGGATTACATCCCAGTTCCTGGAAGTATTTCCTGAGAAGCTTGATAATCTGGAGGTATATTCTTGTAAAATCAAAGTGTGAGTGAATGCTGAACCAGTAGTGCAAAAGCTTAGGAATGTGCCCATCAATGTAAGGGAAGAGTTGAAGCAAACTGTATTAAAAATGGCGAATGAAGGAGCCATCGAGGAGTTTGCCTCTGCATGAAAAGGAACGTATGGAACATCTTAGAAAAGTTTTGTGAGATACTGAAAAGAAATGGTTTAACCCTGAGGGAGAACAAATGACATTTCCTTTGCAGATCAGAGTATCTAGGACACACTGTATCTGGGGAAAGAGTGGTACCAAAGAAATCATTAATAGATGCTATTATTACAGCTCCTTATTCTGATAGTCATGAAAAGTTGATAACATTTGCAGGGCTATGTGAATATTATGGCAAATGTATAAAGGATTTTGTAGAAAAGCGGAGCTTCTCAGATAGCTTACACTGAAAAATATTAAGTTTGTATAAACTCAAATACAGCAAACTGCCTTTGAGCTAATCAAAACTGAAATCACCAAGCACCCATATTAAAACCTTTTCACAAGGGGGTAGAATGTATTGTCTCTGTAGGTGCTGGCAGTCTTGGCATTGGAGGGGTGTTATCACAAAGATGTGGAAATGAGATGTGGAATATGACTTTTTCCTCTCATATGCTCACTGATACTGAGAGAAGATATGCAGCAATAGAATAGGAGTTATTATTAGCGTGTATCTGGGAAATTTAGCACTTTCCCAATTACATTTGGGGTTCACGTTTTGTACATAGAATGAACCATAAAACCTTCTCTATCCAGGTGGCAAGACTGGTATCAAGGTTACAAGAATTCTGTTTTATGGCTGAGCATGTGCCAGGCAAAAGCAATGTTATGGCCGACTACTTGTCACGATTGCCTCATGAAGAACCCAAGGACGTACTCGGAGAGGTAGGGGTTGATGTTTCTACTGTCTAAGCATTTGTTGCAGACAAGTTCAGGGGTATTGTGAAGGAGAAATGGAAGGAGTTTGAGGAAAGTAATAAGTTATTGCAAACCGTAAGACATTATGTTGTGGAAGGATGGCCTGCCAAAAAAATTATGCCAGCAGAGTTTATGTCTTTCTGGAGAGTGGATGAAGAATTAGAGGTGGAAGGAAACTTAATATTTAAGAATGAGAAATGTGATCCTCCTAAAGGCATGCCGAATGTAATTTTGTTGTTGGCACATGAAGGGCTGTTCAGAATATCCTTCATGAAAAGACTTTTCCGCATATGTTTTTGGTGGCCAGATCTTAATAGCATGGCAGACAGTGGTGAGTGCATGTGAGGTTTGTGCCAACATTAAAAAAATGTTGAAACCTGATCCTGCTCCTCTTCAACTGGTACTGTAGCCAGATTTGCCAAAGCAGAAGGTGGGTTTTTCTCTGCTGTGTGATGCTCATTTTACATTAGTTCTTTTTCACTACCATTCAAAGTGAATGGAAGTGAAATGTGTATCCCATGGAACTACTAGTGCCATTGTCGAGCTTTCAAGGAGGTCTTTGCAAGGGAAAGTTAACCAGAAGTGTTAATATCCAACAATGGGGTACAATTGAAATCTAACAAAATCCAGAGTTTTTCAAGTACAGCAATATTCAACATGTCACCACGGTACTGTATAAACCTTGGGGCAATATACAGGTTTAGAGGTTCAACCATGTTTTAAGAGAGAGTATTGTCTGGGCGCGTGGTTTTGAGGGAAATTGGAGGGACAGATTGAGGGAGAAACTGTGAGGGTGTCGCATTACCCCTCAGTGTACCAATCAGGTTAGTCCTTTTAGATTGTTAAGGGGAAGACATCCAGTGTTGAAATTGTGACCATGGTGGTCAAAAAAGAACAACGAAATAATAAAGAGGACTTGAGTGTAAAGGAAATTGCTGAGAGAGTGAGGACGAAGCAAGACAAAGTCAAAGAGGCCTATGAGGTGAAGTGAAGGGTCAAGGTACCTTCTATTGGAATTGTTGACTGTACGAGGGTGCGTAAGCCAGGGTTTGCAACCAAGGGTACACCTGAATTTGGTAAAGCCATGAAGTTGATAAAAGTATACAACAAGAGTGCTGTTACTCAGGACAGTAAGGTCTGGAATGTGAGAAGACTTGCAAAATGTTGTAAAATGGGAGAAGAAAATACCAACCAAGAGCAGGAAGGACAGTTAGTGAGAGTAGGTGGGAGCTCTTCCATGCACACTTGTTTTCACAATATGCCCATGTCTATGAATCTAAGTGCTGCACCCACTTCTCAAGGAATACAAAGGGAAATGGTGACAGAGAATGATGATTCAAGATCCTCAAGAGTAAAAGTTGAAGGTTGTGTGAAAATGCCCACCCACTAGTTTTGAGACTTTGTATAGTCTTTCACTCTGTGTATGTATTTGAGTTTTGAAGTTCACTTCCTATTTTTTTAGGCCGAGCTAGATCTGCTTTAATCAGTCTGTGTTTTTTTTCCCTCACAAATAGACAAGAGCGACCCTGGGTGTTGCTATTAAGCAAAAACAATGTTCATAAGTAACTCATTAAATAAATTATTACCGTTTCTGCAAGAATTAGTATATCTTGCATGAATGAAGCAGAGACTGAGAAACATCTAGGATGGAACCTTAATTCAATTAGGTCTATTAAAATTCTAACGCTTTTCAGTTGTGTATTTACAATATATACATTTTCACATTTCAGTGTTTTTGTGGTCCCCAGTGGTGTGACCATAACCAAAATAAGTGCGATATACGTAGTGCTAATAAAAAGGAGGAGACGCAAAAATGGTTATTGCTAATATAAGAAGAGGAGTTCTTGGGTGTTTTAGGACAATCAATTTTGCAAGAAACGTTTAGTGTTCTTATGCTCTCTCTTTCTAGTAATCGACGACGTTTCAACCCTCTCAAGATACGGGGTCTATTCAGGACAGAAGATCTGGGGACTAAATGGATCAAATAGTTTTAGCTGGAGCAAGGAGGAGTACAGTGTGTGGGCTTGTGAAAAAGGACAATTTGCTTACCGTTTAGCACATAATAGTGCCCAAAATTTAGAATTCTTCCTAAGTAAATCAGGGTGCTTCAGATGGTGTCCAGGTAGGGTAGGTCCTAATGATGACATAGGAAGTGGGTATTATCACCTATATATACTGTGTGAGGCACAGTGAATATGGTACTCAGAGAAATGGCTTACCCTGTCAATTAAAGCTGCTGGTGGTGTTCACGGCAACCCTTTGTTACCGTAGGTCCTATTGATATAAAAGGAATTAAATTCCTAAGCCCAGACAAATAATGGCAGATACTATACTCTTACCAACAATATATTTATCAAGGAGCTCTACTCACCACATCGTAGCGGTGAATAATCAGTCCTTTACCAATTATTCTAAGGGGAAAGATGGGGGATTGTTTAATATTCCACCCGGTTGGATGTTCACTGCAGGCATTATAGTAAAAATACGGGGATCAAATACCTTACTCACCGGATAGAGAAGTGGTGAGCTAGTAATTTAGTTACATCAATGTCAGCCGTCAGGGCTTCTAAAAGTGACAAATAGGTCCCAGTAAGGATCTATGGGTTAACATAGGTGGTACCACATTCCTTAAATTCACACAGCTATCATCTGTGGGCTTCAAGGCCATCCCCCTTCTTGCTATTGCTTTTCATTTGTCTATGTCTGTGTCCTTTTAAAATCCTTGTTTGCTAGTGGTCAGTCGTGCCTCTTTGCCCCTCCTTTCTCTCTTCTTCTTCTCTCAGGAGCAGGGACTTAGTACTGTCTCATTTCGCTATGGTTCTTTATCTGTTCTTTGCAGGACTATTTTTTTCTTAGTTTCATGCTCTGTTGCTGTTTGTCTGTGTTCAGCTTCACCTCACTAGCTGCTTACATTCAAATATAGCATTCTTCCTCCCACCTCGTCTTAATGCCACAGATATGTTACTGCTGCCTCCCCCACCGTGACTCTCTCTCCACTGATTGTATTTTTTAAGGCTTTTTGCACTTTTCAATGTCCACCGTCAGTTGGACTTTTTATGGTAGGCTATTTGTTTGGTTTTGGCTTTCTTTTAAGGGGGATTGGGCTTGTTTTTTAGGTTTCACCTGCAAGAGGTTTACATCCTGCCCTTCTCTTTCCTGGCGTTTCATTGGTTCCTGTGTGGGCCACTTACTTTTGCTCCAGTTCTTTCGGCTGTAGCTTTTTTTCCTGCATTTACCAATGATTGTTCCTGTCTTCTTCTCTTATTAGTTTTCCAGACTGCTAACATCCGCTTTGGTGGTGGAACAATCTTTTCATAAATATTTGCCTCTTTTTTCTTTCTTGTCTTGCAGTAGATTCATACAGAAACTTGTCAGGAGAAATTAAGTGTTTTGCCCAGAATCACAGCATGTTGCGCCACCGAGACTCGGACCGGATCCCCAGGTCTTGAGTCAGCAGCTCCGGCCGGTGCTCCACATCCTCTCAAAATCCTTGTTACTTGTTGTTTTAGGTGCAAGCACTTCGTTTTTGATCCCACACACCCCTTTTTTAGGTCTCCTGTATGACAAGACATGTGCTGCATGCTCCTTCGCTTGCCAACGGTAAAGGATTGCCAGGGTTTGTGCAGACGTGTCCTTGGGTTCAGGAAAATAACTGTAGTTTGCATGTATAATATATTGAAAACATTTATTTGGGTTGAGCGATAGGAAATGTTATTTAGTCTCGAGTTCATTTTACCATTTTTTCTTTCGGCTATAAACTATGGTATTAGTCTTGAAAGGAACACTCTTAGAAAGTAAAATGTAGAAGAAATGCTGCCTAGACCTTTGAGATGCACAAGGTCCGAGCTATCTGCAGGGTACTCTCATAAAATAATTACACAATGTACCGTTTTGCATGCAGTAAGGTACAGCTTTTGTAATCGACGGCCCAGGAAAACCATACCTGTTTCCTAATAATAGCTTTCAACTAACTTTCCCTTTATGTCTTGTAACAGGAACTTAGGGGCATATCAGCAACAACCGGCGATAATTATCGCTAAGTGCACTTAGCACTAGGATAATTATCGCCGGCTAGCGTGGATTTTTATCGCTGAGATAGCGTGCTATTAGCAACGCATATCTCAAAACCTAGCGCTAACTGCCTAACGTGAGATTATCGCTGGAAACCAAGCGATAATCTCACGAAATGAGGAGTTAGCTTGTTGATAGGGCCTCACAAACTTAGCCATGATATCCACCTTCCATAGGATATCATGGCTAAGTCAGTCCTGAAGCAGGCGTAAGGAAAGTAGCGATAACAGGGGTTATCCCTACTTTTCTTGCCGCTATGCTTCATGGCGTGGGGCTTGATGATAGGAGAAATGACGCTTAGCGACATTTCTCCTGTAATGTCAGGTCAGGAATGCCCACTTTACATCTCATTAGAGGCAAGGTTTCACGCGTTAGCGTGAGCTTGCTAATTAGGCGATAAAATTATCACCGCTTTTCGGCCGAAAACGGCCGCAAAAGCGGCGGTAATTTTCTATCGCCGCGTTGTAGATATGCCCCTTAGAAAGCGAGCAGAGTTTACATTCGCCATCACTTGAAAAACAGCCTGCGAGGTATTCGAACACTACAACAAAACCATCGGACCAGAAAGGTGGTAAAATATAATTTGTAAAGATGTTGTCAGCAAATGAAAAGGACGTTTTCCTTAGTCTGTTTTCACTGTTGTAATTGGCATGCACATTGAAAAAACTGTAGAATTCAGTTTTTTGCGGTTACCTTTCAAATGGTGTACTGCTTTGTTTTCAGTGAAAATGTCACAGTTTCAACACAGTGTGAAATGTTTATTTTAGATTGAACACTGTGGACATTGTTAGTATTTGTTTTAACTTCTTCGTACATTGCATACCTGAAGTTCGCAATACTTTCAAATAACATGTAAATGAATAGAAAAAACAGAAACTCGAAAATTGAGTTTATTGTGTACATGGAAATAACACAGAGGCATGTTCTAATCAGTTTGTAAGCAAATGCATGAATTACACAAACCATCATATCAAACTGATCTCTTTTTGCATGTTTATAGAGAAGGCTGCAAGGTTATCGATAAGTGGTATTATTTTAAAGTATAAATAAATACAAGTATTTGCTAAAGAATACTGCTGTTATAATACATTACTTGAGTTCCACCTGTAGTAGTGAGGTGAAGATCTGCAATGTCACAACGTCACTTCCTTTATCTCATGTTAATGCTGTGGGTTCTTCAGAGAGGGCCAAGACAATTGTTTCTCCTTATGACCTTAAACACATAAATTAATTATATGACACCTACTAGTGTGGCTTGCTCAACTGTCTGCACCGTAGGCCATCTCATGGTATTTTGTCACCCTGCAAGACTCGGAAAGGAAAGAATTGGAGCCATTGCAGCATACATGGAGTGTTTCTCAACTTTACCAGCTATGACTTATACGTGCTTTTTAGTGACTTGGGGCCATATTATCAAGGAACGGCGATAACATTATCGCCGCTTTAGCGGCAACTGCCGCTAAAGCGGCGATAATGGGCTTGATAATATGCCCTTGTGAATTCCCATAGAAGCCCAGGTTCACAAACCTGGGCTTCTATGGGATTTCACAAGGGCATATTATCAAGCCCTTATCGCCGCTTTAGCGGTAGTTTGCCGCTAAAGCGGCGATAATGTTATCGCGATTCCTTGATAATATGGCCCAACATGTTTTGTTAGGCGACATCTTAATATGGGAAAAAGTTACTTAACTGTGGCACTAGGGGCTTGTAAATAAGCCCCTAACAGTTCTGAGTGTCACGGAAAATAACACGCAGTGATGCTTTTCAACAAAAGCTGGCCTCACTAAGACATCATAGGAAATTTTGTTTTAGAAACGTGCGTTTGTAGTGAATCCTTGTTTCAAAGTAGAAAGAAGACTAGCCCTGAGAGAGGTGCTGCTATCAATAAAAACACGAAGACTGCAGGGCACACATTTTGGAAGAGGACTATTTTGAACTTTCTGGATTACTGAGTGCATCATGTACCAGTGGCTTGTTTATTCTGCAAGCTGTGTCCTTGCTTGAAAGAGTTGTGCGAGATATCTGAAAAGTAAATACCACTCCCCCCAAATGCTTCATAACTAGTTGACAGAAAGTGAAAGGCTTTCATAAATCACAGTGTTTACAAACTATCACTTGAAGCAGGGGAACATAAAAATATTCTTGTAGTGGTTAACAGACAATTTGTTCCTTGGTTAGATTTAGACTTTTACAAAGCCAGTTGACATCCACATAAAGTATTGGTAAAACTTACAGGCCTGCTATTGTAAGTTTGTCATCACTTTTTAAATTAATATATTTATGCAACCATGCAAGTGCAAAGAACTTTGGCAAAAATATAACAAATATTTAAGTAAATGAGTGGCCAAGCACTACAGGCACATGATCCTTGTATTTTTTGATTGTGTAAGTGCTATACTTAAGTCCAAAGATGTGCTCTGACCATGGTGCACTCTGCAAAAAGCAACTCAAGGTATCAGACGCATATATTGGTAGGGCCCGATTCACAGAACTAACTTAAGACAAAATCTTAAACTTACTACCATTTTGGTATTCACAGAGGCACTTACTCATTTTGGTATTCACAGAAGACACTTACTCATTTAGGTATTCACAGAAGTTAGGAGTCCTAACTTTAGGACTCCTAAATGCCTTCTGTAAATACCGAAAGTCTTAAAGTTAGGATTTCTCTCAGTTTAGGAGTAGTAAAGTTAGAACTCCTAAATTTAGGGCTCCTAAATGCCTTCTGTGAATACCGAAAGACTTAAAGTTAGGATTTTTCTCAGTTTAGGAGTAGTAAAGTTAGTACTCCTAACTTTACTACTCCTAAACTGAGAAAAATCCAAACTTTAAGACTTTCGATATTCACAGAAGGTATTTAGGAGTCCTAAAGTTAGGAGTCCTAACTTTACTACTCCTAAACTGAGAAAAATCCTAACTCGGGCCCGTAGACACTGGGTACATTCGTGGTAACCCTGTGTTGATTCACAGCATTTCCAAACCACACCACATAATTCAACTCAACAACACAGAGACACAACACACCACATACATCCAATCCACACCACAAAATTCCACATCATGCCACCCGCAAAACTGAGCAGCACAACACATAATTTAACTCCACTACATCCCACTCCACTACACAAAATACATTCCACATATTTACCCTCCATAACACACAATTCCACTCCACATAATTCCAGTCCACTCAATACCACATAAATCCACTCCACACCATGCCACATAATTCCACTACACAAATACACTCCACACCACACAATTCCACGCAACACAATTCAACAACTAACCATTCAAATCCAACCCACATAATTCCACTGCACACCATATACATACACTCCATAACACATTGGTAAAAGACATTGCCAATAGCTCTAACTCCAACAATTGCGAGACCTATTGCATTTTAATGCTTGTTTCCTTTTGTTTTTTGTTGTTATTCTTTGGTTTTGTTTTACAGGAGGGAAATGTGTTATATCACTTATATTGTGCACCTCCATGAATTGCATGTTTTCCTCTAAACACTGTAGTCATAGACTGTTAATGGAATTCTAAATTGAGAGCCTGGTGATGTAAGGATGGGCTTGGGCATTATCTGTGGGGACTAGTACTGTGCTTCACCTAATATAGTTCTCTCTGAAATGTTTGCATTCTGGACCTTCCTATGTTACTTAACAACAAAACCAAGCAACAAATCTACAACCAAAGATATGTGATTATAACGAATTTGATTAAAATAGCGCAAAAAAGCCAACTGTGAATATCTGGTCACGCCGGACCTGGACATATTCGCAAGTTTAGTCCGACCACAATGGAGAGTGGGCTGGCTACAGGGACCCAGTTAGGCCTGCTGAACAGAGTTACTTAAATCCTGGTTTGCGGAGTGTTACGGGGATCCGTGTCGAATCGATACATCGGTTCTGAGATGCGGCAAGGCTGTGATGCGAGAACCTGTATTGTCATTGAGGATCCCATCAGTGATGCAGTGAGGTCATAATCAGTGCATTGCGGGGGCGCAAGTTATAGTTAGCTCATCTAACTATAACTGCTGAATTTCTCTGGTTTTGTGCGTGTGAAATCTGAGCCAAACTATGACGTCCCTGTAACCTTTGTTTATTTCTGTGAATTTCTACGTTTTTTAATTCTATTTCCTAACTATAACAGCCCTGTAACCTTTGGTTTTGTCAGTGAATAGCTAAGGTTTTTTAAATGCTAATTCCTAACTATAACGTCCCTGTATCCTTCCTCATGATTGTGAATTGTGGTGGCAATGGCCTTGGAACATTAACTGGAGTAGGACTGGAAATACTAATGAAGGATACCTTTGCTGAACTGATGATACTTTTCCCTCACACTGTCTTGGTGTACTATTACATATGCCAAAGACAGAAATGGAAGTGGTCCAATCATCAATTCCATCCACAGATTGACAAGACCAGGAAACATGTTAATAAAACAGTTTTTGCATTCCTCACAGACCATCACATAGGCTGTATCTATAA
This sequence comes from Triturus cristatus, assembly GCF_964204655.1. Classification (NCBI taxonomy): domain Eukaryota; kingdom Metazoa; phylum Chordata; class Amphibia; order Caudata; family Salamandridae; genus Triturus; species Triturus cristatus. The sequence goes on along the minus strand of NC_140588.1, from coordinate 614,896,073 downwards.
CAACAATCTGCATTTTGACATTCACAGATGAAGGCAATGGGGTGTTTCTAAGTAACCTGAAACTCTGCCTCCGGTCTTATGTGCAGCAGCCGTATACACACAACCACCGCAATGTCTCTTGTCAGAGCCACCCTCGTACCCGAAATATTGTGAAGTTTTTCTCTAATGTTTTTGTTAGTTTTTGACAATCTTCGCGACTCCCGTGGATACGTCGCGAAAATAGAAAACAAAAGAAGGCATTCAATGCCCATCCAAAAACAATATGTAAAAAAATTAAATCTGAACATTGCACTACACATATTACTATATACATACTTCTTTCTAAGCATGCTTAATCTCATATTTTTTTACTAAAACTCTTTAAAAACCATCTTTCAGACCTACTTTTAATTTTTGCGATTATTTAGGACGTCGCGATGACGATCTTAAGTGCGACGATCATGCCTTTTTCATAAAGTCTAAAACACATATTTCCACACATATTACAGTATTTTACACACTAGGGGTTTCTTTCAGTATTCTCTAAAATCATGTTTTTCTAGAGAGTTTCTATAAAAACCATCTCTAAAACCAATTTCTGTATTCGCGGTGCCGCCGGAGATCACAATGACATTGGTACCCACAATCACCGCGAAAATGTCGCAAAAACTCAAAGTAAAAGCTGGAATTCAATAGCCACCACCACATTCAAAATTTAAAACTATATAATCAATTTTAACCATCACACTAGATAAATCACTATCTAAATAACTCCTTAAATACATTTATCAGATCCTTAATATCTCTATAACAGTGTGTATTAATGAGTCACTGATATATTTTTGTTTTATATTTCCCCCAATATTCGCGAAGACATCACAATAGTCGTGATATCCCCGTGATGGTACACGGGGGCACCACTGGTGGTCATGTCAATGTCACAAATATCGCTCATGATTTAAAAAATATATTTTGGATACATAACTTGTGTCACTAAAACCCGCATTTGTCAAACATGGTGTCAGAGTACCTCTACTCTGACCCCTTGTGCTAGCTTTTTCAGAAATTTGCAACCCGGGAGCCATTCCTGATCAATAATGATGGCCGCAACTTTCTGTTCAGCTTCCATCCAGCCAATCAGGGCATTCCCGTTGGCACATTCATTCGAGATGAATCGCGAAACCACTGCGAAATATCCATGACCAGAGATATCACTATAATTTTCGGCTTAAATTTTGCAAAGACTACTGAACAGATTTACACCAAATAGGCAAAAGGCACTTCCTTGAACCAACATCAACCTCTCTGCCAAATTTGGTGTAAGTCCATTAAGCAGTTCGGGCTGTAGATGTGGCTAAAGGTTCCTATGGGAATTAACATTATAAATGCACCCTTATTTTGCCCCCCAAATTCTCAGTCCCCACTGCACGGATCATCCCCAAACTTTCCATTGCAACCAGAACATACTTTGACACTTTTCTCTGGAAACTTTCATGAAGATTGTTCAAATGACACCAAGGTTAAGGGCAATGTCCCAAACACTTGAAGAAAGGTGTATGAACCAAACCCAACTAAAATGCTGAAAGAAATACAGTGGCAGCTGCAATGCAGCCTGGGTGGAGAACATGCAAAGTGCGCATGACGGTTTGACCGGCCAGATTATCATTTTATTTTTCCTTTATTTACACTGCTAAAAAGCAGTGGGGTGACTGTCCTCGGCCTTCGTGCAGGAGCTGCCACTGAAGAAATAAAATGTAGAGAATCATAGGAAATTGTAATAATCTGTCTTGATTTAAAGCCCATGGGTTAACTGTTTAAATAGAATGCAGATGGAGACAATTTAAATCTAGGAGAAAATTGAATATATAATAAAAAATCATAAAATGTTAATGTGTTGTCATAGTCCTCTAAAGAGCATCAAGATGAAAATATAGACCAGTCTACCAGGGCATGATGTCACCTTGGCACTGGGAATTAGGTCCCGTAAAATAGGTTACCTTTGCCTTAACTTCTGTTGTCTGCCGAGGTGTTCTGTAAGGCCCTCTCATCTCATCTATCCTTTTCTGTCTACATTTGGGTGCCCTGTGCTCTCTTCTCGGACATTTTAATAGTGTTTTCTCTTTTAATGCAGACGACAACGGTATTTTAAAGTCCCCTCCATGGAAGGCGTTAGTATACTCTCCCAGATCTTTGAAATCATTCAGTCTGGTGGTTGTTCATCATCTTAAACTCCATTAACTTAAAAGGGAATTCCTATTGATCCCCATATTTAAATACACCAATCCAGTTCTAGCCAGGACATCATCAACTTCATGAAATCCCTAAGTAGCACACTGTAACACAATTCTTAACCTTCAAGACCAAATAACCCATTAGTGAAAAGTGCTCAGTTTCAGCTCAGATTTCTGAGTGGTGGCAGCCAACTGAAGATAGTTGGTTCATCTCCTGAACTTCGTTTTAGCAGTATACAAGTAGGAAGGACTGGATTCAAGATAGCCTGGCTGATGAGGGGTGATACTCCAAAACCTGTCCCAGGATACCTGTTTCCTGTCCAAGTAGGACCTGGCAGTTCATTGTGCTGTTCACATGGGGAGCAGTGTTGAGACTGATTTGTATATGGCTGGGTTTAAACTGGGGTGGCATGGTGAACAAAAGAACAATGGATTTAACCCAGAGCTCCTGACTGGGGTGAGTGTTTGAAAAGTTTCAGCAGTCCATCTATCATTTGTGGAATAAACAAGTAGGACCAATTAATTATGCTTTCTTTGAGAAAATGTGGAAACATACCACTTATTGCTATCCTTAAGATATCCTGGCCCTATTGAAACATGCTATCCATGAAGCAGCATGGCTACTCTCTGGTATGAGATGGTACAGTCACATATGTCCAGAACTCTCAAATAGCCTCTGACTGAAGGCAACAACGCATCTTCAAACTAGCCTGCCATGTTCATATGGCAAATCCACTATGGATATCCCAGCTACCTTGCTCAGAAACTGGCTATTTCAGGAAGGCTCTGGTTTCTCCACAGTGCCAATTCCCTCCCAATTGGATTTAATTTCCTCAAAAAGAAAGCAACTCTGAAATAAGCCTTCTCTGAGAGAGCACCCTGGTTTTGGAACTCTCTCCCACCAGATGTAAGACTCCTTCTTCTAGGTGTCCAAAAGAGAACTGAAATATCCACTATTCTAATATTTTAACCTTCTCTATATCCTTGTATGTAATTGTATACCAACGTCTCACATGGAAAGGAGTAGCCTGCCATTGATGCTCTCATCACCCTCCAGTACAAATTCCTACATAAAACTAACAGCACAGCTGAACAGGGCTCAAGATACGTATTTCAAGTTAAAGCACACACTGCAAAGCGATATAGTGCTTGATCCTTGGTTTGCACCTGTTTTACCGAGTGTTAGGCTCTCTGGCAAAATTAGATCATGCTCATTGAATAGATATTACTTTGCGTTATAACCTAAATTTTTGTGCGGCTCCATGCCAAATTTTCCACCCATTGCACACATTAATAGAGGTATGGCTCAAAAGTGTTTGGGCATAGTGCAAGGGTCAACTTTTATCATAAAATGAGTATTAAAAATAACTTATAAAAATAATGTTTGGCCTGTTTCACATATTTTCTTCTGTTTTTGATGTATCTATTTACTTTATATATTTTTGTATGTTGGTTTCAAAATTGTTTTGATTTTTACATTTTAATATTTCCTAACTATCTTAACGTTTGCTCTGTTGATACATCAGGCACTTGTTGCACATCTTAGAGGTGTAGTGTTACTACTTTTCTGAACGAGCAAAAAGTGAGCCCTTGGTTATCTGTTTATGAGGTAAAGTTGAATCCCACTGATGGCCAGCAAGATGACTGTGGCCTCTCCCTTAGCCTCTCAGGAGGATTCCTGACACCAAACTGGAAATACAATCTATAGATTATTGATCGGGAGCTACAACGTGCTGCTCCTATTTTGCGGTCTGTGAGCGCCCTTGCTTCGGCAGTACCTAGAGCATTATGTGCTCCTCTCTACCCCACAGTGTACACTCCCAAAAACAATGCCTCTTGGAATTCCTTCCTGCTCCCGGATGGGGAGGAACTGGTGCATTATTTGGCGTCTCTTAAACCCTCCAACCATTTCAGTGATCCACTTCTCGATAAGCTTCTCAAAGATCTCAATTCGACCATTGTCCCTCTCTGGACCCGGATCATTCAACAATATCTTTTGCAAGAGAGGATTCCTGACTGCTTTAAGATCGGGCAAGTCACGCCCATCCCCAAGAAGCCTAACGCTGACTTAGCCAATCCCAGCAATTTCCGTCCAATCACCAGCATCATGTCTTTAGCTGAATTGCTCGAGAAATGCATTCACACACAGCTTTGCAACCACATTGAGAAATGTCAGCTCCTTGACCTCCTCCAGTCAGGCTTTAGAGTGGGGCACTGTACAGAAACAACTCTAACTCACATTGTTGATGACGCTTTGAGATCTCTTGACCAAGATGTTCCTTGTCTTCTGATCCTTCTTGACTTGTGCTCTGCATTTGACACTATCAAACATGATAACTTGATTGCTCTTCTTCAACATAGGATGGGGTTATCTGGCAATGTCTTAAATTGGTTCACCTCTTTCCTACATAACCGTACCCAAAGAATCAAAGTTAACCAATCACTTGCTGCTAGTACCCCGGTCACTATTGGGGTACCTCAAGGGTCTACAATCTCGCCCACGCTCTTCAACCTCTTGATGGAACCTCTAACTGTTATTCTGAACTGCGCTAGCAGTCAATACCGTATGCACGTGGATGACACTCAACCTTATTTGAAGATTTCCGCTCCAGATAACATAATAACTCTAAATGGTGCTCTTAAAAAAACTCAACAATGGCTAACGCATAATCATCTGTGACTAAATACCCTCAAAACAGAATTTCTCCTGATTACCCTCCCTAACCACTCAGCACCTACGCAAAACTGGATCAAACAACTTTCAGCACTCAACTGCACCCCTCATATTGTTGAACTGGACAAAAACCTAAATATGCAAGCGCACATCAGTGCCACCATTTGGAATGCCAATCATCAGCTCAGCACTCTTAGGAAAATCAAGCCTTACTTACCTCCTGAGGACATCCAGTCAGCAATCCAATCCCTAGTTATCTCACAACTGGAATGTGGTTTGGTGACTCTAGTTGGGCTTCCTAAGGCTAGGTTAGCTAAGAGCTACTTTGAACGACTCTGCCAGACTCATCACGGGCTCCAGAAAGCATGATCATATCACACCTGACTTAATTCAACTTAACTGGCTTGCCATTGAAGCAAGGATCCGATTCAAGATAGCCTGTCTGATGCATAAAGCTATTCACATCAACACCCCCGTTTACCTGGCAAAAATACTTGAGCTCTCCGGCTCTAGTCGGAACTTAAGAAGCTCTAATACTCTACTACTGAAACCTCCTAAATTCAACAAAAAAAGAACTTACAACTGTGCCTTCTCCTGGCTTGCTCCAAGAATTTGGAATGCCCTTCCGCCGGAGATGAGAACCAACCCCTCGACTGCTTCATTTAAAAAACATGTCAAATGGCTACTCCTGAATGAACTTCATCAGCAATATCCCTGATGCCATTTGCAAGTCACTTCCTTCTCCTGCTTGACAATCATTTTACATTGTGTTTCAAAATGTATTCTGTTGTCCTTTTGACATACTGCTCTGCTAGAACGTCACTGCGCCTTCTAGTAGGGCTGTTACCTGTTGATCACTTGTAATTTCGTCTTCCCCTTGCACCACCATGTACTTCAGGTACTTACTTATGTTTCCTTATTGTACTGTACTCATGCTGTTACCTCATGCCAACGTTTACTTTGTACAGCTCTCTGAGACCCGTTTGGGTCTTGTTCGCGCTCTTTAAAACATTTTGAAAAAATCAAAATAAATAGAGACACTTTACATCATAGATGTCTTTTAAATAAGGGTAAATCAGAACTCTTTCCACTTAACCCCCAATGCACACTGCGGGGCATTTTTACTAGCCTCTATCACCACAGGAACATCACTTTTTTGACGTTCCTGTGGCGATACGTAGTTTGCCTTATTTACAAAGCAGTGTTACGTCACCTAACGTGGCTTAACGCTAGCTTGTAAATAAGGCACCCTTTCATGCTATACTTAGCATGAAAAGGGTGGGCACTGGGTGTTGCGGTGGGCCTTCTGCCTCAAAAGCTGTTGATTTTGACCTGACCCCATATTTACAACTGTGGGTTAAAAATGGGCAGCGCTAAAAATAAGACCAAAAAGAGCCTGGTCTTCACATGGCGCAATGAGGAGAAATGCTTTATTTCTCCTTATTTTTGATGTTTCAATGTGTGTTGCATTGTGCACCACATATAGAAACAGCAAAACGCCGTGCATGATTGCTTATGTGCAGGATGGTGTCCCTTCATGCACATAAACAATAATTTAAAAAATGACGAGTTGCAACTTCTATGTGTGCTGTACAAAACAGCACACATAAAAGTTACGATTCACCATTTAAGATTGTTAATGTGCAGGAAGGGACACATTCCTACACATAAACATGCATTCCCCCCAATGCAGACACCCTTGCACTATGGTGCAAAGGTGCCTGCATTGGCAATAGGCAGCTGGAATTAGTAGCAGTGCAGGGGAAAATGCAAGGCTGCACCATATTGTAAATACGTTGCAGCCCTGCACTTCAGAAGTGGTGGAGCGCGGCGTTAAGCCAAGAAGGCTAATGCAGTGCTCTGTCACTTCTTTGTAAATATGCTCCTTGATGTCTTATGGGGGCTGAATTTCTAACAGACCTCATCTATCATCAAATATGTGGTAGCTCTGTTCGCAGAAAAGACACATGTGATCTAGTTGGCCACCTCAAGATTTCTCCTAATGCGCTCAGACTTGGGCCATTAAAATATTAAATGCTACTTAAATATTGTACTTGTTTGTTTTGCACTTTGAACTTCCCTCTCTAAATGCAAGTATTGTATAGAAAGAAAGAGGAATTGCAGTGCTCTCAACAAACTCATAGATGGTGTTGGCCTTGGATTTGCAGACCTAAATCCTAAATCAATGCATTTCTTTAAGTATGGTATATGCATGCTTTTTGAGGTGCTCGATTGTAGACCTGGATCTAGCCATAGGCAGCCACTTGATATCAACACTCAAACCTGGCTCCCCAGTTCCAAAGTCGGAAGCTCTCGCATTACACCACATTCTTCCCCTCATAATTTCTGAATTCTGAGGAGCCTGCAAAGAAGCTGCAAGAAGGATTCAAAGCAAAGCCCATTGGTATAGTCAAGAAATAATAGCACAAAAGCTATGGTGGCAGTGCTACGGTTTGAAGAGTTTAAAAACCAAAAATGAAATTCAGCTAAAAATGGTGGTGGCTACGCAAAAAGAGGCATTTTCTCACATATACATATACTTGCAGCTGTAACTGCTTAAGAGGTTACAAAACCTCAGCATGGAGCAGTGACGCTTGCCAAACTAGAACTAACAAATATATAACTTGAAAAACAGGAACTTCAGGTTCCATGCTAGCCTGATTTCCCCGTCCGTTATCTCCCAATGGGGGGCATCTGGGTGAAGGAGATATATGGTGGATTTGGTCCAATTCGCCCTCAAGGCCGCAGCCTTCCCAAAGTCAGTCAGTGTGGCCCACAGGGGGTGAGGTCCGATGTGATATCTCTCACATATATTAGGAGGTCATCCGCGTAGAGAGACACACTGTGGATTCACCCTGAGGGATAAAAAAGTAGATTTCCCGTATATAAGGAGTATCGGATCTATATTATGTTAGCATGATGCATCTATACGTACACTCCCTGTTTTATATATATGCTTTTGCTTGGAGGAAACTCATTTATTTCCTCCCTGTATATCTATTCCTAAAAGAGTAGGCCGAGAACCATACAGACGCCATCTTTTGATCATATGCTCGAGCACGGGCCGTGATCACGCGTTGATCACGTGCAGTTTTCAGGCCCCAGTTCATTTGAGTTACTGGTAGCAGCTGAAGGTAGGCTGTTTACTTGACTGTTCTAAAACTCAAGGTTGTATCTGGCTTTGGGGGCGAGAAGCGCATTCCTGGAGGCGCCGTGTCTACACTCCCAGGCACCAAGACGAAAGGGAGTTACCCCTCCTGATCTCAATAGTAATAGATAGTCAAGCCTTTGTACTGGTCTGACGTGTGACATATATGGTCCTTTCCTGGAGCTCGAGGACCAACTGGTGTTTTTCCTTTTACAGTGATTGTATGTGTTGAACCGAAAAGTATATAACCTCATGTTTGAATAGGAGCCAACAGTCTTCTCGGCGCACCTGATGGTGAGGTTCGGAGACGCTCCTCTATAGAGTATTTGTTTAATAAAGGATTGAACCTTCTTCACTGCCAACTGACTGATTATTTGGTAATGGTATTGGGACTATTGGTAGGTATAGTCCTTTAGTTTATTTTATGGTACATCAGTTGGCGACTCAACCGGTACTCTGTGACTGGGTCGTCCTCCCCGTAAAGGGGTGATTCTGGTCGAGCGGGTGGACGGAAAAAGGATCCTTTGAAATTTAGCCATCTTTGGTATGAACTGACTCCGCTCTCACGATCAGAGTATCCCCAGCTGCTAGTGACCATTCAGTAGTGAGTCCTACGGGCGTAAACCAGGAGCCGACCGTGTTGGTCTTCAGTAGTTGGCAGTGGAGAACACGCAATTGTACCTGTGTGCACCAGGTGAGTGGAATTGTTTTGATGTTCTTGGCATGCACTGTTGAGCAGTGCTTTTGAAGCAGTTAACTGTGTAAGTATTTGGTGGTCAGTGTACCACGGAGAATCTTGGGGGTCTGACGGGGCAGTATTGTGGTAGCTGCACGTATAGAGGCTCCACGGACCTTTTGTGAATAATAGAGATGCCAATCGGACGTCCGGTGTGGCACGTGTGCCCAGCCGGACTGCTCTCGGAAAAGCCTGTGGCTGTACCTGGGTAGCCTTAGGAACACATCTGAAGTGGCGCTAATGAAGCGGGCTTAGTCAGAATAGTCCCAAGAGTGAACCAGGAAGGCTGCGGGATGGTCTGTAGGACGGTCTGTTGTTATACCTGTCTGACGGTCTCTTGGTAGTCTTTGGACTGCTTGCTTTTGGTATCTGTCGGTCTTGGAATCTGAATTCGATTGATTCTCCATGAACAGGAGTCGATGGGCTCTGTTCTTTGTTTGGAAAGACGTCAATTTGAATATTTTTGTATGTATAAATATATTATTGTTTTGTGTATGTTTGAATGAGCGTGAGGTTGTATGTTTTGCGAATGTTTGAACATGGCCATGTTTTGAAGTTTATTTCTATGATCGAATGAGGAACGCGTGACAACAGTAACCATGCCGTGTTTTAGCAATTTGAGTTGTTTTGGATGTTGTTGCCGCCCTAATGATACCCGTTTGGCTGAAAGTCAGCCTGCCCCGCCTGAGGGCAGTCCAAGTTAATATATGTATGTAAAGCATGGTATTACACCTCTCTTGTTTAATACACTATGGCATAAATATACTAAAGATAATGTGGAATTACAATGGCCCTTAACCGGGTCCTTTGATGAAAAAAAGATACATTTTCTGCAGGATCGATTATTTTCTAAACAAAGTCGACAGTCAATGTTTGACTCCCTAAGCCTGTGGCAGAAGGAAACAAAGCGTAGACGTATGCAGGAGGAGAAGGTATGTAGGATGAAAGGAAATCAGACGATTACACAGAAAGCTATAGCTTATGATAAAGCACAAACTGAACAAAGGATTGATTGCCCAGACAGACAATTTAGATTGCAAGTGGATAAGACCTATATGGCTAGGATTGAAGCGGAGGATGAGATGGAGGATTTATTGGATTCTCGTCCACCTCCACCTTATGCTCCGCAGCGTATTTATCCTGTTGTTCCCCCGACTCTCGTACAGGCCCCTTCAGCTTCTGCCCCTGTCGTTTCCTCCTCTTCCCTTGCCTCTCCAGGAACGTCCTTTGTTTTGTCTCCCTCAGTGTCTGAGACAACTACTTTATGGCCTGTTGCCCTGCCGTCTTCCGTTATGTCCACAGCTGTTTTGTCTCCCCCCCACCCCTGTGTGGGCTTCCCTTTCTGCGAGCACGACCCCATCTCCAGCTGTTTCGACTCCATTTTGTGCTCCGGGGGATTTCGACGCACGGAAGTTGTTTACACGTTCGGTTGTAGGACCGAATGAGAAACGGATGATTGAGGATCAGTCATCCCAGTGGATGCGACAGCCTATTTACAATCTAACTGATATATGGACCACGCTTCGTGACTATGAGCCTGTTATGCAGCAACATACCTTGAAACACATGGCTGCCCGTATTATTACTCTCTGGGAACAGTGTTTTCCCCGAGGGATTGCCTCCCAAGTGATGTATGACATCCGAGATAGGGCCCATAAGTCTGAACTTAGCCCAGATGAAGTGTATAGAAATGTGGAGATTTTATTAAATTTTTGAGAACGGATGCATACCAAGTGTCCCTCGTGGGACACTTAACATCCTATGCGAGAAGTTCATCCTATTTTTCATCCTGAAATACCGGAACTAAAGGATGACCATGGCGTGGTAACTAGACCTCATGTAGAGGTCCGAGTGCAAGAGTAATGGGTTTATACCCCCTGGAAGAGGAGTGAAGTCCTCTCGTTAAAATCGCAATTACCCGACCCCTGTAAGAATCCCAGTTATAAAGAACTCACAGAAGCGGCCTCTTCGGCAGTCATGACTTTAGCTGACATAGAGCTATTTTTCGCATTATTAGTTCCCGTTGACGTATGGCGTCAGGTGCATGATCAGGACCATGTTCAAGAATTAGGCGGAACATGGGAGCAGATAAAAGATTGGGACAAGGATCGTAAGCCTGGAAATAAGCTGAATCCTGAATTATTGGCATTACCTGGCTGCATTATCATTTACATGCATTCCTTAATTCCGCCTCGTAAGGTGGATTGGGTCTCCGACTTGTTCACTAGATTTGAGGGCGTATTCATTGATTTTAGTGGACAGGATTTATCATTGGAAGGTGGTATACGATTATTTGTTAATTGTTTTGTGACCAATTTGTTACCAGAAGTCTCTGCAAGGCTACAAGCTACTGAAAGTACCTGGACCACTTCCACGCCCTCGGTAATATTGAGTATGGCCCAATATTACGAACATAGAGAAAATGAGAGTATGGATAAGACGGAAAAGAAAACGAAGGATCTTAAAACACGGGTGTTGTTGAAACAAGTTGCTCAAGGACGAGGGAGAGAGAGAGGCGGTAGAGGATTCGTCCCGAGAGGGGCGGGAATTGGACGAGGCAGAGGGTCGGCTGTCGTCTTGGGAATAAATCAGTGTGCTTATTGTAAGGAGGAAGGGCGTTGGCGATTTTAGTGTCCGTTGTTGCTGGCCCAGAACGGGGCTATGAGAAGTAGAGGAAGAGGTCGGAGATCGTAATGATATGCGACGAGAAGAGGCGACGCAAGTTGGACAAGAAAATAATTATTTTGATAATCCAAGAGGTAGGCAGTATTTTAATGAGGAGTGTGCAATGGACGTGACCAAAGGGAATGCTTATACCTAGGATAGTCATGGACAGAGTGAGGGCCAGGTGTCAGTACCCGTTGATCAGCAAGGACCTTATGTAGAGGCGCATTTGATGGGGACATCTGAAAAGTTTTTAGTTGATACGGGTGCACTGAATAGTTCTATTTCTCGTTCCCTGGTCCCAGGGTCTGCTCTGTCCGGGTACAATAATGTTTCGGTAGGATTCTCGGGAATTCCGGTGGTGAACCCCATCTCCAAACCTATTCCTTTTACAATCGGTCCCGTTACGATACACTCCCCGTTTCTTTTGACTTCCCATTGTGGCGAGAATTTGTTGGGCTTGGATTTGTTGAAGAAATGATATGCTAAAATTCATTGTTCACCTGATGGTGTTTACTTAACTATTAATTCCCCTGGGAAGCATACTTTGCAGTGTTTCACAAAAAATGAACCCCTCCCTCCTTAGTTTGCTGTTATGCCAGCAACATTGTGGGCCACTGGTGACACAGATGTAGGATTATTAAAGATTCCGCCCGTTTCTATTACTTTGAAGCAAAATGCTCGGCTTCCTCGTATACCTCAGCACAAAATTTCTACGGCAGGCGAGAAAGCTTTGCTCTCCATCATACAAGATTTGGTAAAAAGGGGTGTGGTGGAAGAGACAGCTGCTAATGTGTGCAACAGCCCCATTTTGCCTATCTTAAAAAGAGCCCCTGTTGGAGGCGATCCTGACTATGTTGATACCTATTGTTTTGTGATTGATTTGCGTGAAATTAATAAAATAGTGGTGCCCCAATACCCTGTGGTTTCAGACATCACTACTATTCTCACTATGATTCCTCCTACTACTAAATATTTTTCTGTGATTGATTTGAAAAATGCTTTCTTTTGCATTCCGATTCATCCTGATAGCCGCCATATTTTTGGCTTCTCATTATCTGGTCGCAGCTTCCGGTTCTGTCGCGCTCCCCAGGGGTACACAGAGAGTCCTAGTATTTACAGTCAAGCTTTGAAAACATTATTGGATAATTTGGTCTTGCCCCCTGGTAATGTGCTTTTGCAATACGTAGATGATTTGTTAGTGGCCTCTGATACCGAGGAAGGTTGTAAGAAGGCCACTGTACAATTGTCTCATTTGGCTGTTAATGGCAATAAAGTATCCCTTTCTAAATTTCAATATTGTCGACAGGAGGTGACCTATCTTGGTCATCTACTGTCGAAGGAGGGGAGGAGACTAACCCCTGAGCGTGTGACTACCATTTTTAATATGTCTGTACCTCGTACTCAGCGTGATGTGCGTGCATTTCTTGGCATAACTTCCTACTGTCGCCAATGGATCCCTAATTTTTCCCTTCTTACTAAACCTCTTCTGTATTTAACCACTAAAGATGTGCATGAACCTTTACCCTGGACTGATGCTTGTCAAGATACTTTTGATTCTTTGAAATCTGCGCTTTGTTCTGCACCTGTTCTTGGTACTCCTAACTACCGAAAACCTTTTGTGCTTTACGTACATGAGGTGGACGGTTGCTCGCTTTCAGTGTTAACACAAGGATTTGGTGGTAAGCAGAGACCCTGTGCCTATTTTTTGGTGGTGTTGGATAACGTCGCCAGAGCACTCCCTAGCTGTTTGAGGGCCACTGCTGCAGTTGCGGTGGCTATTCGACAGTCGGAAGGGCTCGTTCTGAACACTGACCTCACAGTGACTGTACCGCACGCTGTGGATACATTATTGAACAAAACAAAGACCTAGCACCTTATGAGTGCGCGTCTTACCGGATACGAATTGGCTTTGTTTGCTCCACACATTACGATTAAACAATGTGCCACTCTGAACCCTGCTACGTTACTACCCCTCCCTTCGAATGAAAAGAACAATGATGTTCATGATTGTATATTTTGGACTGAGGAAGAAATGAAGGGACAAGTAGACCTGACTGACACTCCTCTATCTGACCCTCGAAGGGAGTTGTACGTCGATGGCACGTGTTTCAAATTACCAGATGGCACGACAACTGCTGCATATGCGATAACTATAGTTCAGGTTTCTCGGGTACCCTATCAGTCAGCACAGGTGGATGAATTAGTGGCATTGTTTCGGGCCTGTGAGTTAAGTGAAGGACTGAGAGTAAATATTTACACCGACAGCCAGTACGCCTTCGGCGTGGCTCATAGTTTTGGCCGACTGTGGGCAGAAAGAGGTTTTCTTACTTCTCATGGTCAGCGAATACAGCATGGCCCCTTGATTTTGCGATTACTGACAGCATTGACGTTACCAGAAATAGTGGCTGCAGCCAAATGTAGTGCACACAAGGCAGTAGTCGATGCTGTGGGGAGGGTAATGCCTTTGTGAAATCTAAATTGACCTCAGTGTTTGTGACTAGCTCGGCTAGGTGGGTGGCTGAGGCAGAGATGTTTGATAATACCATGGAGAGTGTCCGAGAAATACAGAAAGAAGCTACCCCTATTGAACTGGCTCACTGGAAAGCGCAAATTGGGAGATTAGATGCAGATGGTTGTTGGATTGATCTGACAGAAAAGCAGCGGTGGCTGTTGCCTAATGCATTAGTGAATGCGGTGGTGACAATGGCACATGGTTCAGCTCATATTGGGGTAAAAGGTATTTGTGCATTAATAGATCCTGTATGGTACAATCCCAATATTTCTAGGACCGCTGCTCATTTGGTACAATATTGTATGGTTTGCTTACGACATAATACAGGGGGCAGAGAGCCTGTTCTGAGTGGAAACTTTGCACCACCATCTTTACCTTTTGAGGTGCTTCAAATGGATTATATCCAGCTGGAGCGCGTTAACAATTTGAAGTATGTTCTGGTCGTGGTATGCGCTTTCAGTAAATGGGTGGAAGCCTACCTGACAAAAGAAAACACTGCTTTGGCAACGGCAAAAGCGTTAGTAAAGGAGTATTTCCCTCGCTACGGATTGCCTTGTGTGATCTGGAGTGACAATGGAAAACATTTTAATGCAGAACTTATCACACATATATGTAATGGACTACAGATTAAACAGAAATTCCATGCGGCTCGACACCCCCAGTCTGCTGGGTTGTTCGAGAAGTATAATGGGATATTAAAGCTCAAATTAGCAAAAATTCAAGAAAGTACTGGATTGAGGTGGCCAGATGCTCTGCCGCTGGCATTAATGTCCATATGAGTTACCCCATATTCTCGTTCTGGTTTGGCTCCGTATGAGGTCATTTTTGGGCACCCCGCTAATGTTTGGGGCGTCCCGAGACCCAGAACGTTTCGTGATATAGAGTATCCTATGCTGACAGACTATTTGTATGCTTTGACTAAAGATCTTCGTTCCATTCATCAACAGGTCTCAGCAGTTTTGCAGCCCCTGCCAGAGGGTCCTGGACATTGCTTGGAACCAGGACAGTGGGTTATGGTCCGTAACTATCAGCGAAAATCCAGCTTGGATCCTCGTTGGTCTGAACCGTTTCAGGTCCTATTGGCCACGCGGACGGCGGTAAAAGTGAACGGCAAGCGACACTGGATCCATGTGTCACATCTGAAAAACTGCCCCTCCCGCTGCCATATGATCAGCGAATCCAGGACGGGGTTCTGACTCAGGAAAGTGAGCGAGTTCCTCGATTCATCCCTTTTTCTGATGCCCAGGTAATTGGAGATGGGCAAGGAGAAGGTGCACCGGGCTCGGAAGGGGCTCTGTCATCAGCACAATTGATCGCCCCAGATTCTGTTGTTCCTACAGCTAACCCAGAGGCTCGCAGTACCCCTGTTTCACTGGATTCGTCATCCTCAGTTTTTTTCTCTGATCAAGAAGTGCCTGGCCATACTCGATCCAACCTGCGGCCCAGAAAACAACACGGTACACCAGGTGAACATGGTAGGAGATAGGGAGAGACTTGAGGGATAGGGTACAGACCTGTGTTATGAATGTCTGTTAGATACGCTTCTGGTGTACTGAGCGAGACACTGGACTGAACGCGCTGAGAGCCTTGAACATTCGTTTGCTCTGTTCAGAAAGAAAGACTGAATTTCATGTTCAAAGGGGCCCAGGTTGTGTTTTCTTCAAGGGTTGTGTGAGAACATAATTCCAACGTGAGAAGTTTGTTTTGGTATTATCTGTGATGAACGATAGGAGCCTGCCTGTGAGGCTCTAAACGGAACACAGGAGAGAAGTACCCTCTGGCAGGTTGGACTGCATTGGCGTAGTTTATTGTTGGACTTTTAGTTAGCATGTATCCTTTTGCTCGTTTTGTTCCTGAAGAGGAACGTCCTTTTGTACCATGCTATTTTCCTACATATATGTCTGTTTTTTCTAGTTGAACCAATCGTGTTAAAATTGCATTTATAGCTACTATAGCAATATTGCTAATTATATTACTGGGAGTATTCATATATTTAGAATTTCGCCACCCTATGCATACTGTTTTAGGAACAACTACCCCACCTCCGGAACATGTGTTTCATACTTTAGCCCCTCATAAGGAAAGGCATCGTCAGACCTATGTGAAAAACGCATTCATTGAAATGCTTCATCAAGCACACAGTGCCACCAATACTTCAAATTGTTGGGTTTGTGGTCGTTTACCATCTGTTATGCACCAGCACGACTTATTCATATCTCTGCCTTTGTCTCATCTGGGAAGTTGCGAGGCTTGGTTCAAATTGCTTTCTATGATGTATATGCATTAGACTATGGACGCTCGACGGTTTTCAGAGAGAGATTATGAGATGATTTTAGTATATATTGAGGTTCATCAAGGATTCAACCCCGATGGGAATAATGGAGAGGAAACCTTAAAATCGAATGCCTGTATGAATATGTATATCACGCATGAACATACCACTTGATTGAAAAATGAAATTTTGGACTTTGTTGAATTCAATTTCACTCAATATTATCGACACTTTCAGGAACGTAATGTTACTGAAGATAGGGCTATTCCAGTGCCTGTATTAAACCGTACCTCTATGTTTTGTGTTCAAGGAGCAGGGTACATATCAGTAGGAGAAAACCGATGTAATTACACTTATCAGTTGCATACCTTTAGTAGACCTACGTTGTTAACCCCTCCTAATGTATATTTCGTCTGTGGAGAAAATGCCTATACTTGGCTTTCACAAGGTTGGACTGGACGTTGCTACCTGTCCTTCCTGTACCCTCCAGTCTATATTGCCCATTCTAATTATCATAAGGATCCCCGACTAGATAAACGTAGTGTGCTTATTAGGAGAAATAAGAGGGTGATAGATACCACCGATATAGATCAGACCGATACTCCACTGCAGCATTTCACCGACATTATGAAGGGAGTGTTCCGCCTTTTGGGGGCCTATGATTACTAGCCAAGAAGTACGACGTTTGTCTAGAGTAGTTGAAGGGGTAATTAACACTACTGCAGGAATACTGACCAATATAACAGTAGAGCTACAGGCGACCAGACTTGTTGCACTTCAAAACCGTATGGTTTTGGACGTTATCTTGGCAGATCGAGGAGGACCATGCCGTGTGATCGGCAGCTCTTGCTGTGTTTATATTCCTGACTCCGACACCCCTCCGTTCATTTGGCTATACAGAAGCTACATCGTTTAGCTTCCGAGATCCATGTAGAAACTGGTACGTGGTCTCTCTCTGGTTGGTTCTGGGAATTGCTGTCTACTTGGGGATGGAAAATTTTGATGGCGCTAGCATGTATAGCCGGTATCATATTCACATGTTGTGTTTGTGTACAATGCGGACCTGCATGCTGCTCTTATTGCGCGACAAAACTCACTTCCTCTGTGTCTGGTCCATCCCCAACAGCGGTAAAAGCTCAGCTAGTTCAGCAGGAACTCAAAGACCTAATGAAGATTGATGAGGGAATATTTGAAGATTGAACTGTTTTAGTTAGCTACATCATGCTAAAAGGGCCGTTCTAAGAGATAAAAAAGTAGTCTATTGGTAGGTATAGTCCTTTAGTTTATTTTATGGTACATCAGCCCCTCAAGTTGTATACCCCAATGTTTGCCCCCCTCCCTGAGTCTAACCGCCAGCGGTTCCATTGCCAGGGTGAACCGCAACGGGGAGAGGGGGCATCCCTGACGCGTCCCACGGGACACCTGAATAGGTGAAGAGATATTTTGGCCCATACGGACCCGGGTGGTGAGGCCAGTGTATGGCAATTTAATGTACGCCAGGAGTTGGAGTCCCATCCCTACTCGTTGCAGAACCTTGAATAAATACTGCCACGCTAAGGTGTTAAAGGCCTTTTCTAGGTCTAGTATGAGGCATGCGGCATGTGGGAACTGGCCCCACACTACATATGAAATAGCCGGAGTATATTCTGAGAGGTATTTCGACCTGGCACAAACCCGCTCTGATCTGGGTGTACCAGTTACTCGGCCTGCTAGGATCTTCCCCAGATATGTGTAATCTGCCGTTAGTAGGTAATAGGTCGATATGATGACCTAAGCAGTGGGTCCCAGTCTGGTTTGGGGAATGTCACCGATATGGAGTTTCGCATGGATTGGGGAGTGTTTCTGCCTCCATTGCTGCCCTATAGAGTATGTCCAGTTATGGGGATAGTTGATGGGAGAATGTGTGGTAGTATTCTATGGGGAAGCTGTCATGTCCCGGGGCTTTGTTTTTGGCTAAATGATAGATCGCGTGTTTGATCTCCGCTATCGTGATGCGTTCTTCTAGTGAGGTCTGTTCGCCTTCCGTCACCTGTGTTATAGTAATAGGGCATAGTACTTTTTGGATGTATTCTTCTCTGTCGGGGAACAGTTCCCTGTATAGAGCACTGTAATATTCATGGAAGGCAAGCATGATTTCTACCTGCACGTAAATGATCTTGCCTGCCGTGTTTCTGATAATGGTGATGGGTTGGGTGTGTTGGTCCTGCCGGATGAGCCATGCCAGCTGGGTTCTGGCTCGGTTCCCCTTCCAGTGGGCTCTGGGGGTGTAGGCGTGGAAGTTGTATCTGCGCAAATCTGTGCAGAATTCTACGTATTTGGTTTTGGCTTCTGCTATTTGTGTGTGGAGATCAGCCTGTGCGTCTGCCTCTTTGGAAAGCTGCGCTAAGCATTGTTCCATCACTTGTACCATCTGCTCTACTGTTTACCGTACCCTCGCTTTTTGTCAGATGCATGCCCCCCTCATGACCACCTTGAAGGCGTCCCACTCAAGCGTCCTAGAGTCCGTGGAATGAGCATTGTCAGCAAAGTCGTTTTGTATGTTATCCCTTTGTTCATGTTGGAACGCTAGATCCTCTAGGCAGTCTTGTGGGAGTCCCTGGGTTTGGACCGGCTGTGCGGGCAGTCACCATCTAAGCGTCAGAATGTGTGCGTCATGATCAGAGATCACCCTACCTAGAAAGTCTGAGTGTTGAGCTTGTGGGAGGATCAAGCGCATGCACACGTAAGTCGTGGGGGATTGAATGGAAGGAGTAGAGTTAAGTTGGCGGGTGTGCATGTCGCCATGCATCTGTCAGTGCCCAGTGGTTTGCCCAGGTCCAGAACTGGGCTGTGTATGCGTGGGCCTGTGATGTTGGGGTTGGTGAGTGCGATCTGTCTAAGTTGAGATCTAACGCGCAATTGTAGTTCCCCCCCAAAACCCACGGTGAGGATGTAAACTGGGCCAAGCCACGTGATAGAGTTTCCCAGAACTGTGTTTGTTCCGTGTTTGGGGCATAGATGCTGCCTATCAGTATTGGCTGTCCGTCCACTAATCCCTCTAGCAGGGCGTATCTCCCGTGGGGATCTATCTTTCTGTTAGTCTCCAAGAAGGGGACTCCCAGCCTAATTCAGATAAGGGCTCCTCGTGCATATGCGGAATGTGTCATGGCGCAAAAGGTTCCCCTCCATTTTAACACTTATCAAGCTCTCCCTTTGTGAGATGGGTTTCCTGCAATAGTATGAACTGCACAAGCTGGCGTTTAATATAAGCGTATATGGCATAGCGCTTCTGCGCCGTATGTATACCCCGTGCATTTAGAGTGAGAAATTCAATGTCTGTCGGCCGGCTCATGGCGGCTGATAGGTCGCGCAGCGAGTGAGGAAAGCCCCGGAGGTCCCATGTGAAAATCCCATGGAGAGTTTGGTGATGCCCGGTGTAAAGTTTAAGTGTGCCAGCAAATTGTTCAGCCCTTTGTGATCAGGGTAGGGCGACGGGTAAATTAAAACTCTTAGGGGTTGAAGACCCAATTCAGGGGATCTGCTGCAACAGACAGCACATCCAAATTCTAACAATTATGTACCCACTAACATTTCGTGTAGGGGTGTGTTTCAGCTGACGTATCCGAACCGCTGAGACTCGCCACGTCATGTGGGCCCTCATATTTCTGTGTGTATCTAGTGGCGCTCTCATCTGTGGGAGTTGGGGGTTAGCACTTACATGACACTCAGTGTGGTGTGTGGAATTAGGGGTCGGGCCGCTCTCACGACCGAGGTCAATGTGTCAGCATTGGCGATCTAGCTTCATATAAGCGTGTCGGCCGTCTGCGGAGGGCAGGGCCCCTGAGTTCTCATTAGAGTCACTTGAGTCATTGGGATCTTCTTCTTCTGGCATAAAAATATGCGGCGTATCTTCGTGATCTGAGGTTGAGAGATTTGCCCCCATTTCTGCCGCTGCTTGTATTGCCTGTTTGCGCTCCGCTATGATCTGCTCCAGGTCCGGCAGTGCTAGTGTTTTAGGAAGTGGTTGCCTTCGGGACTGGCTCCGGGTGCTCCGTGCTCCTCGTCTTGGGGGCTTGGCCGTCCGGAGTCCCGATGCTGCAGCGTTTCTCTGATGTGAACCCGCCTTTAGGTTGAGGGCCATCCAGTCTGCTGCTTCCTGCGGGTTCGTCAAGAACACAGTAGTATCGTTGTGGATTATTTTGAGCTTTGCCGGGAACAACAGAGAGTATTGCATGCCTTTATCTCGTAGTTGTCTCTTTATCTCTAGGAATTATGCTCGTTTCTGTTGCACTGCTCTGGAGTAGTCTGGGAAGAGCATAACGTTCTTATCCTCGACCAGGATGGGAGCATTCCATCTGGCCGCTCGTAAAATGGCATCCCGGTCCCGAAAGAGGAGTAACTTTACTAACATGGCGAGAGGAAGCGAACCCGGGGATAGTCGTTGTGCCGGAACCCTGTGAGCCCCTTCAATTGAGAAATATGAGGTGAGTCTCCCCGCACCACTCCCAGAGTCAGTTGTTCAAGCTTGTCGCCCTGTTCAGTGTCTCTTACGTCTCCGCCGCTGCTACTCTGTTAGTCCTTTTTGCAAAAGCACACCTCCTGTCCCTTTCCGTGTGCCTCAGGGAGGGGGAGCACCCTCTGTCTCCCTGATGGTCGTTCCTCAACCTCGGGATCAAGGTGCCTCGGAGCCTCTTGTGCTTTCTTCCCTGTGCCCAGGCTAGTACAATCCTTCACTGCCACCTTCTGGGCCTATGCCACCATGGCTTTCGACTCCCTCCAGGCCCCCAGAGCCTCCCGGGATGGAGACGAGGGGAGACCCACTGCCTGGCAGAGTCCATCCTGTAGAAGTGGCGGTTGGGGAGGGTTCTTCCGGTGCCGGATGGCACTCTAGTCAATATGCCTGGTGATCCCCATATCAAGTGCTCGCTTCAACTTGTGGCGGCTCGGTGCGGCTTTGTAGTGGTGTATGACGCTACGTAGCTGGTTGGATATTCGCTATTTTTTGCGTGCTCTCTGCCGGTAGTGCCAGTTGGGGTCCCCTCCCATTAAACACTCATCAATTTCTAGACTCTCTAGTTCCGGGTGTCTGACAGCTATCTCCGTACACAGGGCGGAGAGGTGTTCCCTTATTTAACACTGGAGGAACGTCTTCAGGGCTTTTGTCAGGCCTCAGACTCCCTGCCCACATGGCTGCTAGTTCAATTCGCTCTAGTTGCGCTCCCACGCCGATTATACGCTGCTCTTGTTGCCCTCTGGTTGGTGTCTGCCCCCCTCTCTGCAGCACCCGGAGCTCGAGCTGACCTTGTCTGTGGGCCCCGGAAGCTGCTGGGTGGTCCTCTGGAGTCGCTGCTGATTTTAAGGGCACCCCCTACCGAGTCTCTCCCTGGCCGCAGAGCGGTGATGTCTCTGCGACGCTTCCCGGTGCTGTTGCCTCCTTAATCCTCCCTCCGCCACCTTATTGTGTGCCTTAGTGTTCCCCTAGCTCACCTCCCGGGGCCATTCCGCCCCTCGCCGTTACTGCGATCCCGATCCGTTAGGGTGTCTTTCTCGGTTCAGGGAGGTTGTGGGCAGCCACCATCTTAGGATCAGGTGGCTCCAGCCACGCGGCTCGCCTGCAAGGCTCTGCATTTGTCTGCTTCCCCCCGCCACCCCCCCCGGGATCTTCGCCTCTGCTGACACCCCTGCGGGTCACGAGTGCGGCGCGCGCCCTCCAGTGTGGTTTGGGGCCCCCACCGCAGCCGATGGATGCCGCTTGTCGGGCTCCCAACATGGAGCTCTAGCTGGTCGCGTCCACCATCGTGTCCAGCGAAGCCACGCCACCAACATAATATTAATACTATGGCCAATAATATGGAATGTAGCTATTCCTGACCAAAACCTGGTCTACTCAGGGATTCTGGTTGTTCTTTGATATGTCTGGGGACATCTAGTCACCGATATTATGGTAACAGTGTCTTTGCAGTGATGGATTTTTATTCAATATACTTATTTTTCCTTCATACCCTATCGGTTGCTGCATATAAAATAGGCTGGAGATCTGACCCTATATACCAACTACATATTTGGTAGAGCCGAACTTAGTTCCTCCCCCCCCTTCCTGTATTTTCTTAATATTACTTGTCCCTACAATAACCAGACAGCCCTTCATTTTCTGTGGCAATAGTGTTGAGTGCAAATGATGCTGCACCCTGGGCATCCTCTTGCAGCATTCTAGCATTATAAGAATCCTCAGGTGACGTGCCTGTAACCTTCTCTTTTGTAGGTGATGAGTGGACGGGATTGTCCACTCTGGGCCGCCTTTCATTGTGTGGTACCCAGTGTAGTGATAAATGTAGGTCACTAAAAAGATTAAGGTGCCTACAATTGTTCCAAGTGAGTACTGTTTGTAAATTTAATCTGTATATGTATCTATAATGACGAGACTCAGGTTTACTTTGCAACTTTTCTTTCTTTAGTATACAGAGTAACTCATTTGTTTTGCCGCTTAGTCTCATGTCACTGCTGACAACTCCCGTCTTGTCTTAGATACAGCGTCCCTTTGCATTATTGGGCAATGGTGGGTATTGTGATATTCTCTGCTATGGGTGTCTGTTAGACTCTGGGCCCCCTCGTTTTTTGTGGGGGGGGGGGGGCTCTGTCTATATTTTTCCTTGGCTTTATGAAAGGATTACTTTTTCGCTTCACACTTTGGTCACTACTATCGTTGGTATGTACACATTGATTTTCTTTCCTGGTCTATTCTTAATTAAAGGGCTCATAGTGTTTTTAAGCATGTATATATTCTGTGTTTTAGATTAAAATTTCATTCATTTCATTCCTTGCCTTCTATGCATCACACTCTATCTTGGGTTTCACAAGATACTCTATTAAGGAGAGGGCACATTCGGTTGACTGACATTGTCCTGTTTTTAATGTTCGATTACACTTAACGGTCTATGTGTTTGTCTTGATGGGTTTCAGTGTCCCGTTATATGTGACAGGTATGGCTTGAAACATGGTTTTGACAATATAAATTATATACTGTTTTTACCACAGTATAGCTGTGTTTGTTTGTCATATTGTATATGGTGTCTTTAGTATTTTTATATATGTATGTATTTGTTATTCAACAACCCTGAAGAAGTTAATTTGTAATGGACAAAATGTGTTGGCTGATTCACTCTACATGTTGCATATCACACCGGAACCAATTGGAATACGAAATAAAAGGAGAATTTGAAGAACACAACACTCGATACAGATCTTGTACCATTGTTATATAGTGGTGCACCGAATGCCCTTTATGTTGAAGACTGTACAGTCGAGTTGAGGACCACACCTTAACAGTTGGTGTTTACGATCGGGTGCACACATACTTTTGGGAAAATTCCCTTGATTTACTGTTTTTTGGGGATAGGAGGTTAGGTGCTAGTAGCTATAGGGCCTCACTGTCATTTGTTGTACTTCACAAACTTTAATAGGTGCACAGTGTGTGGTTGCCCCAGGCACCAAATTATGAATTTAATATTTTGCCATTGGACATAATGCACTTGTAATACAGTGGGTGCGATATCCGTCAGGTTTGTGACAAAGTAACTGTTAGAAATGGGGGTCTCTAGTTGGCAGAGGTAGGCACCTTAGTCTAAATAGGGACCCTTGCTTCTAGTCAGGGTAAGGGGGATACACTTCTAAAATAACCCCTGCTCACCCCCTTGGTAGCTTGGTATGAGCAGACAGGCTTATCTCAGAGGCAGTGTGTACAGCATTTGTGCATGCATACAGTAACACTGAAAACCCTACAAATGGACAACACACCAGTATAGAAAAATAAGCAAACTGTATCTAAAGCAACAAGACCAAAAACCACAAAAATCCAACATACAATACTGTGAACATACAGTTCTTCCGACTCGGCAGCTCCGTCCAGGCCTACCACGATACTGAATGCAATAGAGTCAAACAATTCCAGCCAACCGCGTCGATATGGGTTAACTAAAGCTTCGACAGACTCGGAGACAGTACCTTTTGTTGTTGCGGCCGACACGATGGTACAAGCCACTCCAGGGCAAACGTCACGTTGGGAGGTGATATGGAAGTGTTGCAACGTGCGCTGTCCTCATGGCTCGGTGCAGGCAGTGGCTCGTTGACGGAGTCGGTGAGACCAAGGCTTGCGTTGCAGGGTGAAACGGTGCTCGATGCGGTGCTGGCAGGTCATGATGTAGCGACAGAGCCAGACGATGTTCGAGTCAGGCAGCGACAGAGTGGATTACATCAGGGCAGCGTGTAGTGAAGTGGTGCGGAGTGCGATGCCCACAGGTTGCGGTGCATGCAGCGGCTCGTTGACAGAGTCGGTGAGACCAGGGTTGCGTTGCGAAATGAGACGGTGCTCTCTAAGGTGCCTTCAGACATGCAATCCTGCGACGGACTCTGTGACAGAGCCGGTTACCCTTTTCTTCTCCAGGCAACTGAAATCAGTGGTTTCAGAGACAGTGCCCAGCAACTTGGTGAGGTCTTTAATGTTCCTGAGACCTCGTGAACAGGGGCAAGCTCTACTTCAAGCACTTGGATGTCTTCCTTAAGCAGGGGACACAGCACACAGCAAAGTCCTTCTCCTTTCTTAGGCAGAAACAGCCACTGCAGGCCAACCCCAGACAGCACACAGCAAAGGGCACTACTCCTCCAGTTTCTCCAGCTCTTCTCCTTGGCAAATGTTACTCTTGATTTCCCAGAATTGATCTACAAGTCTTTGGTCTGGCCCCCTCTTTTTATACAGCAAAATCCTTTGCTCTCTCGTGGCAGAGAAGCCCTGCGCTCAGTCAAGACCATTTCTGTCTTCTCTGGTGCAGCTCCCTGGCAGGAGGTGGAGATAGCATTGTGTAAGGTGGACCAGGCCCATCCAAGTAAAAGGAAATCTCCTCCCCCTACTCTAAATGCAGCCCATGTCTATTCAACCCAGCCCTGACTTATCCAGACTCTCTGGAGCCACTGCTCATCCGTCATCCCCAGCCCCTGTCACTGCAACGCCAGACAGTCAATACACATCCTAGCAGAGGCACCCTGGATGGCTAAGCGAGAAAATACCTACTTTCTAAAAGTGGTATTTTCAAACACAGAATGTAAAGATCACCTTCACTAAAGGATGCATTTGAACATTATGAGTTCAGGCATACTGAACTTTATTTTCCTACCTTGTTCCCAGGGGTAGTTATGTTTAAAAGATGTTATAAGCAAACTCTCCATTCTATCCTATGGGAACAGGTAGCCTTGCAATAGTGAAAAACAAAATTGGCAGTATTTCACTATCAGGGCATGCCACACACACCAGGGCATGTCCTACCTTTCACATCCACTGCAACCTGCTCACATGGGTACTCTTGGCCTACCTTAGGGGTGACTAACATGCAAGAAAAGGGAAGGTTAGAGCCTGGCAAATGGGTGCACTTGCCAAATCGACATGGCAGTACTAGACTGCACACCGGCCCCGCAATGGCTGGCCTGAGTTACATTTACAGGCTGCTTATCTGGGTGGCACAATCAGTGCTGCAGGCCCACTAGCAGCATTTGATTTACAGGCCCTGGGTTCACACAGTGCACTGTACTAGGTACTGACTAGTAAATCAAATATGCCAAACAGGGTATCACTAATCCATAACAATACTTTACAAAGGGAGCACTTGCACTTTGGCACTGAACAGCAGTGGCAAAGTGACCAAAGTATCTAGACCAGCAAAATGAAGTCCAACACATTGCAAAAACACAGGAGGCATAGACAAAAATACAGGGGGAACCAATGCCAATGGTGCCAGGTCTTACAGCAACCCCTCTGCCGAACTCTAAATCAGGCCATAAATCTTGCCAGCTTGTGTCAGACAGAAGTCTCATGTTGAGAATTCCATTTCCCCCTTGCTTAACTGTTCACAAGATAGTTTGCTGTACTCAATGCCATTTATGATTCAATAGAACCCACCATGCATGCCTTTGTGGAATATTTTTTCAGACACACATATGCTCATGGTCTGTTGGCATGTAACCAAATTCAATTAGATCATCACAGCAACTGTGTCAGCTGTTAAATATGGAAAACACAATTAGACGGTGGTTCAGGTTCATTTCATGCATCCAAATCTTGCTTGGAGTTATATTCCCAGAGCCCCAATACTTTCCTGAATCAGGTCATGACACAATGCGATGAAATTTATCTGGGTCTTCTGTTTCACCCCTTAGACAACTTGCAACTTCTGATTTAGAGGTTTTCTTTCCTTGATTGAAGATACCATACTGTTGTTGCTCGAATATGAATTTTCCTTGAAAATATGAAAGACATGAGGCGTTTAACAAAACAGGAATGGTTGGTTTAATTAAACGCAGCGGCCGGGAGATCAGGCAACTGAGTCAGGGTCTGAAGACTGTCTCAAAGAACATTGGTTTTGGCCGTCATTTTATACATTTCATAAAGTGTAATAAAGTGATTTGTGCATTCTTTTTAGAACAAGAATCTAGGCCTAGTCACAGAGTCATAAACCTGGTCACTTGATAAGAAACACAGGTGGATCTTGACCCTGCATGGACACAATGCAGAGCTAGTGGGTACATATCCAGATGCCCGACATGGGGATCGCATGATCACTGTGTGTAGCGTGCATGCTGTGTTCTGATTGGCTGAGTGTTCCTAAGTTAGTGTGGCATCTGACTTTATTGTGTTTTGGGAACTCGCACTGCTCTGGTCATACGTTTTTTTTTAGGGGCCAATCTCCTGAGGTCCTGCGGTGTCACTGCCTATCAATCAATCAGAGTCTTGTATAGCATGACTACTCACCTATTAGGGTCTCAAGGCACTGTGAGGGGACCTCTGCGGTTCAGTCGAAGAGCCAGGACTTGAGGTCCTTCCTGAATTGAGGCAGCGATGGTGATTGCCTGAGGTGTAGAGACAGGGAGTACCAGGTCTTTGCAGCGAGGTAGGAAAGGATTTTTCTCCAGCTGAGAGCTTGCGGATCTGTCGACAGTGGCCAGGGCAAGTCGGGCAAAGCGGAGATGTCTGGTGGGTGTGTAGAAGGAGAGGCGGTGGTTGAGGTATGCAGGTCTGGTGTTATGCCGTGCTTTGTAGGCATGTGTGAGGAGCTTGAAAGTGACTCTTCTGTTGATTGGGAGCCAGTGAAGGTCTCTCAGGTGCACAGTGATGTGGCTGTAGTGGGCATGTTCAGGATGAGTCTGGCAGAGACATTCTGGATGTTCTGCAGCTTCTTTTGGAGATTTTGGGTGGTGCTGGCATTGCCGCAGTCGAGTATGCTGCTGGTGAGTGCATAGATGACGGTTTTTCTGGACTTGGTGGGGATCCACTTGTAGATCTTCCAAAGCAGGCATGTGGATGAGACAGGCTTGATTTGGCTGTTCATTGTGAGCAAGTAGTAGAGAATGATGCTGAGGTTTTCTGCGTGGTCCGTGGGTTTGGGGAGAGTTAATGCTGCAGGCCACCAGGAGTGATCCCAGATGGATGGGGTGGGGCATAGAATGAGAATTTTGGTCCCGTCTGAGTTGAGCTTGAGGCACCTGTCCTTCACCCAGGTGGCAACTGCCTTCATCCCATTGTGGAAGTTGCTACTGGCAACTGTGTGGTCGTTGGTGAGGGAGAGAATCAGCTGGGCGTGTTGTCAGCGTAGGAGATGATGTTAAGGCTGTGGTTTCTGACGATGGCTGCGAGCGGGACCATGTAGATGTTGAAGAGAGTGGGGCTCAGGAAGGAGCCCTGCGGCACTCCGTAGCTGATCTCTGTGGGTTCTGGGTGGAACAGCAGAAGTCTGTCTCTTTGTGTTCAGCTGGCGAGGCAGGAGCAGATCCATTCTAAGGCTTTGTCATTGATGCCGGCGTCTTGGAGTCTTGCATAGTAGGTGTGGTAGGAGACGGTGTTGACGGCGGCTGAGAGGTCCAGGAGGGTGAGGGGAACAGCTTTGCCTCGGTCGAGGAGGGTGTGGATGTCATCTGTAGCAGTGAGGAGTGCAGTTTTGGTGCTGTGATTGCTTCTGAAGCCGGATTGTGAGAGGTCCAGGATGTGGTTCCTTTCAATGTACTCAGACATTTTGGTGTTGATGGCCTTCTCAATGACTTTGGCTGGGAAGGGGGGCAGGGGAATGGGCCTGTAGTTTTTGAGGTCCGCTGTGTCGGCAGAGGGTTTCTTCAGTAGGGGGTTGATCTCTGCGTGTTTCCAATCTTCGGGAAGGTGGCGGTCTCAATGGAGCAGTTGATGGTGTGGCAGAGTTCAGGTGCGATGGATGCGCCTGCTCTGTTGAAGGAGTAGTAAGGGCAGGGATCGAGGGGGCTTCGGAGTGGATGCTCCTCGTGATCCTGAGGATGTTGTCGCTGGTGAGGGAAGTTCAGATAAGCAGGGTCTGCTGGGGTCTGGAGCAGTCGGGTTTGGTGGTTGCGAGTGTGGTGGGTTGGTCTTGGGTTTCGAAGCTGTCGTGAATCTCCATGATCTTGCGGTGGAAAAAGGTGATGAGGTTGTGGTAGAGATCTTGGGAGGGGGGATGTCTGCTGTCTCTGTGCTGGGTTAGGCAAATATCTGTGGGAACGATCTGGGTTTCCCTGTTCGCATGTTTGTCTAAGGTTTACATGTGCCCCCACCTGTGATCTATCAATCAGTCGCTTTAGGCCATATAACAGGGCCTGCCTGGCCAGGTATTTCTGACTCGGGGTTGAAGGGGAGGTCATAACGGGTGAATTCGACAATGGCGATGCAAATTCGTTATTATATGTACATATATGATGGTGTATATCGACATACTATTTATCAATATTAACACAATGTCCATGATGAAGTAGTGAAGTATTTTTTAATCTGGCCAGATACATCATTCTATGCTTTTCTCTCTAAGGTACTCATCCTACACATCTTTTTGGTTTTCATATCAACACATTACATACCATAGTTATTAACATTCCAGCTGTACAAAGGCTGTAGCTTGTAGAGTTCCATTAGCTGTCTCTGATACTCAACTTTACCTTACCTTAATTCTACGAGTGAACAGCCCTAGTTGTTTTTACTGCTGGAATTGTTGTGGGGGTGCTGGCCGATATCATCATGACAGTTGAGTTACATTCATCCTAATGTGCAGATCTTGGGATTTGTGGCTTCTGCCAGGTGCTACTTTTGCAGCCCATAGTGAGTGTGAGCATGGGCCCGGGGGATCCACCATATTTCTGTCTCTCCAGTATCACCTCAGTCAAACTGCAAGGGAGCGGCTTCTCTAGTGGTATGGTGTCCCACTAGTAGAGACAACGGCAATGGTTCTGCACTATCGTGTCATGATGATCCTCACTGCCATCGTGTCTCTAGGCTGGAGTGCTCCATTGCACCATGCTCCAATCTGTGGCCTTGGGTCTTCCATGTGTGTATGTGCCTGTATTTCATAAGAACTCAGCTTCAAGGCAGAAGAGTAAAGGGGACATTACAGTGTCTAAAGGGTTTAGTTAGGGAGGGGCAGGAATGAGTAAGGCTCAGGGTCTCTGGAGTGCTAACCCTAAATTGGATTGATCAGGATAGTGCCTGGTCAGAAAGAAAATATGGTGTTTGTTGTGAGGTCGGAGGTTGTTACTGTGTAACAGCAGAAAGTGTGCGGAAGATGGGAGTGGGGCAGGGGTGATGTGGTGCTAATAATTGTGCTGAGGTACATTAGGGGCTGATTCCAAAGTCTTTAACTGGACCCGATTGAGACCAAGATGGATTGTATGGCATTAAGTCAGGCAGCTCCCTGCCTTGCACCTCGGAATGTTGGGACCCCGGGCCTGGGCCCAGCTCACCCATGCCCAAGGCCGGCCCTGGGTGCAGGTGCAGATGGGAATAAAAGCAGATGAGTTAAAGTAAGAGAACGGTGAGCTAAACTCAAGTGGTTTAAAGTTGCACCAGTCCGGACACATTGGTGAGATGTTACTTAAAGAGCAGCACCATCACAGTTTTCTGAACTAGAGTGTCCAACAACATCAACGCTTCAGGCACCATGCACACAACCAGTCGCATCGTGTTAGAAAAGTAATGGGGTGTTTTTCCAGTTCATATTGCTTCTTTACGAGGTCCTGTTTTGCTTGCCGAATCTAGCATTGCAAACGTTTTGCCAGGCATGGCTGTGACTGAAAATGGATCTGAGCAGAGCTCACTATTTTACAGGATAATCACTGTCTGAGACAACTTTTATGCACCAAGTTTGAAGTCAGATCACATATAAACACTTTGTTATCTGATCTTTCCCATATCCTTGTCAAGCCAAGTTGCACCTTACATAATTCTATTTTCCCCAATGTGTCATACTTTTGCCATTCCGTATTTCCCGCCTCCTACGGTTATTTATTTCCTCGCGTTTTACATCCCTCTCATGGTCTGAACTATAGTTCTCCTGAGATGCCTTGCAAATTCCCCATCTTTGCCATTCATCTGCTTGTCCTGCCTCGTGAATCTTTCCTGGCCCTTTTTCGGTGCTTAATCTTTTCGTTGTGGCCTGAGCACAAATCACACCCCGCAGTGCAGACAGCACTCCTGCCATCAGCGATGCCAGCAATATAACTGCCTGCTGCCCGTCATTAGCGAACGCTGGCCTCACTTGGCGAGAGAACACTTTATTTGTGCTTTGACTCCACTTGGATGAAATTTGATTGGACGATGCAAGATATCTCCTTTGTGCTCTAATTCTTCTGGACAAACACAGGTCCTTGAGATGGAGGCTGTCCTCGGATAAGTCAGCGTGTGGCCCACAATATGCGTTTGTTCTGGCATGACAGCTGTGTGCTGCTGAAAATAGTGCCCCAGATTGTTGCATGCACAAATGATTTTAATGAGCTCGAGCACACTTCCCCTTCCCGAGTGAACTCCTAGTGCCATTCTTATGTGGGGCTTCAGAGACATTGTTCGAAAGGACTTTCAGGAAGTTTTGTCTTTCCAGTGCAACATGAGGTTGCAAGGTGAAGACAACTTCCTGCAAATAACTGCTCATTATGCAAGTGCACTGTTTGCTTACTAACAATAACCCTGTTGTTCCTGCAGATGCGGAATGTGTGTGTGTTTGAGAGCGTGTGTGTGTGTTTTGTGACTCTCTGTGAGTCTAAAAAGCACTATCGGAATCAAGTTTGATATCTGGAGAAGTTTATGTGTGTGTGTGAGGGCATCCCAGAACAAGAATGGGCAATGGCCCAGATGTAGGGAAGACTGCCGATTTTTATCAAATAGTTTGGTCCTGCCAGACAGTGATATCCTTCTTGAAAGCAGTGAAAGACTAGAGCTGACTACTGGTTGGGCAACACTTTTTAACCCGAAATGTTGTATACTGGGCTTATACTCCAGACCACAAAAGGGAAATATGTGTAACAGATGTGTGCATTTCCTTCTAAGCATCAAAGAAATGCACAGCAACTACTTGGAGATTCCCTCAGGATCCATTTGTTCAGAAGTGGTCAACTTTAGTAAAGTAATGGGCTAAGATCAAGCCTGAAAAACTACATTTAGATAATTACAGGGGTCTGGCATAGGTCCTGGAAGAAGGCCATCTGGGGGCGCTGCAGAACCTCCAAAATAACTGTGGTGGAGTAAAGAAGATGAGTGAGCAAAAAGATGCAACACAAAAAGATGATGGACGGAATGTTGAACATTGTCAAACATCCATCCCCAGTCACAGATCTGGGTTAAATCCATCATTATTTTGCTCGCCACTCCATTCCAGTTGGGACCCAGCCATATGCAAATCAGCCTTGACCCTTTTCCCGATGGAAACAGTTCAGCCTGAAGTGCCAAGCCAAGTCATTCCTGGACCGGAAAACAAGTATCCTGGGACCGGTTTCGGGGCATCACCTCTCATCAGCCTGGCTAGCTTGAACCTGTGGCATAGCGAGCACAGGACCCATGTATGGGCATACCCTTCCCACTTGGGGTAACAACTTTGTTCGCCTTACATTGGCAGGGTATGCCCAGACGTGGGTCTCTTGTTCACTTTGCCACTAGATTCAAGCTAGTCTGGCTGATGAGGGCTGTTAGCCCGAAACCGGTCCCAGGATGCCTCTTTCCGGTCCATGGAAGACCTGGGTTGGCAATTCAGGCTGGATTGTTCCGATGAGGGTCAAGACTGATTTGCATATGGCTGGGTCTGAACTGAATGATGAAATGTGCTAAAGAAGAATGATGTATTCAACCCAGATCTAAAAGTGACTGGGGGGGAGTGTTTGAAGAGTTTCAGCTCTCAATGCATCATCTCGTTTTGTTTGTTTTGTTTGCCCGAAGTTGGCAGGGTATGCCCAGACATGGGTCCCTTGCTCACTTTGCCACTTATTCAAGCTAGCCTAGCTGATATGGGGTGTTACCCTGAAACCGGTCCCAGTATACCTGTTTCCAGCCCATGTAAGACCTGGGTTGGCAGTTCGGACTGGATTGTTCCAATGAGGGTCAAGACTGATTTGCATATGGCTGGGTCTGAACTGAATGATGAAATGTGCTAAAGAAGAATGATGTATTCAACCCAGATCTAAAAGTGACTGGGGGGGAGTGTCTGAAGAGTTTCAGCTCTCAATGCATCATCTCGTTTTGTTTGTTTTGTTTGCCCGAAGTTGGCAGGGTATGCCCAGACATGGGTCCCTTGCTCACTTTGCCACTTATTCAAGCTAGCCTAGCTGATATGGGGTGTTACCCTGAAACCGGTCCCAGTATACCTGTTTCCAGCCCATGGAAGACCTGGGTTGGCAGTTCGGACTGGATTGTTCCCATGAGGAACAGGGTCAAGACTAATTTGCATATGGCTGGGTCTGAACTGAATGGTGAAATGAGCTAAAGAACAATGATGCATTCAACCCAGATCTAATGGTGACTGGGGGTGAGTGTCTGAAGAAATTTAGCTCTCTATACATCATCTCCTTTCATTTGCTTTGTTTGCCCTAAGTTGGCTGGGTATGCCCACACGTGGGTCCCTTGTTCACTTTGCCACTGGATTCAAGCTAGCCTGGCTGATGAGGGGTGTTACACTGAAACCAGTCCCAGGATGCTTGTTTCCAGTCCAGGAAAGACCTGGCTTGGCAGTTCGAGCTGGAGTGTTCACATGAGGAACAGGGTCAAGACTGATTTCATATGGCTGGGTCTTAACTGGGGTGGCGAGGTGAGCTAAAGTTCGATGATAGACTCAACCCAGATCTAATAGTAAGTGGGAGTGAGTGTCTGAAAAGTTTCAGTTCTACATCCATCATCTCCTTGTGTATGCTTTGAGCAGTAAAGATACCATGACATTTTGTTTTTATCTGGAAACTTTTGCTGTTCATCAAAGACAGAGGTCAAACACCATGCAATAA
The DNA here is from genome assembly GCF_964204655.1 of Triturus cristatus. Lineage (NCBI taxonomy): Eukaryota > Metazoa > Chordata > Amphibia > Caudata > Salamandridae > Triturus > Triturus cristatus. Next base: position 614,862,586 of record NC_140588.1, on the reverse strand, counting down.
CTTCTGCCAAATGGCTGCTTATTCTTTTAAAATGGAGATTGATGTTTACTTTCTGTAACAGCAGAGCAAGAAGATTTTGTAAAGTATCTTGCAGGGGTCCAGTAGATATCATTTTTCCCAATATATAATAACATTTAAATACCTATAACACACAGTTTGGTTATGTTTACGGTCATAGATGTTTGCTATAATGTAAAAGGCACTGTCGGTTTTACTTTTGCTATTAGGATGAGCACTTTACCTGTCTAGTTATGACCTTGTTCTAAGCAAAACTAATAAAAACAAATAAAAATAAAAATTATGTCATGCTGATTGTTTAAGATGCAGGACTAGGTAAAGTGAAATGCTTCTTTTCTTTGCACTGACCCCTTTATCATCCTCCCTGTGCGCCACGTCTCCACAGATGCATCGGGCTGGACTGCGGGCATCTGCCTGCAAACACCTCACTGGCCCACTTTCTACTTCCGCCCCACTTCACCAGATGGCGAACTGTGGGATTATTTGCACTTCCGCGTCAAATCTGGTAATGTTCACCACAGAACATGCTGCAGTTTACCAATCCCGCCGCTCCCTCTCAAGCAGAGGTTGTAGTAATCCCTTCCTCCTCTTATATCCTTTATCACTAGTGCTTGTCTCGCCTGGCGCTCTGACGCAGACAACCTTGTAACCTTATCAACCGCTTCAAGGCGCTATGAATCAGAAACTGTTCCACGTGGCACTTCAGTTTACCAACATAAAGTTCAAACCTGTCTAGTGTACCTATTCGCCATTTTACAGGCGTTAAGTGTGAAGTGTGTTAATACAAGCTCAGGCTGTGTTAACAAGCCCGCGCTGCACTCCTTTTATTAAAACAATACATTCCCCCTGTCGCTTTCCACCTCTTCTGGAGAGCTGTGATATTAGAGCTGAATAAGCAGTGAAGCACCAGAGTTTCAGATTGTGCAGTATATAATTAGAAAAATCTCAGCATGCTCCCATTTAATAGAACCATGGCAGGCAAAGGATGGAGAGGAGCCGCAGCTGCAACCGAAGGCGTCCGTCAGTGCCAACGTGTCGCCTCTGGCAGCAGCATATTTGATGAAGTTGTCAAACGCTACCGGTCAGCTGTGCCAACTCATGGAAAATATTTTTAATGCTCAAGTAAAATTATGAAAGATTGAGGAACCGAGTCTCTTTGAGGATTTAGAGACTTGTGATGAATTCGCGAGGCACATTTTTGCTTTTTAGATGATAGGGTCTTTTACATTAATAGTTTACAGTTATGCACAGTCAATGCTACTGACTTTCTCAGAGACACGACTTTCAAAGTTCAACTCTTTATCACTGAATTTCTAAGTGGAAAGGGATGAGGAGAGGACCACAGAAGTGCATACAACAAGCAGAACACAATATTACCTCAGTTAAGGTACGTGATAAAAACTTTTCTAAGATGGCACAGTGAGTTAATGCTCACTGCCAACATATGCAGTGATTTAAAGGTTAAAAGTTCGAGTCCCAGCAAAGCCCTCACACCCTGGGTAAATAATTTATACAGCGGAGTGAATTATTTCCAGGGGCCCCGTTATTTTTCATGCCAGTCGGAGTAAGGGATAATGCTTTATTTGAAGTTGACCTTCTGGATGGACATCAAGAAAGGTGATGGTGAGATGGTCTCCCCAGTACTACTGTTTGTGGATGATTGCTGAGGTTCAGAGAATCAAGCTGAGGATATGGCCTTTGGAGTTGATTCAGTGACATGCATGACATGCTGTGCTACATTGAGTGCATTGACAAAAGTGAGGAGGGTCCTTCTTGTTTAATCTGTGATTGAGTTGCTGGCCAGTTTGAAGAATAATAAGAAGATTTTGGCTGTGTATATAGACTGGATGAGGTACGTTGTGGACGATTGTTGCTGGATATTTGGATTCATGGTCACCGCGGGCTGTCAATGCTGTAGTGCGAAGTGGAAATCTCATTTTGGCAGGTAGTGCTGGAGCAGAGTTTTCTGTTGAAAATTTATTGAGTTTTAAGCTCCAGTTTCGTCTATATGTTATGATTTAAAATGACTGATTTGTAATGACTAGTTAATATTTTGTTATGTCCAGATTTACTAATATTACTAATGACAGAAACTACACGTGGGATGCATTTATGTTGCTTAATAATAGTGTGCGGTTTATTCACAAATGCTATTTGTTTTGTGTTTTGTGCGTTTAAAATAACGTGTACTAATGCTTTATTGTGTTGCAGAGGGCTAGATAAGTACATACACATACGGGTATTAGAGGGGTTTTACACTGTACAATCATTATGATGTGGTAACGTTGTTTTTGTCTCTTTTAATTAAGATGGTCCGTTTTGGCCTAGAAAAAGATGGCTGCCTTTTACAGCCTGCACTCGAGTGATCGAATTTTGATGAGAGGGCCTTGCTGAACATGGTCGGGAGTCACCTGACCACAGCCTTTGCCTGGTTCAAAAGTTTTCCATGAGGACAGCAGCTCTGGGCGCGGGTCCAATTGCCCTTGGACAAGGATAAAGCCACAATGAACAATGACAATGCTGCGGTGGCTCTGCTAGAGATATCAAGGAAGAGCGTCTTCGAAAGAAACATTTGCAAACTCGAGTTTCCTTCTTCCGTCTTTTTATTTTTGTGATTTTTTCTGAGCAGTGATTTTCTAAATGTATCTAAAGACTTCCTTTCCTGCTCGCTCTGCTCAGTGGCTCAATGGATATTCAACATTTATTTGTTACTTTGATTTGTTAGTTTTCCTATAAAAATGTTAGACTAGAGAGGGTCCATGTTCGTTGCGCTCTTTACATTCATTGCGTTCCTTGCGGTCATCGCGTTTGGACTTCATGCTGAGGACGGCAGCTCGAGAGACTTTACCGAGAGACCTGACCTGTCCCATTTAGCTAGAATAGGTAATTATGAGAATAACAATTTTGCTAATGATTAACTTTACTTTTGAACTAATTTTAGATAAACAAGCATTTGTTTGAATTATAGTGTCGGGTGTTTATTCTTTGTCATTTATTGAGTTTCAAATGTATTTCTTATGTTCAAAATCATGACTCAAGGCAACATCATTATGGTCGCATTGACCTCATTGTAGATGCAGATTGGTCTAGGTTTTCTCTCCTATATTCAGTGTGGATAGAGTAATAGTGTGAATTTAGTGATATGGGCCCTAGTGTATGATGTGTGTCTGCGCGTGTGACTGTAGATTTACTCTGTCCGTGGAAGCTGGGAGAATTTATATGCGTCGATCTGCAGCAGTAGCGCATATATTCGTTCACAGTAGCGAAGAGACGAACACTTCAGGATTTCTCCTTTTCTTCAAGGAGGAGCTCTACTGATTCCACACCAAGGGTCCATGACCTGGGAGGCTCCTCTTGGGGAGGAGGAACCCACTCCAGCAGAGACCAGCAGTGCTAAGGCAGGTCCAGTTGCAGGTCCAGGCAGGTCTAGTTGCAGCAGGTCAGCTGGGTAGTTGCAGAGAGTCCTCTGGATCTTGTTATGTTTCTGTAGCGTAACATAGGAAATCAGTCAGATGACCCTTAGAGTCACTTAAGTCTTGGATGGAGAAGGCAGGTCCAGTCTTTCTTCCCAGCAAGCAGGGTAGGCCTCAAGCAGCAGGGCAGCAGGACATTCTTCTGTATTGAAGAGCAAGTGTGAGGGTCCTATTTTTATACCTGGTGCCCCCTTTGAAGTGGGAGAAGCTCCTTGAGTTTCCCCCTTCCAAAGAAGTCTGGAATGTCCTGCCTCGCTGCTCTGGTCCAAGTCTGTCTCTGGACAGAATGGGATAATGTGAAGCCCTTTGTGTGTGAGCTGAGCCAGTGCCTTTGAATTGAAAGTGTGATAGGTGACAGCCACCACTCTCCCATCCTGCAAACACCCAGACTCAATTGTGATGCTCTCTGGGAGGCATACACAAAGGTCAGCTGCCAACCACACCTACTCATTTGACCCAGGAAACAGGCTGCAAGCACCAAAAAAGGACAAGAAAAAAACCTCACTTAATAAAAGTGGCATTTTCAGATTAATGATTTAAAATCCAACGTTGCCACTAAAGAGGGTTTTAAATTACAATTCCTCAAACACCAAACATGATATTCATATCTGCTCCCAATCATCATTTATTAATTGTAATAAAGTAAACCGATGTTATCCTATGGGAGAGACTGGCATTGCAATAGTGAAAAAGTACATGTCCTACTTTTTAAATACAATGCACCATGCCGATGGGCTGTTTAGGGCCTACTCTAGGGATGGTTTATATGTATTAATAGGAAGGTGTAGGCCTGGAAAAAGGGTTATTTCACAAATTCAAAATGGCAGTTTAAAACTGCATCCATAGGCTACAACGGCAGGCTTGGTACATGTTTGAAAGGCAACTTGAGTGGGTGGCACAATAGTTGCTGCTGCCCCACTACCAGTATTTAATTTACAGGTGCTGGGTACCTGTAGCACCAGTTTACTAGGGACTTACAAATAAACTAAATATGCCAATAGAGTGTAAGCCAATTTTACTATGTTTCAAGGAGAAGGCACAAGCACTTTAACACTGTTAGCTATGGTGAAATGTGCAAAGGCCTAAGTCCAACAAAAACAAATTCAGCAAAACAGGGGGAATGAAGTCAAAAGGTTTGGGGGTGACCCCGCAGAGAGGGCCAGGTCTACTGCTGACATAAGGACATTCTGTGGACAAATTTTCTGGAAAGCAGTATCCAGACCTTTAAGACAAGTTCCCACCCCCATACAGGACTCACAAAGCTGAGATCAAAACTGCTTGTGCTATTCCTTTGAGATTCTTGGGATTTAAGCTGTTGATTTGTATTTGAATGACTTCCAAAAGGCAATCATTTTGGAGCTAAAGGGGCAATCTTTGAAATACACCCATGTGTGGAGGTTTGGCACTTGAGTGAAAGAGCACTCTGCCCTAGGTGAAGAGAAAAGACTTTATAAGAATTCTTGTTTTCAAGAAACACTTGGATTTCTGCCACAAATAAGGAAATAATACCTAAAGCAGTATTTGGTAAAAACTACCTTTCCTAGATGACATTTAGACACAGGAAGGTTTGAAGATTGTACATTTCCGATTTATAGATCAAAGTACGACAGAGCCTAGATTCCGCTGGAGCATTGACTTAGCCCCTTCATTCAGATGTGTTCTTCGTGTGGGAAAAGTTACTTAAATGGGACAATGTTAGAAAAGGTTACGTTTGCATGTATCTGGAACTAATCAGGGTTTTATTTTTTCAGGAGACCACCTGCCATATTATTCAAGCAACACTGCCCAAGATATTGCCCCAAGAAGTGGATCTCTAAAGTTATAGCTTGAGCAAGAACATACTGTTAGACAAAGCCTTTCTCAGAGATAGTCATTGTGGGAATCTCAAACTTGAAGTAGGAAAAATGTATGTGATATACATCCTGTTATTTTAAAAGAATCAAACAATAGTGAAGACTCTCTGGAATTATGAGTGCTATGCTTCTTGCCAAAAGGATCTACTCCCTTCTGCCCATTCCCAAGCCCCCTCACCTTTATTTTGCCTCAGTCTGCTGCTGTTAGTGAACCAATTGTTTGCCCTTTAACTTTACCTTCGTAAGAGGTCAGCAGCTGTATCAAAGTGTGGGTGGTGAGTGGTTTTATTCTTCTGCCACATGAGTAAACAGACAGATGCAGACAGAAGTCTTGCGATGAAGGGAATATCCTGCTTAGCCTGTTTATCAACATCTTCTCTTCCCCTTGAAGGAAATCACAGTCAAGGAGTGGAGATTATTTTTTAAAATGTCAGAACAGATAGAGCTCCTAGAGAATGAGAATGTCTATTTATGTAACTCTTGACCACCAGGTGGTCTGTCCTGACAGTCACAAATATCTCTCAGATTTTGTTTGACAACGTTAGGAGAGATCTGCTTTTTCCAGTTCACAGAATGCAGTCGGTCCAGAGCTGATACTCTGATGGTCCAGTACTTCCACTGATTCTATTATAGCCCTCCACCCATGTCCTCTGGTACCAATTGTGATCAATTAATTTAATTGGATGCGGAAGAAGGAGAATCCCTGATCCTAGGTCTGTCCCTGATTTCTTGGCTGATGCAGGCTAGTGACTAGTGATTCAATGACTTTATATTCCATAGTCGAAGATGATGGTGAATCAAGATTCCTAAGTGGAATCTCACCCATGGAACCACTACTACAGGTTTCCAGTACTTGAAGTCGGACTGTGGACTTTAGACATTCTTAAGAAAGCATGAAATGAATATGTGTCTGGCTCTCCAGAGTTCTGTTCTCCAGATGCCATACTATGCCCTTCCTGGTCTGGAATACTATGGTAATGAATCTGAGCTCTTGGGCTGGGAATTGAGACAACTTCTCACAATTTATCAGAAACCCAATGCTTCTTCATTAGTGTGATTGGTAGCTTGATATAATGTGCAGTCACTGACTTCGATGGAGCATGTTCCAACCATTCATCTAGATATGGGTGTAGAGCAATCCTTTTGCTGTGGGGCTAAAAGCCATGCCTTGGCATTAATGAATACCCCCGAATCTAACTTTTGCCTGAAGGGCAGAATATGGAATTGAAAAATAAATTTTTAGCTACACAACGGAGATATTTCTGGTGTTACTTTAAATTTGGTGCGCACAGGTAGGCATCTCATAGATCGAGCTTCACCCTAAACTCCTCTGGCTGGAATAGGGGAATAATATTCTGCATACATTGCATTTCAAATAGATTGTTTCTACCTATTTGTTTACTCATTTCAGGCCTAAAACCTGCCAATACACCCTGATGGTTTTTCCACTAGAAAGACCATGGGATAATTGCCTTGCTACTACTGAATTTGCGGCACAGGAATAGTACACTTTATTGATAACAAATGTTCTATTCCTCGCCCCAGAGCTCTTGCCTTGCTTAGAATATTTAGTAAAGGTGTAGGGGTGAATACCAATTCTAGAGGCAAATTTAATCGCATGCCCTTGACACACAATTTTCAACACCCAACCATCTGAAACGTCATCATTGACGACATGAAGAAAGTCTCAGGCATGTCCTGCAACAGGACCGCTGAATCACTCTGTTTCATATAGTCAGAAGCATTGGCTCTTTTTGCTTGGATGTTGTCCAGATGAAGAACCCTTCTAAAAAGAACTCCAAGGCTGGAAATGCATCCTCCTCTGATTGTTTATGCGAATGATAAGATTAAGATGTCAATGGACCAAACTGACTAATCTCCTCACAAGGAAATGCATGCTTTCCATCTTCGAATGCCTTGGTTGATATTGCATCTAAAAGGCTTCCACTCAACTTCACCCTAGAGAAAGGGATCTTCAATCCTCCAGCTTTCTCTGAACTATCAACCTTCCAGGGGCCGATTCACAGAACTAATCTGAGATAAAATCCTAAACTTACTACTTTTGGTAATCACAGAAGGCATTTAGTAGTATTAAAGTTAGGACTCCTAACTTCACTACTACTAAACTGAGATAAAATCCTACACATACTACTTTAGGTATTCACAGCAGGCATTTAGTAGTAGTAAAGTTAGGACTCCTAACTTTACTACGACTAAATGCCTTTTGTGAATGCCGAAAGTCGTAAAGTTAGGATTTTGTCTCAGTTTAGTAGTGGTAAAGTTAGGAGTCCGAACTTTACTACTACTATATGCCTTCTGTGAATACCAAAAGTAGTAAGTTTAGGATTTTATCTCAGATTAGTTCTGTGAATCGGTCCCCCAGTCTTTTAGACACAGCTGCAAACTGGCCAATGCTGCGCTTCTCGCAGACAGAGAGTTCCACTCCAAGTGGATCCCACTTTCAAATGTGAACGTAAGCCGGTTGTTATTGAAGTTGGGATCCAGAACCAAAAGGATTCCTGTGCCAGTTTTCAAAGAGGACCCAGGATGTCAGACAACATATCTGATCCTTATATTTCATTATTATCTTAAATATTCAGCAACCCTCCCACTTGGCAGGGCTCCATCCTTTATCCCCCAATTTTCAAAGGGGGCTCTCCTTATAATAATCAATCTTGCTACTGGCTGATAGCCATGCTCAATATCGAGGGAATTGGTACGCAAAAGTGCCGCTGGATGACCTGACGGTGTGGGCACATAAAAAACTCCAGCCATGGTACCCAACAGACTATAAAACTGCGTGCTGCTCCATTGATAATATGTGGACTTCAATGTTCATCATTCAAATACTCTTTGGTGTACCTATTTCCTTAATTTTTAGATGGCATTGGACGGTGGGTGTGAGGGGTCTATGATGGTCAAAGTTAACCAACTTGAGGGAGAGGGTGCCCCAGCCTTTGTTGTGGGCTTTCCGGGTCCTTTATTCTATCAAAAGGGTCCAAATCAGGCTATACCATAATGCCTCCGTGTCTCGTAAGATCAACACCAACTGAGAACAGAAATAGAGCAGTGTGTTCACTCCCCTGCTATTCGTTGCAGATATGGGTAACCCTCTGTATTGGTCCACCTGCTGCCCCCCAAGGCTGGAGGCAAGAGAAGCTCCAACAATGCAGTATGCAGATGATGCTATCATTTTCAGTAGGACATGTGTTGCCCTCCAAAGATTGCTCCAGCCACTTCAGATCTAGTGTACCCTTCACAAGTGATCCCAGAAAAAGAGAATGTTTTTTGGGGGTCGGGCAGCTGAGACATTAAGGAACAAAAGCTGGAGACTGTGACAACCCGTAAGTATTTAGGTGTTGAGTGTCACAATAGGATATTGTATCCACATCACCTTGCTGCTTTAAAAATTAACGACCATCACTTACCAATGCAATTTTAAACTTTGCGAAGAATCTCACTGCTGCTTCGCTGTCTGAAAGTGATTAAAAGTAAGCTAATGCCGATTCTATCATATGGAAAGTGTATAGCAGACTCCGCTGCCAAGCTCAACATTTGGCAGCACAGTGGAGGCTTGAGTTCCAGGTGTTGAAGCAATCCCTTTAAAGAAGTTTGATTTATTTTAAATGATACCGTAGGTGGAACACTCCAGGAAGAACTTTAAAGGGATTATTATGTATTAGGCTGGAAAGAACTTAGGGCCAGATGTACAACGGTTTTTGCATGCGCGAATGGGTTTGTGAACCTGTTTGCGCATGCAAAAACAGCATGGGGTATGCACAAACCCTATTTTGCGACTCGCGTTCCCTTCCTAATAGCATGCGCAACCCTATGTACAGATGTTTTGTGTCCGCAATTGCGGGCGCAAAACAGTCCCACATTACCACCCTCTTTAAGAGGGTGGTAATGGGGTCGAAAAAAGGGAAGGGGCCCCCAGGGGACCCCTTCCCCTTTGAAAACATAGGGGAAAATATCTTTTCAGGGCAGGCAGTGGTCCCAGGGACCACTGCCTGCACTTAAAAAATGAAACGAAAACGTTTCATTTTAATTTTTTTTTAAATGCATCCCGTTTTCCTTAAAGGAAAACGGGCTGCATTTGAAAAAAAAAACTGCTTTATTTAAAAGCAGTCCCAGACATGGTGGTCTGCTGAGCCCAGCAGGCCTCCATACCTGGGAGGGTCTGCCATTCCCAATGAGGTCGCAAATTGCGAGTGGCTCATTGATATTTATGAGCCTTGCTTTTTGCGACCCCATTGGGAATCGCTAACAGTGAGGAAAACACTGTTGTACATAGTAAATTGCGCCTCGCAAATTGCGACTTGCAAAAGAGTCGAAATTTGCGAGGCGCAATTTACTTGGTCGTACATCTGGCCCTTACTGCTCAACCTTACATACCTGGCTACTGTACCTGACAGATGCAACCAAGGCGTTAGTATTTGAGAAAGACAGGGAGGCAGACATTATAGTTCTTGATTATTGAGCATATTTTGCTCCTTTAATTGTTGGCCACTTGATTTTGAAATCCACAGTTCATTAGCACTAAAAATAAAAACATTATAATAATATAACTTCATTCGTTTTTTTCAGTTTACATTGGAAGAGTGTCAGTCTGGGAAAAAATGTAACTCTCTTCTCTCCAGGTACACAATGTGCATGAACTCTAACGAAACTTGATGCATGTTTAAGGTAATCTAAATGAAGAGATGCATTCTCTGATGCATTTTTCGGAAAAATAGAGGGAGTGTGGTCTTTAAAACAATTACCAATTTCTTTGCAAAGCTTAAGAATTCTCTCAAACTGCTACAGTTGGGGATACCGGGTTGCAGTTCAGGGAATTTGCAGCAATTTGGCATAATAGTGAACAGGAGTCAAACCCAAGTGTTCCAGCCTGGGTTGATCATTTAGCTTTGAGCATAGCTGGGCTTCAATAAAATCAAGTCTATCCAGGCCGAAAGACCATTCTTTTCTTGGCCCTGCAATTGGAGTGCTAAAAATCAGTACGAAAATTGTAGAATATGCACTCTTGTCACCAGTTGCACTTGTAATCAAATCTCTCAAAAATGTAAACAACTCAAGGTGCCAGAAAACAGCAACACACTGTAAATAGATCTACAAAGAAGGGATAAAGCAGTACAGTGTTTAAGAGTCTCAGAGGGTTTGCTGGAGGGAACTACCAGATTTCCTAGCAAGGTTTCACGTAATTATGGGAAAAAAACGTGATCCCGCTGAGGGTAAAGGAATTGTTATTAATTTCAAAAAGTTTTTTTGTTAGACCAATTCCATGAACTTTTACTGTCCTTTTGGTCAGGGATACTCCACAGTGCAAGAGGTGTCTGCACATTTCAACCTCGCGGCGGGAGACAATGATTCAAGGAAGGACTTCATTCAGACTAAGATCCTCCATGTTCATTGGTGCCGGCATTCTTCTAACTTTTAATCCCTAAATTTGTAACACTCTTCTTTATCTTGGAAGACTATGAAATTTATCGCGTAACGGAGAAAAGTAAGAGTTGTCCTATTTTGTTAGTTGTTGGTCTGTTAGATTAATACCAGACCGTCTGTAAACTTTGTTTCAATCGGCTGTTGCAATCTCCTCATTCTCCAGGCGATGAGTATAATATATCCTAATAATCCCAACACAAGAGTAATTTGGGCTAAAGACAGCTTCACAGGTGCTAGTTCCACAAGGTAATAGTGGTCTGCACTCACCCTCTAATGGTCAAACTACTCCAAAACCATAAATACATTAAAACGGAAAAAACACACACACATGGGAGTGCCTCTAGAGTCCTCTAGAGTCCAACGATTGTACTGTAGAAGTTGTTCTCTTTGTTTCTTCTCTCCTCCTTTCATGAAGTACACGGAGTTCAATGGTGACAATACAAATGTACTCTTCTCCAATATCAGAATAACTTTGGTGCTCTGGTATGAAGTCTTAAAACAATCCTCTTTATTATTTCAGTACATCAAAGATTTACTGCAATGTAATGCATTTCATCCTCTGAGAGGACTTCATGAGGATTAATGTATTTTTTTACAGCAATATCACATTAAAGTCTAAGGCATAATATGGATCAGTTCTCCCAGAAATTCTTGGAACACTCGTACTGTTCCTATATTGTTGTAGGGAATTAACAAGGGACCATATATAAATACCACAGCTTAATATCTACACCCCATTGGGTTCTGTAAGCTTAGACGGATAAGACGACATGCCACCACCGTCACTGACCTTCTTCATGGCTCACATGTAATTTTGATATTGGAGAAGAATACACTGATATGGACACCACTGAGCTATATGTGCTTCATGAAAGGAGGAGAGAAGAAACAAAGAGAACAAACTCTACAGTACAACTGTTGGACTTTTGAGGCACTCCATTTTGTATGTTTTTTTAGTATAATATAGCCTCTGAAGGCACCTCATCTGCCCCAACCACAGTAGAAGTTATTTATAGTAGAAGACACAATATCATTATTGACTGACTGATCATGTTTTTGCGATTAAACTGTAGCGTTATCCCATTTTATTCAACTAAAAGTGTTAAGCCTCAGAGAACTAGTTTCCCCCAAAAGATCCTGAAAATACCATCCAGATAAGAAAGAAGCAGAGACATTGTCAATTCTACACTCAGGACAACACCAAGGAGCAGAAAAGGCTTCTTCAACAGACAGCAGGCTAGAGATTATGGAGGATAGATTCTTGGCAGGCTGTGCAGCACACTTTGGCTTACAGGTACACATTTGGACGAGGACAGCAATGACAGGAAAGCAGCCATATTGGTCCTGGATAACTAGATAGATTGCATCTGTCAACATTTCAGTTGTCATTGGGCTCCCATCTTCCTTAGTTCATCACCAGCTTTGCATCCCTCACCTTTGTCATTTGGGGTCCCTCACTTGGTTCACATTTGTCTCTGCCTGTCCCCATTTCAGAGACTTCAAGGAGTTTGTCTTCTCTCTCTCAGCTTATATAAAGATCCTCAACTTCTGCACTATGTGGCAATGTTCTATCAGAGAATACAATACCAGTTCCTTCAGGCTTCAGGGCAGCCCCTCGTGCCTTCAGGGGGCTCAGTGTTGTCTTCTTTTCTGAATGATTGAATGATTTTGTGTTCTGGGATATTTCAATACAGTAATGTCGGTATGGTGCTCGTCATCCTAATGAGAATCCCACAATGAAACATAACAAGACCGACCACAGTCTGCCAAAGTGTGGAGAAGTTTCTCCTGTGACCAAAGACTGCAAGTGAATTTTGTGTCATCTACGTTCTCTTCCCCTATTCTCCTTTTTCCTACACATAACTCTTCCTAAAGGTTATGTTATAATGGAATTCCATTGCCCATTATCCCTTGTAGAACAGGGGCATTCCTAACATAAACAAATCAAGGATAAAGTCACTTGTCCAAAAACTCTTAGAAGCAACTGGTGTTAGATTGGCTCTGCATACTCCTCCGAAAGAAGTCTTTCACTCAATTCCAGTTGGTGTGGGAGCGCTCTATAAAACTCAATCACAATAGATGAGGTCACCATAGTCATCAATAAGTGTATCCCCGGCAAGGTACCGGGATCAGGCGGCATTCCTGCGGATATCTTTAAGTCTAGCACCCCCCTTTTGGCCCCATTACTAACAAATGTATTTAGATCGGTAACCCAGGGCCCTTTAACCGACTCTTGGAAGACTGCCTTACTAGCCCCAATATATCAAAAAGGGGACAGGTCATAACCATCATGTTATCGCCTTATCTTGCTTGTCGATTCTAGTGAAAAATTCGGGGAAGGTTTTACTGTTCCGCCATACAAGAATGGACCTCAGCAAATAATGTTCTATCTGATGTTCAATTAGGTTTTAGACCTAGTTTAGGGACAATAGAATAGTGCCCAAACCTTTATCTAATTCTGGGGAAATGCACAAAGCCTAAAAACGCATCTGTGCACTTGGCTATTACCGATTTATTGAGTGTCTCTGACCTTGTGAATCATGGTAAGCTGTAGGACCCAATTGGAGAAATGGGTGTAGAGCTGGAACTTTTAACACTTACACATCGCCTCCATCAAGACCTGACAGTAAGGGTGCGTTACGGCCCTTCAGGTAAATGCCACCCCCATATCAACTATGCTAGAGGCGTCAGACAGGGATGCATCCTGGCCCCCTTTCTTTTCCGGCTATATATAAATGGGATAAACTCCTTTATGATAGAGATTGAGAAGAATGTGCCACGAATGGGGAAGAAGCCTTCCCCGTTTTATTGTATGCAAATGATGCAGTACTGATCGCCCATACAACAAATGGGCTTCAGACTTCTTATTTTGGTATTCATGAAAGGCTTGACCATCCAAGTTAACTTCTCAAAGGCTTTCATCATGACATGTGGCCGGCCCAGCGCAAAGTCAACTACTTGGGAATTCTTTTTAACCAAACTCTTAGCTGAGCGCCTCTCTTGACAGTAACACTCTGGTCCTTTTATAAGGATTTTGAAGCCTTATTTAGATTTGGCCAAAAGTTGCAAAACACACCAACAACCGAAATGTTGAGCCTTTATAAGAGTAAGTGTATCTCGGCAGCAATATACAGTGCCAGGCTGTGGGGCTACAAAAAAGCCGGGACCCTTCAAAGAGCAGAAAACTATTTTGCCTGCACATTACGGCCAGTCTCCGACAGTACCGCCACTTTAATATGCCATGAAGAATTAGGGCTGACATATTTGGAAGACCTGATTGGCCTGGCCTCTTTATTGCTCTGGGTAAAATATAGGGCACACCAGAGACTGCAGTAACTAGAACCTGTATTACCAACTGCATGCTATTAGAAAAAGCAGATCAGATCCCATAGTTAACTTACGTGAAAAACACATTTAAGACACTAGGCCTAATGGATCTGTATAATAGCCCTTCCATGATTGGGAGCAAACACAAACTGCACTTCAAACAATGTTATATGGAACATTGTTTAAATGTAGGCCTAGAATGAGCCCAGACCAAGGTTTCCATTGTTAGGTATGCTTTTGACTCCACAACACATAGCAAGGAACATTATTTGCAGTGGATTGAGAACTCCACATTTCGATATTGGTTAACAAGCTTCAGGCTGGAAACATTGCATTTTTAAATTTGCTTCGCCCACAGCTGGAATCTCCCGCTTTGCAGTGGGACGGCACCTGAACACAGAGCACTAGTCACCATACCTTATTCTGCACTTAATACTCAGGGCCAAAGTGCTCCTTTCTGGTTCCAATACTACGCAAATCAAATTTGAGACTTAATAAGGAAGGGCTAACATTCCTGCAATCCTTAGGCTCATGGGAGGAGGGCTATTTATTATAAAAGTTTATAAAAACTGCTTTTTATATCCAGGAAAGATATGAAACCTAATGTATCATTTCTTGAGGTTGATCCCTGAATTTTTGTGCATCCTTTCAATATATCTCTGATGATCATAAGGTTACTTGCTGCTGGATCCTTTTAATGGATTTTATATTTTTATCTCTGGGCTATGCTTTTATGGCCTCTGGTTGAATGAAGTTTTATTTGACTCGTTAAGCTGGTGTGTGGTAAAAGGGAGCCAGTAAATGCCAGTTAAAAGTACAGCTATACGAAGCACAAAGGCATAGAACAAAATGTGACTGATTCACAAGGATTTTGCAGTGACTTATCCTTGTCATACTCCTTGATTACTCCTGTATCCTAGGGGCCTCATCCACAAATATCTTGCAGTGAGGAGTTGTGACTTACTCTTGTAGTTCTCGTGTCTTAATCCTAGTTTACTCCTGAAATTCAGTACTGGGCAAGGACAATTAAAAGAGAGTCACACGTTTAGCAAAATCTTTGTGACTGAAGGCAAACAGCATTGTTTAACAGATGGTTGCCAACAAGCTTACCTCAGGTCGAAGTGCTGGGTATTGTGTATGATTAATTAAAAACATTATAAAATAAAACAAAATCAATTACGACACAGTGTAACACTCAACCAATGTTTTTCTTTAAAACGAAAACAATAAAAGCCTTCAACGTAGTGTATGTGCAGTGACTGTACTTGATAGCAAAGTAACATGAGGTTACTCAAGTCACTTTAACTCCACAATAAATTATGCAGACTTTGCCCCAAGATGTTACGTAAATAGCAAACGTTATGTTGGTTTTGAATTACTAAGCATCAGGCGTGTGTTAGTCATAGTTAAAGGGTGTAGGAAAAGATTCTAAGTAAGAAATAGTGCACATGACAACGTCAAAACCAACCGTGATGAAAAATGACCCAAATGGCTTATTATCATTAGCAGTGTCACATCAACTGTGATAATTGGGACGCTCTTTAACAGAATGTTTTTATAATAGGGCATGTCAAGTTTATGTACAGTCACCTTCATATCCAGTGCTTCCAAGGAGGAGAATGATCTGGGAAACATGAAAAACAACAAGCATTGACTCTGTCAATATTTCTTGCTTGTGTATTGTTTGTACGAATTGTTTGTCATTCTTAAAGTCATCACTGAAAGGGAAGTATCTAATTCTATATTTCTGATTATTTGCACAGCATAGACAAATTTGTAATAGATAGCTAAAGTTGCTTACAACATTACAGTATAATTGGTAAAATTGAATTCTGAGACCTTTAAAGAAAACTAAACTGTATTTTTAATTCAGTATTTGACATATATTTATTCAGCTTAATAATGCAAAACCTGAAATTGTACAGTAATATAAAGTGTTAGTAACTGTGAAAGTTGATAGAACTGCAGTTTAGTTTGCTCAGCTTTCATTTTGTTTAGGTAGAGGGTGGATGTTGTGAAAGTTATGTTTATGATATTGTAAAGTGCATTGTGAGTGTTTGTAAAGTGTTCTGCTTGGTGCCTTTTAGTTTGGAGGATGTTTAGTTTTGTGTTATTGTGCAAAAGTTTAGGATTTGAGAAGTAGGTAATTAGTGTGTGTGGGTTTGTTGCAGTTTAAAATAGAATTAAAAAATGTGCAACATACAGCCATTACAAAATTCATTTAATTTGGACGCTTTTGAGGACTTCTTCTTCAGTGTTGTTAAATTCGGCATTAAAATAAGTTGACATTGTTCATAAAATTGCTTTCTCAGGCCATGCATAATATATACACCCTGTAGATACAGGAGTTGCTGGCCTATGGTAGTGTGACCGTGGGGCCCTGGCCCAGACCTCCCACCCTTCTTCTTACACAAGACAGGCACGAGGTTTGTTCTCTCTCTTTTCTCTCCTTTATTGTGGGAAGGTATGTTAACAGCACATACTCCCAAGGATAGTAAATTCAGTCTCTGAGCTAGGTTTGGTGAATAGAGTGGGTCCTTTCTCTTTGGGCTCTTCCTCTGTCTTTGCTCCTGGCCTTCCTCCCACGGAGTGTCAGGCGAGCGATGACCCAGAAAAAAAAAAAAACAACAGAAAGGCTCAGGCTACTTGCTGGGATCATAGCCAGTAAGGGGAAGGGAAAAGTGCCCTGCCACCAGTGCCTTAATCGGTGTGAGTGGCTAGTGTGGGGACTTGTGTGCTCAGTTCTTAGTGCCCCCTTAGTTGTGCCCACAGCCCTTTAACTGAAAAGGAACATGTATTAGGCACTTGCCTGACTCCATGACCCTCCTGGGCCGTGGCCGCGTCTCCTGGGGAAGCTTCGGACCCGTGGGCAGTGCTCCTTGAGCTGTTCTGGTCTACCCCTTCTCCTCCACAGCTCCCGAGGTCGTCTGGCGTCTTCTCCTGGTCCCCTGTCCCGACGCCGACCTCCTGGTTGTCACCGCTTAGTCCCCGCTCCTCCTGCTCATCGCGATTCTTCCTCTCCTCTGCTCCGTCCATCCAGCCCGAACGCCGACTCGCCCTCCACCATTCTTTATCACAGGGCACGTCCTCCCGATGTGCCGCGACATCTGGACCGCCTCCTTCCTTTCCGGGTTGGTTCAGTGCGGTGGCCATATGGGGTTGGTCGCCGTAACCTGGTAGGTCGATGTTTACGCCCTCACAGGTAGGTAAGTTATGTTAGATCTGGTAGGTAAGGTATGATAGGTTAGACATAGAGTAAGCATGGTTGGTAGGTAGAGTAGGTATGGACGTTTATTGTAGAATAGGTATTGTGGTAGGTGCATAGGTATAGTAAGTTAGGCATGGTACCATAGGTTAGGTATGATAGTAAGGTACGTACGGCAGGTAAGTATAATAATTATGGTAGGTAGACAAGACAGGTATGGGAGCTAGGTGGGGTGTTAGGTATGATAGGTATGGTAGGTTACATTTGGTACGTTAGGTATTGTAAGTAAGTATGATAGGTAGGTAAGTACACTGGTATGGTAGGTAGTTATGGTAAGCAGATGTGCTAGGTTGGCTAACATATATTAGATATGATAGGTATAGTAGGTAAGGATGGTAGCTACTGTAAATAAGGTGTGGTAGATTAAGTATGATAAGTAGACTAGGTAGGTGGATGTGGTAGATTAGGTTTGATAAGTATAGTATTTAGGTTGATGTGGTAGATAGTTATTGTAGATAGGGAAGGTAGGCATGGTTGGTCTGATAAAGTGGGTTAGGAAGGTACTTTCATTATGTGGGTAAGTGGTTTTGCTGTGGTAGGTTAAGTGTGTATATTAAGTGTAGCAAGTGTCAGAGATGTGTATGGCAGAATATATAGTAACATTTTGTTTGTTATTTAAAGGTTTACAGTGAATAACATGCTCATACTTTTGTAGGGGCTAGGGAGCAAAGGAAATATTGAAGGGACAGAAGCATAAATGCAGCCTGATTTGATGGTCCTCTTGATTGATGTGACTCAAAGAATTAGTTAAAGAAAAGCTGGAGGAATCAAGTGCCTTGAACTTTAATAGTTTAGCTATTATGAAAAGAAATGAATTAATTGAAAAAATTAAGAATGAAATAAATGCATTTAAGGAAAATATTATAACCAGAAACTCAAAACATCTGGAATAACTACAAAATTGATGTTTACCCATCTTTGAAAGCGTACCTTTATGCTAAAAACAACACAGGCTCTCTTTAAGATTATCAAGGGAGATCATGGAGAAGATTCACAGCCTTTTCAGAAAAATTATCTTCTGCTTCTTGTACCAAATGAACACCTCAAGTGAGTCAGTCAACTCTCAATCAAGAGACTCAAAGAACTAAACAACCATCAAAGCCAACTATTACATATTAAGCTTAGGTCTCACTGGAAATTTGAGGTATTGGGACTTTGATGTTCCTCTTCTATGCCAGAACAATTGCTGGGATGAAATCAGCACTCTCAGAGTTTGCAAAATGAATTTAAAACTATTTTTAGGCCGCAGCCTAAAAGACAGAGAAAGCTTTCTGGTTGGTTTGCTAAAGACATCTTAGAGACATTCAGAAAGTTGACATAGGAATGCATTCTGCCCATTGCTTACCATTGGCTTTGCAGTGTGGAACTCACATTTTCTGGATTTCTATTTGCTGGCTTTATTTGCTTTAGGCTGTTCAGCTTGAGTTTGTCCCTCCAATTGCCCAAATCTTGTTTGCTGTGTTCTTCCACAAACTCCTTTTCTGAAAACAGATCTTTAAATCTTGTTCTTATCTTGTCACATTTGCTCTGCATACAAAGACAGAGGTCAAATGTCAGGCTGTGTCTTCCAGGGAGGTTGGTGTTTACTTTTCTTTCTATGACTGCAAAGTGAGAGGATTTGTGTGAAAACCATGCTGGCTAGAGGGGGCCTGCTTGAGGAAGGCTGTAGAGATGTTATTCTTTTTTCTAACACACAACAAAATTTAAATGTCTGTAAATAAACTGTGCTGACAATCAAATCAATACATTGGATGAATTCCACACATTATCGTTTGTGTACTGTATACTTTTATCTGCAAAACTGTATGTGAGTGAAAATGTAATGGTCATTTCAATTGAAGATGTGTTTTCTCTAATGGTAGTACGCTACCATACCATGCATACTCCAAGTGACCCCACCCCACTCCACTCTACTCGACTCCCCTCCACTCCACTCTATGTCAATCCACTCTAAGGGCCTTATGTAGGTAGCCTAACATTTACCACTTCATAAATACCGAATTTTACCGATTCTGTATTTATGAAGTGGTAAATGCTATGTAGGTAATCCATCGGTAATATTTACCGATTCGGAATGGGTCGGTAATTTAGAATCGGTAATTACCGATTCGGTAATGGTAACTGGCTTCCCATTGATTCCTATGGGCCAGGAGGCCCATAGGAATCAATGGGAAGCCAGTTACCATTACCGAATCGGTAAATACCGATTCGGTAATGGGGGGAGCACAATCAAGGGTGGCAGGGTGTCACAGTGACACCCTGTTGCACCCCTGATTCCTGCATGTGTGCACATGTGGCACACATACATGCCCTAAGGGCATGTATGTCTGCCACATTGCACACTTCAAAGTGCACAGAAATGCTTTTTTCCAGCTATTCGTCATTTACCACCAACTTTTAGTTGGTGGTAAATAACGAATCCCCACAACAACCACACACTCCTCCTACATATCATTTCAGGATTCGGTATTTACCGAATCGGTAAAATTACCGAATCGGTAATTTTACCGATTCGGTAAATTACCGAATCCTGAAATGTGCCCCCTACATACCAAAAGCCTGAATACCGGTCGGTAACGGGATAATTACCGAAAATCGGCCGTTACCGACCGGTATTGGGCTTCCTACATATGGCCCTTAGTCACTGAACTCTTTGCCACTGCACTCTACGACAATTCACTCTAAGCCAGTTGAATCTACTGTGCATCACTGCACTCTATGACATTCTACTCTATACCGCTGAACTATCTGCCACTTTGCTCTACTCTAAAACAATGTACTCTGCCACTGCAGTATGTGCCACTCTATTGCACTCTGTGCCACTCCACACCACTGCACTCTATGCCAACCAACTCTGCACCACTGCACTGTATGCCTCTTTACTCTACTTTATGCATTGCACTCTATGCCACTCCACCATACACCATTGCATTCTACGTCACTTTGCTCTGCACCACTGTTTGCCACTGCACTCTACACCAATGCACTCTACAACACACACTCCACTCTGCAGCACTTTGTTGGGTATATGGGACCCCTCTGCCCTCCAAACGTACCAGGACATCCTGGTGAACATGAGTTACATGGTGGCTAAGAGGGACTTATCTCAAAAATGGGGATGCGACATGCCTCCATCGTTCAGACACTGGAAGGAAGGGGTGACATGCTGTAAACATATTGAAAAGGAGGTCTATAATGGCAGAGGGTGTGAGAAAATATGAGAAGATATGGGAAAATGGGAATGGAAGAAGGAGAGACATAGAAAAGGACCACTCGATTGCAACCCTCATAGAGGTATAAGGGTAGAGGATGGAGAGATAGGTGGTGAGTCGATTCATTAGGCCCCACATCAGATGGGACTACACTCCTAGATCGTGACAATCAGGAAGGGCTTTAGGAGCGCTAGGGGGTAAGGGGGTAAGGGGGCAGGGGACGGGATGAGTGTAATATCAGAATGTATTTCTGAATTTATAATCTGTCAAAGTCCTCTGCTACTGCATTCACTTTATGTTGTGTTTAAAAACAAAATATTTAATAAAAAAGAAATGACTTTTTGATTTTCAAATTCACCTTTTGATTTTAAGTGGCCTTTTTTGAGTTTCCTAAATGAACTCCTTCCCTCAACTTTTTGCACCTGTGATTTCTGAAAGAATGGAAGTGGATCTGTGCTGCAGGGGCAGCCTCTGCATGGCAGATGCTTAGGAGCTTGTGCAAAGAAAGGAGGCTAAAGCTTTTGAAGACATCCAAGAAGACTATCAGATTACGCAGAGAGCCTGGGAGCAAGTACCCCTTTTCCAATCCACCCCAGAGGACCACTTGGATGAAGAGGGAAAGGACAGCCGGAAAAGGAAAAAAAATAATGACATTGGAGAGGCTCCAGTGCCAGAGGAGAATGTGCCCCCAGGAGCTACATACATCTCCTTATCCACAGCATGGTGTCAGACCACATTTTGACCTAGTCAGAACTGGAGTACAGACAGACAGAAAACTGAAGTCACAACTGACTACATTGCCTCTGGTGGAAAAGAGGCTGGCTGCAGAGGAGAGGAAAGCATATCTGTGGATAAGAAGAAATTAACTTTGGCCTTAGAGCAGAAGAAGGCAATGCTGGCCCACAAGAGGACCCACCGAGAATCAGACTTGAAGGCAAGGAGGGCCTCTAAGTTCAGTGATGATGGTGGCAGCAACACTGAAGTGCGCAGGAGAAGCAAAAGAGTCCACAAGTCCTGGTGCCCATGTGGTGGAGTTTGCATTGATAAGAGGTTTACAGCATATGAGTTGGTCCTGCGAATGCATAGTCTCAGATGCATCAGTGGGGGGCTAATTTATGTAAGGACATGTCCATTCCGGAGAGGGATATTGTGTTGACCCTTGAGGTTAAGTTATGTTAATTTGACTCATAGTGCACAGTAATCACCCCGGTGGGGGGGTATCTTAGCGAAGCAGTGAACTCGAGTGAAGAAGGTAGCTGAGCAGATGAAATAAATCTAATGAAAGAAGCCCTTTTTTAGCAAGTTTCATTTAATCCTTGAGAAGCATCACCTGAGGTTCAGGAACAGCCAAAAGCAGTTACACTAGTCATGGGTAGATTTTGTGGATTCTTCCAGTGAGGAACATGATGGCTGGGTGAAGGGCAAAAAGTAAATGATCATGAACGGCTGTTCAATTTGATGATGAAATAGCACATTTTGAGGAATTGCTTTGCAGAATTATGCCAGCACCTGATTGATACCAAGCTCACTGTGCCCAGAGAGCTTGGGAAGGAATCTGGCCTATCGATCAGCACCAAATTATTCAAAAAGGTATCAAGGAATGACCACAGGAAGGGTGGTTCAGATTTCCCTCGGCAGATAGAGGGGAAAGCCTGGATAAAACAGGGACATTTTCAAAAGGGCCTGTAGTTAAATGTTTCTTTTTGCATAATCACCCCAACTTTTCTGTATGATTCTGCTAGTCTCAGTGCTCTGACCCTTAAAATGTATATGTCTTATTTGTTCACCAACAATTGGCATAAGTTAACTTAAGTATAAGTCTCTTGTATAATGTACTGGGGTACTCAGGGCCTGTAAGTTAAAGTGTCTCTTATGAACCGCAGTTCCTATTGGTGCCCCCACAAGTGAGACACATGACAGTATGACTCCTAACCTGCCATTGTTGGCTGGCAGATTGGTTTTGGACTGCTAACTTGATTTGATATTTAAAGCAATGGCAAATCCCATACCTTACGTTTTTAACATTTATAAGTCACCCCTAAGTCAGGCCTACTGAGCCCTAAAGGAAGGGTGCATAATGTTAAAAAGTTGGACATGTGTTTCTTAACTTTGCATGTCCTGATAGAAAAAACCCTGTATTGTCATTTTTATTGTGGAAAGGCTAATAGCCCCATTGGCGAGGACAGAGTTACATGCTGACAATTCAACAGTGCTAACTTCTGAATGGGACTTCAACATTTTATATTTCAAGGTATCAAAAGAATCGTTGCATTAAACATGACTTGATGGCCAAGCTGAATAAATAAGTAGCCATTTTTTTGTCCAAAGTTTTGCAGTAACCGTTTATGGTTACTGGCCACAAGACAGCCATTTGCTCTCCTGGGGAAAGGTGTGAACAACTCTCAGGAAGAAACACAATGGGCCTGATATTGGCTGAGGTAAGACCTCTCCCAGGTAAGAAGGCCGAAACAGGGTGTAAGCCCAAAAGGTGAGCTCCAAAGGGGAGCCTACTTTGAAGGGAAAAACAGCAGGCACACAAGAGAGAGACTGCTCTTTTGTTCTTGCAGACAGGTTGGTGATGAAGACAGAGAGAGGGAAGCAATTTCCAAATCGTTTCTTTTTCATAGGCATGTAGCCCAAGGTAGCCACACCTCTGGGGTGGGCTAGTGAACTCTACATACAAAAAGAAGGGTTCTGTCATCATTAGAGTGGGCAGAATGGTGCATTCTAGGCCTGTGGTGCCCTCTGAGGAGCCATCCTCGAGCCTCTCACAGAAGAAGTGGCTGATTTCCTGTTATAGTTACAGCTAAGGGCCACAAACATTGCAGAAATCTGCCTTGAAGAGTACTTGGTAGCCAAAAATGACTGACCACCAATGACTGCCAAGGTGCAGCCTGAGACACCGAGTCCTAACCCTCAAAAGTTGCACCTGAGTCTGCTGGATCCACTCAGCTGGGCCCAGGATAATCCGCAGAGTGCAGTTTGGTCACCCTAGACGGAAGTTATCATCAGTTAAAGGGAACCGCTGAGGATAACCGAAGACCAGTAGACCAGTGGCAACTGGTTTTTGGCTGGACTTCACCCAGACTTAGAGAGACATCGACCACTGTGGCCAAATTCACCTCACTGTCCTCAGCCTCTTTCAGCATCTTCAGCATCATCTATCATTTGTATCAGAAGCATTCCATTGCAGTCTTTGGAAGTTCTCTCATAAAACGTTGAACTGGACTGGAGATTTCTTTGACTGTGAAGTAACTGTTGAACCAAACCTCTGTGATTCACTGCAAAACCAAAGGGGATGATGGACGGAGTGTTTAACATTACAATCACTCACCCCTGTCAAATGATCTGGGTTTAATCCATCCTCATTCTTTAGCTCACTCCGCCACCCTAGTTCAGACTTGGCCATATGCAAATCAGTCTGACCCTGTGCCTCATGGGAACAGTCCAGCCTGAACCGCCAAACCATGTCTTCCCAGGACCAGAAAACAAGCATCCTGGGACCGGTTTCTGGCTAATCAGCCGTCATCAGCCAGGCTAGCTTGAATCCAGTGGTAAAGTGAGGAAGGGACCCATGTCTGGGCATACCCTGCCAACTTAGGGCGAACAAAGCAAAACCAAAGGGGATGATGGACGAAGTGTTGAACATTGCAAGCACTCACCCCCAGTCAACTGATCTGGGTTTAATCCATCATCATTCTTTAGCTCACTCCGCCACCCCAGTTCAGACATGGCTGTATGCAAATCAATCTGACCCTGTGCCTCATGGGAACAGTCCAGCGCAAACTGCCAAACCATGTCTTCCCTAGGCCGGAAAACAAGCATCCTGGGACCGGTTTCTGGCTAATCAGCCGTCATCAGCCAGGCTAGCTTGAATCCAGTGGTAAAGTGAGGAAGGGACCCACGTCTGGGCATACCCTGCCAACTTAGGGCGAACAAAGCAAAACCAAAGGAGATGATGGACGGAGTGTTGAACAATGCAAGCACTCACCCCCAGTCAACTGATCTTGGTTTAATTCATCATCATTCTTTAGCTCACTCCACCACCCCAGTTCATACATGGCCATATGCAAATCAATCTGAACCTGTGCCTCATGGGAACAGTCCAGCTCGAACTCCAAACGATGTCTTTCCTGGACCGGAAACCAAGCATCCTGGGACCAGTTTCTGGCTAATCAGCCGTCATCAGGCACAGGGTCAGACTGATTTGCATATGGCCATGTCTGAACTGGGGTGGCGGAGTGAGCTAAAGATTGATGATGGATTAAACCCAGATCAGTTGACTGGGGGTGAGTGCTTGCAATGTTCAACACTCCGTCCATCATCCCCTTTGGTTTTGTTTTGTTCGCCCTAAGTTGGCAGGGTATGCCCAGACGTGGGTCCCTTGCTCACTTTGCCACTGGATTCAAGCTAGCCTGGCGGAGGTTTCCGCATCAAGGGATGGTAATCATGCATTTGGTAGGCAAAGACTTGGCTAAGCTAGAGTGAAAAGGCTTATTTGGGCTTGGGGTCTTTGAAAGGGGTTGTTAGGAAAAGAAGTCCCGGAGGCCATAATGGCTTGGTCCCACATTGAATTGGAAGGTGATAAGTTGGTCAGGGCCTTCAATGTGCCTGTGAAACAATTGATCTGTAGGATTGGTAAGTTGAACACAGCTGGGTTATCATCCATACTTCACGAATGCACAAGGATGAGCCGTTTTTTCTTAAAAGATTGGTACACTTACTGGAAGAAGGTAAGGGAAGGTTTCTGGAGAACTTGTGGGCCGGCCTCGGCCGATGCGCATGGTACTTTGGGGGCGAGGAGCCAGATAGTAGGTGAACTATGCTGGTCTGTGAAGAGTGAGGTCATAATTGGTGGGGACACTTAGGGTCCCTTTACTGCATCCTATTATACCAAAATAACACTGGACCCTCCAGGTGGTTCTGACAGCATGTCAAAAAGAGGTTGCAGTGGCACAGGGGTTGGGGGCAGTCGTTGACACACAGCCCTTACCTTTCAACCACCCAGGCAGGCGCAGTTGATGCGAGCTAGCACAGGCCCTTGGAGAACATAGGAATAGAGTGTAGACGGTGCCCCAGGTAGGTATCCTAAAGGCAGCCAGGGCCACGGCACAAGAGATCCCGAGGCGGGAGAGCTCCTAGTACAGTATGGGTACAGGAATGGGAAGGAGGGATTCACACATAGGGAGGTACCCATTCTCTGGACGGGGGGCGTTTTAATTGGAAGGAACACGGAACCTGCCATGATGTCACTCGTAATGATTATGTTTGTGGGTTGCACAGTTATTAACTAGTTATGGTTAGGTGACTCCCATGTACCACAGTCTCTGTTAAGGCTAGGTCTCACTTGTAAACAACATGTAAATAATGTGGGTACTGTGCAAACATGTTGATATCGCAAAATATTTTGTGTGTATATGAAATAAATACAGCCAGATTTCTTATGACCCCTAACCCCAAAATAGCTGATCTAGGACAGTGTCATTCGGCATTGATTTTTTTTTATGAGGGGAGGTAGGTGTCATCGGCGACTCCCTGCTATAGCCTCAGCATACAATTATCGAGTGCTCAGAGTAGGCAGTTAGTATATGTGTTAAACCCCACGGAACTGGGAATTTAGTGTGGTTTTATGATTGATCCGGTTCCAGTGCGGCTCCTCTGCTAAGGGGAAGGAGCATTGCCCCACTACACTAAGAGCAGAGCAAAGTAAAAAATAAAATGATAATAACATAATGTTATCACCATTTTATTTTTAGTCTGTCTGCAACCTCCACGTTAAGGTGGGGCTGGGCTGGGATAGCGTGATGTAGAGGGAGGAGGGATGGTTGCTGCACCATAAGTGTGCATTACGGTTTTGCCCAGCCATCTTGGGCCGGCCAAACTGTCATGCGTACATTGCATGTTCTCCACCAGCTGTATTGTACAGCCTGGGTGGAGAACATGCACAGGCTCCAAGTCGCTCTCTGAGCGCCGAACCATGGTGCTCAGACCAATGATAACGCTGCTGTAATGCAGCGTCATGATTGGTTAGGGTCGCCTGGGAGCATCCCAGAGGCAGGATACAGCTGGACGGAGGA
The DNA here is from genome assembly GCF_964204655.1 of Triturus cristatus. NCBI lineage: Eukaryota > Metazoa > Chordata > Amphibia > Caudata > Salamandridae > Triturus > Triturus cristatus. Next base: position 614,835,919 of record NC_140588.1, on the reverse strand, counting down.
GAGGCTACATATGGTGACCCTCAGGTACGTCTTCTTTTTAAAAAAATTCTTACTCCTCCAGCCCTCACCCCCATTCCCGCCACTGCCCCCTACCAGCCACCACTGTCCGGTTCCACCTTGTAATTCTTCATTCCATGGCATTCAACTCATTATTGCATAGCAATGGTGCAGTGTTAATGGTTTTTCATGTAAATTTTGCCAGCATAATACAACCTGTAATCTGGTCCAATGTCTACTGCTCTGGGCCAAACACAAAACCTCAGTATGTCCCTGGTGAGATCAGGGAAGGCTGTCCTCAACTATGGTTATGGGTACCAAGACAGAAACAGGGTGGTAAACTCTTGTATTTTTGCAATCAATCAAATCCTAAACTAGCTCCTACTTCTGGAGACCACCTGATCGTGGCTTGTGAGGCTGCTAGTCCTTCACTATTGTCTAGTGTTTAAAGGCACTACCTTATGTGATAAAGAGGGAAAGGAAATTCTTGCTACTGGTTGCAGCTACATCTACGCTGGCTAGGCTGTTCCTTGACCTACAGGTGAACTCTGCATGCACACGTAGCAGTGAGTGGCACTTTTTCACATTGGTAACTTTACATACAGGGGATTAACATGTGATTTATTAATGGTAACAGGCACTCACACGCAGAACATGCTGCGTTAACAGGCACATAATGAAAGCGCCCAGTCTGAACATTAATCAGATGCAAAGATGGAGCATGACAAAGACATCCGAAGAAGGCAGCACAATGAAGACGTCTAACTTGGCGCAGAATAGTGATCAGGTTAATAAGGTTCACGACCAACCTTTGAATGAAGAATCGCTCCATAATGCAACGCAGAAAGATAGTTTAATTAGACAAATTGTTTCCGATAGTCAGTCACCATCATTTTGGCGGGACATGGAACAAGGCAGCGCGTTGCTCCTAATTAAAACGCCAGCGTTATGAAGATGTGCAGAGCTCAGACGTATGTACAGCGCGTGCCTGACAGCCGTGTTCATCGTCATTATTAGTTAAACTGATTAAATTTGCGGCGTGCCTTGACGTATCCGTGCCACATATCAAGCTAGCCATGCAAGAATAGAGGGACGGCTGCCTCTGTCAACACAGCATGGCAACGAGAACATTTACATAAGCATACCCAGAGGTAATGAGGGCGCATCCGATGATGTTTAAACATCAGACTGCTGCATATTCATCATCGAGAAGAGCAAACAGTATACGGGACTTCAATGACTGATAAGAGTGTGCAGCCATTTGCCCTATTACAGCGCATTTCTCCGATTAGCAAGGGAGAAACGAGACTGGTCTCACTCCCCGAGATAACAATGTTTTTTTCTAATTTGAACCAAAGCATTTTTCGCTCTCCTTCCACAGACATGGGGACGAGGTCACCTTTCTTTCGGAGGGATATACATTTGAATGCAAACATATTTGTTAGCACCATCAAAAATCTTCCAGCTGTTCCCAATTTCTGTTTGACACTGCGATCAGTACCCCGTTAGTTAGAGCTGGGCATCGTGTCACCAATTTCATCAAGCAGCATCAAGCTGCTTTCGACTGTGACCCAAAGCCTGGACGCTTGAGGTATTTAGTGAAGTATTTGAGTGAAAGGAATGTGGATTGAAGTAATCCATCGTAATAACAGGTCAAATTATTTCCTTCCAAAGGCTCTGTGAAATCTTATCTCCAGGCCTAATACTTCATCACCCAGTAAGCAGATCTTCAAGAATAGTAACTGTTGAAAATGGCCCTATTATCAGGGGCACCCCCAAACTTTATGTCTTCCTCCTGCTTTTTGCTGAATTCGTTTTTGTTGGTCTTGGGATCATGAACATTTTTTACCACTGATAACCAGTGCTAACCAGTGCTAATGTTCATGTGCTCTCTCCTCTAAACATGGTGAGATTGGTTCATACCCGATTGACATATTTAATATACTTATAAGTCCATAGCAAAGTGGTACTATGTGTACTCAGGGCCTGTAACATAAATGCTCCTAGTGGCCCTGCAGCACTGATTGGGCCACCCCCTTAAGTAGCCCTTTAAACATGTCTCGGGTCTGCTATTCCAGAGTGTGGATGTGCAGTTTAATATGCCATGTGGACCTGGCAAAATAAAAATGTTGCAAGGGCCCAAAACTTCCTTTTTATTACATAAAGGTCATTCCTATGGTAGACCCTGGTCAGCCTAGAGGGCAGAGAACAATGTATTTAAAAAGCAGATATGTACTTTTAGGTTTTATATGTCCTGGTAGTGAAAAAACACTTAAATTAGTTTACTACTGCAAGGCCTATATCGCCAATAGGATAAGTGTAATATCCCAATAAGAAGATATACCTGGTTCATGTTTGGTGTCTCTGGAATCCCAATTTAAAATTCAAACTCATGATAAAGTCAGATTTTAAATTACAATTCTGAAAATGCCACTTTTAGAAATGTGAATTGTTTTTACTTTGCCATTTGGTGCCTGCAGCTTGTCTGTGGTCACAAAACTGAATGTAGTTGACAGTTGAGCTTTGCTTATTCCTCCTAGACAGCCACACACAAAGGGAGTTTAGGTGTGCCAGAGTGGGCCATAGCTGTCAGGATGGGAGGGAAGAGCTGGGCCCAGCCTCACTTACACCTGAATAGGATGTGTCCTGTCCTCACCCAAAGGGCTGCATACTCCCTGTATTTACTCAAGTCCAATTGGTCTCACACTGCTCCACCTACCAGCGTGTTGCCCCAAAGAATTGTGGTCCCTGAAGTCAGCGTCGGCGGGTACGCCTATGCCCGAGTCATGAGTGCAAGTAAGTGTAACGTTAGCCATCCCTGGACACGTGTTTCGAGGTAGTTGCCTCTCGTCAGCAGGGAGTAGGAAAGTGTGTAGGGTTGCTGTGTAGGCTGCTAAAATAAGTGTTTTCAGGTAAAGTACCTCTCGTAGCGCGCAGGTGCGTAACCATGAGCTCGTCAGCTCCACCGGCTCAAGGAGCCTGAATATTAACTCAAGTCCAATTGGTCGCACACTGCTCCACCTACCAGCGTGTTGCCCCAAAGAATTGTGGTCCCTGAAGTCAGCGTCGGCGGGTACGCCTATGCCCGAGTCATGAGTGCAAGTAAGTGTAACGTTAGCCATCCCTGGACACGTGTTTCGAGGTAGTTGCCTCTCGTCAGCAGGGAGTAGGAAAGTGTGTAGGGTTGCTGTGTAGGCTGCTAAAATAAGTGTTTTCAGGTAAAGTACCTCTCGTAGCGCGCAGGTGCGTAACCATGAGCTCGTCAGCTCCACCGGCTCAAGGAGCCTGAATATTAACTCAAGTCCAATTGGTCGCACACTGCTCCACCTACCAGCGTGTTGCCCCAAAGAATTGTGGTCCCTGAAGTCAGCGTCGGCGGGTACGCCTATGCCCGAGTCATGAGTGCAAGTAAGTGTAACGTTAGCCATCCCTGGACACGTGTTTCGAGGTAGTTGCCTCTCGTCAGCAGGGAGTAGGAAAGTGTGTAGGGTTGCTGTGTAGGCTGCTAAAATAAGTGTTTTCAGGTAAAGTACCTCTCGTAGCGCGCAGGTGCGTAACCATGAGCTCGTCAGCTCCACCGGCTCAAGGAGCCTGAATATTAACTCAAGTCCAATTGGTCGCACACTGCTCCACCTACCAGCGTGTTGCCCCAAAGAATTGTGGTCCCTGAAGTCAGCGTCGGCGGGTACGCCTATGCCCGAGTCATGAGTGCAAGTAAGTGTAACGTTAGCCATCCCTGGACACGTGTTTTGAGGTAGTTGCCTCTCGTCAGCAGGGAGTAGGAAAGTGTGTAGGGTTGCTGTGTAGGCTGCTAAAATAAGTGTTTTCAGGTAAAGTACCTCTCGTAGCGCGCAGGTGCGTAACCATGAGCTCGTCAGCTCCACCGGCTCAAGGAGCCTGAATATTAACTCAAGTCCAATTGGTCGCACACTGCTCCACCTACCAGCGTGTTGCCCCAAAGAATTGTGGTCCCTGAAGTCAGCGTCGGCGGGTACGCCTATGCCCGAGTCATGAGTGCAAGTAAGTGTAACATTAGCCATCCCTGGACACGTGTTTCGAGGTAGTTGCCTCTCGTCAGCAGGGAGTAGGAAAGTGTGTAGGGTTGCTGTGTAGGCTGCTAAAATAAGTGTTTTCAGGTAAAGTACCTCTCGTAGCGCGCAGGTGCGTAACCATGAGCTCGTCAGCTCCACCGGCTCAAGGAGCCTGAATATTAACTCAAGTCCAATTGGTCGCACACTGCTCCACCTACCAGCGTGTTGCCCCAAAGAATTGTGGTCCCTGAAGTCAGGGTCGGCGGGTACGCCTATGCCCGAGTCATGAGTGCAAGTAAGTGTAACGTTAGCCATCCCTGGACACGTGTTTCGAGGTAGTTGCCTCTCGTCAGCAGGGAGTAGGAAAGTGTGTAGGGTTGCTGTGTAGGCTGCTAAAATAAGTGTTTTCAGGTAAAGTACCTCTCGTAGCGCGCAGGTGCGTAACCATGAGCTCGTCAGCTCCACCGGCTCAAGGAGCCTGAATATTAACTCAAGTCCAATTGGTCACACACTGCTCCACCTACCAGCGTGTTGCCTCAAAGAATTGTGGTCCCTGAAGTCAGCGTCGGCGGGTACGCCTATGCCCGAGTCATGAGTGCAAGTAAGTGTAACGTTAGCCATCCCTGGACACGTGTTTCGAGGTAGTTGCCTCTCGTCAGCAGGGAGTAGGAAAGTGTGTAGGGTTGCTGTGTAGGCTACTAAAATAAGTGTTTTCAGGTAAAGTACCTCTCGTAGCGCGCAGGTGCGTAACCATGAGCTCGTCAGCTCCACCGGCTCAAGGAGCCTGAATATTAACTCAAGTCCAATTGGTCGCACACTGCTCCACCAACCAGCGTGTTGCCCCAAAGAATTGTGGTCCCTGAAGTCAGCGTTGGCGGGTACGCCTATGCCCGAGTCATGAGTGCAAGTAAGTGTAACGTTAGCCATCCCTGGACACGTGTTTCGAGGTAGTTGCCTCTCGTCAGCAGGGAGTAGGAAAGTGTGTAGGGTTGCTGTGTAGGCTGCTAAAATAAGTGTTTTCAGGTAAAGTACCTCTCGTAGCGCGCAGGTGCGTAACCATGAGCTCGTCAGCTCCACCGGCTCAAGGAGCCTGAATATTAACTCAAGTCCAATTGGTCGCACACTGCTCCACCTACCAGCGTGTTGCCCCAAAGAATTGTGGTTCCTGAAGTCAGCGTCGGCGGGTACGCCTATGCCCGAGTCATGAGTGCAAGTAAGTGTAACGTTAGCCATCCCTGGACACGTGTTTCGAGGTAGTTGCCTCTCGTCAGCAGGGAGTAGGAAAGTGTGTGGGGTTGCTGTGTAGGCTGCTAAAATAAGTGTTTTCAGGTAAAGTACCTCTCGTAGCGCGCAGGTGCGTAACCATGAGCTCGTCAGCTCCACCGGCTCAAGGAGCCTGAATATTAACTCAAGTCCAATTGGTCGCACACTGCTCCACCTACCAGCGTGTTGCCCCAAAGAATTGTGGTCCCTGAAGTCAGCGTCGGCGGGTACGCCTATGCCCGAGTCATGAGTGCAAGTAAGTGTAACGTTAGCCATCCCTGGACACGTGTTTCGAGGTAGTTGCCTCTCATCAGCAGGGAGTAGGAAAGTGTGTAGGGTTGCTGTGTAGGCTGCTAAAATAAGTGTTTTCAGGTAAAGTACCTCTCGTAGCGCGCAGGTGCGTAACCATGAGCTCGTCAGCTCCACCGGCTCAAGGAGCCTGAATATTAACTCAAGTCCAATTGGTCGCACACTGCTCCACCTACCAGCGTGTTGCCCCAAAGAATTGTGGTCCCTGAAGTCAGCGTCGGCGGGTACGCCTATGCCCGAGTCATGAGTGCAAGTAAGTGTAACGTTAGCCATCCCTGGACACGTGTTTCGAGGTAGTTGCCTCTCGTCAGCAGGGAGTAGGAAAGTGTGTAGGGTTGCTGTGTAGGCTGCTAAAATAAGTGTTTTCAGGTAAAGTACCTCTCGTAGCGCGCAGGTGCGTAACCATGAGCTCGTCAGCTCCACCGGCTCAAGGAGCCTGAATATTAACTCAAGTCCAATTGGTCGCACACTGCTCCACCTACCAGCGTGTTGCCCCAAAGAATTGTGGTCCCTGAAGTCAGCGTCGGCGGGTACGCCTATGCCCGAGTCATGAGTGCAAGTAAGTGTAACGTTAGCCATCCCTGGACACGTGTTTTGAGGTAGTTGCCTCTCGTCAGCAGGGAGTAGGAAAGTGTGTAGGGTTGCTGTGTAGGCTGCTAAAATAAGTGTTTTCAGGTAAAGTACCTCTCGTAGCGCGCAGGTGCGTAACCATGAGCTCGTCAGCTCCACCGGCTCAAGGAGCCTGAATATTAACTCAAGTCCAATTGGTCGCACACTGCTCCACCTACCAGCGTGTTGCCCCAAAGAATTGTGGTCCCTGAAGTCAGCGTCGGCGGGTACGCCTATGCCCGAGTCATGAGTGCAAGTAAGTGTAACATTAGCCATCCCTGGACACGTGTTTCGAGGTAGTTGCCTCTCGTCAGCAGGGAGTAGGAAAGTGTGTAGGGTTGCTGTGTAGGCTGCTAAAATAAGTGTTTTCAGGTAAAGTACCTCTCGTAGCGCGCAGGTGCGTAACCATGAGCTCGTCAGCTCCACCGGCTCAAGGAGCCTGAATATTAACTCAAGTCCAATTGGTCGCACACTGCTCCACCTACCAGCGTGTTGCCCCAAAGAATTGTGGTCCCTGAAGTCAGGGTCGGCGGGTACGCCTATGCCCGAGTCATGAGTGCAAGTAAGTGTAACGTTAGCCATCCCTGGACACGTGTTTCGAGGTAGTTGCCTCTCGTCAGCAGGGAGTAGGAAAGTGTGTAGGGTTGCTGTGTAGGCTGCTAAAATAAGTGTTTTCAGGTAAAGTACCTCTCGTAGCGCGCAGGTGCGTAACCATGAGCTCGTCAGCTCCACCGGCTCAAGGAGCCTGAATATTAACTCAAGTCCAATTGGTCACACACTGCTCCACCTACCAGCGTGTTGCCTCAAAGAATTGTGGTCCCTGAAGTCAGCGTCGGCGGGTACGCCTATGCCCGAGTCATGAGTGCAAGTAAGTGTAACGTTAGCCATCCCTGGACACGTGTTTCGAGGTAGTTGCCTCTCGTCAGCAGGGAGTAGGAAAGTGTGTAGGGTTGCTGTGTAGGCTACTAAAATAAGTGTTTTCAGGTAAAGTACCTCTCGTAGCGCGCAGGTGCGTAACCATGAGCTCGTCAGCTCCACCGGCTCAAGGAGCCTGAATATTAACTCAAGTCCAATTGGTCGCACACTGCTCCACCAACCAGCGTGTTGCCCCAAAGAATTGTGGTCCCTGAAGTCAGCGTTGGCGGGTACGCCTATGCCCGAGTCATGAGTGCAAGTAAGTGTAACGTTAGCCATCCCTGGACACGTGTTTCGAGGTAGTTGCCTCTCGTCAGCAGGGAGTAGGAAAGTGTGTAGGGTTGCTGTGTAGGCTGCTAAAATAAGTGTTTTCAGGTAAAGTACCTCTCGTAGCGCGCAGGTGCGTAACCATGAGCTCGTCAGCTCCACCGGCTCAAGGAGCCTGAATATTAACTCAAGTCCAATTGGTCGCACACTGCTCCACCTACCAGCGTGTTGCCCCAAAGAATTGTGGTTCCTGAAGTCAGCGTCGGCGGGTACGCCTATGCCCGAGTCATGAGTGCAAGTAAGTGTAACGTTAGCCATCCCTGGACACGTGTTTCGAGGTAGTTGCCTCTCGTCAGCAGGGAGTAGGAAAGTGTGTGGGGTTGCTGTGTAGGCTGCTAAAATAAGTGTTTTCAGGTAAAGTACCTCTCGTAGCGCGCAGGTGCGTAACCATGAGCTCGTCAGCTCCACCGGCTCAAGGAGCCTGAATATTAACTCAAGTCCAATTGGTCGCACACTGCTCCACCTACCAGCGTGTTGCCCCAAAGAATTGTGGTCCCTGAAGTCAGCGTCGGCGGGTACGCCTATGCCCGAGTCATGAGTGCAAGTAAGTGTAACGTTAGCCATCCCTGGACACGTGTTTCGAGGTAGTTGCCTCTCATCAGCAGGGAGTAGGAAAGTGTGTAGGGTTGCTGTGTAGGCTGCTAAAATAAGTGTTTTCAGGTAAAGTACCTCTCGTAGCGCGCAGGTGCGTAACCATGAGCTCGTCAGCTCCACCGGCTCAAGGAGCCTGAATATTAACTCAAGTCCAATTGGTCGCACACTGCCCCACCTACCAGCGTGTTGCCCCAAAGAATTGTGGTCCCTGAAGTCAGTGTCGGCGGGTACGCCTATGCCCGAGTCATGAGTGCAAGTAAGTGTAACGTTAGCCATCCCTGGACACGTGTTTCGAGGTAGTTGCCTCTCGTCAGCAGGGAGTAGGAAAGTGTGTAGGGTTGCTGTGTAGGCTGCTAAAATAAGTGTTTTCAGGTAAAGTACCTCTCGTAGCGCGCAGGTGCGTAACCATGAGCTCGTCAGCTCCACCGGCTCAAGGAGCCTGAATATTAACTCAAGTCCAATTGGTCGCACACTGCTCCACCTACCAGCGTGTTGCCCCAAAGAATTGTGGTCCCTGAAGTCAGCGTCGGCGGGTACGCCTATGCCCGAGTCTTGAGTGCAAGTAAGTGTAACGTTAGCCATCCCTGGACACGTGTTTCGAGGTAGTTGCCTCTCGTCAGCAGGGAGTAGGAAAGTGTGTAGGGTTGCTGTGTAGGCTGTTAAAATAAGTGTTTTCAGGTAAAGTACCTCTCGTAGCGCGCAGGTGCGTAACCATGAGCTCGTCAGCTCCACCGGCTCAAGGAGCCTGAATATTAACTCAAGTCCAATTGGTCGCACACTGCTCCACCTACCAGCGTGTTGCCCCAAAGAATTGTGGTCCCTGAAGTCAGCGTCGGCGGGTACGCCTATGCCCGAGTCATGAGTGCAAGTAAGTGTAACGTTAGCCATCCCTGGACACGTGTTTCGAGGTAGTTGCCTCTCGTCAGCAGGGAGTAGGAAAGTGTGTAGGGTTGCTGTGTAGGCTGCTAAAATAAGTGTTTTCAGGTAAAGTACCTCTCGTAGCGCGCAGGTGCGTAACCATGAGCTCGTCAGCTCCACCGGCTCAAGGAGCCTGAATATTAACTCAAGTCCAATTGGTCGCACACTGCTCCACCTACCAGCGTGTTGCCCCAAAGAATTGTGGTCCCTGAAGTCAGCGTCGGCGGGTACGCCTATGCCCGAGTCATGAGTGCAAGTAAGTGTAACGTTAGCCATCCCTGGACACGTGTTTCGAGGTAGTTGCCTCTCGTCAGCAGGGAGTAGGAAAGTGTGTAGGGTTGCTGTGTAGGCTGCTAAAATAAGTGTTTTCAGGTAAAGTACCTCTCGTAGCGCGCAGGTGCGTAACCATGAGCTCGTCAGCTCCACCGGCTCAAGGAGCCTGAATATTAACTCAAGTCCAATTGGTCGCACACTGCTCCACCTACCAGCGTGTTGCCCCAAAGAATTGTGGTCCCTGAAATCAGCGTCGGCGGGTACGCCTATGCCCGAGTCATGAGTGCAAGTAAGTGTAACGTTAGCCATCCCTGGACACGTGTTTCAAGGTAGTTGCCTCTCGTCAGCAGGGAGTAGGAAAGTGTGTAGGGTTGCTGTGTAGGCTGCTAAAATAAGTGTTTTCAGGTAAAGTACCTCTCGTAGCGCGCAGGTGCGTAACCATGAGCTCGTCAGCTCCACCGGCTCAAGGAGCATGAATATTAACTCAAGTCCAATTGGTCGCACACTGCTCCACCTACCAGCGTGTTGCCCCAAAGAATTGTGGTCCCTGAAGTCAGCGTCGGCGGGTACGCCTATGCCCGAGTCATGAGTGCAAGTAAGTGTAACGTTAGCCATCCCTGGACACGTGTTTCAAGGTAGTTGCCTCTCGTCAGCAGGGAGTAGGAAAGTGTGTAGGGTTGCTGTGTAGGCTGCTAAAATAAGTGTTTTCAGGTAAAGTACCTCGTGTCCAGAGATGGCTAACGCAACACATACTGTTCTATTTACATATCGTGGCATAGGCGTACCCGCCGTCGCCACTACATTTCTCACAGTCCTTTGGGGCAACTTGCTGGTGTGACGAGCAGTGTGCGACTTACTTTTCCACAATTTAAGACGGCTCCCTTGAGCCAACGGGCTGACGAGCCTTGGATCTGCACCTGCGCGCCAGGAGAGGTACTTGACCTGCTTTGAATTACATTTTGGCAGTCCACACGGCACCCCCTTACACTGACCTGCTCCCTGCTGACGAGAGGCAACTACCTCGAAACACGTGTCCAGGGATGGCTAACGCAACACATACTGTTCTATTTACATATCGTGGCATAGGCGTACCCGCCGTCGCCACTACATTTCCCACAGTCCTTTGGGGCAACTTGCTGGTGTGACGAGCAGTGTGCGACCTACTTTTGCACAATTTAAGACGGCTCCCTTGAGCCAACGGGCTGACGAGCCTTGGATCTGCACCTGCGCGCCAGGAGAGGTACTTGACCTGCTTTTAATTAAATTTTGGCAGTCCACACGGCACCCCCTTACACTGACCTGCTCCCTGCTGACCAGAGGCAGCTACCTCGAAACACGTGTCCAGGGATGGCTAACGCAACACATACTGTTCTATTTACATATCGTGGCATAGGCGTACCCGCCGTCGCCACTACATTTCCCACAGTCCTTTGGGGCAACTTGCTGGTGTGACGAGCAGTGTGCGACCTACTTTTGCACAATACTCCCTGTATTTAGTCTGGAGCCAGGGTAGGAATGACAGGGCATCTGTGCAATTCAAAAACATGACTCTAAAATCTTTTCCACACTTCAAGGGCACAACTGTGTATAAAAGAAGGACCTCAGACACCACCACTTCAGTACACTTCTAGACATGTGGATACTCTGCCAGGAAGAAGGACTGCTGTGTTGCCAAAGGACTGCCTTTGGTGGTGTGTTTTACTGTTTGAAGTGTTGCACAAATACTTTACACATTGCCTCTGAGTTAAGCCTGACTGCTCTGTGCCAAGCTACAAGAACAGGAAATAAATATTCTCCTGTGTATAGCTGATTACATGTATTTTTATCTAAAGAACGCTACTTCAGTTACAATAAAGGAGTCAAGATAATCTGTGAAGAGCAGATTGTACTAGGGAATATGAAAGGCAGAATATTATTGTGTCAAAATATCTACGGACAAAATATTGAACAGTTAAGGAATCAGAGAGAGTTAATGATTTACTATTGTTAGAAAGTCATCTTTTTGCCCTGTTCACCCCCACGTTTTGTGCTGAATGACATTGGTGGTAACTGACTCCGACTGTACCCTGGGCTCTGCTAACCAGGCCCAGTGCCAGTGCTATGTTTATAAAGGTACATGTAATAGGGTACACTTACAATTGGCAATGACAGACCCCATGAGTCCCTGGGAGATAATCGGGCCAGGGGGTGCAATCTACCTATAAGTCACTAGTATATAATGGGGCATGGAGGGTTAGAGGTCCAGCAGATTTCCTGCACTTTGATGTGCGCGCCAATGAGTGGCTACTGTCATTTTAAAGGCAGCCTGTCTTTGCAGACTGTCTTCAAAAGTAAATTGTGTGCACACCTGACTTTGGTGGTATGGGTACTTTAAAAGTGATCATCTACCTTGTTAGTATATATTAGGCAATCCCAAGGTTTTTCCTAATTGTCCCAGGGGTAAGGGGCCATACAACTATAGGCATGGATCTTATAACATATGTTTTATATGTCCTGGTGAGGAAGAAAAGTGCCCATTCAATGTTTCCCCATTGTAGATACTGAGCTCCATAGGCTAACATTGCAATATTTTATATAGGTATAAGTATTGCTAGGAATGAAACAAAATATAATTCGAGGACTTAAAAGATTGGCATTGATGAAGTCAACAACGTGCCTCTGATTAATTTGTCATAACTAGTACAGAAGAGAAGTTATCAGACTCTCTCTTCTGTAAGCCAAAATCCTCCCTTCTAGTATTCTCTGCTGACTGGTCAGCCTTAATAGGCTTAGCCTGGCTGCGAGGATTAGGTGATAAGTGGCCTGGCCGGAGCCAAAGTTATCCAATTGAGGGAGCTGTGAAGCTGAGGGGGCTGGGTAAATCAAACTGAGCTCAAAGAGATAGCAGATCAGTAAGGAATGTCAGGCGTACCTACCCCAACATCCCATGCCCCAACTAGATTGCAGGCTTAGGAGGCGAATTTGCAAAGGTCCGAGGGAGGAGAGCTAATGGAACTGAGCCACACTTTGGGTTGGTTTAGCTAACTCTTACGCCTACAGCGAGAAATCATCCATGTTGGATTTTGGGAGTGCAGTGCTTTGTGGGACAAGAAGATGCCACACTTTGAAGAATGTTGTCATGGTTTTGGGTGGCACCCAGCTTCTCATTGGACAGAGTGTCCCCTTTCCGGTTGCCCCAGAACACTCAAATACGTGAGAGCTGCATAGGCTCTCAGATCCACTGCCTGGAACTACAAGGAGAAGAAGGACTGCCCTGCTGGAATCTGGATTTGCACTCAATGGCCTGCACTCCGACTGACTGCACCTGCTGCACAATCTGGTACTACAGCCCTGGTGTCTGTACCTTGCTTCAAGAAGGATTAAGGAGTGGACTCCCTGCACACTACAGGTTAACAGAGCCCACCTGCATCATCTCCACCAAGAGTCCCCATCCAGGAGTGCTTCCAGTGGACTTTTAACTATTTGGCCAGATGCATTGTTGGAATGGTAGTCCATTCACCCCAGAGACCATCTAGGAGATTACAGACATTTAGATTGGTGATTTAGGGGCTTTGAACCTACAAGGAGGCCTTCAGGAAGCATCTCCTGAAGTGAGGAACTTCGATTTTCGATCACGATCGAATCGACCCGCCATTTTGTGGCCCGCCGCCATTTTGTGTTGCCATCACTCAGGCAGCACGGCGAACAAAGTCTATTCTGCTTTTTCTGCAAACCGGTGTCGAAATACGTTCTCTGCCTCTATTTACAAAGCTGGTGTTAGAACCCGAGTACACTAATCCCTGTCTGGCTTTCCTAATCCCCGTCTCAACTATCTGTTGGTTCACACTATTCTTTCCTGACCTTATCTTATCGTCTGGCCTTCACTGTCTCCTGCTAGCATTCTCTCATTTCACAACTGTCCTCCAACACACACAAACGTATCTCGCCACCTGCAAGTTAGTTATGAGTCTGTTAATAAATTAGATTGAGGGTGGGGTGACAAACATAGTTGGAGGAGAGGTCTCTTCGAGTCATCCGACACTTTTGTTTTCAAACCTTTCCTATTGGTTCTATCCTGTTTTCCAACATTTCTTATTGGCTCTTTCTTGCATGCTCTGGGAGTGCTTTTGGTTAATGTCCACGAACATTATATGGTATTTAACCCTGTGCGCCACAGAGTGAAGTGGCAGTCTCCTGAGAACCTGCTTTGTGTACTTCTAGGATAACTGTACTAGCTGCAGCTAAATATCTTCTAACGCCGACAGAGTGTCCTGTGTCTCTGTGCAGCTAAGCAGGTGAACTCCGGAGACTTGGGCGTACCCTGCACCGCCAGGCCCATAAGGTTCTGGTTCTTCAACTGGCGCCCAACGTGGGGCGGCTTCAGTGGTACCGGTTCTGCCTGAAGGTCGTGAGGAACCCCGCAAGAAAATTCCGGAGGGTTCGCGAGCCACATTAAGCGACCCCTGTATGTCGAAAGTGGTCCGAAGGTCTTTTGCAGCGCGGTTACTCCTTCCTGACAGCTACTGACGACCGCTGCCCTGACTGCCGCCCTGCTTTGGCCCTTCCTTTGATGATGTATGGTAAGGCGAGACGATAGACGGGCCTCTGTTGGTGGGAGAAGACGTCCTTAGTTAAGTATTTTCGTGGGTCGCGCCCACAATTTTGGTTCTTTGTTTTTCTTTGGGTACACCGAGGGTAAGTGCATTTGTGCTGCGTAAACTGAGTTTTACTCCCTTGAAGTTTGTGAACGGTCCGGAGACATCTCGAGATGCCTGGTCTGAATAAGTTTGGAAGAATTTGTTGTCTTGGTTGTAATAGGGATTCCCGACTTGAGGACTCTTGTCCGATTCCTTCGGTTGGAACTCCCACATATGAGCTCTATTCAAAACATGGTATCGGCCCCATTGCCTTTAACGAGACATGGACCCGATACACGAAGAAAGATGGTGTTCTAAAATGGCCAGAGAATGGTAGTTTTGATCCTAATGTGCTAGACAATTTGGAAGCAGTTTTATTCAAAAGAAAAGCCCGGCCGGCAATGTTTGACTCTTTCCGCCTTTGGCGTAAGGAAGCCAAACAGAAAGAAATTAAACAAGCAAAACGAGATAGGAAAGCACAGGGTATGACAATTATACAGGCTGCCCAACAGTTTAAAGACGAGGAAATTGACAATGCGACTGAAATTTCAGAAAGACAGCATCGTATGGCGATAGATAAATGCTATCCGGTGTTGCCTGTTTCTCCTTCTGAAAATAAGAAAGATATAGAAGAAGATCCCCTAATGTCCCACTTATTAAAGTTGCCTCCACCCTATGCGCAAAGTGCTAATGTACCTCAGCCGTTACAGCCTGTTCAGCCGCCAGTGGTACCTCCGCCTGTTCCGGCTCCTCCGCATTTGCCTCCTCCAGTATTACCGCCCTTGCCGGTTTTACCGCTAGCCTCAACTTCTTTCCCCTCATCTCCTGATGTTAGATCTCCTTTGCCTTCTGCTCCTCCTGCAATTATCAGTTCTTCTCCTCTCAGTTCTCCTAATACTCTGTCTCCAATTCTCATGTCTAATTCTCCGTCTGTACGCAAGCGTCTCACAGACACAGTCACTGGTATTCTCTCACCTTTCTTTGAAGCTTTTAATGTGTCTCCGACTTTTGCTCGAAGACAATCCCATAGTCAGTTCCCAGATTTTGAGGAACGAGAGAGGTTGGACTCTCTTGCATGTAAATGGATCAAGAAGGGTCCACAATACAGTGTGCTTGATATTATGCCTACCTTTTCGCAATGGAATGCGCCTACGTAGAGATATGTTTTTAATGTAATGTGCAACACTCTCATTAAAGAATGGGAAGATGTGAGTTCGAGTCCGATCCCACAAGATCTGTTAAATGTTCAGACTGATTTTGATAAAGGACTTATTGTGGGTTCTAAGGTTGAGGAAGCTGTAAGGACACTTATTTCTTCTAGATCCTTATTGTTCTCTCAGGTTTCCCTTGATTCTGATCCGTCGGTTAAGCTGACGTTGAAAAATTATCCTATGAGAGAGGTTCCTCCGGTATGGAAAGAAGAAGTTCCAGCAGCAGGTGCTAATCCTCTTATTCCTGCTCATTTTCAGCGTATATGGGTACATGTCCCTTGGAAGAGATCTGAAGTTTTGGCCCTTAAGCAGACTCTACCGGATCCTCGTAAAAACCCTGCAGGTTATTATAAAGAATTATCACAGACAGTTGATGCTTGCATCATGAACCTAGCAGATATCGACATGTTGATGGGAAATGTAGTCCCACAGAAAATATGGGCTTAGATTCGTAGAGAGGATCACGCGCAGGAACTAGGTGCTACTTGGGATGTTATAACTACCACAGATAGAGACCAAGTGGGTGGCGCAAAGCCTGACGCTTTGATCTCGGAACTCCCTGGTAGAATTATTACCTTAATGAAAACTATGATGCCTGCATTGAGAGTTAATTGGGATAAGTTAGCAGCATGCAAACAAAAGAAAGATGAAAGTGTCTCTGATTTCTTTACTCGTTTCGAAGAGACATTTATCGACCACAGTGGCCAAGACATGGCTACAGAGGGTGGACAGCGATTGTTTGTGGACAAATTTGTATTCAATTTGCTTCCCGAGCTGTCACACAAATTAAAAGATTCAGAAAGTTCATGGGCTGTTTCTTCTTCTGCCCAGATATTGGCTACTGCGCAATATTATGAGAATAGGGACAAAGAAGAAAAAAAAAGCAAGAGAAAAAGACAAAAGAATTAAAAACGAAGGTTCTCTTGCAACAAGCCTATCCTCCACGTTATGCTCAGCCTCAATTTCAACAGCCTCCGCAGTTTCAGAGGTTGTATCAAAAACCTGAGCCATATATTCCGCGACATTCGTTGGGTCCTAATCAATGTGCCTATTGTAGAGAGGAAGGTCATTTTAAGAATAGTTGTCCGGTTTTATTGCAGCGCAATGGAGCATTATCTGCTCCACGAGGTCGTGCTGGCCTCCAGTCAGCAAACAGAGGTAGAGGTCGAGGTGTGTTGACTCAAGAACAGCGTGCCCTCCCTTCTCCCAATTCCATGAACTACTTTGATCAGCAGAATGTGAGGTCTACTCAGTATTTCAATGAAGACCATTATGTTGAAGGCGAGAATGAGAGTCTTCATGCCAATTAGGACAGCCATGGACAAAGTAAGGGAGTTGTGCCAATCCCAGTAGATCAAAATGGACCTTATGTTAACGTCACTACAATGGGTGTTTCAGAGCCATTTCTTCTAGATACTGGGGCAATAAGAAGTTCTATCATTCATTCCAAACTCCCTGGGGCACCTTTGTCTGGCTTAACAAATGTTTCTGTAGGATTTTCTGGCGCCCCTGTTCGCAACCCAGTTTCTTGCCCCTAGCCTATTTCAGTTGGCCCTTATGATTTGGAAGCTCCACTTCTGTTGACGAATGGTTGCGGTGAGAATCTGTTGGGTTTAGACCTATTGAAAAGAATGCATGCTACAATATATTGTTCTCCTTCTGGCGTACATCTCACTTTAGGACAGAAATTGGCCTCCCCAATGTATTTGTCCAAAGATCAGTTTCCACCTGAATTACTTTCTCTTCCAGCAGCGCTTTGGGCCACGGGTCCAAACGATGTGGGTTGTCTTGAGATTCCACCTTATGTTGTCACCCTCAAGCCTTATGTTGAATTACCGCGTATCCCGCAGTATAGAATTTCTGATGAAGGTGAAAAAGCGCTTTTGGAAATTATTCATGATTTGATCCAGAAGGGTGTGGTTGAAGAAACAAGAGGTAACACATGCAATAGTCCTATTCTTCCTGTTCTTAAACGCACTGATCCTTCTCAGCCTCCTGTGTACCGTTTTGTAATTGATTTGCGGGAGGTAAACAAAATTGTGATCCCACAATTTCCTGTTGTTCCAGATATCACTGCTTTGTTGACAATGATACCTTCCACAGCGACTTGGTTCTCTGTTATCGATCTAAAGAATGCCTTCTTTAGTATTCCCATTGCAGAAGAGAGTAGGGACATTTTTGGCTTCTCTGTTGGAGGCCGAAGCTTCCGGTTTAAGCGCGCACCTCAAGGCTATTGTGAAAGTCCCTCCATTTACAGCCAAGCTTTAAAATGTCATCTTGCTACTTTTCATTTGCCGTCTGGTGCTGCTCTTATCCAGTATATGGATGACTTGTTAGTCGCTGCTGATTCAAAAGATATCTGCAAAGATGTCACTGTTGCATTGTTACGCCATTTGTTTAAACTGAATCACAAGGTTTCACCTTCTAAACTACAATATGTTTGTCGAGAGGTTACCTACTTGGGTCATCTCCTATCAAAGGAGGGACGGCGACTAACATCAGAACGAATACAGGCGATTGTGCGAATGTCTGTACCATCCACACAAAGGGAAGTACGTGCCTTTCTGGGAATCACTTCTTACTGTAGACAGTGGATCCCTAACTTCTCTCTAATAGCCAAACCTTTGTTGGCACTCACTTTAAAGGATACGCCTCAGCCCCTTCCTTGGACTGATGAGTTCCAAAAGAGTTTCACTGACTTACGTACTGCTCTGTGTTCTGCTCCTGTACTAGGCACCCCAGATTACACTAAGCCTTTTACGCTCTATGTTCATGAGAGAGAAGGTTGTGCATTATCAGTTTTAACACAGCAATTTGGAGACAAACAGCGGCCATGTGCCTATTTTTCAGCTACGTTAGATCCCGTAGCTAAAGCATTGCCCAGTTGTCTTAAAGTGACAGCAGCAGCAGCAATCTCTATTCGACAGTCTGCTGGAGTGGTGTTGGATAACACTCTCATTGTCATGGTGCCACATGCAGTGGATACTTTACTAAACAGAACGAAAACGCAGCATCTTACGAGTGCTCGTCTAACTGGATACGAGCTGACGCTTTTGTCTAGTCACATACACATCAAACAATGTAATACCCTAAATCCAGCTACTCTGTTGCCCCTTCCAAATGAGGAAAGTGTTGAGGAACAGCATGATTGTTTCTTCCGTACTGAGGAAGAAACAAAAGGAAGAATTGACCTGGAAGACACACCGCTAGAGAATCCGGATGGAACTCTATGGGTAGATGGGTCTTGTTTCAAAATGCCTAATGGGGATACAGTTTCAGCCTATGCTGTAACTACTTTACATACCGTTGTGGAAACAGCACGCATTAGACACAATTCAGCGCAAGCAGCAGAATTGATTGCCTTAACAAGAGCTTGTGTATTGTCGAAAGGGAAAAGAGTGAACGTATACACCTGATAGCCAATACGCTTTTGGTGTAGCGTTCAACTTTGGGCGTCTCTGGAAGGAAAGGGGTTTTCTCACTTCACATGGCACCAAAATACAACATGGTCAGTTAGTGACTGATCTTCTCGAATCACTTGCCTTACCCACCCAAATAGCAATCGTGAAGTGTAGTGCACACAAAAAGATTACGGATGATGTTGGTCGAGGAAATGCGTTTGCAGACGAAATAGCGACGAAAACAGCGAGAGATTCAACAAGTCGAATGTATGTGGCAGGTCTTGCGAATTGGGTCGGAGAGAGAGGAATGTATGAGAATACAGTGGAAAGTGTAAAAGCGATTCAGAAAGAGGCTTCAGTGAGGAAGATAAGCAAGTGGAAAGAAAGTACAGGAATGTTAGATGAGATGGGTTGTTGGGTGGAATTATCTGAACATCAACGTTGGCTGTTACCAGTGCCTATGTTCTCCCAGTGGTTACTGGCTACTTGGGATGTTATAACTACCACAGATAGAGACCAAGTGGGTGGCGCAAAGCCTGACGCTTTGATCTCGGAACTCCCTGGTAGAATTATTACCTTAATGAAAACTATGATGCCTGCATTGAGAGTTAATTGGGATAAGTTAGCAGCATGCAAACAAAAGAAAGATGAAAGTGTCTCTGATTTCTTTACTCGTTTCGAAGAGACATTTATCGACCACAGTGGCCAAGACATGGCTACAGAGGGTGGACAGCGATTGTTTGTGGACAAATTTGTATTCAATTTGCTTCCCGAGCTGTCACACAAATTAAAAGATTCAGAAAGTTCATGGGCTGTTTCTTCTTCTGCCCAGATATTGGCTACTGCGCAATATTATGAGAATAGGGACAAAGAAGAAAAAAAAAGCAAGAGAAAAAGACAAAAGAATTAAAAACGAAGGTTCTCTTGCAACAAGCCTATCCTCCACGTTATGCTCAGCCTCAATTTCAACAGCCTCCGCAGTTTCAGAGGTTGTATCAAAAACCTGAGCCATATATTCCGCGACATTCGTTGGGTCCTAATCAATGTGCCTATTGTAGAGAGGAAGGTCATTTTAAGAATAGTTGTCCGGTTTTATTGCAGCGCAATGGAGCATTATCTGCTCCACGAGGTCGTGCTGGCCTCCAGTCAGCAAACAGAGGTAGAGGTCGAGGTGCGTTGACTCAAGAACAGCGTGCCCTCCCTTCTCCCAATTCCATGAACTACTTTGATCAGCAGAATGTGAGGTCTACTCAGTATTACAATGAAGACCATTATGTTGAAGGTGAGAATGAGAGTCTTCATGCCAATTAGGACAGCCATGGACAAAGTAAGGGAGTTGTGCCAATCCCAGTAGATCAAAATGGACCTTATGTTAACGTCACTACAATGGGTGTTTCAGAGCCATTTCTTCTAGATACTGGGGCAATGAGAAGTTCTATCATTCATTCCAAACTCCCTGGGGCACCTTTGTCTGGCTTAACAAATGCTTCTGTAGGATTTTCTGGCGCCCCTGTTCGCAACCCAGTTTCTTGCCCCTAGCCTATTTCAGTTGGCCCTTATGATTTGGAAGCTCCACTTCTGTTGACGAATGGTTGCGGTGAGAATCTGTTGGGTTTAGACCTATTGAAAAGAATGCATGCTACAATATATTGTTCTCCTTCTGGCGTACATCTCACTTTAGGACAGAAATTGGCCTCCCCAATGTATTTGTCCAAAGATCAGTTTCCACCTGAATTACTTTCTCTTCCAGCAGCGCTTTGGGCCACGGGTCCAAACGATGTGGGTTGTCTTGAGATTCCACCTTATGTTGTCACCCTCAAGCCTTATGTTGAATTACCACGTATCCCGCAGTATAGAATTTCTGATGAAGGTGAAAAAGCGCTTTTGGAAATTATTCATGATTTGATCCAGAAGGGTGTGGTTGAAGAAACAAGAGGTAACACATGCAATAGTCCTATTCTTCCTGTTCTTAAACGCACTGATCCTTCTCAGCCTCCTGTGTACCGTTTTGTAATTGATTTGCGGGAGGTAAACAAAATTGTGATCCCACAATTTCCTGTTGTTCCAGATATCACTGCTTTGTTGACAATGATACCTTCCACAGCGACTTGGTTCTCTGTTATCGATCTAAAGAATGCCTTCTTTAGTATTCCCATTGCAGAAGAGAGTAGGGACATTTTTGGCTTCTCTCTTGGAGGCCGAAGCTTCCGGTTTAAGCGCGCACCTCAAGGCTATTGTGAAAGTCCCTCCATTTACAGCCAAGCTTTAAAATGTCATCTTGCTACTTTTCATTTGCCGTCTGGTGCTGCTCTTATCCAGTATATGGATGACTTGTTAGTCGCTGCTGATTCAAAAGATATCTGCAAAGATGTCACTGTTGCATTGTTACGCCATTTGTTTAAACTGAATCACAAGGTTTCACCTTCTAAACTACAATATGTTTGTCGAGAGGTTACCTACTTGGGTCATCTCCTATCAAAGGAGGGACGGCGACTAACATCAGAACGAATACAGGCGATTGTGCGAATGTCTGTACCATCCACACAAAGGGAAGTACGTGCCTTTCTGGGAATCACTTCTTACTGTAGACAGTGGATCCCTAACTTCTCTCTAATAGCCAAACCTTTGTTGGCACTCACTTTAAAGGATACGCCTCAGCCCCTTCCTTGGCCTGATGAGTTCCAAAAGAGTTTCACTGACTTACGTACTGCTCTGTGTTCTGCTCCTGTACTAGGCACCCCAGATTACACTAAGCCTTTTACGCTCTATGTTCATGAGAGAGAAGGTTGTGCATTATCAGTTTTAACACAGCAATTTGGAGACAAACAGCGGCCATGTGCCTATTTTTTAGCTACGTTAGATCCCGTAGCTAAAGCATTGCCCAGTTGTCTTAAAGTGACAGCAGCAGCAGCAATCTCTATTCGACAGTCTGCTGGAGTGGTGTTGGATAACACTCTCATTGTCATGGTGCCACATGCAGTGGATACTTTACTAAACAGAACGAAAACGCAGCATCTTACGAGTGCTCGTCTAACTGGATACGAGCTGACGCTTTTGTCTAGTCACATACACATCAAACAATGTAATACCCTAAATCCAGCTACTCTGTTGCCCCTTCCAAATGAGGAAAGTGTTGAGGAACAGCATGATTGTTTCTTCCGTACTGAGGAAGAAACAAAAGGAAGAATTGACCTGGAAGACACACCGCTAGAGAATCCGGATGGAACTCTATGGGTAGATGGTTCTTGTTTCAAAATGCCTAATGGGGATACAGTTTCAGCCTATGCTGTAACTACTTTACATACCATTGTGGAAACAGCACGCATTAGACACAATTCAGCGCAAGCAGCAGAATTGATTGCCTTAACAAGAGCTTGTGTATTGTCGAAAGGGAAAAGAGTGAACGTATACACTGATAGCCAATACGCTTTTGGTGTAGCGTTCAACTTTGGGCGTCTCTGGAAGGAAAGGGGTTTTCTCACTTCACATGGCACCAAAATACAACATGGTCAGTTAGTGACTGATCTTCTCGAATCACTTGCCTTACCCACCCAAATAGCAATCGTGAAGTGTAGTGCACACAAAAAGATTACGGATGATGTTGGTCGAGGAAATGCGTTTGCAGACGAAATAGCGACGAAAACAGCGAGAGATTCAACAAGTCGAATGTATGTGGCAGGTCCTGCGAATTGGGTCGGAGAGAGAGGAATGTATGAGAATACAGTGGAAAGTGTAAAAGCGATTCAGAAAGAGGCTTCAGTGAGGGAGATAAGCAAGTGGAAAGAAAGTACAGGAATGTTAGATGAGATGGGTTGTTGGGTGGAATTATCTGAACATCAACGTTGGCTGTTACCAGTGCCTATGTTCTCCCAGTGGTTACTATGGCACATGGTCCAGCCCACTTAAGTGCAAAAGGTATTTGTAAACTTTTGGCTCCAGTGTGGCAGAATGAAAGTATTCCAAAATGTGCAGACAATATAGTGAAGCACTGTATTATTTGTTTAATGTACAACCCGGGAAAGGGAACCCCAACTCCAGCAGGTCACTTTGCTCCTCCGAAATATCCATTTGAGGTGTTGCAAATCAATTATATTCATATGGAGCGATGCAACAACCTCAAATATGTTCTGGTGGTAGTATGTGCCTTTTCAAGATGGATAGAAGCATATCCTTTAAAAGATAACACAGCCTTATCCACAGCTAAAATCCTTCTAAAAGAATTCTTCCCCAGGTTTGGTTTGCCGCGCATTGTCTGGAGTGACAATGGGAGCGAATTTGTTGGCCAAGTCATGCAAAAAGTTTGTGCAGGTCTTGGTATCAAGCAAAAGTTCCATGCGGCAAATCATCCACAGTCAGCAGGTTTAGTAGAATGTTACAACGGAACCTTGAAGTTAAAATTAGCAAAGGTTCAAGCAAGCACAGGACTCAATTGGCCCGATGCTTTGCCGTTAGCTCTGCTATCCACCAGAACTGCAGTACACTCTCGTTTGGGACTTAGCCCTTACGAAGTGGTTTTTGGTCATCCGGCTAATGTATGGGGAGTCCCTCGCCCTAAGAAATACTCAGACTTGCCATATCCAATGTTGATTGACTATCTGCATGATCTTACGACTAAATTGCGGGTTCTCCATCAACAGGTTCAGAGTGCTCTGCCGAAGGCTTCCACAGACCCTGGTCACTCCATCCGACCGGGTGACTGGATTTGTGTAAAAAATTTCCAGAGGACAAGGAATTTGGAACCCAGATGGCGAGAGCCCCGAATGGTCCTCCTCACCACGAGAACAGCAGTTAAAGTCGAAGGGAAGAAAAATTGGATTCACGGTGTGCATTGTAAGAAAGGGCCTTTGCCTTTGCCCTACGATCAATGGGTATGCAGGGGTATTGGTGACTGTGAAAGTGAAAAAGTTCCACGATTCGTACCCTTCAGCGATGCACACCTGAATGGGACACTGTCTGAGAAAGAGGACGACGACATTTTGCAGGAAGCAATTCCATCACATCCTCGCTTGGATACGACTAATCCACGAACATTGTTCCACGACCAGAGTGTTCCAGGGAAGGAACGATACGACTTGAGACCTAGACAAAAGAACACTTAAAATTTCTCTCTTGTGTAGTCTTCTGTCCCGGTTGCAGGGTCACGGTAGGAGTCTGAATCACGACCTGAGTAGTGGCAATAGGCCTGCAGGACCTGTAGTGTCATAGGACGGCAAACAATCGTGATTTAGCGATCGAGGAAGATTGCCGTGAGCATCCATTAGAAAGATGGAAACTACACTAGGTACTAGAGAGAGAAAAGATGAAATGAAAAAAGCATCCTGTAAAATAATGTACAGTCGTTTCAGCATAACTTTATGTGTCATTATATCATTGTGTATTACTTTGGCGTTTATTGGTTGGATAATTTATGCTTTGCAGCCAAAAGTTGTCTCCCCTTCGTCTTCTTTGTCTTCTTCTACTGTCTCTCCACATCTCTTTCATACTCTTCCCTCACATGAACTCATTAGAAGAACTGAATATTATAACAATTCCTTTATCCAGCTATTACATCAGCACCAATTAGTAGTCAATACAACTGACTGTTGGGTGTGTGGTCTTATGCCACATACCACTGAGAAAGGAATGCCATATCTAGTTCTCCCTTTCTCTTATGAGGGTTCTGCTTGGGCTTACTTTGTCATTTTCTCCAATGCTTCTCCAAGCAAATTCAGACGATCCATTAGTTCACATGTTAGTGATCCGGATTTTAGTCATAGTACTTCAATTAAGGGAATGGTAGCAATGGCTAAAATCATGGAAAATAGTAAAATCTCCATTGATGAAAGAAAAGCATACACTAACTGGAACGTTACCCAATATATGTCTAGTGTTAGTGACAAAGTTAAGAAAGGAAAATCCTCCCCGATTTGGACTATACCACATCAGGGCAACTTCTGCTTACAAATCAATTATCGCTCTTCTGACACCTTACAAAAGAATAACTGCTCCTATATGTACGTTTATTCCTCTCAGAACTCGCCTCCTCTAGTGCCGTCTCAAGGCACCTATTTCATTTGCTATAATAGAGCTTATACATGGTTACCAACGGGTTTCTCTGGTACTTGTTATATAGCTTTTCTTCTTCCCCCTACTTACACCGCTTCCGCAAATCATCATCGAACCAGATACGGCAGAGGAATCATTGATTCAAAGGACACAGCAGGTCAAGAGGGAGGAAATTTCCTTAAAGGATTTCTTCCTTTTTGGGGTCCAATGGCAAACAGCAGAAATATAAGGCAACTGGTCCATGTCGTAGAGACTACAATAGACATCACTGTAGGAGCCTTAAGTAACATCACGGCAGAACTACAGGCGGACCGTCTTATGACATTGCAAAATCGAGTTGCCTTAGACTTTATTCTTGCCGATCGTGGTGGAGTGTGCAAATTGATCGGGTCAAGTTGCTGTATTTTCATACCTAATGACGCTCCGACAGTATACCAGGCTATCTCCAAGTTGCACATAATCTCTGAGTCTATTCACCAGGACGAAGGAGAATGGTCTTTTACGGAGTGGTTTTGGGGACTACTGTCTAAATGGGGTTGGAAAGCATTGACGTTTCTTGGTATAATTCTGACCATTATTTTCTCCTGTTGCCTTTGTATGCACTGTGGTCCCGCTATCTGTGACCTTTGTGCTACTATGTGCATCCCAAAACCCAAACCGCAAGTAACAGAAAACATAAGAATGATGTTACAGCAACAACTCGATGACCTCATAGCTATCGACATTGACTCAGATTAACATGAGTCTATCTTGCCTGAGTTCTGGCAAAAGGAGGGTCTGAGGAACTTCGATTTTCGATCACGATCGAATCGACCCGCCATTTTGTGGCCCGCCGACATTTTGTGTTGCCATCACTCAAGCAGCACGGCGAACAAAGTCTATTCTGCTTTTTCTGCAAACCGGTGTCGAAATACGTTCTCTGCCTCTATTTACAAAGCTGGTGTTAGAACTAGCCGAGTACACTAATGCCTGTCTGGCTTTCCTAATCCCCGTCTCAACTATCTGTTGGTTCACACTATTCTTTCCTGACCTTATCTTATCGTCTGGCCTTCACTGTCTCCTGCTAGCATTCT
Source organism: Triturus cristatus (assembly GCF_964204655.1). NCBI lineage: Eukaryota > Metazoa > Chordata > Amphibia > Caudata > Salamandridae > Triturus > Triturus cristatus. The sequence goes on along the minus strand of NC_140588.1, from coordinate 614,810,337 downwards.
CTCGTTTCACAACTGTCCTCCAACACACACAAACGTATCTCGCCACCTGCAAGTTAGTTATGAGTCTGTTAATAAATTAGATTGAGGGTGGGGTGACAAACATAGTTGGAGGAGAGATCTCTTCGAGTCATCCGACACTTTTGTTTTCAAACCTTTCCTATTGGTTCTATCCTGTTTTCCAACTTTTCTTATTGGCTCTTTCTTGCATGCTCTGGGAGTGCTTTTGGTTAATGTACACAAACATTATATGGTATTTAACCCTGTGCGCCACAGAGTGAAGTGGCAGTTTCCTGAGAACCTACTTTGTGTACTTCTAGGATAACTGTACTAGCTGCAGCTAAATAAATCTGATCTTCTAACGCCGACAGAGTGTCCCGTGTCTCTGTGCAGCTAAGCAGGTGAACTCCGGAGACTTGGGCGTACCCTGCGCCGCCAGGCCCATAAGGTTCTGGTTCATCAGAAGTTTGGAGAACTTTGGAAAACATTGGAGAACTTTGGAGAAGTTTTCTGAAAAAGCTCAATGAGGTGACCAACCCGAAGTCAAGAGTCAAGCCAACAACCTTCAACGGCTCTCACTGAAAACTTCTGACCTCCAGGGTTTGACTGGCGCCTTGTGGAAAGTCAAGCCCGCGAACCTTCTCCGAATCTGGCATGCTGTGGAGGGTCGAGTGACGTTAGATGAGAAAGCTCCAGAAAAGTTTCTAACTCTGAAGGTAAAATTTTGACCTGGGACTCCCGCTAATGTATCAGGCCAGGGCTCATCGTTGTGGGCCTCAAAACTTGGCTTTGTCCCAGTCAAGCGCGACCAGATGTCCCAGAGTGGCGCTATATGTTCTTAATCACTATAAAGGGGTTACTCTTTAAAAACTCATATCTCCGGTTCCCTACATTAGACTTTTGTCATTTTGATGTCTATTTGTTCATAAAAATATGTCCTATTTTTTAAATGGGGTTTTCAAATTTTTATTGTATGTTGAGTCTTACTTAGTTGATGTATTGGTGTGTTTAAATGCCTTTTTACTCTTGTCTCCGAAGTTGGGCCTGACTGCCTATTGTCAGCCTTCAAAGGTTGAGCAAGGGGCTAATTACTGAGACCTTTAGTGGACCCTACACCATGTTGATAGCCATCTTACTAGTGGTAGGTGCATACATACACCTACCAATCACCCACTTTCCAAAAACCTATTTTTACTCCACATCTATGTGCCATGAAGATATATATCACCAAGATACGTATGGGTGGAGTTAGGTAAAGAAAGTTTAAATGCACTAAGCTTTTGATATTTTATTCCTTCGATATTATGGTCACGATATTGTGACCTTTTGATATTCTGTCTTCAATATTTCCAACCTGCACATGAAGAACTGGTTTGACAACCTCCACATGAGGTACATGAAAGCAGTTTTTATCTCTGTTAAACACAGTACAGCTAACAAAGTGATATATCCAGTGTAACAACATAAACAGAGTGAAAAGAATCATAAGAAACCAATGGAGTGAGTACCAAACTGACGTTCTTCAGTTTCCGGAGAACACTAGCCTTAAAACCTGATACACATATGGAAATTGTTCATGGACATAAACAAAGGGATGTGAAGTGGGCTCTGGTACATTTACAGGGAGACGCTTGGGAGAAGATGGCTAGAGACTCTTTTTGATAGGTTAAAAAAATGCATCTTCATTTGACTTTGTTAGATGAATACATTCTTTTACAGACCACGACCGAAATACACTGTGGTTTGAGCTTGTGACTGAACTAAAAGTAAAAGTTCAAGTCAGCTATACATGCATTATAATTCAAGTCAGCTATCAAAATAGAGTCACAAATTAATCTTGAAATAAAATCTCTTTCTTTGCTTTTCTGCTTTACGTCAGCAAATGTAAATAACAAAATTAGGCTTTTCCCTGAATAAGGGATTAATAATACTCGCAAAATGCACTGCAAATGTAGGCTAAATTGAACTTGTGAATTATGGTGATTTGAAAGCAATAATAAAGACTTATTATACTGTAAAAGCCAGTTTGGAGAACATTGGCAGAAAATGTACTAACCTTCCCCCTTTCTCATTCAATTTCTTTCCCTCTCTCACATTTCCCCTCCTCTCGCTCTGCATTTGATGTCATAAACCCCTGAAGGGCCACAGAGAGTGACAAAGGCAGTGGTCCTGGACCTTAAAACTGAGCTTCAGTGGCCCCAGTCCCCTGGTGTAATGCCAGGTAGATTAAATGGCCAGCCAGTCAGGCCATGGAAGTAAAGTGTTCGGAATAATTATTGTTTGCATTGTATTTCTCCCCGATTTTTGCCTTCTTTGCTGAACCCTTTTGTTGGCCAAAGGTTCTGTGCACTTTACTCCTGCTAACCAGAGGTAAAGTGCTTGAGCTTTCCCTTTAAACACGATGTGAAAAATTGGGCTGTTGGTTGACTGTGATGTGAGCCCTGGTCAAGAAACAGCCACAATGCCTTTCAGAGTCCATAGGTACCAAACATGACAGATATACTCCTCTCAATTAGGAATTACAGTTTATTAAATGTTATGCTATGAGAGTGGTAGGCTTCACAGTAGTGAAAAATGAATCTGGGAGTTTTTTTACTACCGGGATATGTAAAACCTAAAAGTACATGTCCTACTTTTTACTTAGACAGCACCCTGTTCTGTGGGCTACCTGGGACCTACCTTAGGGGTGTCTTATATGTAATAAAAGAGGAGTTTAAGGCTTGGCAAGGGGTTTTAAATGTCACGTCGACATGGCAGTTTGACACTGCTTTCAGGATGCATTGGCAGGCTTGGGACACATTTTAGAGAGCTACTCAGGTGGGTGGCACAACAAGTGCTGAAGGTCCACTAATAGTATTTAATTTACAGGCCCTGGGTATTTGGTATACCACTCTTCAAGGAATTTATAAATAAATTGAATATGCCAATTAGGTATATACCAACCACATCATATTTAGAGGAGAGAGCAGAAGCACTTTAGCACTGGTTAGCAGTGGTAAAGTGCACAGAGTTCTAATGCTTTCAAAAACGAATTTCGCAAAATTGGAGGCAAGCAGGCAAAAGGTTTGGTGGAAGGCCACCCTAAGGCTGACAGGTTTAACACATGATAAAATGGACATATTCCGAATTAGTAAATTTAGCACATTATGTTTTACTTATAAGCTCCTAGTGTATGGTACCATATGTACACAGGGCCTGTAAATGAAATGCTACTATTCGGGCCTCATTGTGTCACCCACTGAAGAATCACTATAAAACATGCTGTCAGGATTTACCATGCAGCATGGGTATGCAGTTCCTTTTTCATACATATAGGACACCCTCAAGGTAAGCTCTACATTCCCACAGACCATGGTACATGGTATATAAAAGGAAGGACAGGTATATTTGATGTTTTACATGTCTTTGCAGTGAACCCTCCTCCCCTCCAAAGTCATTTTTCATTGTTGGAAGGCTGGATCTCCCATAGGAAAAAACCCTGTTGTATAATAAAAACGTATAATTCTTACTTTCAGTATGGGAATAGTTACGAAAATTATTCAAAGTTTTATTTCCATACTAATTTAAAATACAACTAAAAGGTAAAGTAGGATTTAATATCACTATTGTGGGCAATTGGCTTGGGTGTGGTGGCCTAAGGGGCTGTGCAGCCCACTTCTTGAGCTTCAAACGGTACCTGCCTTTTCACTGGCTGATGTAGGTCACATCAAGGCTTGCCTCCCTTTGTCTTCCTAGTCAGCTTGGCTCCAAACCCAGTTGGAGGGAGGTGCTGCCCAGATCTGGTTTGGAGTGACCAAAACAGAAGGTTTCCAATTTCCACAGCTACACCTCTGGGTGAGCACAGAGAGCTATGCCAGGGATAAAAGGGTTCTGCCAAGTTGGTTTTAGGGAAAGAGGGGTACTGTGGCTATGTGTAAAACACAGGAAGTGCTTCATCAGTTGGTAGAGTTACCCCTGGAGCCTTTACCCTGTTGGTTAGGAGTGGCCAGGAGTTCCCCCTCCCACAGACTGACATTGGTTATAAATGTAACAACATCAGTACCCTCCTCAGAGCATTCCTGAACCTGTGAATAATCAGAAGAAGGACTGCACCACCGTCTGAAGATCTTGAAGGAAGACGGTACCTGCTTGACGTGAGCCCAGGACTCTAGAAATGACTTTAAGGGTCAGATGGCTACCTCCTATTTGAGCTACATGCACACAACAAGCTTCTAGAGGCCTTTTCTTTAACTTTACAGTTAACCAGTTCCAACTAGACCTGGCTTGAATCCTGCTGCAGTGCTCTGATGGAGTGAGTATTGACCCCCAAGTGCTATCACCAAAGACCAGGACCCTTGGCTAGTGTCAAAGTGTTATCCTTCTGAAGTTTCCAGTAACCTGGGACCTAAAAATGTCTTGCCAACCTGGACTACAGAGTCAGGTTGATCTCGCTGCATTCTTCACTGCAACACAAAATCCGATGCAGTGGAATCTGCTGAGAAGTTGTATGGCTTTGTGGAACCCTTTTCGGCTATAGTCTGCAACCTTGCCCTGCTGGAAGAATCTATGCTCCAAAAAAGTGACTAAGTCCAAAGATAGAAATCTCCACTGGATGAAGGTTCAATAAGTGAGGGATCTTCTCTGGGACTCAAAATTCAAATTAATCCCACTATGATCTTTCCCACCAAAGGGACCTTGTCCACTGGCTATCCAAAGTAATGGAGACCTCTTCAGTCACAGACTGCTACCTTGCTCCACTGAGGATTTTTGCCTTCCATACCAGAGACTATGGGGTAGATAACAAACATCAAAAAAGTGATACTAACCAGCACAAAATGTTTTGTTCCTAATTTACTTCCCAGTGCAAAATTTGCTT